>NC_141678.1:72520452-73720452 GCF_028749965.1 Puma concolor
GGCTCCAGTTATATAGACTGGAAGAATGTGGGCCTGAGGAGAAAGGTGGGCTGTATGACTGTACTGAGACGGATCTGTAAGTTTGCAGATGATTATGAAGCTGTTCAAAACTGGTGAACAGCTTGCAGGGATGGGCCCTGCCAGATCATTTTGTAATGCTGTGTGAATAGGCAAAATAATAGTGGACGATTTTCAGGTGTGGAAGGTAAAAGGTAATATATTTGGGGAAGTATAATCCAAGCGATGTTGATAAAATGAATTACTCTCTCTCTATTGTGTCTAGAAAAAACAATAACTGAATCTATGTCAACTATTTCTTGAAAACAGTCCAGTATAGAGTAGCAGTTCAAAAGTTCAACCAAATGCCATAGATAACCATGATAAAATTGAAAAAAACAGTACTATATAATTTTGTTAAGTCTTTGAACAGAACTAATAATATTTTTGTACTTGGAGTAGAGTTCATAGTTTGATTCAGTGTATTCCATTAAGGCCATAAAACAGTTAGAAAAGCCTGAAAGGTTAATGGAAATGATCAAAGGAATGAAATAGTAAGACCGGATGGGAAATTTTCTGTTCAGAAAAATTATGGGTGAAAAGGGACACAATCAAATTCATATCCATGAAGGATATTACTAAGTGGAACGTGGACATATTTGACAAATTCAAGAATACTATGCCTAGGAGAACTCTCTTGAAGCTTGAAGGTAATTTTAGGACAAAAAAGAAAAAAAAGGAAGTATAGGATTTAGGTATAAAGATATAAAAATTATATACCCTGGTGGTAAATTTATTGGTGTTGTTCCCCACAAAAGAGTTCACAAACTGGAAAGATAATAACAAACACAAATTAATATTTATGGAAGATGAGATTCAAAGTGGTTTATAAGAAGGAAACTCCTAGATTATTTAGGATATCTCCTTGATGTTTAAAAAAGGCATTATCCAACCTCATGAAACAAAGTCCAGGAATAGATGACTGCTACAGTATTATAGTTTTAAAATATTCTTTAGCATATGTGTATATGTGTATGTATATATGCAAATACACTCATGCACACATATATACATACACATGAATGCATTTATACTTGCTTTCTTTTAAAATAAAATCTGGTCATTATGAAAGACACAGGTATATATTAATTACAGGTATATTTGAAAATACAGAATAGTAGACAAAAATCCCAACATAACTTTATTATCCATAGGTAACTACTATTAATATTTTACTGTTCTAATTCTCTATGTAGGTTTATACTTTTTTGGGTTGTTTTTTCTAATTTTTACTGTCTTTACTGACTGTAGGATTTGCCACTATGTAAACATGAAACTACTAATATTCTGTGAAATTCAGTTGACCAGTGTGTAGAATTTTTGCTTTATATGCAAAATGAATTTAGAATATGAACTTTTTGTTTTCTTTTTAAATTTGGTTTTAGTATTCAAGTTTATTACACTCATGAAATTAAGTAGTTTTCTAATTCTACATTATTTCCATTAATAACCCATTTTATTTCTAATGTATTTTATGTGTTTTAATACTATTCTCTTTAGTATATAGAGCTTTTTAGGTGTGTCTTTTAATGTCATGGGGGTGTCTCCTGTGTTTGTTCATATCTACCCAGTTTGAAATATTTTGCTTTTTCCAAAGAGGGTTTCATTTATTCATATTACACACAATTTAAATTATCATCATAAGATAATTGAAACAAATACAATCTGAATTTGAATATTGGCATTGTTTGCTAGCTATATTACAAAATTGTACGAATACTGAATTAGATAGTAGATTTAAAACAGTATAATTCCTGGCACAGAGTGAGCATTTAATTATTACTGTTATGATTATCTCCCCTGTCTTATTTTATACCTCTGACTTTCATTTTAATGCCATTTTGGTGTTTTCTTTGCTTATATATTCTGCTGTGTAGATTTGTGGTTTGATTTAATTTTTGTAGTGATTCAGAAGGTAAAAACATTGCACATTTTACAGGCGATTGACTAAATTGATAAAAATAGTTATATTAATCTAGACTTCCAAAATATGAATGTCTGAGGGGGAATTTAGAAAGCCATCATCTTTGTTGCCTCTTTCCCCCTTTGGATCTGATTGATACTGGTATTTTGGTGCCACATAAACTTTATGTATCTAAAATTGTTTTGGACATTTGCCTTTGATTTTTAATCCTATCTGCTATAATAATTGTGCATATTTAACTATATCCATGTAAGTGTTTTAATTGTTCAGTGGCAGACACAGAAGTGACATGTGAAGGCAATGACTGATGTGTAGTGAAATACATGGGAAGTGTGGCTGAAAGTTCAGGGTACAAATAATAAAAACGTTAGTAATCTATGTTTATATCATCATGATCTTTTAGGAGGCCAGTGCCTTATCCATTAGGCCACTGGGACCTGCTCATCATGATCTTTTAATTGATGTGTGAAAGCATTTTCTGTGTCACTTACACAAGACCCATATATATTTATAGTTAAAATTTAAATTATTTGAGAAATGAATGTTTCTTATTTGTTTTTATTTTCTTAGCATTCAGCAAAACAGGGGACTTTCTCTACATTGTTATTGGTAATTTTTTTAAAGGACTAGGATGTGACGGTTAGAGAATATCAAAGTTTGACATCAAGGCTGGGTTTTATTTTTTTTTAATTTTTACTTATGTTTTAATGTTCATTTTGAGAGAGAGAGAGAGAGAGCCAAAGACTTATTTTTTTCTGTGAGAGTTTTATAAGTAAGAGCACATGGAAAGCACTGATAAGTCATAGGTGAAGGAGTGGGAGTTAGGAACACCATTATAAAAGATAGATGGATGGATGGATGGATGGATGGATGGATGGATGGATGGTAGGCAGCTAGGAAGGAAGGAAGGAGAAAAGGCCTGTAGCAGTGCTAATTAAAATATGATTTCTGGGCCATCAACAGCAACATCACCTGGGAGTATGTTAGAAATTCAAACTCTTGTTCTCCAGTCCAAACCTACTTAAAAAGAAACTGTACAGGAAGGAAACCAATAATCTGTGTTCCCATGGGTGATTCTGATATTGGAGAATTACTGGCTTGCAGACTAGAACATGGGCCATTTCATATATGGCTCAACAGCCCCATCTCCTACCCTAGACATGGAAAGCAGCATTGCAATATAGTAAAATATGCTATTCATGAAGATAAACTTAAAGAATTCAAGGTTTTACTTTGCTTGTCTGTTTATTTTAGTCTAGTCTGTTTAAGAAGGCAGATAAATTATGTAATAGATCTTAGATAGCTTCTCATCAACTTTTCTTAGGGGCATTTGAAGTTGTAACCTCCAGCTATCAAAAACATTTGTGTTCCTACAATACAAAATTTCTCTGCAATGCTAGATAAATATCATGTTACCATATTGTAATGTATTATTTATAAATGAAGATGACTTACACAATCCTGCTAAACTTGACATTTATCCTCCTAACCCCCAAACCACCTTCCGCTGTTGATGCTATTATCTGTAAATAGGAATTTAGATTTTGACAAGAAAAAAAATACCTTTCTAAGATTTATACAAATAATACTGAAGATAGATGATTTTTATACAATAGTACTTCTGTTGTAGTTTTAAAATATTTTTCCTCTATTACCCAGATTTTAGAGTGAAAGTATATGAACATAATCTTTCCTAAAAAAATATTATGAGTTGTTATTATTCCTAGACTGAAATGTGCATAGTTGGTAAGGGAGATGTGCTATCTGGCATATTAGAGAGAGATAATGTTTCAAATTGCAGATAATTAATAGTGCATTTTCTATGACTTTAGATGTTTTCATTATGTCTATTATTACTTTGTTGTTGTTAAGAGACAGAAATTGATGAAGAAACAGTGCCCTTCAGTGACTTTGAGCACATTGAAAAACAAAACCAAAAACAAAACACACAAACAAACAAAAAGGGAAGAAAGAGGAAAGAAAAATAGTGCCTATTCCTCCTAGCTGCAGCCAGAACTGCCAAGAGCATTGGCTTGGAGAGCTGAGCTGAAAGCAAAATCTCAGCCCTGCCCGTCCCTCCGCCTGTGTCCAAGCTGTGCCTGTGTCCAAGCTGGCAGTCTCCTAATACCCACCTGCTCAGTCCACCTCAAACTAGACATCCAAGGTTTAAATATAGCCTATGGTCTGATTATTTCTTTGGTTCAGGGGCTTCTTTGACTGTATAGGAACAGCCGGGGACTTCTTTAGCTGTATAGTAGGTAGGAACAGCTTGAATTAATGGCCGCTATTTTTGAATTATAAGATTTTTTTTAGAATAATCTAGATTTCTCTTGATAGCTTGAAGACAGGGATACATTGAGCTTCCATTTTTTTCCCCTAATAACAATTAGCTAGAGCTAAGGCACTTCTGTCTTTGTAGGTAACATGTGCTCGGTAGTAGTACTGCTGGGTGAGCATCTGGGTTTAATTCCATGTAATGATTAGCTCTTCCATTAAATCTTTTCTCTCTTAGTAGGCTTGATAATTTATGTAACTCTTTGCCTACTGTACCAAATGCATGTTTGCCTTTTAGCATTTTTTTTTAATTTGAAAGAGAGCATGAGCTAGGGAAAGGGGCAGAGAAAGAGAGAGAATCTTAAGCACCTCCATGCTCAGCACAGAACCTGATGCAAGGCTTGATCCCATGACCCTGGAAACATGACCCAAGCTGAAACCAAGAGTCAGATGATCCGCCAGCTGAGCCAGCCAGGCACCCCAACCTTTCAGAATTTTTAGCAAGTAATTGCACTTACCTGTTCATAGTCTTTCTCCTAGTAGACAATAAACTTCTGAAGAACCAGCATCTTAATCCATCTCTGTAATTCCAGTGCCTATCACATTGTAGTTGCATAGAATGTTTGTTAATAAATCAAATGGATTATTAGTTATTAAGAAGTATGAGAGGTAGTAAAGCATATTTCCTACCCTCCCTCTCTACTACTCAGCGTTGCTACAGTAATGCTATATAACAAACTACTTGAAAACCTCACTGGTTTAAAACAATAGTAATAATGCCTTAAAATCATAGGCCTATAGGTTGGTGGATTCAAATTGCAGGTTGGGTTCAAGTTTGCTCCACATATTTTGGGTGTAGTTATCATGGGTTGCAGCTACATAAGACATTCTCTGTTGATGTCTGATGATGATGGCAGAAATGCAAGAAGAAAAGCCCTGTCCTACAATTTTAACCTCTGCTTACATCCTGTCTGCTAACATCCATGTTGGTCAAAGCAAGTCCCGTGGCTGAGCCCAAAGTCCAGGGGTGCCAAATACCTTTTGCTCAACTTAAAATAGCAGAAATGTTGATCTGGGCATGTGAAGAATTGCAGCCAATAATCCAACCCAGGGCCAAAATTAGGATCAGGCAAATGAGGCATTTGCCCAGGTATAAAATTTAAGGGGAAGCCAAAAAATTCAATAATCAAAATAAATAATAATATAATACTATATTTTAAGAGATCAAGTTAATGCAAAAATCTATCATAAACAAAATAGCAAAATATTAGGAAAAGACAGTATGTCACATTTGCATGCCTTACCTCACTTGCCTCACCTTGGTCCAGGTCCCATTGGATCTTATTCCCACCATTGATCCCATCAAAAACACTCACCTTGGCAGCAGTTATCTGACTATTGCTTGTCTGTTGGCTGTCTTCATATTTGTATTGAAATATATGAGAAATTCAAGTCTCTAGGAGATAGATTAGATAGATAGATAGATAGATAGATAGATAGATAGATAGATAGATAGAAAACTTATCCCCAGAAAAGGAGAATTTAGGGCAAGTAGCTTTTAACATAAAACATCTTTAACTGGAAAGAAAATTATGTAAAATAACAAATTCCACCAGAAACCTTTTATATTAGTTTAGTAGAACAACATGCTTTGCTATTAAATAATGCAACATGTCTGCAAGTTTATATTAGTTAACTCCTTGTATTGTCCAAATCTTGAATTGGGTTGTCTAAGCAGGAGCACCTTGGCATCAGACTGCAGAATGATACAAGTAACTGAAAACCCTCCATTTTTGGAGGTTATGGGAGTAATAAGACAGCTAGTACAATAACAATTTTATGGTCCACTTAGGGATTTTTTATTAAGCTTTTCAGAATGTAACTGACCTCATTAAGTGGAGGTACAACCACGTGTATTTGTCCCTCAGGTGAGGGAGACAAATAAAAAAATAACAATTATCTAATATGAGTCTTCAAACGTTTTATTACCTTTCAACCTGGAGTTGGAAACTGAGCTCAGGCCCGCTTATGGGAGGACAGTTAACAGAATTTGTCTTTTGGAAGAGGCCATCCAATGCTATGCTGTCATGGTATGTCTGGTTACCTGGGTTCCAGGAATCCCATGTCCAGTTTGGGACATTTTGGCTGAAGTCACTGTTCACAAATCTGTAAAGTATTCCTACTGCATTTCAAATTCAGAGTATATTGTGGTAATGGTTGTAGGGAGTTAATTGGGACATATTTAAAAGGGATTGATAAAGGTAAGACCTGTAAAATAAGAATCAACAATTCCAATTTCTTGCAAGTAGAAAAGCATCTAATTTTCTTTTTTAAACGATTATTAAGGAGCAGACATAGAACTCTACATCTGTAGATATTCTAGCTAAATTAAGTAAAATAATATTGCTAGCAAGAAAGTCTTTAAAAGGAAGAGAGTAAGTTCTAATAGATTATGATTAATATTATTATTGATTCAGGATATACAAAATATTTTTGCTGTGCTGTGATTTTATGTGCTATCATGACTGTTCTGTTTTAGTGCACAATAACTTAGAAAAATCTCCTTAGAAATCATTCCTGATCCATATCCTTCACCAAAACCATTGTATTTAACAAAGTCTTAGGTTAGTTTCTCACCCTTTAATTCTTCTATCGTGTGTGTGTGTGTGTGCGTGCATAACATTCTGAGCAATTAGGACATGGAATGACTTGGGAGAGCATTTCTACAATTGTGACTAATATTGAGCGGTAGCTGCCCTTTATCAAGCACCTTCTGCACACCAGGCATCGTGCTGTGTATTTCACACGAATTCATGCTTCTCTTGACTACAACTCAATAAAGTATGCATCCTTATCCTTATTTTACAAATGAGCAAGCTGAAGTTGAGGAAAGACTAAGTGGCCTGCCCACATAGCTAATAGCTGGCCAAATCAGAATGCACATCCATGGTCTTTCCTCTCCCCCACGTGAAGCCCATATGGGACAGACCTTCCTGCCACTGCGTTCAGCCTCATGTGTCTGTCCAGATGCTGAGCAGCTCTCCTCTTATCAACAAACTAACAAACTATGTTCATTGAGGGATGATTGATACTAGACCTGTATTTAACAGAAACCTATCTCCTCTAATCCTCACATGAGATGAGGTATTATTGTTGCCCCCATTGTACAGGATGAAAACTAAGGTTCTGAGAGCTTAAGTAAATCACCTTCGGCACATGTCCAGGAAATGGCTGAACCAAGTTTCAAATCCACATCAGTCCACCTTTGAGGTCCTGCTGTTAATCATTATGCAAAACAGACTCATATCACACCACGCTTCCACTGTGATGGGAAAAACTATTTCCACAGTGGGAAAACCACTAGATTAATTAAGAGTCACAGACCTCAGGTTTCTATACCAGATGTGGCTATTGTCCAGTCCTGTTTCTTCATCTATAAAACTATGATGGATAGTTCCCTGCCCCATATAAGTCATAGCTCTGCTGTGTGCGAGGGCCACATTCTAACTGCAAGTTACTGCTCTGATACTTTTAGCAACCTGAGAGACTGAAACTGCCATTAATGATGTGTGTTGTATTTCACACAAGCCTAGAAGAACTCCTTGACTCTGAAGCTTTTCAGGACCTGGACAGAAAGCAAATGAACATAAGCTGTTCAAATAAGTGAGGAGTCAAGGGCATTTCTTAGAAGTGAGCAAAGGTGCCTCTTTCCTGCTCTTCTTAGGGGCAGAGTCAGCCCGAAATATAATTAAGAAGGTTCTGAAGAAGAACAGATAGGATATTCAGGAAATTATTCCTCATTAATATGTTTCCTATTATATGTTTTAGTTTATTTTTTTTTTCCATTTTCCTCCTAAATATGTTGTTTCTTGGAGTGAAAAGGAAGCAAGTAATACCAGTGGCTAACACCAAAGTTCAGATGACAGCTTTCCTCTGCCTTCATGGTGGTTTTCAGCACAGTGCTGGCCCAAGGTTTATTGAACCTGCCTGCTGAGTAGTCGGTGGCAACATGTATGTTAAGGAGGCAAGAATCTAAGATTCTATAACATCTTGGTAGTAATAGATTTTGCCTTTCTTATTCCAAAATGCTTCATTTAATGATTTCAGAACTTTGATACACAAACATATACAGATATTTCTGGCTTTGCTTTTTCAAACTCCTTCTCCTCCTGTCTCCTTAGTCTCAATTTAGATTTATTTCTTATGATAGAAACAAGATATAGAAGTCCAAAGCCCCATCAGTAATAGTTACGGACATTTCCTCCATTTGATAGGTATTTCTTGCAAAACGACTAGCATAGATACTCTGCCAAGTATTGGGGGAACAATTTGCTGGTTTCTGTCCTTGAAAAGCTTCAGTTTGCTGTCTTACCTTGTATTGTTCAGAGGCAAATAGTTATCTTCACATTAATCTACACAATACTTGATATTTTCCCCCATCAATCATCTTGCATTTCTCACTTCACCCATCCTGTTCCATCAAGTTATCCCCTGAATTACAGGCTTTAAGGGAAATTTCACAGAAAGTTGAATTTCCTACTCTCTTTGTATTATATTTAAAAAAAACTTATTATGGTCAAAACACTTAACATGAGATCTGTCCTCTTCACAAATGTTCAAGTGTACAATGTATTATTGTTGCCTGTAGGTACAATGTTATCCAGCGGATCTCTAGTGCTTACTCATCTTGCTGAAACTTTATGCTCATTGAGTATTAACTCCCCATTCTAACCCCTCCCCCCAGCCCCTGCCAGTCACCATTCCATCCTTTCATTCCATGAATTTAACTATTTTAGATGACTCAAGTAAATGGAATTGTGCGGTATTTGTCTTTCTGTGGCTGGCCTATTTCCCTTACTATGATCTACTCAAGCTTTATTCATGCTGTCAAATACTCTTTTATTTGCAAACAAATTATCTTGTTTCTGGCATTACAATCTGGCTATGTCTGCATAAGCTTACAAATAATAGTCTTTCTGCTGTCCTGGCCCATGTCATACACCTGGGCTAACTGATCTTTCCTTTTAATAAATCAACTCTTTGAAAACAGTTGCCACATTGTAATATCCCAGTATCAGCTTTCTGACCACCAAATATAATTTGATTGCAGAAGGCTCTAATCAAGTTCCTTTTGGCTAAGAGATGTATAGCTTACATAACTTATACCCAAAGATGTTTAAGGCAAAATGTGGGGTCATGACACTGAATCCACAAAGTGGAGAAAGTTTACATCAGTTACTTAAAAACTTCTGTTTCACTCTGTGGATATTGGCATATCAAGATCAAATCCATTCCCGTAGCTATGGCTACCTTGAAATGGATAACTAGCTTTTTTTGCTTAAAATTTCAGTTTTTTATGTCAAACTATTACCTTGTTTGTTGCTCATGCCTGCATTGCCAGTGAGCTAGAGGACAGTGTGCATCATTGCTGCAGGTGAACGTGCATGGACTTAGAGGGGTTAAGTAGTTGGTCCTCAATCGCAGTGGGTGGGTCTCCCACCAAGATGGGAACCTCTGTTTTCAGAGGGCCAGCCCAAGACTTGCTTGCACACTCAGCTGCCTCCATAGGGCATATTTACTTTACAAGTTGTATGAAAATAAATTTATACTTTCACAGCAGTATGTAGACTCCAGAGGGGAAACTATCATTCAAGTTGAAGATAACTCTGAGAATTTTGAATACACTGATTAAAATGCTTCATTGCATTCTCCAAATGTGTCATTGCCTTTCCATAGTAGTGTTTCCATTGCTCAATGTTACATCATTTTACTTAAATTGCAAAATATTTTACAATTTGTTATTATTACTAATTACTAGTTTTGAACATATTTATTAAAATGTTTTATTATTGTCCAAACATGTCATTACATTTCCATAGTATTATGTTCAATGTTATATCATTTTACTTAAATTGGAAAATACTATTACAATTTGTGTTATTACATTGTATTACTACTCATAATTGTAATAATAACTTTTGTAATTATTACTATAATTATTATACTAATAGGTTATTATAATTACTAATAATTATATTAATATTATCACTAATATTAATTACTCTTAATATTACTAATATGTGCAGAGAGGCACATGTGCTTATTCCCATAACAAAGAGAAAATATCCAAGTGGGGGAATTTTCAGTGAATTGGTTAAGTATACCCAGCTAGTGCACATGATATAGGGTAGAATTTTCCATGAGTATATGCGTATTTGCTTGGACTGTAGATTTAGATGAATATTATTTGGAGGGTTATTCAATTCTGCATTGAGGGTGATTTACCTTTGAAGTAGATCAAACCTATGTATTCTAATCAAGTGATTTCTTCATCATGTCTCCCTGAACCTGAGATAATTTTTCATATAATGTAGTCCTTTTATATTCCAGAGGGAATATACCTTTTCCTTTTCTCTATATCTTAAATTGTCTATGTCCTTATTTTCCCTATTTTATGCCTTTTCCCCCCTGGATAGTTTCTCTTAGTTGTTTTTAATTAGAAAAGTAGTATATAATCACTAAAAAAAAAAAAACTTCAAATATTTCATCACTATGTAAAGTGAAGTGTAAATTCATTCCCTCTAATAATGTCCTGTTCCCACTGGCTAGAGACAAACACCCTCACAAGTTTCTCACATCTTTAACAATCTTTTCTAGAGACTGCATGATTAGGAAAAAGCCCCTGTTGTACCTGAAGGAAGACCCTAGTTCAAAATATCATTTTCCTTAATACCATCATTAGATATCTCCAGGAAAGTCAGTTTTTAGTTGTAAAATTGGTTATAATTTCCCCCCTACACAATTGTGCCCTGTCTGTTGTGATAATCACATAAAATGGGTATATAAAATTGATGGGGAAGTAAAAAATTCATACAAATGTTACTGCATTCATTGTATAAAAACCATCCTCAGCTCACATAGCCCTTTTACTCTGTATAGCTTTAACCTTTGTTGAGCTTAGTCTCTTTCATCCTCATAAACTGAGCCAATGTACCCTGTATATTAACTATCACTTTTAATCAACTGGAAGTAATTTCTCACTTATTTAAAACCTCATAGTATTGCATCTGTGCCTCCCTCAGCTTTCTCCCCCATTCTCCTCTCTGCTGTTTTTATCTGTTTAGGGCTCTCAAATAGATCTCTGGTTTGACACAGGTCCAGCACCTCCCAACATTCTTTTCAAAGACAATATGCTCGTCAAATACTTAAGTTTTTTGTAAATGTTTATTTATTTTTGAGAGAGAGAGAGAGCACGAGCAGGGCAGGGGTGGTGGGGGAGGGTCGGGGAGGCAGAGGATATGAGGCACATTCCCTGCTGACAGCAGCAAGCCTGATGCGGGGCTCAAATTCCTGAACCATGAGATCATGACCTGAGATGCTCAACCAACTGAGCCACCCAGGTGCCCCCAATACTTAAGTTTTAATAATATGGCTATTCATTCTCATCACTTAGATGACAAGCCTTAATGACAGGAGCTGAAGTTGTCTATACATCTTCTTAGCCCACCCTACCAGTTGCCACTGCTTGTGCTAGAACAGTCAAAGTGGGACATTGGGGCACAGCATCGACTGACCACCTCCTCTGAGTTTGCTGCCTCTGTGGCCTGGCCCAAATTCTCACACATAATATGCTGAGTGATCCCTGTTGTGTTCAACCTCTATCTGGCAGTTGCATTTGCTAGCGGAGTCCTTTGGCCTTTCCAGTGCAGTGGCCTCTCTGTGCCCACTGAGCCATTCTGGTATAGCATTGAAGACAGGACATCTAGCTTATCCATTTGTGTCACTGACTTTCAAAGCTGCCTAAACAAATGTTTCTGGCTGGACTTATTTCAAAGCATTGACTGAAACAGACAGAAAGCTTCTTGCCAGGCAGTTATATTTACTACACAAATTTGTCAGCTTAACCAAACATTCCAATGTGTTAGAAGCAGAAATGTGAGCTGATTGATCTAAAGGGCTCCAACACTAGGAAAGAGATGCAGGTGTATCAGACTATATAAGGATCTGCATGACTCCACAATGAGCACCAGCAAAACGTTGTTTCTCAGAGAAATTGTGCTATTGCCACTGCCCTCCCTCCCCCCACCGCCAGCAGCATGCTGGGTTTGCAAGAGCAATTAGGAACTTCCATGAGTGTTGGCGTGTTTAGGCCAAAACACAATGGTGATGTTAGCAGCAATGTGGAGATGTCATAAGTGCTTAAATTACACAGCAAAAATGGGATTATAAACCCTGAGCAAAATGAAGGTATACAGTGGTCCTTGAATTCTTATTTTCAGCTTTAATATCATGTCCATCTTGCATGTGTCTGTATTTAACTTTTCTTTCTGTAAAATGGGAATCACTTTTTTGTCATACTGCATTCACAGTATTTTCATAATTTAACATTAGGCTTGCAACAAAAATCTTCACAACTCAATGCCACAAGAACCTCCTACATCTAGGGCTGTAAACCTAGTAAATGTAGCAAAAACTGCTCATTCAAGAAGATATCACAATTCTGATATGCTGAAAAAATATCATATCACTAGTTATTTTGTTAGTATCTTTTAGAGATAAGATCATCATACTGGTTGTAATGGTATATTACACAAATTACATAAAGCAATTACTTGCTTTATGTAACTTGTCATTTCACTTTTTCCTACACATGTAGTTTAATTTACTCTGACTTCTTTCATTCTGTCAGTAGTCTTTTGGGGAAAAAATTAAATAAGTAAAACAATTTTCAAACATTTAAAACTGTATTCAGGTAATTAACCTTTATCTTGCAGGTGGGTCTGGGGACACTCTCAGAGAAAAGTGGGGACATATTTGAGGAAGGTCTGATGTTCTCTCCTGGATTTTGCAATCTACAAGGCAGAATAATAGCCCAATTTTTTTCCAAGGGACTATTGCCAAATTTTATATATCTGATCACTCAAGAAACAATCTTTAAAGCTACATTACTTTAATTTAATAACAGTATAAAAGCAGCAAATGGAGTTTGTTCTTTTCTTAATCTCTTATAAATCTATTGTAGTTTATTCATTATGTACAGAGAAGAGCTGTATAAATATTTTAATTGCAATTTCTCTAAGCTATAACTGAAGAGCCGCTTAAGTTAAGCCTGCATGTTTTAACTACATTGTTTGCAATTAATAAACTTCATGTCTTGGAGCAGTTTTAGGTTCACAGAAAAGTTGAGCACAAAGCACAGAGGGTTATCATTGACCCCCGACCCCACACATGCACATACGTTCTCATTATGGACATCTTCTACCAGGGTGATGCATTTGTTATAACTGATGAACATACAGTGATAACATCAAAATCATCAAGGTCCATGGTACATATTAGTATCATTCTTGGTGTTGTACATTCTTTGAATTTAAAAAAAATGTATGATGATTTGTAGCCATCATTATAGTATTATACAGAAAAATTTCAAGGCCCTGAAATTCCTCTGTGCTCTGCATATCCATCCGTCTGTCCTCTCTGACTCCTGGTAACCACTCATCTTTTTACTGTCTCCATAGTTTTGCCTTTTGTAGAACGTCATATAGTTGGAGTCACACAGTGTGCAATCTTTTCACATTGTATTCTTTCACTTAATAATATGTATTTAAATTTCCTCCATGTCTTTTCTTGGCTTGATGGCTCATTTCCTTTAAGCAATAATTAATATTCCATTGTCTAAATGTACCACAGTTTATTTATCCATTCGCCTACTGAAGGACAGATTTGTTGCTTCCAAGTTTGGGTAATTGTGAATAGAGCTGCTTTAAATATCCTTCTGCAGGGTTTTGTGTGGACAAGTTTTCAGTTCCTGTGGGTAAATATCAAGGAACACAATTGCTGGATCACATGGTAATAGTAAGTTCATTTTTCTAAGAAACTGTCGAGCTGTCGTCCAAAGTGTCTGTGCCACTTTGCATTCCCATCAGCAGTGGATGATTATTCATGTTATTCCACATCCCCACTAGCATTTGGCATTGTCAACGTTTTGGATTTTGGCTGTTCAAATAGATGTAGTGGTATCTTGTGGTTTTAGCTTGCAAATTCCTAATGACATACCATGTTGAACATCTTTTCATATGCTTGCTTGCTGTCTGTATATCATTTTTGGGTGAGGTGTCTTAAGTCTTTTGCCCATTTTCAAATCAAGTTATTCATTTTCTTATTGTTAAGGTTCTAGACCTATTGTGTATATAAAATTATTTTATCTTAAGTGTCTTTTGCTTATGATTTCTCTCAATCTATGACCTGTCTTTCTCATTTTCTTGATACTGTATTTCATAGAACAGTTTTTAATTTTAATGTAGTCCCGCATATTAATTATTTCTTTTATGGATTATGCCCTCGGTGTTATATCAAAGAAGTCATTGCTATACGCAAGATCATCTAGATTTTTATCACATGTTATCTCCCAAGAGTTTCATAGTTTTGTGTTTTACATTAAAGTCAATGATTGCATTTGAGTCAATTCTTGTGACGGTTATGAGCTACATCTAGATTCTTCTTTTTTTTTTTTTTCTTTACATGCCCAGTTTCTTCAGCACCATTTGTTGAAAAGATTGTCTTTACTCCAATATATTACCTTTGTACCTTTGCAAAGATCAGTTGACTATATTTTTGTGGGTTTATTTTTGGACTCCATTCTGTTCCACTGATCTATTTGTCTGTTCTTTCACCAATACCGCACTGTCTTCATTAATGTAATTTTGTAGTATGTCTTAAATTCAGGTAGTTGTCAATATTCCAACTCTGTTCTTCAATACTGAGTTTGCTAATCTGGGTCTTTTGTCTCTTGATATAAACTTTAGAATCACTTTGTCAATATCGGCAAAATAACTTGCTGAGATTTTGTCTTGGATTGTGTTGAATCTACAGATCAAGTTGGGACAAACTTATATCTTGACAATGTTGACTCTTTTATCCATGACCATGGGATATCTCTCTACTTATTTAGTTCTTGCTTGATATCTTTTACCATATTTTAAATTATAATTTCATGCATAAAATATTTATTTATAAAGTTATGTTTTAGTTAATAGGTGATGTTTCCTCTATAAAACTTAAATTTGATTATAAAATGATCAGAATTAGAATGGACTTCAATGAAAGAAATAGGTATTAGTGGACTGTAATATGTTGGTTTTCCCAGTTGAATTCAGCTTATCTTTAACAAGGCGAAAACAGCCATATGCTTTTGAATCTCTTGTGACTTCAGTGCCCAAGGATTGTTGGAATCATTCTTGGATGCAGATAAGTTTCTCAACACAGGAGTATACTATTTTTTTTTTTTTCTTTTGAGATGTAGTTTGTAAAGGTGTTGATGTAAGCATGGAGAAAAAAGAAAACAATCCAGTGGTGAAGATTTATAAGAAGATATGTTATTCAAATTGAAATGTAAAGGTTTATTTCTGCAATAAAATTGGGAAAATGTAGGGTTTTTTTTAAGGATCTTCTTTTTGGGCATCCTAGTAAGAACCTAATATCAGTCATTTGGTTGTTTATAGTCATTGGATCATATATCTAGTCATTAGACATGTATTAAGAACCTATTACATGTCACCAATGTAGTAGATTATGACTTTGCTGGAGAGATAGCCATTTATAATTTAAGATAATGTGAGAACACTGGAGCCAGAATTGTTGGTATTTCAAAAAAAATAAAAGTGGTCATGTGACAGCTCACCCTTACAATATGACCAAGGTTTTTTATCAGCAGAGTGAAGAAGCTAAGGAGATACAAGGTGATAGTTTAATGTTCTCAACAAATATTTATGGAACATCTGCTAAATATCACTTATATAATTAACAGGTTCATACTATCTCCGATTTTATAGAGGTATTATCTAGTGATCTCACCCTTCACAATTAAATATGGCAAATATGATTATAAGAGAAGAGCATAGAAGTAATTGTGCACAGAGGAAAGCTATCTCATTTTAATGTGGGCTTGCAGGACCCTCTGAGAAATTGGAAATTGGTTTCCAGGCTAATGTCTGTGGGAACAAGAAGAGCAAAGGCCAGGAGGTGTGGAGAGTGCTATGTGTTCCAGAAGCTAGGGGCTCAATAGAATGTGAAGGGGATAAATGATAGGAAATGAGGCTGAACAGGCAAGATGGGGCACCACGCAGAGCCTTGCAAACTACATTAAAAACAACAGGATGCTTCGGGATAGTTATATCAAGGAAGTAATGTGCTCAGATGAGCATTTAACATGAGGACACTTACTTTATAATGAAGCGCAGATTGGGAGAGGAGACAAGACAAGCGCAGATTGGGAGCATGGACGCCAATAAGGCCGTTGCCTTGATTCAAGATGTCATGATTTTTTGAATTAGAATAGCGGTGTGGGAAATTGAGTTTGGTACAAAGGCAGGCAGGAAAAAATGTGATTTTTAGAAGCACAGGATCTAGTGTCAGAAAGCTTGGTTTAATTCTTTGTCAAATCAGCCTGTTCTTTTTGTTATTGTTGTTTTGTTGTCTTTTAAAATTATAGTTTATATTTCTTTTATCCTTTTGTTATTTAGCCCTTCTTTATTTTACAGGGTCTTTTAGGTTTTCTATGTTCTGCAGTTTTTATGGTGCTACTCTCCGGTTTGTTGAGTTTGTTAACACTCTTATAATGTTCCTTAATAGTAAGGTCATCTTCAATGGGAAATATTTTTTTCTGTGGTAATGTCCTATGTCCTAAGTTGTGAAAGTTTCATAGAGAGTGGTGTTTTATTTCATAGGCCCTAGGGATTCAATGGGCTTTGAATAATTTTATATTAATTTCTCAGTTTCTGATTTTTGTATTTCACAAATACAGTGTTTTTTCTGAATATATTTGCCAAGTTAAAAATCTTAGGACAGATTGCCCATTTCTTCTCTGGCACCTTGCTAACAACTATACTATTATTCAGATTTCTTTTCTTTCTAGTACCTGATGTTTTTTTCGAAGCATATACATATATGTATTCATTCCTGCAGATATATTTTATCTAATGGCGTTATGTATGTTCAACAGCTGGAAGCAGTGAGCATTTGACATGACCTCTCTACATCAGCAGAATTTACTATATTATCAGGAAGATACCTACTGGGTTGGAACCATGGCTTTTCTTTATTGTTAGGTACATCCTCTGTGTTGGAATGTAGAAATACATTCAATACATGTAAGTTTTTTAAATTAACATTATTCATTTGTTAACTGTGTAACTTGGAAATATGTACTTGGGCAGGCATTGTGAGAGAAACCTCTGTAGTGAGGACAGGACCATAAAGGTAAAAAAGAATCAATAATAGTTTTAATAATTAACATATTTTCAAAAGACAGCTTTGAAGAATGGCTAAGATACAGGTTGGTTATTAGGATGCAGAAGGGAGGAGAAGTTAGGGGAAATTCCATCTAGGAATCTATAACTGATGACCTAAACTGGGCAGTGATGATAAAAAATGGAAACAAAGAAACATATCAAAGACATAATTAACAGGATGTGGTGACCATAGGCCTTCAGGATGAATGAGGATGAAGATTTACAGATGATGCACTTAAGTGACAGAAGAGGGGTGATGCAATCAGAAGGAGGAGAGATACATGGGCATGAACAGACAGTAACAAGTTCATTTGTTCACACTCAGTATTAGCTTCAGAGTTTCAGAAAGAGGTTGAAGGTAGAAATAAGGGTTTAGGGGCACCTGGGTGACTCAGTCAGTTGAGCGGCCGGCTTCAGCTCAGGTCATGATCTCACAGTCCGTGAGTTCGAGCCCCACGACGGGCTCTGTACTGACAGCTCAGAGCCTGGAGCCTGTTTCAGATTCTGTGTCTCCCTCTCTCTGACCTTCCCCCGTTCATGCTCTGTCTCTCTCTGTCTCAAAAATAAATAAACGTTAAAAAAATTAGAAATAAGGGTTTAGAGGTCTTCAGTTTTGTTTAATTCATAAGAATAAATATTATTTGCCTGGAAAAGACTATGTTGCTGAGAGGGTTGAGAATGGAATACTAAGAATTAAAGTAAAAACAGAGTGTTAAAGGAGTTTGGTTGACTATTTGATCTGACAAATCATGGAGAAGTAAGTAGGTAGAAGCTGGTTTGCTTTTCTGAACACTCATGGTTAAGCCATCCCCATAAAAATGCCTTGTTTTAACCCAATTTCACAGGAGATGGAAAGTCACTTAAACTAATAAATACACTAGCTCTGTGCTCCTGGATGGGATACTGAGCGCTCTAAACTTAAGTGTTTTTAGCTTTTAAACGTAGAAAATAAAATTATGTGTGTAATTATTTGCAAGCACTTATTATAATTTATTTTTCATAATGCCTATCACATGGGAGGTACAAAATAAATGCTGTTATTAATAATAATACTAATGATAAAATAACTGCCAAGCAGAACAGGATATGTCTGTTGGCTTCTCTAAGCATCTGGTTTACTAAGGAAATTAATATGCTATTAGAAGATTAGCATGGGTTCAGAACATCATTGGCATTCGTTGAGTGATGAAAAAGTTTAGCTAAGCTGCTTGGGTGGTGATTCTCAATCCTGGCTGCAGCTATATACCTTCTCTGAAACTTTGAGTCTCATGTGCACAGATTATTGAGCCTTACCTGGTCTCACTGACTTCAGGCTTAACTCTGAAGAAGTTACCAAAAACAACCAAATGGAAGGCATTTCCTCTGCTATCAAGGACTTTACTCAGGCCAGGATGTATGGGTAAAGTGTAACATTGATGAGAAGACATCAGTTATTCAAGGGAGTGTTCCCTATTTGATGATTCAAGACTCAGTAGATGTTTCAAACAATGCATAGTTAGAGACTAGCTAGCTGTGTTGTCCAATCCTACTCTACCTCTTTTTTCCACATCCACATCCTCAACTCAATCTTTATTTACCATGTCCTTATACATAATGTAAGTGCTCCTACACCCATAGATCTTTGAGTGTTTCTAGGGTGTTTTAAACTATATATCTATCTATATCTATATATATGTATATAGATAGATATAGATATAGATATAGATATAGATATAGATATAGATATAGATATAGATATAGATATAGATATAGATATAGATATAGATATAGATATATACATTTAAGTAATCTCTATACCCAACATGGGGCTCAAACTCATGACCCAAAGGTCAAGAGTCACGTACTCTTCTGACTGAGCCAGCCAGGCACTCCTGAATGTCTCTAGTTTTTGCATATAACATTTCTCCCATAGTGCTACAGAATGGCCGATTAAGGAGGGAAAACTTTTATCAAATGAATATCCCTGAAGCCTTTTTCTGTAATTAACAATTTTTAACATTTGTAAAAAATTACATAAATCATCACACTTTATATATTGCCAGCAGAAATAGGTTTAGAGTTTTACAGCTTCCAACTTCTAGGTCTGTCCCTTGTTTATTTTAACTTCTACATTTTTAATGGTGCTTTAGGCTTTCTTGTCTCCTCTTTACTAATCGGCATACTTTAATTTTTCTTTTTTCTTTTATCCACTTGAGAAGCTCATCTGTTTTTCTTCAATCCTCTTTCAACAAACTCACCATGGTGTAGCACAGTTCATTATCCAGCTACTCCAAAATCAAAATGGCATGTCCAGTGTAAATGATATCATGTTTCAGCCACCCTTGGAAAACACTCATAGAGGATTGGAGTATACCCAGCTTTATGACATTATCTAATACTCTTAAGTGTCTTTATTGACAAAGTGAATTTTGTATTGTGGCTTCTTTACTTACCCCGTTTTATCCCTCCAACACAGTTACTCTTGCAAGACAAGTCAATTCACGTTTTGGGAACTCTAAGGGATTGTTCAAAATCAAGCATTTATTGATTGACTGATGTTGGAAGTAAGTGAATGACAGGCTTAAAAGTATTTTTGTCTCACAGTGATAATATTTTATAAAAGTCATATTTTAGTGGTAAGACTAAAGTAGGACAAAAGCTGAATTTGATGACCCTCCACATAGAACAGTGAAATTTCATGAATTCCTACAGTGAGAAACAATGCTACGCATAAACATATGCTTATATTAATCAAGGACACTTAAAAAAATCTGCTAAAATAAAGTGTGAGAGCACACTAACATGCATATGAAATTTTGTTGTGTGCAAAGAAGTTATTTCTTAAGAAAGCCTCAGTGTGAAAGATGTTCCCTAGGAGAATGACATCAGGTTGACACAAGTATTAACAAGTCAGCACAGATTTCTTTAAAATATACAAGAAGAATGCAAGACAGTGGAACAAAGCCCTGCGCTTGAAGTGCAATCTGATGAACGAAAGAGAGGTGGAACTGCCCAAAAATGCAGAGCAGTCTGAAGAAGGCAGGCCTAGGTATACAGGGAATGTGTCCCAGGAAATAATGGAGCAGAATGAGGGCATTAGGGCACCTCTCGAGTAGGAGGATCTTGTGAAGGCAGGTTGAAAGGGGCAATGTGGAAATGCACGGGGGAAGATGCTCAACACTTAACCCAGTGAGCCAATGTAAACGCCTCTAATTTCAATCATGATATTTTTGCCTTGGAACCATTGCTTATCTAGTGCATAATGACAGCTATGTCTGATTGTCTTTAGTTTTTTAATTTTTTTTAAGATTCCCTGAGTACTCTCAGTTACATTATAATCTTAGCCTATGCAAAGATTTATTAATTCTAAAAACATGTATTCAGTGCTTACCTGGCATAAGTCTTGGGAGATAAAAAGGGATAAAATGATTCCCAACCTTAAAAAACTCATAGTCTAAGTAGGCTCTAATGTACAGAAATAGCCTTGTAAGTAGATAATTATAATATAATATGGCAAGTACAAATTAGAGAAAGATGTCTATTTAGAAACTACAGAGCATAGAGGAAATAGTCATTTTCATCAATAGCAGATTCCACATTACTTTTTTAGGAGCCAACTTAAGGAGAATTGGAAAGAGGGACAAGAATGCCTTCTAATCTATCATGAGCGTACTTGAATTCAGGAAGGATGTCCAAAAAAGGGAGAAAGTCAGAAATGGTTTACCAATATCATAGTTAGCAACAACAACAAAGACAGTTAATGATATTGAATCTAAAAATTAATTTCTGCCTTGTCCACTGATATTTGTTAATAGAAAAAAATGGAAGGATACAAAATTCAACAGAAAGAGTACAGCATTCTTATTAATTCAAGAGGGCGTCTGCAGATGGTGATAGAAACCTCTGTATATTGTTTTGCCTGTCTGTTTGAGAGTATGATTTTTTTAATCTCAGATTTTTAAAAAAATCATATTGTTGTGCTTCCTACTTTACAAGTCAATGAACAGATGACATAGTAATATGTGGGGGACTGTGAATATGATTTCCTATCTAAACACTTCACAACTTGCTATGATAGGATATGAAATTATCAGAGCTGTATTACATAATTATATGTTTATTACTTTGGTTAATGGAGATTTTTAGGTCTTTCCAGAAGACCCTATTTAAAATACTCTTAGAATTTCTACTCACTACTGCCGCTGTAAACAAATTGCCATAAAATTAATGTCTTGAGACAAAGTAATTGTATTATTTTATAGTTCTAGAGAACAGAAGTCAGAAGCAAGTTTCACTGGAGTAAAATTAAGGTATCAGCAGGATTGCCTTCTTTTTGGAGTCTCTAAAAGAGAATCTTAATTGCCTGTTCCAGCTTCTAGAGGCTGCCTATATTCCTTTGCTAATGGTCTCCTCCACCATGAAAGGCAACAGTGTACATCTTCTCTGTTTTCTGACCTCTGCTTCTGTCTCTACATCATCTCTTTCTCTGGCTGGGATCCTCCTGTATCCTTACAAAAATCATTGTGGTTACATTTTCCCACCTGGGGAATTCAGGCTAATCTCTCCATCTCAAAATCCTTAGTTTAAACATATGCAAAATTTCATTCACATAGTCAGAGGTTCCAGGGATTAGAAGGTGAATATCTTTGGGGGAAGCCATTATTCAACCTGTCACAAAAGGTAATGTTTATACTCTACTGTAATCTGTGGATATTACCTTGTAGAAGATCTTTATAAGGAAAAAGTTTCCCAGACAGACTCAATAGGTATAGATTGAGAAAGAAGAAACAAAAACGATTAGACATAAAATGCTTGAATGTTTAAAGAAAGAGAAACAAGAAACCACTACAAAAGGCTAAAAGGAAGATCTCCCTCTCAAATAAAAAAAATCCACACTATACAAATGTATCAGAGGAAAAGTCCAATAGCATTGACAGGATCAAAGCTCCACCGTTTTCTTTAGCTGATGCTCTCTGTACACTTTATGTATTTAATGGTTATGGCCATATAGCTGTGACTTCCAAAGTCAGATTTAAAACTATGGCCAGAAAAAACACATAGCCAGAGAAAGGTAATTATTTTATTTATTTTATTTATTTGTTCGTCCTTCATTGCTTACTCTTCAGAAGGGTATCTGATTGTTTCAGTGAATGCCTTTTGAATTTAGATCTAATTTTTAAAAGTTATTTTGAGAAGGACATTGGAAATAAATGAACCCAGACTTTTACAGAAAAAAAAGTGTGTTACAAAGAATTTATGTTTCTAGTCTGGGATCATATTACTAGTTTAGTGGTAGACCCAAACCTTGTTTACCAAACCCAGGTTTCCTGTCTTCTAATTCAGTTCTCTTTCCACTAAATCTATTAGCTCAGTGATTTGCATTTGAGTTTAGATCTTACTGCAACGTGCAAACTACCCATGAGTCTCTTCCTTTCATAAACCAGTTAATCTGTGAGCTAGGAGCATTTTTTAGTACATTCAATAAAATATATTGATGGGCTCAGATCTGTGGGGAGTCATAAAGGAAGATCATGCTCGTCATACAGAAGTGCTTCTTTCCATTGCTAAAGAACTTCAAAATACCCGAGATAGACTGTTAGGAATTCTTTCCAAAAAAAAAAAAAAAAAAAAAATCCACAGATCATTTCCCATAGTAAACAAGGAAGCCTATCTAACTTGTTCCCCTTGCTATTATGAAGCTAAAATTTGCCCTAAAGCAAAAAGTGGTTTAAGCAGGGGGTTATTCCATGGCCACGAATAAAGAGACATTGCTTATATACTCTGACAACTTGAACGATTTACTTTCCAGAAGTGAGTAGCAGAAGGAGAGCATTTATTTATTTATGCTTTAAAACACCCAAGAGAGCAAAAACTAGTTTTTGTACTGTTTTTGAATTGCTCAGGCAATCCATACACTTTCGAGAACTGGCTAATATCCTGAACAATCTCAATTTATTGTCTGTCTACCCCCCCCCCAAAGCCATTCTTTGTTCATCTCTGCCACGCAGCATGTCCCAGGAGGTCGACCCCTTGGAACTGCATCAAACAGGTGCTCTTGTCAGCTGGCTTCTCGTGTGTTTGTCCAATGGGAGGCAACGGTAGGAAAGATAAGCAGGGAGCTAGATGGAAAGATTGTTGGAGCTTTTCTTTTGCACTTCCTATTGGGCTGTACCCTCCATGAGTACAGCTGTTCCAAGACCCAGTCCTCATGTCTCTCACTGTGAAAGAAGTAATGATTCATTCTGACACTTGTTAAAAATCATAAAGAAAGACTTTATTAAAGGGGGGAGGGGCTACTACAATGGAGTTTGTATTAAGGGGGAGAGATCAGTCTTAACTTTGAATGCAACAAGGAAAAGTGAGGATTTTATAGCCAAGGAGCAGAGTCAGGCCCAAGCAGTTAGAAAATTATGAATGGGAACAAAAGCGGTGAGGGAATTCTGGCTAACCTGCCTTCACAGGCTTCGTGGTAAGGCAGCTCACCTGGGAGCTGGTGGAGGATGAGGAACCTAATCAGATGTGGAGAGTGAGGATTCTGGCTAAACTGACCTAGAAGGATTCTTCCTATTTTGACACTGCTGAGACTAAGTTGGGAGCCCCAAAATCAGGGCCTCGTTGAGAAGTGAGTTCAGAGGCCCCCGACTAAAGTTTGATTAAAGAGAGACTCTGTTACTGCTCTTGGTGGTCTCAAGATGGGAACTACTTTTCCTCCCTTTGTTCCTTCAAGCTTAACAGTTTTATGACTGCTCTGTTTCTAATCTCCAGGTATGTCCCTTGATGCAGCCCTCACATCTGTAATTAGTCTCTTTATTAAACCTTTACTTTTAAATCACCTTAATTGTGTTTTGTTTCTAATAAACCTAAGTCATTGATGAGCATTTTTCCCTCTGCATGCAGGGAAACTCAGTTGCCATCTGAACATCTTTATAGCCCACCTGTGCTCTGTTACGAGTCTACTCTGGTCTCTGACTGGCTCAGCTTGCAGTGATGGTGGGCAGGGAGAGGATCACAAAATCTCTCTGAGATTAGTTGAGTCACTGTTTTTTCCCTAGTCCAGGATCCCACATTTCTATGGTTTTAAGATCTGGTGAATAGAATAATAGCACAGGCGATGTGGAAATAGCATAATTTATTAATTTGGCTGTTTAGACCAGAAGACCAGAGTCTCCAGGATAGAGAGCAGGTGGGCAACCCTGGCCAATTTTTAATCCTTTTAACATCAATCCTATTGTCTCCTTTCATGGCCTCATTCTTTTTCTATGGAGCAAACCCAACCCAAACTGCTCTACACATCTTCCCTGAACACAGTTAGCCCTGCTTTCAGTGTTGCTTATTTGATTTGCAAGTGGTTTTCTTGATGACAATGTGATTACCCAAATGTTGGCAGGTTTTTGCCAAGGCAACTAAGTGTGGAATATTCACAGTAAAGTTTTGAACAGGACTTTGACTCAATTTGTGATTGTATTTCAGTCCTCTTGATAATAAGTAATTCTTGCAGTGAAAAGAATTCATACCATTCCAAGGTTTTGCCTTAAAAAAACATCCTCTTCATATTGTATATCTCTTTCTACAAGGCCTCTCTCTTCAAGTTCTAGTGGATCTATAATTTCTCCTACATTTACCACCTTAATTTTCTGCTGCATTCCCCTCTTCTTATATATTAGATATTCCTTTAAACAGTCTTTTCATTCCATATGTTCACCCCCTGACAACTTCAAAAAATTCACCTGGTGTATTTGTGAAGGTGTATCCCATAAGTAACAACAACAAAAGGGAAATACAGGAGACTGGAGCTTTCAGCAATATAACTGAGGTACTATTCCCTATCTTTTATGAAAGTAAAAACTAGGCAATGTCAATTATGAATGATGTCTGATACAATATATGTCTATATGTTTGTACAGCTATTTAATGTGTCTGTACTTGGGGTTTGAATAGATCTTAAATTTATTTTGTCTAGTAGGCATTAGATTCCTGAAGTTCTTCTATGTGTGGTTATGATGGCCAGCATAAATAAAATAAAGGAAGCTTGTGAGGGATACATTATTCACCTATCATTTATTAAGCATCCACACTGGTCCAAGAATTGGGTTAGGCTTCAGGATTATAAAGTTTGATACAGCAGGATCCTGTCCTCTCTCGGCCCCCTGAGGAGTCAGGGATATCTAAAATAATTACAATATATACAATATATAATTACCATGTAAAATAATCACATGAAGTTGAAAGCATCATAGAAGTTAGAGTGACAAAATGATGAGGATTGACAGGTGTGTTTCCTACAAATGATGTGGGTGAGGAAGGATGAATGGCAGCTCATCAGTGATGAAGGGAAAGAGTTACATTGTAAAGGGGCCCAAGCTTAAGAAGACATACAGACAGCAAAGAGACTTTCCAGGGCTTGGCTGTGGGTAGGTAGGAGCAGTTGTGTTCCTCACTCAGCACCCTACCATTTCCTGTTCCATTGGTTCTATCCTTTCCCTCTTTCCCTCTTGTACTCCCTAAAGAGGCTCTGGGTCCCACTCTAGGTGTTGCCCAATAATTTCCCCCTTCCCATCACAGCAAAGACTTCAAAAGAATATTTTGAATTTAGGATTCAGTTATTTACTCTTTACCCATCCACTGCTCATCCCATAGCAACTAGATTTTAAAAATCCAACAAAATTATTTTGTAAATATGTTAATGAAGGTTGATCTTGCCAGAGGCAATGAAATCTGTACAGTTCTCATGTATTTTGACTAGGGTTGCCAGACAAAGTACAGGATACCCTGTACTTTAATTAGTTAATTTAACTTTAATCAGTACAATTTAAATTTCAGATAAAAATTAATATAATTTTTTTAGTGTAACCACATTCAGTGTACTATTTGAGATATGCTAAAATTATTTGCTGTTTATCTGAAATTCCAGTTTAGCTGGGAGTCCTATATTTTAACTTAACTAAATCTGGCAACCTTAAAATTTCCCTCTGTGCAGATGAGACTGTGAACCACTCAACCCTCTCTTTCCTTGGTTCATAGTTCCCCATATCTATCTGTGATGCTTGTCTGATCTGTCCACTACTCTTGCTGAATTGTTATCATTACCTAGGGCTCTATTCTTTGTCCTTCCTTTATTCCAACACAATTTTCCTAGGCAATCTGGTTTCCTTTCTTGGTGTTAATTACCATACACCTATGATTCCTAGTCTCTGCCTCCAGCCAAGACCTCTTCTTTGACTTTTAGATCTGTATACCTACTGGCCATTTTCTTGTGGATATCCTAAAGGCATCTAAACTCCACAAACCCAAAGTAAGCATGTCACCTTTATCCCCAAACTGCTTCTTCCATGAATGCTTCATGACAAGAAAGGGCACCCCCACCAACCCAATTCCAAAGGAGAAATCTGGGTATCGTTCTAGACTGTCTCTTCCCTCCCACTTCCATTGCCAACAATGACTCATTATAGTTTTCCTTAACAAAGCTTAATTTGCACCATCTTGTGTAAGATCCTGGAACCTTCCTAGTTTACTTCCTGGTCAGCCAGAATATTAGAGTAGCCTACAGTGCAAACCCGTTTTATGTGTACACACACACACACACACACACATGCACGCACGCACACACACACACACCTACCTACACTCACCTGATATCTCTAAAACTTCAAATTTGAATGTATTTTTATTGCCTAATGTTCTTCAGTGACTTACTATGTTCTGTAAGAACATAGGCTTGAGACTTTAAATCTGGACCATACTCTCCAGATTCTGACCCCTCCCAACCTCTTTTAAGTCTTAGCTCTGAGGGATAAAAGAACACATATGGTCTGGCTTCTCCATTGCTTCATGCCTAGTGTGTAGTAACCATCCAATGTGTTTATTGTCTGAATGAGAAAATGATAGAATTTTCAGAGTGAAATCTGTTTATAATATTGTCAGGGAAGAGAACATTCAGTGTGCACTAATGAGGTATTTTTTACATTTGAGGGACTTTATATGACACATGGTATTTCAAAAATTATATAATAGGGAATCAGGATTTTGTGTTATGAATGTCTATTCATATATGTATGAATGTCTATACATATAAATATTTAAACACATATAAGCATTTAATGTCCCTAATAAGGCATATGTTTATATAAATATTAAATACATTGAACCTGCTTTACTATTTGGTAGTCAAGAAACATTGACATTCTGATTGCTTGGTCATCCGAATAATTAATCACCACTTTTATAACATTTAAAATAGATTGACATACAAAGCACACTCTGATTTTGTGGAGCTTAATGAAACTTTTGTCACATCATCCTACCCACAGTTTAGAGGACTGTGCATTTTATTTATCTGTGATAATTATTTTTATTTATGAGAAAACAGAGAAACCTGTTTTCAGACTAAGGTGTTCATTCAGTGTCCCCCAAACTCAAAGATACCATACAATACATAAATTAATTTCTAAAGTACATATGTCAATATTATTCTCAATGATTTTAACTAATAGATATTTTACCCAGTGGTAAGCCAAAAACATTTTATTTAGAGTATGATGGAAATAAATGCCTCTTGTAAAGTTTCGGGACTGCTCAAAGCATTGATATCTCTAAGCACGTGTGGCAAATTTAAGTTAACCTTCAAGATAATGTGTGTGAATGAAAAGAAATTGTAAATGGACTAGGAAGGATTACTTGCCATTAATAAGTGAATTCCTTTTGGCATGCAGTAGCCTAAGCACCGGTGGAATTCATGTTGGATAACATACTTCCATTGGAAGCCTCTGTAGAATTATTTCTATTTAGTTAGTAACAAGTGGAGCTTGGGGTATTATTAGGCAAAATTACAATAGCAGTGCACTGCTGTGCAGAGAAAGATCAGGGCATTTCCTCTAAGTAGCATCTTTAAAAGTCTGGCTTCTAAAACTAATGTTGTGAAGCTTCAGTTCTTTTGAATTGAGACTCCAGGGAATAAGAAAGGGTCATAATTATTAGCTAGGAATTGATGCTAAATTTGTTTATTCACTGATTTCCCACCACTTTCTATAGTATGTAAATGAGATTTTTACTTAGAAAAAGCATTCCCACTCTGAGACAGATGACAGCTGTTCAAGCCCAGGGGAGAAAGAAAACACAGCTTTTTCCTTGGCCTTTTTCTTCTTTGGCAGAGAGTCTAAACTCTCGCTGAATTTTCCCAGAATTCTCTGAACAGGAGCTCTCACTTTCTGATTGATTAGTCATCATATCAGAGCTTACCACTTTGTAGCTCCCTTGCTACCAATTGAACATTATTAACTGGGCCCAGAAAATCAGCTTGCTCAGCACCATTGGGATTGTGACCTGTTTAGCAATGGATGTCTAATTCCCTAGGACTCTAGTTAGTAGAATTGGCATCAGAGTGATAGGAATGTAATGACTTCAGAAAGGAGTCTGAACATCTTCCCAAAGTTTACAGTACTATCACAAGATGCAGGGAAACACACACTCTTCCAGACCAATAGCAAGGGAGCTTACTTATTGGAGGGAGTAGGGGTCATACCCTCAGATCTCACTCTTATGAAAAGCTCCTTAGGCAGAGAGAAGTCAGGTGATCCTGAGAACTGACACTTGGCAGTCATGATCAGTTAATCAGTTGCAGATGAAACGTTTGTCTCCTCTTTTATCCCTGTAGTACCTTTTCCAGGTATGCGATCCCCATATCCACAAACTTTAGTGTCCTGCACAAGTTTCTAAAAATGCCTGCGTCTCCCCAACAATGTCAGAAACCCGTTGCCCTCTGTACATGGATAGAAGGTGAGCTCAGAAAGTAATTCACATTAAGGTACTGATGGCTAATTTGAAGTTAATATGTGACCTCCCTCAAAGTATTGTGGAGGGGCACCTGGGTGGCTCAGTCGGTTAAGCATCTGACTTTGGCACAGGTCATGATCTCATGGTTCATGGGTTTGAGACCCACGTGGAGCTCTGCTGACAGCTCAGAGCCTGGAGGCTGCTTCGGGTTCTGTGTCTTTCTTTCTCTCTGTCCTCCTCCGTTCATGCTCTATGTGTCTCTCTCTCAAAAGTAAATAAACTTTTAAAAAAATGTTAAATGATATGGATATAGTTTTAATTTTTTATTTTAGAAAGAGAGGAGGGGGAGGGCAGAGAGAGAGAGAGGGAGAGACAGAGAGAGAGAGAGAGAGAGAGAGAGAGAGAGAGAGAGAGAGAATCTTAAGCAGTCTCCATGCTCAGCATGGAGTGCAATGTGGGATTCAATCTCATGACACTGGGATCATGACCTGAGCCAAAATCAAGAGTTGGAAGCTCAACCAACTGAGCCAGCCAGCGCCCCAAAATGATGTGAATTTAAAGCAGGCTGTGAGGTGAGAAAATAAATGAACACAAAGGGAAAAAAAAGTCATATCTGGGGATCAAATATAATCAGCCTATTAGATGTCTGGAAAATAAACTGTAGAGCAGAGGAGGTATTTCCATCTTTCTTCAAATTTTAAGCCATAGGCTAGTGTTAGTAACAGTAAAATATTGTGTGTGTGTGTATATATATATATTATATATATATAATATTTATAAACAGCATTTATAATTTATTTATAATAAATAAGTTATATTTCTAAATTAAGCTATTCAGTTGTGCCTTCACAAATAAGTTGCCTTGGGTGGATGCTTGTAACATGGCACTAATTAAAATACAATTAAGTAAACATAAAGAGGCTAAAACTCTTACTTGCCTTAAATCACTGCTCCATTTTAGGATAAAACAGACCTATAGGCAGATAAGCCCCACATCCCCCAAATCAAGATGTGAATGTTTCATCAGCAGTTTTAAACGTATTACTGAATTATGGGATATATACATATGTGCACATGAAGACGTCCCCTGTGTTTCCTTTAAAAGCAATCCTGTGATAGATTTCATTTCATGTACACATCAAGATGGCCATGACTGTGCCATGCAATGCATATTGATACATTAGCCTATATGCATATGTAAGTACTGGGCCAAAAAAAATGGAATTCCAACCCTAAGAAAGAAGATCTGCCCTGTATGTGTTTTCCACACCCTTCAGTGCTCTGTTAGCACAAATGTGCCTTCTGTTTGAGGGCACATGGTGGGCCAGCTGCCGTCTTTTCTCAGTAGTACTCGATGATGTTGGAGAGCAGACATACTACGTACTCGATGCTCAGGGTTAGGCTTGCTTGGTATCCGCTGCTGCTGTGTCCCTCAGACACATCACTGAATGGAGTTTTGAATGGTTCTCTGCTCTACATCATCTTTATGTGGGTGCACTGGGCTGTGCAGCATGGGGCCACTGCACTCCAACGAGAACCCAGCCAAAGAAATAGGCTTGGTGCCAACGAAACAGGGCAGGTTTAACATCCATGTGTTGCTTGGCCACTTTGCCGGAATCTTCATGCTGACACAGTGCTGGAACCTAGTAGATGTTCAGTAAATGTTGAGTGGGTCAATGAGTGATGAGTAGATGAATTATGTGTCCTCAGTTGGGTGTTTCTTTACCTGGATCTTCAATATAATGTGGTCTACATAGGATAGATAGTATGCAACAGATATTTTTTCTTAATTGTAAATGCTTAACACTTTCAGTTAAAGGAGTAACAAAATCTTCAAGTTAATAAAAGGTAAAGTTTTTTTTTAGCTTTTTAACACACACTAATGTGTGATTTTTTTATATTAGATATAATTTATTGTCAAATTGGTTTCCATACAATACTCAGTGCTCATCCCAACTGGTGCCCTCCTCAATAGTGTGAATTTTTAAGTCACTATTGAAGCATATTAAATTTGGATTACATAATAGTATCTACATTTTATATATTTTTTCCAAATTACGGCATGCAAAAATACAGACTCTCTATCCTGCTTCTCCATTTACACGTGGCCTCGGAAAGTAGGCCTTTGTTCTTCCTCTCCCATCTTTGTGCTCTCTAAATAAAAAAGTTACCTCTCTGTACCTTTCCTTTCCAGAGCTCCAACTCTGTGCTCATCTCTGGTTAGGCGAATGTAGGATTTCCTTTCTTCTCACATGTATTGTGTTCTCTGAGTTCACAGAGAGACACATCCTACTGTCCGAACAGATTTTGCAATCTGTAGTGTGGCTTGAGAACAGTAGTTTCTAGTAGTTTCTTCTAGTTTATAGAAGAAATCCTTAGGAGGCCTAGAGAGAAAATGTGTGGGATTCAGAAGCTCCTAGGAGTGGAAAGGAGAGGAAGCTGGAATTTCAGGACTTTTATCACTGTAATTATTATTTTAACAACACATGTGTTTTAAGCCCTCTTTGTTTTTCATTTCTGTAAGTGACAAAAACAAGTGTTTAAAAATTCATTCAGTGGTTCAAAAACTCGTTGAGTGTCTTCTCCTGGTTTAAGCGTCCATGCCTTCATGTGCTGTCATGTGTATTTTAAATAACGGCAGATGACCCTTTATAATCGATACAGAAGATAGAGAAATACTAAGTTTAGTGTGCTAAAACGTTTTATGCCTATAAAAATATTTTTACGTTAAAAAATATGCTACATTCTAAGGGATGTCTATGTATATAGAAAGGGTTTTATTTTTATTTCAATAATAAAGTAAACATTTGAGATACTAAGATGTATTCAATTAAGGACAAGTCTGATGCGAATTTTAATGCAGCTTGAGATTCTGGTCCACTTAGAAATCCTTAGTAGAATCTGGCAGTGTGCAGATTTGGACATGAAGAAAGCATCTTCTAATTTTGTTCATTTCGGTAGTAGCATGATGTCTTGAAAATCAAGACACCCAGGTCTTTTATCTGTTGCTAACACTAACTGGGTAGGAGATAGGGGGTGCGAAATAGGTGGTCATTAAGATCTATTCCAGGTTTAACAAGCTATTAATGAAATGTTGATTGTCAAACAGAAAATGTACATTTTGTTTTTTGAAGGAGCTACATTTGCATGAGGCTGCTTGGAACCACTCTGAATGTTAATAAGTGCCAGAGGACTTGTGGCAAATCAAAACCCAAGTGCTGCTAAAATGAATTTATGAGAAAAAGAATGATTATTTTACTTGAAAAGCCACAGGGTGTCCTGTAGAATCTAATGCAGGGAGGCTTGGAGAATATATGAGAATCAACACGCATGGTGTTATCTGAGCCTACGTTGTAAGGAGAATCCAAATGATCCAATATGTTCCCCTGTCATTTTCCACTTGCAATGGAGACAGCTAATTTTTATTTTTCAGTTTTCATTTTAAAACCAAACTCAGAAGTGATGGCTGCAGGAGAAGGGCCCACGGCTGTTGGGAGGGGATTACAGTGTGGCATCTCGTCTTTAACTTTAAAAAGGATAATTGAATTGCAGTAATTTTATGTTAAGTGATATTTTGCTGTGAGCGAGATCACTACACAATACTCCAGGTGTTTACCACAGGTATGTGAAAAGTTTGTTGGGTTTTATTTCCAGGTAATTCCTTTTAACATATTTCTAACCTAGGTCATATTCTGCCTCTGGAACAGTCTCTGTTGGAAGCAGAGGAAGAGTCTTGGGAATTGTTTGGAATTCTCTGCTTCCTTCATGCTGTCTCATTGTTGACCTTAAAAACAAAACAAAACAAAACAAAAGTTCACCTTTATATTAGTCTGCTAAGGTTGCCATAACAGAATATATAAACAGAGCACAGATTCTGACATGGGGCTTGAACCCATGAACAGCAGGATTATGACCTAAGCTGAAGTCAGAGGCTTAACCGACTGAGCCACCCAGGTACCCTCAGACATTTATTTTCTCATAGTTCTTGAGGTTGCAGTCTAATATTAAGGTGTTGGCTGGTCTTGTTGTGTGTGGAGTTTGGGGGAGAGTAGGGAGGAGGGATTCTGGTGTCCTGGTGTCCCCGTGTCTCATCCTCTAAGAATGCCCATATAACTTTATATGACTTCTGACATCATGTAACTTTAGTTACTTCCATAAATATCTTGTCTCCAAGTACAGTCACACTGAATTAGGACTTCAGTGTGTGAATTGGGGAGGGGGGAGGGACACAATCCAGCTTATAAAAAAACTTTATATTTCAGTTATAATCCTCACTTTCCTGAAGATCTCTTAGTTCAGTGACTGAAGGTATTTTCCACATTTTCTTTTTTAATCTGACTCTAATTGAAAAATAAAACATAACACAAGAGAATTTATTATATTTTTTCCTGAGGGAATCCTATTGTGGTATTCAAATTTTAAATGTAAGTTCACCTCTTTTTTAAATTTTTTTTTGTTTATTTACTTAATTCTGAGAGAGACAGAGAGAGTGCAAGCAGGGGAGGGACAGAGAGAAAGGGAGAGAGAATCCCAAGCAGGCTCCACACTGATAGTATAGTGTGAGCTCAGATGTGGGGCTGAAACTCAGGAACCTGTGAGATCATGACCTGAGCCGAAGAAAAACAAGAGTCAGATGCATAATAACCTTGAGCCACCCAGGACCCCCAAATGTAAGTTCACCTCTGAATCTATATTATAAAGTTCTTCATATGAAAGCTATACAAAGAGATATAATTTTTCATATTACTTTTAGGTGTTCTTGGAGGTTACCCTTGGAGGTTTAGTAAACTTTGATTTATTAATTCATTCTGATACATTTTAAATAAATACTTACTATGTGTCAATTTCTAATCTAGACATTAGCATGACAATGGAGAGCAAAATTTGTCCCCTGAAGAAGCTCAAAGTACCCTCGACTGGATAATTAAATGCATGGTCATTCTTTCTCAGACAGAATAAACTTTTCTGTTTGCCCATGGTTCATGCTTTATGCCGTCTTTTTGCTTAGCACTCATTGCTAACCTCAGTCATTTTTCCTGAGGCAAAAATACTGAGGGGAAAATAATTTCAATAGTCTTATAATATGTTCATGTGTAAAATGATGGGTTAGACTAGATCAATGGTTTTCTTTTTTTTTTTTTTTTTTTCAACGTTTATTTATTTTTGGGACAGAGAGAGACAGAGCATGAACGGGGGAGGGGCAGAGAGAGAGGGAGACACAGAATTGGAAACAGGCTCCAGGCTCTGAGCCATCAGCCCAGAGCCTGACGCGGGGCTCGAACTCACGGACCGCGAGATCGTAACCTGGCTGAAGTCGGACGCTTAACCGACTGCGCCACCCAGGCGCCCCTAGATCAATGGTTTTCAACCTTGTCTATCCATTATAATTGCCCAGGGAGTTAAAAAATATGGACCCCAGAGATTTTCATCTATTTGGTCTGTAATGGCTCCTGACCATTGATACATTTAAAAACATCTCCAAGTGATTCTTATGTGTAGCCATCTGAACTAGATGATTGCTAAGACTCCTCACTGATGTAAAATGTTATATCTCCATGGATTCTCAGATTTTTCTGCCCAAATCTAGAATTATGCTCTGGAATAATTTGGGAAAGTTATTTATATTCCTCAGCATTTGCATATGGAAGGGGCTGTTGATGCTTCTGTGACCAAACCTCTGCTCTCAGATTGAATTAATTTTGTATAAATTCAAGTTGTTTAAATGTAGTTTAAGTGTGGAGACCACAGAGAAAGTGACATAATATTAAACTGGACAGGTAGAGAGGACCTTGTCCAGTGTGCTAATAAGTTTGCCTTGAAAATGTTTTGTCATTGAGAAAATATCAAGCAGTGGATAGAACTAAAAAGGTCAGTGATTTAGAAAGATCAGAAGAGAAAACAAGTGGAGAGAAATGTATGGAAATTGGCAAAAGGCAAGACAGTAAAAAATCAGAGGGCCATTACAGCAATCCAGAGAAGAAATGATGAGGGCCTAAACTATAGTGGCAGGATGGAGACAGAGAGAATGAATTTGTATTAAGAGAAATTTTGAAAGAATTGATAGAATTTATGACAAATAAAGTGATCTCTGCCTTCAATTTTGGCAAATGGATGGTTTGATGAAACTGTTGACAAAAAAAAAAAAAAAAAGAGAAATGGCAGAAGATAGGAGGGGCAGATCTGGGTAATGATTTTAAAACCTGCTGAGCTTGTAAGGCATTCAAGAAAAGTTATTTAGTATAGTCAGACCCTTAGGGAAAGAGGTTTAAGCTACAGAGAAAAAATGTGGTGTTGTAGTCATATTGGAAACAAAGAAGATGGATGAAATTGCTTCCAGAGAATGTGTAGTTCAGGAGGAAGGCATGAACAAATCCCTAGTTCTAGAGAGGTATAGGGGGGAAAATAAGAAATAGACATCAAAAGCAAAAAGGTAAGCACAATCTTGAGCTAAGTGATATCCTGGAGGTTGAACAAGAAGAGAATTTCAACAAGGAGGAGGTGATCAGCAGGGTCAAACTCAGCAGAGCAGCTGAGTAATAATGGCTACATGCTTTGGGTGCCAGTTTTCTACTTGCTTTGTGTGTGTTGATTCACTTCATTCTCCTAATAATTCTGGGAGGTAGGTATTATTATCACCTCATTTTCTAGATGAGAAACGCAAAGTGCACATAGTATTTTGCGAAAGACCACACAGTTAATAAATAGCACTGTGAGGGTGCGAATCTGAGGAGTCTGATTCCAGAAGTCAAGCTCTGAATGACCCTGCTCAACTGGTGGTAGACGGAAGAGTGAGGACTGCATAATATCCATTAGAACCTTGGCAGTGAGATTGGCAAGATCAACGTTCAGTAAATGGTGTGGATCTCACACTGTGGGGATGGAAGAGAGAGTTAGGGGTAAGGAAATACGTGCTTTTTAAATTCCTCATGTATGAAGGAAGGCACACGAAAAGGTAATACCTGAGGGTGACTTAGTATAAAAGAATGATTGTATTTAAAGATGGGAGAAGTGGGATTTCCTTATGTTCTGTGAAGAAATAGCCAAGAAAAATGGAAAAGACAGAGATATAGAAGATAAATAATGAAGTTTCACATGAAGGTGAAGGTGGACAGAGGAACAGAATACTATGAGGGAAAGAATCACTACAAACTACCTCTTCCTGTGAGAGAGGAAGAGAGGAGAGGGTGTGAGAAGTAATAACATGTAAGGGCAGGAAAGTGGTGAAGGAGTATTTACTCAAGGACCACTGTCATTTGACACCCAAGAAACAAGAAGTAGGGGTCTGCTCAGAGTGGGTGCCAGCCCTTTGACTCTGTACATTGCCGTGCTCTGTCTTCTTAATGGGCATCGATGTTGCTAACTCACCCACTCAGCACAGAGCCATTTTTCTCAGTCAGCACATTCTTCAAGTTTTATTCTTGAACTCAGTTAATATTTCCTCTTCTCAGTGCAGAGGAAAGGCAATACCAAACAAAAAATACCTCTCAATCAAAGAATAGCAAAGGAGAGGATCTTGTGTTGCTTCTCTCTGGAGTGGCCCAAGGAGTCTGAGAATGATTTGCACTTCACTACTACCTCACAGTGAACTGAATTAGAGGAGTACCAACGGGTAACACATCCAGTTAGATTGGCAGTGATCGGCCTGCCTGTGGAAAGGATGTGGACTGAATTAATAATGTTTCAAACTTAAGCAGAAAGAACCTTGGAGGAAGGATGTCTTCAAATGAAATCCCAAATGCAGACTTTCTCCCCCTCTCACTGAACAGGCAGAGTGGTTGCAAAGGGCAACTGCAACGACTTTGCACGGGCAGCCCAGTCACTGTCAATCTAACTCGAAAAGGAAAGGGGATGTCAGTTCTCCAGAAAGCACATGTCCCCGGAGACATAGGCACAGCTTTCTTGTTCAATCACTGTATTTAATTCAATTATCTGCCCCCGCCACCCCCAACTGTCTGCCTTACAAGGAAGGTTGGGAAGAGAGTGATGCTTGATGCTTCTGTAAGTCCCAAAAGATGTGCATTCTTTATTAGGGAATTCAATAAAGGATGAGCTCTTACTCACCCAGCTGCTTCTTCTGGGAAGTTGTCATGGGGCTCCAGCTGCCTGAAGCAGGAGGATGACCAGGTCTATGCAATGAATTGATTTTTTTTTTTGTTTTAGATTGGATTCAGCCAGTTGTCTTTTTAAAAAAGATGGTGTATTTCAACTACACATAAAAATGTCATGTTTCTGGGTATGAAAACAACCACAGAATCCGATTCAGTTCTAGAATGTCCAGAATCTAGTTATCCAGGTGGAGCTATAATTAGGTCTTGGGATTTTCTTTTCTTCTTTTTTTTTGTCTTGTCTGTCTTCCTGTTTACCTACTTCAAGGGACTATTTACATTAGAATCTCTACCAGAAGTTGAGAAAGAGGAGAAAAAGAATTTGCCATTTGCCCAACTGTGTTGATTTTATTTTAACAATGATTCCAATGAAACAACGCAATTAAAAAAATCAGTGAGGTTAAAATTGCAAAAATTGTTATAAAGCAAAATAAGTCTTTTAAAATTTGTAAACTTTTGTGTTTTCTCAGACTAATGAATGCACACCCTTGGCAAGAAATGAGTCAATCAGTGGTTAAATTTCTCTTGACTAAGCTAATCAAAACTGGTTGGTTGGTTAAGACAATTGCCTTTCCATGTCATATGACAGGTAACTGGAAGTGAAGAAAAAGAATGAATAGGACATATGAAATACCATCAACTGAAGAAAGCTGGGCTAAGCTGGTTTTAGCATTAACAAGTCAGTAGACATTCTAATTGTTTCAGAGTTCAAATACCTGCTAATATTTTTGGTTAAGATAGACCAGTAATTATGAAGATGTATCATATGCCAGTGTTCCCCAATTTGAGGCTATATAGAACCAACCTCTTAAAATAACTTCTCAGATCCTCAGTAACATGTGCTCTCACAGTTTTAAGAAATGTTGGCTAAGGAGTCTAAGCGTTAGTCCATGAAAATATGTTTTAACTGCAAAGAATCATAGCAAAATATAACATTTATCTTTATAATGGTAAAATTCATTTTGGATTCCAATTGCAATGAAAACTAAAAAAACAAAGCAACCATAAAACATAAAACCCTGTGGCCCTTCAAGTTTATGCCTGCAGACTCAGTTTGAAAAACACTACCTGAATCACTATTTAACCAAAACTTGAAACTTTCTAAGGATTTTCTTTTTCATATATGTGTTAAATCGCCAACTTTCTCTGAGCTTTATATCTAATGAAGTCTGAATCCTGCTCCCAAACTTTCCCCAGCCTTGTAGGATCTGAACAATAATGAAAGGGTTGGCAACAAAAATGAATATCTTCTGAAATTCTTTCCCCAAGGGGTTGTTGAGCCTCTTTTCTTTTTTTTTCCTCCAATTCATACTGGGGGGAAAAAAGTGTCTCCTTTGAAAACTGATCTCATTAGGAGCTTATTTAGTCACAGATAAGTCTCTGTGTGTGTTATCCACAACATGCATTTATTAAATATCAGTTAATGTGAGTGGGGTGGCACAATTACTGTTCTAGGTGAGCAGTGAATAATATTTTTTGAACATCTTTGTGAATAACTTACCACAAGTTAGTTTACTATAAGAAGATACTTTGTAAAATGTAAATTCATATTTGTCCTTAAGCATTTTCTATATTGATTAGAAGATTAGGATTATGCAGATCAAAATATAATGATCGATGCGAGTAAATGAATAATGAAGTCAACAGATAGCATGAGGGTACAAGAGAGATGCTTTTGATGAAACTGAACTTTAAGCAAGGACATGGAAGAAAAGTAGGAATGGGATAGACAAAATGGAATCAGGAAGGTTCTTCCAGGCAGGACCCACCAAAGAGTTAGAGGCGGGGAATTATATTTGGAAGAAAGAAATTAGAACAATATGGCTAAAGTGAGGTGCTCCTACAAAGAACTTTCCAAGACAGCTTCAGAAGGTCTCAACACTTAGATGCTGGAGGTGTTTGAGCAGGGCAGTGTAATAAAGTGAAATGAATTAACTTGGCAAGAAGGATGTAAAAAAATGGAAGGAACTGGGAAATTCCATTCAGAGTATTCGCTTATTTTTGCTTATTCTACAGCAAAATGGTGTAGACATAGAGTCATACCTCATTTGTAGCCATTTATTCAATAACAAGTACTCATGAGAGCAGCATGCTCATGAGACACCAAATCGAGGATGACTGAAATTCTGTGTTCCTTACCAAAGCCTTGCTTCTCCACATGGGGCTGCGTGGTTGACACTGTAAATCTAAACTCCTCACATCTCCGCTGCCTTTGTTCTTTGCCCTCTTGCCTGCTCATTACATCACTTGCTTGGGGCAATTTTTTCTCAGCATTGGCACTATTCACATTTGGGCTTGGTTGACTCTTTGTTCTGAGAGGGTGTCCTATCCCTGGCCTCTACCCACTAGATGCCAATAGTATCCTCTCTTGCCTTCCCTAATTATAACAACCAAAATCATCTCCAGACACTGCGAGACATCCCCCAGGGGACGAAATCACCCCCTATTGGGAACCACAGGTTTAGAGAAACACAGATTATATTGTTAAATGATAAGCATCTGTGGCAGGAAAAGAAACTTTATCCCTTTGCCAATATTACCAGGCTGTGGGTTTTGTGCGAACCAGAGGCGTCTGAGAACCACAAATGTCAGCCATGTAGTTCGATATGGCTTCCCCACTAGCATATCCCAACGTACCCTCTTCTCCCACCATACAACAATAATGTGAAGCTGTCCAAGTAACTAATGGATTGACTGTATGTCCTGGTTTTCCTGAAAGAGTCTGGCTTTACAGCTGTTTTGTTTTTTAGATGGTAAATTATATGGTCATCCTAATACAGAAGTTACTAGAACTGTGAAGGAGCAAGCAGGGGCCACTGAGGGTAGGGGAGGCAAACAGGCAAATGGACCCTCTGGCTGCTCCAGGTAATGTCTCTTGGAGAAGGCACAGAAGTTAAGGCTTGAAAGGGCATTAGGAATGAACCAGGAAAAGGAGCAAAGAGGCTTACGAGGCAGAGGCAACAGTAAGTTTTATAGGGTTGATCCACTGACCTGGATCAATTGAAGAGTTAGACCAACAGGCTAATATGAAAATCCAAAATTCACTTTGCAGACTTCACTTCCATTTTGCATCTACCTACCAAACTGTTATCCTATCCGAAAAAGTGGGCAGTGGCATTTTGAGGCTATAAATTCTAAATGTAACAAACATTTATCTTTTAGGAAAGAAAAAAAGGATTGATTGCTAGGAATTGTCCAAAAGGAGTGGAGGGTCAGTCTCCTTGCTGTGGGTTTGTGTATGTGATGATAATGCACCCATCGCCTTTTCCTTCTTTCTTTTCTTTTCTTTCTTTCTTTCTTTCTTTCTTTCTTTCTTTCTTTCTTTCTTTCTTTCTTTCTTTCTTTTCTTTCTTTCTTTCTTTCTTTCTTTCTTTCTTTCTTTCTTTCTTTCTTTCTTTCTTTCTTTCTTTCTTTCTTTCTTTCTTTCTTTCTTTCTTTCTTTCATCTGAATGTTTGTAGCTGAGACATAACTACAGAGGATCCAGCATACCATGACACATATAGATTTCAAAGACTTGGGAAGAAATCTTATTTCAGCATCTGTAGTTGGTTTTATTAAAAGCAGTTTAAATTCCCCTGCCTAGAGCAGTTTGGAATTATAGAGATGGGCTGCAGAAATTTACATTTTAATTGAGGCAGAAGACAAAATAGGGTATGGTGCAGTATTCACACATTACAAGGAAGAATAAATAAGATATGTATCAGCTGGGAGAAAAGAAATGGCTGGTCGTTTTTCACTGCCTCCTGCACTTAATTTTTTTTTTCATATGGCAGCGAGCTGAGTTAGGCTTGTTCTGCAAAGACAGTTTTTCCAGTCAAAATGTTTACCATTTCAGAGTTTCCTTTGCATTGAAATATCTTCACACCGTGGAGTAATATGCAAATACTCAAACAGGCGTGGGTGTGTGTGTGCCAGTTTGTATGGTGGTGTCTATAAAAAAATATTTCAGATGTCTGTAAATATAAATAACATCTCAATAAACTACATAGGAAATGTTTTAAAGTGTGGGATATAACTCAGAATATTGACAACTATAATTGATTTGTTAAGTACTATAATTTGATATGTTGTTAATGAGTTTTATAGAAATTTATAGAATTTTTCTCCATGAGAACTTTTTGTCTTGTGATCAGTGTGAAAGTCTGTCTGAACAGTGGGAGGACCCAGGTTTTCAACCTTGAAGATTTACCTCTGTTTAGCAGTCCCCTTCAGAAAATGCCCAGTTAATTTTTTTTTTTTCCCACGCTCGTCATGCGTTTGACTCATTCTTAGAAAATGAGTTTAAGCATGCAGTTCTCATAAAGGAAAAACAATCTATACTTAAAAGTCATGTTATAATGGCTTTTTAAAAGTGATTTATTGTCAATAATTTTCAGAAAATTGCTGTAATTAAGCATATTCACACATTTCCTTAAACCTTCATCAATTTTATGGTATTTTCCATCAACTGCACATGTATTTTTACATTCTTATATTCTCTTTTTAAACCATAATTATAATTTTGGTTTAATTACAGATTATGTATTAATTATAAAATTGGAAACCAATAAATGACACAGTATTGTATTATGCTTATGAGCTAAATAATGTAACTGGACCCATAAAAAGGAAATGTAATTCTTTGTCCCCAAGCATGTGTCTCTCAAGCATGGAAGTCAAATGAATTCTCTACTTTTAGCCAGCAACTCTTCTTCATTTGCCTTCTATTTTGACTATAAATTTCCTTTTTCCTTTTCCTGAAATTTTAAGATGACACTTTGTAGTCTTTAAAGAGATAATAGCATGCTTCCATCTTGTTGCTAAGATCACTCATTAATCATGTACTATTCTTAAAGCGGAAAAGACATTTTTCTTAAGGACACCGTTTTTCCCCCCTTGAAACTATCTGGATCACTATTCTAATTTGTATTGATATTTCTTTTAGTTCTACCCCATAACTGTTCTCTCAGGATTTTTTTTCCCCTTTAACACCTACTCCTTTGTTGTCTGGTTATGCCTGTTATGTTTTGATGTATGTTTGTCTCTTCCATGTTTGGGTTCCCCTTTCAGTTTGTTGCCTTTCTTTCTTTTGGATATCCATAAGCAGTGTTTTAGAAGGGATTTGAAAAGTGAATGTTTTAAGTCCTTGTATATATGACATGTCATTAATTTGCCATCATAATTGTAGTTTTATGTAATAGTATGGCTGAAAGTAGATTTTGAAGTTCATAATTATTTTTCCTCAGAATTTTGAAAACATTCCTTTATTGTCTTACAACATTCAGCAATGCTGATGAGAAATATAATGCCAATTTGATCTCCATTCCCTTGTAGATGGGCAGCTTTTGGTTTTGAAGGCTTTTATAACCTCTGAATCTTTGGAGACTTGACATTTCATTGAATAGGTGTGGGTCTTGCTGGGCACTTAACCACATAACAACCACTTTATTTTGAAGAGTGTTGTAGTTTTGCACTTCTGATGGTTTTTTCCCCCCTATTTTTTTCAGTCCTTCCACTTTCTATGCCTTCTCTTAAAATTGTTATTAGATGGATGTAGGCATGCTGGGTTAATTCTCTATGTCTTTATGTCTCTCTCTTTCTTTTTTTTCTAATAGTTTCCATTTTTTCACTTTTTTGCTCAGTGCAAAAATGAGATTCCCCAATTTACAGATTTCTAATGTTTTAAGAACTCTCTACTCTTGGATTTCTTTTTCATATCACTTTGTTCTAATTTATAGATGTAACAGTTTCTCAAAGTATTGATAGGAATATAGTAAAGTTCTTTTCTGTTCCTTGCATTAATTCATTGCTTTGTAAGGTCAGCTGTTACCTTGGCTCATTTTGGATCTTTTACATTGTGTTGTTTTCTCAGTGTATTTGCTAATCATTGATTGTTCATTCATATTTATAAAAGATATATGAATGGATGTTGAGTAATGTTTCTATCATTACATAAATTTTGATCCTCAAAGGTCTGTCCCCTCCAAAGTAGGGCTGACCAAGTGGGGTAATGACCTGGCTGGTGTCACTACAGATTGGAAGGAGAGCTAACAGAAAGAGATGTTAGAAAGCTCACAAAATGAGAATGGTTTAAGCCTCAACCCTAATTATGAAAATCATTAAATTTCTTCAGAGATTAGTCTTATAATTTTAGAAATTCGAGGACATCTTACTGCTAATGGTCCTTCAGCGGATACCAGACAGTGGTAGGTGGCAAATGGCATAGATATTCCTTAGACACACTTGCCTCATTTTCTTGCCCCACTTTCTATATTTACTCTGTGTATTTGAGTCTTTGTTATAAAAAAAATAGCTCCCACGGGGCGCCTGGGTGGCTCAGTCGGTTAAGCGTCTGACTTCATCTCAGGTCATGATCTCACAGTCTGTGAGTTCGAGCCCCGCATGGGGCTATGTGCTGACAGCGCAGAGCCTGCTTCAGATTTTGTCTCCCTACCTCTGCCCCTCCCCTGCTCATGCTCTGTCTCTCTCTCTCTCAAAAATAAACATTAAAAAAAAATAGCTCCCACCTCCTTGTAGGCTTTGTCTTATAAATGTTTCAAGTCTTTGTTTCACTTGTTTTGTTTAAAACATCAATATCATCTTACTCATTTTATCTCTTCCAGATATTTATCCAAAAAAGCTGCTCCATTTAAACCCAACCATCTCCTTAACCTTTTTTTTTTTTCAGAGCTTCTGTGGGTTTATTATGTTTTGATTTATCTCCTCTAATTTCAGTAGGATTTTTGGAAGGCAATAAAAAAAAATCTTAATTCTGGTATTTTGTACCAGAAGCAATATTTTCAAGGTAAAAACAAAGTCCAAGGACTGTTCACCCTCCTTTCCATCTATGCTAACCCTCCAATTAAGAAGCAGTGCAGGCAATCAGGATTTCCTGCAGAGAGTGACCTCTATGGTTTTCAGTTCTGGTGCATTTGTCTATGCGCAGTGGCTACCAGATAGAATACTTAAGGCAAAATGGCAAAACAATGTAGAGGTTCCAGACCATCAACGAGTGCTGACTGCATAATTTGTTGACTGCATAATTGCGGCCAAACTCTGCCTCAAACAAGGTGTAACTTAGGAAACGTTTGTTTCTTGGTTCTTAATCAGTTTCATCCATTTCCATGTAGGTTTCTCATTGTAACACTGTTAATGTAAAGCACAGTGGGGTGTAAACCTGAGGAAATGGGCATTGGGGCCCAAATGGTCCAGTTTTGATAGTTCTGCATTCCAGTTGGTTAACTCCAAGCCCACCACACTCCTGGGTTCACACTCATCTAGACAGTGCAGTCCTCACTGGTGTTTCCATTTTACGCACTGTTCATTCCAAATTCCTTGACTTACCACATTCTGTCTCCATGTACATAGCATGCAAAATATTTCTAAACTGTGTGAACAAATGCATTTCATATCATTATTACTTACACTAATGCATTTCTTTCTGCCGATATAATAGTTTTCCCTTCTTATCAATATTGTGCAGCAAGAAAGCTCAGGCTATTTAACCAGCCAAACTGCCAATATTTACAACCTTTTAAGTCAGTAGAGGAATTTAGGTAATTTGTTTTTTAGTGTTTACTGGTTACTTAATGAATATTGTGCTCAGGGTTTTATTTATTTATACTTTACCTCATTCCAAAAATAATTTGAAGTGTCTTGCACATTGCAGCATATAAAATGTAAAGAATTAGAATCTGAGCACTGTATAATGAAAGCAAATTTGACCAAAATTAGCTTACCAAATAGGTAAACTCTGGAGGTTTATATAATGTTATACATGTTTTAAAGTTCTGGGTATTACTTTAAAAAAATCAATCCTTCCTTTTTCTTATACAATTAAAGAAAGATAAAACAGAAAGTTTATATACTGTAGGTCTATCTAGTTTATACTTGAAACATTCAGATGATCAACATTTTTTATTCTATTTATGAAAGGATTGCTCCTCTGTAGACATAACTAAAATCATGTGAGAGACGTCCTATGAGAAAAATACACACATACTTAAAAAAATGAAAAACTTGAAATTAAATGCAAACTATAAATGAAATTATCTTAGTCTCGTTTTTATTCAGTCTTTGATTATTACACATTCAACTCAAAGTCTATAATAAATTAAGACTCTTATTTAAAAAGACAAAACATGATATGGGGCACGTGGGTGGCTCAGTCAGAAAAGCATCCGACTCTTGATTTCAGCTGAGGGTCATGAGATTGATCCCCTCCCTCTGGCTCCACATTGAGCGTGGAGCTTGCGTAAGTTCTCTCTCTGCCTTTGGCCCTCCCCTATTAGTGCTCTCACACTCTCTGTCTTACAAAAAAAATAAAACAAAACATGATATAAACATTGGAGATGATAAAGCATTTTGTACTCAAATGTTTATGTTTTTATTAGCTTAAAAATTGTTATTACTACTTATATATTGTGCATGTAAAAGTTTAATCTTTCTGTTAGGAAGAAGATACATATGAGTTGCATGTGAAGAAATTCCCAATAATATTTCTATGAGTTCTTCTATACACATATGTACATACACACTTGTGTGGGTCATGTTCTATCCTCATAGCAACTTACTATTCACTGTTAGGTTTGAGTTTACTTCTAAATGACAAAACATGAGTTTTTTATTGGTGGTGGTAGTGGTTTTTTTTGTTTTCACATGACTATTTTAAAAAATTCAAGCTGGCATCCTTTTATCATTCCTAGGGTTATATAATGTTGACTACTTAGAAAATTGACTTTTTTAAGAGACCATACAAAAAAGAACATTCTTTTTGGGACCTCTTTTTTTTTTTATTTTTTAAAGTTTATTTATGTATTTTGAGAGACAGAGACAACATGAGTTGGGAAGGGGCAGAGAGAGAGGGAGAGAGAGAATCCTAAGCAGGCTCCATGCTGCCAGTGCAGAGCCTGACGCCAGGCTTGAACACATGACACTGTGAGATTATGACTTGAAACTAAACTGAGTCAGATGCTTAACGAACTGAGCCAACCAGGTGCCCCTCTTTCAGGATTCTCTTAAAATAATGTGGTCCTAAATTTTAGAAATATTTTTCTTGAATTAGAGTGGGTACAGAGACATAGAGAAGAGTTTCATTCATATAATTTCTCTCTCTCAAAATTATTATACTTTTGATTGAAATATATTGTTTTAATCTTCAGAATTTTGACCTTAATTTTATTTATTAAGAATTATGACCAACAAAATGGTTTTTCTGATGTGGTTTGGATGAGTATCTCTTCTCCCATCCCTGGCATAAAGAGTAACATGAATGATAAAACTACAGTGAGTTGGTTTGTATTCTCCACAAATTATTAAATTCAATGATGGAAACCTTTTCATGGCTATTACCATGACTGGGGAGTAGCAGAAAAATTTCAGACTATCGGAGACACATAAGGATCAGAGATGTAGGCTGTGTTCACAGCACCAGCGCCCAAGTGCCCATTCATCCTACAGGTAGAGACAAGTCTGTAGCCAGTTGTCTATGATCATATAGCCCCTGAAATATTGAAAGCTACTGCCTAGACATTGACCAATACTTACACTTTGTAACAGTGAATCATCATTGGATCCATAATACAAGTTGCTTGGATAAGAAGAAAAGAAACTACAATCCCTCATTTTATGGTTAGAAAATTAAAGCTGAGAATTTTATCTATTTGTCCAATGTCTCACAGCAAGTTAATTGTGGAGACCTGAGTAACATCCAGAGATCCTAATTCTTAGTCTATCAACCTTTTCTCAACACCACCTCATCCCCTATGTGGTAATTAAAATAAAATTACAGAACAGATTAGTGCATTTAGAATCCAAAAAACTCCTCTTGTGTCCTCAACTACAAAAATTATCAAAGAGATTATGTTAATAATAAAAATATTATTGTTTTTATTTTCCCACCTACATGTGATGCCCAATGTCTATCTTATCTACCCATACACATGGTGATATTTGAAGGCCATAATTAGAAAAACTGCTTATTTATTTGTGTTAAATTATGTATACGAGAGAGTTCTTTTAGAAACTCACATGGAGTAAATACGAAACAGGCTAAAATATGCCTGATTCATAGCAAAACAATTATTTGAAACCAATAGGAGAATACTAATAAGCATAACTACCATCATTATACAGTTTAACATACCATGTGCTCTTTTAAGCATTCATATTTAATTCAACTAATTCTTTTAACAGCTCTTTCATAGGTATTGTTATCTCCCCTAGTGTATTGATGAAGATTTTGATGCCTAGACCAGTTATGTTGCCCCCAAGAGGAGGAAACAGGATTCAATGATTAACATTTGTAAAGGTGAAATTTACATGTCAAAGCTTATCTATCTATGGCTCCATTGTAGACCCATCTTATCCATAAATCTTTCTTGATTTCTTAGTTCTACACTGTTCTATTGTTTCAATTGCAATTCCAGAGCCTGTGGCATATAGTAGCAGAGTTTAAACATACAATCATGTGGCTTACTTATCCTTGTCTCCTATATTCTTTGTTTCTTGTTTTAACCAAGTGTTGTTTATTCAGGAAACTAAAAACTTCTTTTTTTTCTAATGTTTATTTATATCTGAGACAGAGAGAGAGAGACAGAGCATGAGTGGGGGAGGGGCAGAGAGAGAGGGAGACACAGAATCCAAAGCAGGCTCCAGGCTCCGAGCTGTCAGCACAAAGTCCAACATGGGGCTCAAACCCACAAACTGTGAGATCGTGACCTGGTCGTGAAGTCGGTTGCTCAACCCACTGAGCCACCCAGGCGCCCCTAAAAACTTCTTTAAGAATATGGATTTATTTTTAAAAATATGGATTTTGTTTTTTTCTTCTATACATCGTAAAAATACCAAGTTACATTGGACAGACAGTAGATGTTACCACATACCTATTGATTGTTTGAAGGGCATTTTAGGAGAGTAAAGTTCAAGTAATAACAGATCCAGTTAAATAAGGGTGTACTTGTTAGGGCTTTGTAGATGTTTCTTCTGCCAATGCCAACCCTTAGCGTTGCCCCAGGTTTTAAGTTGAACTTCTTCTCTTTTCTCTCTAAAGGACACCCCTTGTTTCTTTCCCTACATTTCACCCATTCTTTCTTTGTGGAGACTTCCAAAACTTTACATCCAGCCCTGTCTTTTCATTTACCTTTAGATCACTTCTGCAGGATGCTTAATACTTAAACTTATAATATGGAAAGTGAATTCATTATTTATCTTTTTTTTAATGTTTATTTTTGAGACAGAGAGAGACAGAGCATGAGCAGGGAAGGGGCAGAGAGAGAGGGAGACACAGAATGTGAAGCATGCTCCAAGCTCTGAGCTGTCAGCACAGAGCCCAACACGGGGCTCGAACTCACGAACCGTGAGATCATGACCTGAGCCAAAGTCGGACGCTTAACCGACTGAGCCACCCAGGCACCCCCATTATTTATCTTTAAAGTAAAGCATTCCTGCTTCTAAACTACCTGTGCTGTTTACTAGTATCACGATTTGTGAGGTCCCACAGTAGTACTCATTTGGATTAATTTACCAAGTACTATATACCAGAAACTATAGTAAATGTTCAGTACAAAAGGGGAAATATGTCACCATTTCCTGCATAGACAGCAGGTAAATAAGGTGATTGTTCTAGCCCAGGGTGAGATGTTTTGCCCTAGAAATCTGCATAGAGATTCATAACAATCACCATTTACATTTGTTTAAATCCCACAATTTGCTAAACAATCGTGTCAGCAAGTTTAATCCTTGAAGCGACCCTTTGAGGTACTGTAACTGTCTATACATTCTGAGGAACCAAGTGACTTGCCTAAGTGCTCCCCAGACTTAGTCTATTCAGGCTGCTATAACAAAAATACCATAGACCAGATGGCTTATAAACAACAGAAATGTATTTCTCACAGTTCTGGAGGCTGAGAAGCCCAAGATAGAGATGCCAGCAGATTTGGTATCTGATAAGACCTGCTTGTTGGATCCTCACCTGGTGAAAGGGAGGACGGAGCCTCTGGAACATCTTTTATAAGGGCATGAATCCCATTTGTGAGGGCCCCACCCTCATGACCTAATCACCTCCCAAAAGCCCTCCTTCCTAATACCCTTGCCCTGAGGATTAGGATTTCAACACATCAATTTGGGAGGACTAAATATAGAGTATGTAACACTTCCTCAGTGAATGGTAGAAACATGACACTCACCTACCTCTCAGTGATTCTCTGTTTCCTGAGTGCTCCCTGTACTCCTCCACAACATGAAAGAAGGAGAAGACATGTTTCATATGTTTTTGAATACCACTACAATACTCCGTACAGGCTGGTGCACATGAGTTCCCCTCCCCAAGTGTTTGTTATTTTAGAAACAAAATTAAATTCAGTGTGTTGAAACTGAGGACAGATTACAGTTTGTTTTACATGAGAATTTTCAACTACCTCATCAAGAAGTAGAATGGATTGCCTCATCTGTAGAAGTCTTAACTAGGTTCTGGATGAACCCTTTTAGGGAAGGTGGACAGGATTTATGCATATGGTAAGGTACTTGAATATGTGACTTCTAAGATTCCTTCCAACTCTGCATTTCTATGGTTTATTTCTTAATCTAATGCCTCTGCCTCTATAGACTGAGATTTGTTTTGTCTTTTTTTAAAAAGATGCCTAATACCTCTTCCCTCAGCCACTAATCTCAAGAGAAAAAGAATTGCTATTTAGGACAATTGTGCAAACTCATCATCGATCAATACAACTCAGAGTACATGATGTTCTTGAACCCTCCCTCTGACAACTTCATTTAGGACATCTTGGGTGAAATGAGTTCATTACCATCCTTGGCATGGTGCAGTATCTTGTTAGAGGATTGAACCTGGAAACCAGTGTCTTTTTTCCTAATGATTATTCCAGTTTCCATAAAGGTAAGTTAAGTAAAGCTAAAATTAGAAAACATCCCTGGCAGAAAAGGACAATTATTTTATAATATCTAACGAGACCCATAAAACTTTGAAGAGTTGCTGTGAGGCTTGACGGATATGAGGCAAGAAGGCCTTGTCAGAGGCAAGAAGGATATGAAAAGTTCTTCACTGATTTCATTTTCTATAAGGAGTTTTAAGTAGGTTCTGACTCCAATGTATAAGAACATTTGGCAAATGTGCAAGAATATGCTTAGCAATGGAAGAAGTAAAAGAGGAGCACAGTGTAAGTCCAGAATATTCTAACTCCTGAATACAATGGAATAGGAGTATTCTCTTTCATAAAAACAGCGGCGACCTATAATGTTAATATACTGTCTCTTAATGTCAAATTTGAATAAGAATCCGAGGTTCTATCATTGTCTCATGTAGTAATGAATCTTAATATAAGTGACTGAATTTTCTAAGGAATTTGGGATGGAAAAGGCTACAATCTGGCAAGTTTCAAGGTCAAATGTGAACAGAGATAAAGGGATAGATTAGGTGAGTTCTCAGGGTACCCGAGAAATAATATGGATTGAGGGTCTACAGTATCATTTTCCTGGGTGCATTTTTCTGTTGTTACAGTGACAAAATTAAAATCACTACCTTGCAGAAACAAGTAAATGGTAGCTCTCATTTTTATAAGTTCTGAGAATTTCCTACAATTTTCCATGCTGCCTGTCAGAGGGACATTCCTTCTAGTTTGTGTAATGTTTGAATTAGGATAAATGAGGAGTTTGCCTTGTTGAAACAGGTGAAGTTTTTAAAGACCTTCCCTTACTTTTCTTTGAACAGGAATTGCAACATGAAAAATGTATTGTCACACAGATGGCCAAGTTGACAGTTCTCCACACTGGCAAAACTAGTCAGCTTCGTGTGCAAACAAAAAAGAAATCTTAACCTGGGCGCATGTAGCCAGTATGTACCAGGAGTAGTCATACCGCTCCCTTGTCTTTCAAAATGCTAAAAGTAACATTGCCCATCAGATTTTCTATAAAATGCAACCATGTGGTTTCATTGCTTTCTTCTTCTTACTTGGATTTATTGACAGAATATTCTTTTTTTAAGACTGTCTTTGAAAGAAGTGAATAAAATAGTGGATTCTTGGCAAATCATTCTCAAAATTTCCACAGATATGAGGGAAGGGGGAGAGGAAAGGTAGTTTTTACTTCAATTACGTGCTTCCCTTGAGATTAAAATGTCCTTTTTAAAATTATTTTTTGAATGAAGAAGAAAAAAGAATCCATACATTAAAAAAATTGGAATATCCTGGGCATACTATATATTTTATGCTTAGCTTTCTGGTGAGGCATGAACTCATGATACTCAAAGTTGCATTACATAAGCATGACCTTAGTGGCAATTAATATAAAATTGGTGGTAGATATAGCTTTTGCTTTACATAAAAGAAATTAGATTTAGGTAGAAAAATAATTGTAATTAAATGTTTTAATTAGAAACCTTTTTCGCTATTCTGTAATTTAAGAACCAGCACACTTCTGGTAGGCAGGGTACCAAATTTATTTTAAGAAAGGTTTCAATGGATCAGATTCTCATTGCAAACCTAATTACTCCATGCAGGCCTTTATTTGTTTGTTTTGTTTTTATCATTCATTGGCAAATGTGTTCTTTCTAGAATTGGGACTAGTTGAGACAGGTTTTGAGATTTTTTGGGGAGGGTCCCAGGCCTTGTCATTTTTTCATTAATAGTCACACTAACAGAAAATAATAATAGATATTCCCATAGCAAATATCCATGTCCTAAACCTGGTTCCCAAATGTATTTTAAAATGGTAACATACTGAGACATTAGCCTCCTATAAACAAAATGGCTTTTAAGTAGAATAGAATTAATATGAATTTAATTAGCTATCTATGAAAATATTGTTTAAGAAGACAAACACCTCCATTGTCAACTATTGGTTGCTCAGCATCTAATGTGGACCCAGAACTACTTAAGTGAATATATGGTAGAGAACTCCTTGGTCTTTTATGGCACACTTCAGGCTCTTTCTTAACCAAAAGTCAAGATAGGAGGGTTAGAGAAAGTAGTAAGGGGTAGTAACCTTGGACCTGACTTTTATCTCAGCTTAAACTACTAACAGCTTAATCTTCAGAAGAAATTTAACTTTGTTGCATTTCCATTTCTTCTTCCATAATGTGTTGAAAGTAATATCTACTTTGCATAATTGCTGAGAACTTGTTTTTGCAAAGCTTCTAACACAGTGCTCACTTTGTTCAGTTAATATTCTCTCTCTATTGCCTTCCCCTTCAACTTCCTCTCCTTATCACCTAGTGAAGATCAGAAGACAATTTGGACAAGCAGAGCCCAGTTTCTCTGTCCACTTAGCTCTGAACCCTTCTCTATAGAGACTGATCAGCTTCTAGAGAATTCACATCCACTACTTAAGCTATACCGTTCTTCCTCTGCTGCCATATATATATATATATATATATATATATATATATATATATAATTCTTCCACTGAGGACTACAAAAGAACGCTTGGAATATAAGGACTTTGTCCAGATTCTTGTACTAAGAACCTTAAACACTAGCATAGTCTCTAACAGCTCAAGGTCCAGAACCTGTCTGTTGCAGTCAACAGGCGAAGATAGGTCCCCTGTCTCCCAGTCCGTGTGGGAGGATGGGAGCTTAACTTTGGTTAACAAATCCAAATGGCCTAGCCACAGGGACCAAATTGCCTTTTGTCCTCCACTGTCTTTCCCTAAGCATATCCCAGCCTTTTAAAGTTTTTTTAATGAAGTTGAGTTGATTTCACACTGGACCCTCTTCCTTATTGCAATAGTTATTACTGGGTAAAGTTTGTACATACCACTTTAACTAGTGTCTAACTTTGATTACACTGCCCAAAAATATTTTCCATGTCATTTTTGTCCCCGTGTCAAATGGAAGCTAGTTGGGCAGAGGAATAGTCAGAGAGATGGTATTGTCAGGGGAACACAAGTTACTACTGTATAGCCATGTGTCTCCACTTAAAACTCACAAAGCACATGTTCCATACAACACCATTAAAAGACCTCAGTATTTTAAATCTGTACTTTAAGAAATTTTATTGTCATTAATAACTGGATTGTTTTCCATAATTATATTTTAGTCACATTTTTATTTAAAAGAATGATTCTGACAGCACTTGCCATAAATTGCATGTTCGAAGAAAGGCTTCATGAGCTTTTGGGGGTTTACATTTTGGTTTAAGGAAACTGGGGTTATGAAGTAAGCTGACAATTGTTTAGGTGACTTTTTTGGGGATATTTATCAACCCAACTTAACTTCATGTTCATTAAATATTTTTTTTTATAGATGCTTGTTTATTTTTGAGAGAGCATAAGTGGGGGAGGGGCAGAGAGAGATGGGGACAGAGTATCTGAAGCAGGCTCTGTGCTGATAGCAGCAAGCCTGATGCGGTTTGAACTCATGAATCCCAAGATCATGACGTGAATCAAAGTTGGATATTCAACTGACTGAGCCAACCAGGTGCCCCCATTATGTATGTTTGAGAAATTGTATGCAAGCAGTTATTCTTAACTGATAATTCAAATTCGAGAAAATTTTAATACTTAAAATTTAATAATCTTCCATTATTTTTCTTGACACCTTCATGTTATTTCATGAAGACACTAATGCGGGCACTAATAGTTGCTAAGAGAACCATATATAAGTTGATTAAATACTGTCAGAGTCAAATATTTAGGAAACAAAATAAGATCTTGCCAATAATTTCATATTTTGAAAAGGTAAGTCCTGTCCCATCACCATCTGCCACATTCTCCACTTTATTTTCTTTTCAGATACAATCACCTTTTTCTTGTTTTGACTCTCTGAAGTTAGAAACACACACACACACACACACACACACACACACACCCTTCTTTTTCCTTGTATATCTCTCCATTCTTCTGAAATCAAAATTTATTTGGCTCATGGTGTTGTAAGCTGTGAACATGTCAGTAGAAAACAAATTTTTTATTATTTATTTATTTATTTGTTTATTTATTTATTTATTTATTTAGAGAGGAGAGAGAGGGGTGGGGGCAGAGAAAGTGGGAGAGAGAGTGTCCCAAGCAGGCTCCACACTGTCAGAGCAGAGCCCGACGCAGGGCTCGATCTCACAAACCATGAGATCATGACCTGAGCGGAAATCAAGAGTCAAATGCTAAACCACCTGAGCCACCCAGACACCCTCTAGACAACAAATTTTGAGGAAGACACGTAGCATTCAACTATGAACGAGGCTGTCCGTTTGTCCATGTATACCAGTCTCTTAGGCTGTTCAGAAGATGAACCAAGTCTCATCTTTACACTTCTGTATCCCAGAGCCTGTGGTAGCACCTGGTTAAAAAAATAGAGAAGCCAAAAGCCAAACCAAAAGAAAAGCATCAGGAAATATGTGTTCTGCTGAACTAAAACAAATACACAGTGTGTTCATTGAGTATGTAAGGAAGACACAGACCAAATCTGTATACTTGAGAAGGTAGCCCAGGAATCTTTGTCTTGATGACTTAGTGTGATATTCACCTTGATATTCAGCCATGTTTGACAGCTCTCAGCAGGGCTCCAGCCCTTTCCCATCCTAATTATATTTTTGTCCGTTAACACTGATGTGGACAGTTTTTCATACTTCAAATATGTGAATACAACACAGAGTTGGATAGAAAATTTAATCCAGAGAGTTCATCCAAAGACTTACACAACATTTGAAAAAATCTTAGAAGGCTAAACTATGTGGTTTTTTGTTATTATCTAGACAAACTGTAATAGGCACATAAAATCTACATCTCAGTTCAGAAACTCACATTTCCAATTACTATAGGAGAAGCTTGACTTGTTAGCAGTTAGGCTGAGTATTTATAGAATTCTTTTAGTTAGATGTAAACTTAAATTCAACCATTTTTTTTCTGCCAAGAATGTCCATTGGAATTTCAGACACACATTTTGAAGTATAGTATTCAAATAAGGAAAGAAATAGTCTCACATTTTTTCTACAGATCAAAACAAATCGTGTACACAGTGTGCTTTAAAAACTAATTTTATGAAGGCCATGAGGAAAATGGATTTTATACCCAATGCCAAACAGCCAGATTTTGTGTACAAACTGGTATTTGAATTCTTTGTTCTCAGGAGGTTCCTTTGTGCTTGTGTGTCATGATGTTTTGTTTGCTTTTTTTCTTGAACTCTTTCTTCCATTCATCACTCGGCTAATTTCAGCACCAACACACACAAGACAGCTCAGATATCAGCTCCTCAGGATAACTAACTCGGATACCACCTGGTCTCTCAGTTCAGCTGTTTTCTGCCAGGAATAGTTCGTGTCTGAATCTGGCTATTTTATCAAACTTGCACTGTCCAGTACAGTAGCCATTGCCACATGTGGCAATTTAAATTAAATAAGATTACAAAAAATTAAAAATTCAGTTTCCCAGTTGTCCTATCACATCTCACATGTTCAGTGGCCACGTGTAGCTAGAGGTAGCTATATTAGCCAGTGCAGGTATGGAACTTTTCCATTATTGTAGAAAATTCTATTGGGCAGAACCTTGCTAGACTGAATTCCTAAGAAGAGACTTTCTCTCCCTGATCTCTATATCCTTATCATCTGGGGTGGTATTTGGTACACGGAAGATATCCACTAGCAAACTACTGAAGTCAACTGAACTGAGAAATAGTGGGTGTGCTAATGTGGAAAATGGAATCAGACTGAGTTTGTATTGCTCAAGACAGAAGGATAGGATTTCTAATATATGGAGGTATCGTGGAGGCAGATTTGAGTTCAGATTGAAAAGCAGCTTTCTCTCCATAAACCTATTGGAAAATGAAATAGGCTTCCTTGTTAGACATTTAGCTCAGGCCCAAAAGTCATTCCAATAAAACCGGTGATTATTTTTCAGGACTCCAGTACAACAGATTCTTGCTTTGAGGGGTGGGAATTGTCACCAGAAGAGAATAATTGAGTTTCAGTCATTGTCATGAACAACATTTTGAGAAAGTTTTGTGCAACTCTTCAGAAACTTTGATTACCTGTCACACTGCAGTCCCTGACTGTCAGCAATGATACCTGATTTAGAGTAAACTAAAGGAACACATTCCCTTTTCCTATGACAGTGTTTACTATTAAACTAACGTAGCTCTAAAATTTTCCTAGCTTTTCTTGTTTTAAGGAAATCTGAATTAGGAATTAAATGTTTGTCACAAACACTAACTGTGATACAAAGAATAATTGAGAAAACAGTATCATGTCAGACTTCTGCATCATTGGCTAAAAGTGGACGGGGGACAGACAAGTCATTTGAATTTTCCAAATATTTGAACTCAGCTGCATTTGGGGACCTTGCACATAGGGGATGCTCAATAGCTATTCGGTGTGATGAGACTGTAACTGGTCTGAGTTTTCAAGCCCATTAGGATGTGTGGGGTGAAAGCCCTACCGATTAATTGATCCATTTAAAAAAACTTGTTTCCTTTTTTGGAGCAGCAGCAATTTTTTTTTTTTTTTTTTGCATTTTTATTTTTTTGGCTTCAAAAATAGCATGCTTCTAACTATAAAATAGTCTTAAAATCTTAAAAAGTTAACTGAGAAACAGTGGATGTTTTGTAGATTAAAACTATTTGTGTCACTGAAGGCATCAGGCAAAGTGAACTTTTTTATGCATGAGGTTAAGTGATCTTTAGGGTAAGAACATTTCACCTCATTTGTTAGGGGATGTATGTACTTTCTTGTATTTAGAAGGGGCTTCTGCGCTAAGAGAACATACCAAGAATGGAATTGAACAAAGGGCTTCAGTGAGGAAGAAAGTGAACGTGGGCTTTAAAAAGAATCGTAGCTTTAAATCTAGCAAAATGCTAGCCTCTTCTATTGCTACGCTGAATATTTTGGGGCATTTTTTTTCTTCTATCATTAAGTCGGTTTCTTTCTGTCTTATGTGGGAATAAAAATCTCTTCCCTTTCAAAACAACGAAATGGTGACATTGACCTAAAAATTCTTTTGGGGAAAAAGGCCTCAAATGTAGGAGCAATCATTATCATCCATAATTTATTAAACTATTAACTTTAACATCTGTTAAGGTTTAAATTGTGTCATCCAAAAAAAGGTATGTGGAAGCCTAATGCCCAGTATCTCAGAATGTGACCTTGTTTGAAAATAGGGTTATTGCAGATGTGATTTTAGTTAAAATGAGGTCATACTGCAGTAAGAGGAGTTCCTAATCCAGCCTAACTTGTATCTAGTTAAGAGGACAAACAGACATATAAGGAGAATGCCATGATGACAGAGACAGAGACTGATTAAAGTGATGAAGCTTTAAGCCAGGAAATGCTGAGGATCAATGGCCATCAGCAGGATCTAGGGAGAGGCAAGGAAGGATTCTACCAAGAGTCTCAGAAGGAGCATGACCCTGTCATCCACCTTCATTTAAGACTTTCCTTCAGAACTTTGAGAAACGCATTCCTATTGTTTTGAACCATCCAATTTGTGGTACTATCTGTTAGCAGCCCTAGGAAATTAATTCCACATCCAAATGGATTAGCCAGTCAGTCAGATACTGAAAAACTAATTGAGTGGAACTAATTTTGTAAATTTTGTAAGATCATGTAGCAATGTCCTTTGATGAGGCTCCCCCTTCCCCCTTTTTCCTCTGATGGCTGTGTCAGCCATTTCATCACTTGCCTGCTCGAAACACAGCTGTGGGAGTAGGAGAGGGGAGGGCAACAACTCCTTCCAAACATTAAGCAAAATTTGGTAAATATTTTCATATGTACAAGTTTCTGGGGCTGAAGTTCAATAGTTTTTATCAGACTCTCCAAGGAGAGTCTAAGAACTAGGAACCATCCTCTCTTTTAACACTGCAGATCCAGAAACATTCATCTTGTTGGTGGTAAGCTGCCTGAATCGATTTTAACATCTAGAATCCACCAGACCAATAGCTGAGGCACAGGAACTCAGTCAGAGCCAGCATCGTGCCACAGCCATCTGATAACAGCTCGTGAAAGCCAACTGGTAAATTTTCAGGATTTTTGCAAGCTGGTAGTTAAACACAGCCATTATAAAATTAAATTACATAAACTTACACTTCAGTTCATTATCTTAAAATCAAGGAAATAAATACTTACAACTCATTATTTTCTAATTATTTTTGCTATATTGTGCTATTACTTATGTTCTTAAGGTTATTTACAAATATTAAATCTCTATGATAGACATATAAGATGTGTTCCTGTATATCTCTTCCTAATTCCATGTGTCACAAAATTGGTAAATTGAAATTAATCATAGTAGGACATCACCAAGGAAATTGGCAAATGCTACTGATGGGAGCTTTCACCTTCCCAACCCCAAACCAAGATAGTGAATAATATTTACCAGATTGCCACTGGTTCAGACTTGCCTGGATGTCCATTTCTTATATCTCTGGAGTTTTTATTACTTTGGACATTATAGAAGAAATTTGAAGTAACCTATAAGAGAGGGACCTTGAAAAAGGTTAAATAGGGCCTTTTTTTTTTTTTTTTAATATATGGAATTTATTGTCAAATTGGTTTCCATACAACACCCAGTGCTCATCCCAAAAGATGAATAGGGCCTTTTTTAAATAAGACAGTTCACAGAAGATTTGACAACAGTGCATTTAGTTTAGATGTGACCTTTATGAATATAAAGGATTTGTCAGTTTTCCAATTACAAATTTTTCAGGGAACGAGACGCCACCATCTTTCTTATGACTTATCATGACCAAGTGTTCTCCTAAGAGATAAGAATAAAAATGTTTATAACGTTCTGAAGACTTTTTCCATTCTGGATCCCAGATTTTGCATGATTGAGTAGCAACTTATGAAAACAATGAATCACACTTTACCTTTGAAATATGACCCTTTTTTCTTGGGTGACCTTTCTAAAAACTTTCAATACTATCTCTAACCTACAAGAGATTATTTCTTGATTCATTATGTTACACTGATAAATTTCTCTAGGTTATTTGAAATAGACTATATGCTTGTTTTTTTTTATATCTTGTTTTGTTATATTTTTAGTGTCTTCCCCTTCCCTTATCTGGGCAAGATCTGGGGGAAGTCCTCCTTTAATTTTAAGTTTTCTTTAGTTATTTTTCCTGGGATTGTCCATGAATGTGACCACATGTTAAAAAAAAAAAATTCACCCTGGTCACCTAGTGCAGCTCTTTCCAAATTGTTTTTCTGTAATTTCATTAACCTGTAGTGTCCAACAATTGTGTATCACAATCTGAAAAACTTACCAGAGTCATCATAAATATGTGTATATTTATGTGTGTGTGTGTGTGTGTGTGTGTGTGTGTGTGTGTATATATATATATATATATATAGCTTTTATCCAATGAGAAGCAGTTTTTGAAAATATACTTCTTTTATTTTCATGGTGTTATCCAAAGAGAAAAGCAGATGAGCAGATTTTCTGAGGTGCAGTTATTTTCTTATTAATGCCTACTGTCCAGAGTTGGCAGAACTATCGATGCCACAGCTAATATTGCTCATCTATTCCTGTGTAAACGTTTAGTTGCCCAGCTCATACACATTTTGACACTATTCCTGTACTCAAGCCTTCTGTAGTACCTGATATAACAGTGTTTTCATGAAACATGAATGAATGCTTCTTCTGCATGATAGACAAACGGCAGTGTCGGGGACATAAGTCATATCATTATCATGATGAAATATTACATTTTAAAATGAAATACTTTTGCTCACATTCAGTTGACATTGCCAAGAATTATGGATTTACTCTTTAGATCATCCAGCTTGCCTTCTTTTGTGGTCAAGATGGCTTCACTCTATTGCTTTTGCTTGTTGTAGGCAGAGACCAGGCAATCAGGGATGAGTACATAAATCACAATAGACCAATGATTACTTTTGGCTTTTGGTGAGATTCAAAATCAACTTATTTCTAATGAAACACCACACATCTCATTATTTCTTTAATTACATACCTTCTTGTTGTTTTTCTCAGAACTTGATAACATGATAGATGTTTAAAAAGCATTTGTTTTTGAAGTGGTGTTACCCTTGAAAACACAAATGGGAGGGACTGGGAGGATAAAAGGGTACATTTGCCCCTGATGTATTCACAGACAAAACTGAAGACTATCCAGTGAAGAACTATGTTAGCACATAGTCTTTATAAAAACTAGGAATGGAAGTGGTCAACTTTCCTTTGTTTTTCTTTCTTTGTATGGCACCAACACATAGAAAGGCTGTGTGTCAAGCCCTCTTGGCAGAGAAATGAAACTCTGCCCTTCGGATACATCTTGTGTTTTACAGGAGAAAAAAGGTACATAGCCTTAGGGACAAGAAAATTGGCATAGGCTGGAAACAAAGCTGTATAACCAGACCGTGACTAGATTTAAGTATAGGGAATGCTGTCAAACGTGCAGGTGTGAGAGCTGATATGGCAGCATGCTCCCCACTGTGTTTTCCTTTCCTGTTTCCTCAGCAACTTTGTGTCTTGATGGTCAGACCTCAGATAACTAATTAAAATGCTGGAAGAAGTCATTATTCATTAATTAAATAATTGATTATTGAAGGCAAAACATTGAATACATGATTGAAAGTGCTGGTAAACTAAGAGATCTCTTCCTCCCAGATCTGTAATACACATTGATTCCAATAATACACCCCTGGGCTCAGTGGTAGAGCTCATGTGTATGTAACGGGAGAAATGTTTGGGTGGAACTCTGTGGGTACAATAAAATAGATCAAATGCTATCTCTCTTGTGATGTACATGCTCTCTTTAGGATCGCACAGTGGTGTTCATAGGTTCTAGGTATTATTAGTTATGAAAGCTGTAAAGCACTGGGAAATCATGGACACACTATTCTTCATTTTCTCAGAAAGAGAAAGAAGAGAGTAGCCATGACTAAGAGTTTCTGTCTCTAACTCTGCTTGTTGTAGACATTGGACTTCAGGCTCCAATTAATAGTGATAGTCCAAGGCATGGGGGGAGGCAATTTTTTTCATGAATGGCTTTAAAAAGCTATAAGAAAAGAATCACAAAAGTCATCTGTAAGAACACACACACACACACTTCTGATATTTACCTCCTATTAGTAATATATGAGTTGTTAGTGTCCATATTAAATCTGTTCAATGTCGGCTTCACTCCAATGTTTGTATCAAAGCTCTAAAAGTATATTTGTCTCAGCTTTAATTCTTCTATATAAACATGGTAATACATATATTTTATATAACTGATATGTATATTTATAGATACATACACATTTCACTTAAATATATATATATATATATATATATATATAGAAATTGTCCTTTGCCTTTTCTTCCTTCCTTCCTTTCTGTCTTCCTCCCCCCTCCCTTACTTCTTTTCCTTTCTTCCTTCCTTTCTTTTTTCTGCACACACAAAAAATGGTATATAAAATATTACTGATCTATATCTAAATATTAGAAATATAGAGTGTTAACGATTACACATTAAAGTTATTTTAATGGGATTTGAAGAGCAGACTCTTGGGGACATAGCAGAGTATGGTGATTGAGACTAGGACTAGGGTGTCAGCACTGAATCAATGTTTATCTTAGTTACTTACTACTTAGAAATGTCACTTAATTTCATCAGTTAATCACTTAACTTCAGCCTCAGTTTCCTCATAAAATGGAACTAATCATACATTGTGTCGTATAAAAATGAAATGACTTGACAAAGTATTTTAAAATGTCTTTGACTCATTTTAAGTGCTATTTTCAAGGATCTATCCTGTGGTTTAGGAGGTTGGTGAAGCCTCTGAAAATATATGTATGATATGCATGTCCAAAGTACATTTTATATGAAGCTTTTATCATATTTTCAGAAGATCTTTCACATATTAGTTAGCACTGGAATATAATACACATTCAGTTAGGTAATCCATTATTCTCTTTAAATGAATTAACCTGTGTGTGTGTGTGTGTGTGTGTGTGTGTGTGTGTGTGTGTCTCCAAAATTGGTTTGGGGGGGGACATTTATGAGGTAGCTCAGCTTGTCACACTCTATTCAAGCCACTTCTTTGGGTGTCAGATTCATTTTTTAAATGTATATTTCTTTCGTAGTATGAAAGATTTTTAAAAATGCAACCGAGTTTAGAAGTTTTATGGCAGAACACGGTGCACTCTTCAGTTAACCACCTCATAATTTAGAAATTTGTAAGGTGAGGTAGTCTGTATTGCATATGAACTTGTATAGTCTGGCTTTTCAAATTATCCCCTGAGGTCTGTTTAATGTGTTCCTTCCCTAAAAGGTAGTTCCCTATACTGGTGCCAACAGATGCCTGTATGTGCATGATCTGCTTGCTCCTTTTTGTAGCAAATTAGGGAGAAAGTGCATTAGAGAGATTAATATTTCACAGTATGTCCACTAACAAATAATTGCAACACTTACCTATTTAATTGAAGAATATGATTCTGTTGATACTGGGATTTTTTTTAAGGAATGATTCATCCCCACCTTCTCAACTTTTAACTTTAATTATACTATAGGTAAGTAAATCAGTTGTCTCCAAATTTTCCTACATGGATGCCTCTCTGATTGAGCTTATAATTATGAGTAATAAAGGATGTGTTTGGAAGCTGACTGCTTATAAAGTACCTTTACCTCTGTGTATTATAATTGCTTTTTGGTCAGCCACCCTAATCACCATTTAGGTCTGGTGCATATTAATACACACACAACACTTCATACCTTTGCTTCACTTCCTAGGGTCAACCCTTACTAACAAAGCCCGGTGCATCTTCATGCTGGAACATAGAACTAGATCAGTGAATTCCATGGCATCTTCCTCTCTAGTGGCATTTTATTAAGGATGAGTCCTGTATGCTGGATGAACCAATAATGAAATCAAGGAAGATCACTCAGAAAAGCTTATCTCTGGTTGTAGTTTTGGCATTTTATCAGCCCACATGTATATACCTTCAGTCATTATGCAAAAAGAATAGTCATAGCATTTTTATGCCCATTTTCTTTGTGTTCTTATGTGGACATCCAAAAATACTTTTGCTGATGCAAAAAGCAATGAAAATCCAAACTGGCTATGTGTCTCATGATAAACAAGTAGAGTTGTCTTTTCAACTTTCTAAAATGAGATTTGTAAATGGTATAAATAAACCAGATTTAAAGTGTTCAATCAGGTGTCTTCTGTGTAAGTTGATCATTAAAGAGTAATTTTCAGGGATGCTTGGGTGGCTCAGTCGGTTAAGCATCTGACTTGGGCTCAGGTCATGATCTCGTGGTTTGTGAATTTGAGGTTCACGTTGGGCTTTCTGCTATCAGTGCATAAGCTTCAGATCCTCTGTCTCCCTCTCTCTCTGCCCCTACCCTGTCTCACACATACTCTCTCTCACTGTCTCATAAATAAACACTTTTTAAAAAAGAGTAATTCTTATGAGGCATGGCGATGCTTATCTCAAATCTATCCCTGTCCTCTGAGTTGATGTTAACTAGGAAGCAAGGGTATACATTTTAACCAGTGAAAATGCTATCTAGGAAAATGAAAAGCGATGGCAGAAATGGGTGGACCAGCAAAATAAGAATGACTTTGGGTGTGTGTGTTTGTGTGTGTACATAGACACATATATATATAATTTTTTTTTCCAGCTTTGTTAAGATATAATTTGCATATAACATTATGTAAATTTAAGGTGGATCCTGTAATGATTTGATATGTGTGTCTATTACAAATGATTATCACAATAAGGTTGGTTAGCACATCCATCACTGGATAGTTACCTTTCTTCTTCTTATTTCTTATGATGAGAACATTTAAGATCTCTTTTCTTAGCAGTTTTCAAATATAAAGTACAGTACTGTTAACTATAGTCACTATGTAGCATATTATATCCCCAGTGTTTATACATCTTAAAATGGAAAGTTTGTACCTTTTTACCACCTTCACTCAGTTTTTCTGCTCTTGCTCCCCTACCCAATCCCTGGCAACCACTAATTTGCCTTTTTATTATTGTTGTTTTTAGAATCTACATATAAGTAAGATCATACAGTATATGTCTTTCTCTATCTGGCTTATTTCACTTAGCATTGTACCCTCAAGGTTCATTCATGTTGCCAGAAATGTCAGTTTCCTTCTTTTTATGGCTGAATAGTATTTCATTACACACACACACACACACGCGCGCGTGCGCGCACACGTTACCATAAACATGGGGTGCAGATATCTCTTCAAAATTGTGATTTCATTTCCAGAAGTAGAATTGCTGGATAATATGGCAGTTCTATCTTTAGTTTTTGAGTAACCTCCATACTGTTTTCAGTAATAGCTGTACCAGCTTACATTCCCATCAGCAGTGCACAAGGATTCCATTTTTGCTATGTCCACACCAGCATTTGTTATCTCCTCTTATTTTGATAGTAGCCACTCTAACAGGTATGAAGCAATACCTCCTGTGGTTTTGATTTGCATTTCACTGATGATTAGTGATGTTAAGCCCCCTTTTCATGTAACTGTTGGCTATTTGAATATCTTCCTTGTAAAAAATGGCTATTCATTTTTTGTTGATTTGTCTATTTTTAGTTGAATCATTTATTATTATTATCATTATTATTTTTGGTGTTGAGTTGGACTTTGCAATAACCTCTGGTCAGGCAAGGTCATAGGCTGTGTTTCTTGGCCACTGGTTGGACTCCATGACTGAGCAAGGCTGCAGCCTGGGCTCCACAATTACTTCTGGTTGGGTGGGGTGTCAGGCTGTGCTCCCCAACAGGATAGTGCCACTGGCTGCATTCCATATTCAGGTGGGGGCACAGGCGGAGCTTTGTAGTCTGATGTGGCCTCTGTCTGTGCTCTCTGAGCAGGCAAGACTATAGGCTATACTCAGAGTAGGCAAGGACACTGGTCAGACTGTCTCATTGGGAGCATCCTTCAATTATATCCTACAGTTGATGGGGGTCAGTACTTTGTGGTCAGGCAGGGTTGCTATTAGGGTTTCTTTATCAGGTAGGACCACAGGGTATGCTCTGTGATTAGGAGGAGTCCTACCTGGGTTTCATGCCTGAGTAAAGCCACAGCTGTGTTCAGCAGTTGAGCAGGCCTGTAGGCTGGGTTCCTAGGCTATCCAGGGGCTCTGTTTAGGCTTTCTGGTTATGTGGGGTCAGAGGTTATACTGAACATTTGGGCAGGGCTTCTAGTTTGTCTAGCAGGTCTATAGGATGGGTTCTATGGCTTCCAGGGTTCTCTGGGTAGGCTTCTAGGTTGGGTGGGACCAGAGGCTATATTCAGCAATTTGTTAGGGCTGGAATGACCTTCCCTGCCTACGTCAGGCTATAGAACAGGCTCCATAGTCAGTAAGGTTCCTTGGCTGGGGACTCAAATTAGAACTGCCAGCTGAATTTCCTGGCCACATGGGGCCACTGACTCAGCTCTGCAGATGGGCATATTCACTGGCCGGGATCTCAGAGTGGGTAATCCTGAAAGCATAAATTCAGTCTTCTAAGATCTGAGTGTTGATTTCTATTAGCCTAGTCCCCTTCTACATCTCTACATAATGCCTTGTGTTTGAGTCCCACAGATTCCTCCAGTGATTTCTATGAGGCGAGACCCAACTGGGCTTCCCAGAAAACATCCTAATGACAAGGGAACTGGATATTCACCTTGGGCTTCTTTTTCCCTCCCTGGGGAAACTATAGACCCAGGAGTCCTTTCAGTGTGGCACTATGTTGGCCTGAGGAAGGGGCAATATGGTCAGAATGTGGTCGCTTCTCTTACCTTTCTAAAGCATTACCTCCTCATTCTCTGTGGTCCAAGGGGTTCTTCAGCCTCACCACAGGTTTCTGGGATTTTCACAATGGTGTTTTATCTATGGATAGTTGGTAATTGGTCTTGTTGTTAAGGGAACTGAAAGGAAGAGTGGCCTATATTGCCATCTGGATGATGTCATAGAAACACATTTTTAAAAAATACGATTTATTTATTTATTTATTTATTTATTTATTTATTTATTTATGAGAGAGTGGGGGTAGGGGCAGAGAGAGAGGGAGAGAGAATATCAAGCAAGCTCCATGCTGTTAGTGCAGAGCCCGACTTGGGCCTTGAACCCATGAACCATGAGATCATGACCTGAGCCAAGTCAAGAGCTGAACACTCAACCAACTGAGCCACCTGGGTGCCCTATAGATATTGGACATGATAAAGATATTTCACAGGAAAACATAGGCTCTACCTTCAAGACAGAGATGCTGAATTCAAGAATACCAGATGGATGGAGGCTGTATGCTGATATCAATATAGTAGTCTGATAAAATGAAACTGTGCCATGGTACATTGTTCATCTGGGCCTGTACAGAGGTTGGTCATGCATATAAGCCAGGCAGGAGGCAGAAACAGATGTCAAACCATCATGTAAGCACAGCTGTTTAAATTAGTTTCATTATTACCTGTGAGCTGTTCTGACCTTGTCAATTCTGGTGAGTAGAGCACTTAAGTCTTGAGGCCTGTCAATAAATATCTGGCAGCTGATCCACTTCCAACAGGGCATTACAAGGTCATGATGTTTTGCAGTCTACTCTTCCTACAGACAGTGATGTCCATGGATTCCAAAGAGATAGCTTTACAACATGTGATGTTACCATCAGAATGGTGTATTCGACTGGAACTTGTTAATCACTTTGGGCTGATTTGAAGCAGATGATACACCCAGGTCTGTGGGAATGCCAAGGAGATTTAGAAACAAAAACAAAACAAAAACAAAAATCTCTAGCTGAGGTGAAGCAACTGATTAAGTTGTTTGTATGTGTTTCAAGCTTCATAGTTAGAACAAAATTAGGTACATCTGGCATTATAGAACTTAACTGTCTAGCCTCAGTTGAAAAATTCACTGAGGTTGAATTATAATGGCTATGATAATTTAGAGAGTTGTGGTTACTTGTGGAGAAACCCAAGTTGACAATGATAGATTTCATAATAAATTTATGGAAAGTTTGGATGTGGGTGTTAGCCAATTAAATGAGCAATCAGAATCCAAATAAAATTACTTTCCTTTGAACTGCCAACTCCATGGAGAGCCCTATTACTTGGCAAAAACAGACAACTTATAGAAGAAATCCATCAAAATATATTGTCTGGAACTAAACAAGAGCTGAGGTAGCAACTGTGTTATAGGGAAAATAAACCTAATTTGGAATCAACATCAACTATTAAGTTTTAAGTAAAATATGCTGAAAGTCAGAGGCAAGTTAGAGGCTTGAAAGTAGAAACTACATCTCACATCTCGCATCATATTATTTTTTCTTAAAATATACATATGCATATATAATATTTTATACACACATACACAAAGTAAGGTAATTATTGGTCCCCTGTATGGCAAAATTTAAGTCTAGAAGTTGTAAATTAAAGTACTCATAGGATCAGGAAATTAACATGCATATTAACATAAAGTGCCCAATGTCATTAGTAGTGAATTTTAGGGACCATGACCAACTAGGGAGCTCGTGACTTATTTAAAGTCATTTCCATTCGGTTTTCTGATTTAGATACCTTTTTGACCAATTCAAATGCTGGTAATTTTGACCAGTATAACTCCAGATGTGGGAACTCATTCTGAGACTATTAATTACCTCAACCAAATTTACTTAAAGATATATTATGTTAAGATGATGGATTTTACTATTCCAAGATTGAAAATATGAAGTAGCCCCAGACTTTGTGCAGAATACTATTTAAAATACATCTGACTCACATATGGAGAAGCGGTTTTGAGTTCTCACCTAAGAACTCAGGTGATAATATTAACATTTTAGCAACATGCATTGAATTTCTTGGTTAAAGTTGCTTGACTAACACATTTCATTCAATTAACTTAGATCACACTTTTATGTTTATTGATAGCTAGCACTTCACTTTGCTTTTTTTTTTTTTTTTTTTTTTTTGGCTGACTCGTGGGCCATTTTTACCATTGATCATTAGTATCTATTCTGCTTAATTATACTTCCGTTGATATCTCAGTAATTTCTACTTAATTTGCTTCCAAGGAAGTATTTGGAAACTGAAGCCTTTAACTATTTCTATTGCTCTAGGATATGCTTCTGTCTGGTACTATTTATCTATTTTCAAAAGAGAATATGTTCTATAGGAAGAATAATTAGAATTCTTTCCTATTCAACCTAATAAGTACTTGGAATACAAAACTTTAATTTAGTTCTGAGTTCTCGGGATTTGAAATATATCCATATTAATTAAATTGGTAATAAACTCATTGCATAATTGTAACTTGTTTTAAGCTATGTCACATTTTTTTCTAAATTAGCCATTTTACTACCATTGTCTACATTTCTGGAATGTGCTATTATTACTCAATAAATATTTATAAGTAAATGGATGAATGGATGAATATATTATACTTACAGCTATTATTAACAAAAATTGTAAAGTATAAGTTTAGAAGAAATTTTTCAATAAACACTATTAGTACTGAAGACATAGCATTGACTTTGATATGGGCAAAGGCGAAAGCAATTTCAAATAACACTGGTAACTCTTAAATGAACAGGTTACAAATGAATCTTTACTTGCATCAGTAATACCAGAAGTAATGATTATAATAAGTGGTGTATATTAGAACTCACATCTCATATTCCTAACCCTCAAATTCAGAATTACATTGAAGGAATTTTAACAGACCTGAATAGATTAGATCAGAACATATAGGTTAGGGTAGTAGAAGTAGAATGCCTGAGTCCCCTAATAATCCTTTTGCCAGTCTGGATTCTTATCATCTCATATAATTTGTAGGTACTAAGAGAAATTATTTATGTCTGAACTGACCATATTTTTGAGCCCATATACTGAAGCATTCTTCTTTATTTAGAACTGAGCCAGAAAAGAAAATACAGGGTACGAGATATTACTCTGTGATTCTTTTTCTTTTTAAGTTTATTTATTTATTTTGAGAGAGAGAGAAAGAGAGTGTATGAGTGGGATGGGACAGAGGGAGAGGGAGAGAGAGAATCCCAAGCAGGCTCTGCACTGTCAGTACAGAACCTGATGTGGGGCTGTAACTCATGAATCACAAGATCATGACATGAGCTGAAATCAAGAGTTGGATGCTTAACTGACTAAGCCACCCAAGGCACCCTTATTCTGTGATTCTTTAAACCCATTGTTTTAAGTAAAAGATGGTGGTGATATAATAAAAAAAAAAATTCAGGATATTCCTCAAATCCAGTCCTTGGTCACTATATTAAATTGTCCTTGACATTACCATTGGAGGCTTTGGGATCTGCTATGTATATGGTAGGATATATAAGACACCAAAACAGTATATTCATTATGTTGATTGTGTGGTTAGGGAAGTGGTGCTGGTGATTCCATAGGTAGGGTAAAAGGCAAAAAAGAGTGGAAATCAATATAATAAATCTTTAAGAACTCTGAATTCAGATTTGGCGATTAGATGACTAATTTTTAGATCATATGTTAAAGATTTGTACCTCTGAATATTTCTCCATTGTATAGTTCTTGGATGGTGGAGTAAGTTCTTCACATGTACTGGTAACAAGGCTAACCCATTTGAAATCATCTGCCCTGTTGGCTCTCAGAGTCAATGGCATTGTCACTGGTCTAATCATGTCTTAAACTTTATTGTTGAACACCCAGAGTGGCTTCTCTAGGTAGAGGCAATGAAGCAGCAGGAGTAACTCTGGGAAATATATGTGACAGATGTTCTAAAAATCAAATCCATCAAATATTACTACTTTAAATTCACTCAAAATTGATTAGACCCACTTGTGTGATCTTGCCTCACACTGATTTTGTTTAGTTTACTTAATGCTGCAATTAATCTTTGCAAAAATCTAATTCATCCCCAAGCTTCTTTCATGCTATGATCTGTTTGCGTAAATCTTCTGAAACAAAATACCCTGTCTAATTTGATCTGTTGTCATGACTGAAAATAGTAGGCTGATATTGCTTTGTTTCTACATTGATATAATTAAGATGCCCACGCTTTTCTAATTAATCTAATCTAAAATTGCTTTGGCTATTAGATATCCTAATAGAATATAATGCATTGTTTTTCTTTCTTATCTCTGTCATTAGTCAAGAGAATTAATTTTACCAAATTTGAAACACCCAATGTTTATTTGCATATTCAGACTTTAAACTGAGCCAGACTTCTTTGTCAAATACGATCCATCACTTGCTAAATAGTATTACTCCCAAGAATTATTTTTAACAATGCTTAAAGTATAATATATGATAATAAATAATACTATATCATTTGTAGTTATATACTTATTTATATTTAGCCTATTGTATGTATCTATATATTTATAATATGAAGCCTAATAGATATAATTAGGGTTAGGTAATATAATGTGTATATAATACATTTAATGCATGATCTTAAATAATACAATGTATATAATGATATATTTAGGGTGTATATATATACATATATATATACACCCTAAATAATTATTTATAATACTTATAATATTATCTATTATATTCTAGATAAGCAAATAAGCACACTGTATACTGAACATTATAATGAGACAATAGACAAAAAATAAATACACATCTCAGGTAGCCAAATTTGTAAATGGCCACTTTATTTTGAATATGTTAATGGTTATTATAGCTCATGACTAATTTTTAGAAATAAAAAAAGGAATGTTCATATTTCATCAAAATTATTTTAGAGTGTAAGACTGCAAACAGGAAAAAGGAGTTGTGTATTAAGTCTTCATTACAATTGCTTATATAAATAATTCATAAAATTTGCAAGTAAAATTAGCAATGGGATAATGGGATATTTATTATAAATATTTCTAGGAAAAAAATCAGATTCAGTATTCAGAGAAAGAGAGATATATTCATAGGTAGACATGCACCTAGAAGTTTTAAACCTCAAATTATCCTTTATATTAATAAAAAATAGGAATAGTGAAGGTTTTAGAAAACCATGAATAATTTCCTCAGAATTTTTCTCTTAGTGATACATTGTGCAAATCAGAATTTCTGTCTTCTAGCATATGGCAAACATTATTTTTAGAAACAGACAACACAGAAATTAGAATTAAAAGAGGTGGTTTTTTTAAGTGAGTAAGTCACATTAGATTTGTTAATGAAATGATTTAGTAATGAAACTAAAAAGGCAAAGTCCATTAAGCAACATTAGAATGTAGCTCTACTGTCTTCAAAGAAAATTGGCCTGATTATTACTTTGCGTATGTTCAAATCTGGTATTAAATAGTTGCACTTACATTAAAAGTCTAAATTTAATTAGAAGACTCGTAGTAATATTAAATTCATGCTACATATTAATATGCTGATGAAACTATGCTTTAAAAAAATATCCCCAACCTCATTTTGCTAGTACTCTGACTGAAAGCGTATGTAAGAGTATATAAATAATAGTTCCTCAATATGTCCGTTGTTGATGCTAAAACATTTTAATAGATTGCTTTGATTGTTTGCATATAATCAAAAGAAGCTGGTATTATGATACTCAGAGATGCTTGCATCTCATGAAAACTCTTTATAAACATTATATTTAAAAACGATTCTGTTTTAAATTAATTTTGCACATTTTTGTCATGTATTTCAATGCTTAAAATACTCCTTTTCTAAAAACATAATCTATTCTCCATATGTTTTCGGCTTTGACTATATTTTCCTCTTTTGATATCTAAATTCAGTATTTTAATTTTATTTCCCAAGGATATATGTATATTTTTAATTTTGCAAAGCAGGTTATATCTTCAGCTCAAAAACAAGCCTTGCATGACTAAAGACTGTTAAAAATCAGTCCCGTTAAATGCTTTTAATGAAAACTTTATTCATAATAAATTACATGAATAGAAAAACTTGTAATAATGAGATAAAATTTCTATGGAAAAGCATTTTTGATGAATAAATACATTTCCTAATTACATATGTTTAGGACAAAATTTAGATTAATTTGAATTAAAGGCATTCTGCAGCTTAGTAGGAATGGATGAAACCCTCCTTTCCTACTAATTAAGCTCATGGAGACTACCTTGACTTTTTTCTGAGATATTCCAACTTTCACATATTTTGCGCATTAACTTATATACACAGATTTACTCTCTCCTTGACAATGTCATATATTCCTATTAGGATAAGTATAAATATGTATAATAACTATTTTTTAAAGTTTAAAAAATAATGTGGACTCTTGATGCTATGGAAAAAAAAATATGGAAAACTGTTCAACATCATTAGTCATGGAAATGCAAATTAAACAACAATGAAATCCCCTTCCATCCACACCAGAATGCTTAAATTAAAAAGACTGACAATACAAAGTGTTGACAAGGATGTGGAACAACTGATATACTCACCCATTGTTGGTGGAAAAACAAACATGGAACTAACAATATGGAAAATCATTTGGCAATTTCTAACAAACATATGCCTTTGTTATGGCCCAGCAATTCCACTTCCTGTTATATATCCAAGAGATATGAATTTATATGCTCACAAAATGATTCACAGAAGAGTATCCATAAAAGCTTTATTCATAGTAGCACAAAACTAGAAACAACCCAAGTGTGCATAAAAAGGAAAATAAACAAATACTTGTTTTAGAGTCCAATAGCAGAATATTGAACAGCATTAAAAAATAATGTACAAACTGTTACACACAACAATGTGGATAAATCTCAAATCCATTATTTTGAGAAAAAGAAATTAAAAAAGGATATAGTGTATGAGTTTCTTCATATGAAATTCAAGAAAAGGCAAACTTCTTGATCATGATAGAATTCAGAGTAGAAGTTATCTCTGGAGGGCAGATTTTGATTAAAAAGGAGTCCAACAGAAGTTTTGGTAAAAGGACATGTTTTATATCTTAATTTTGGTAGAGTATAAATATAAGTATATGCACATGTAAATATATTTGTGCACACATAAATATTGATCAAGCTATACAGTTAAATTCTGTACATTTTACCAAATGTAAACTATACCTTAAGAAAGAAAAGAAACATGGTGCTATTGATTATTGCTATATAGAAGAACTTAGGATGTTTCCACTAGTATTGATTAGGTTAAAACAAAAATACATAAAGGCCTTAAAATCTGAATTTAAGTCCTCTTCAGCCTGACTACCCTTGTTTTCTACCAAACCCTTATCCATAGCTTTTTTAAGAATTGTTTTTGTCACACCATGCCCTTAATCAAAGCTCAAAAATCCACCAGTATCATAGGGGGAAAGGGGAACAGTCTGTAAGTCAGAAATTACCTCTATAACTGAGTTACTGTATTTGAAAAATGGTACAAGGGTTAATGACTAGAACAATAATCATAGATACATACTTGTATATGCCAAGACTGTGCCAAGTATCTAACATGTACCATTTCACTATCCCTCATAGGAAGATTGATGAAAAGGCTACTGTTGCTTAATCTTAGTGAGTCCTAGTTCTGTACCTCAAACCTGGGCACAATGAGTTTAGAGAACCTGTCCTGAACAATGTATTATTTTTATACTGGATATCCTAAGTGTGATGATTATATGACCAAAATAGCCGGTCCTTTGTGAGTCACTCTACATTTGGACCATTGTAAGGAATGAGATGGATCTCATTGCTTATTACCAGGTCAACTATTGCAATTTCTGAAGCATACATTTGAAGTTTAACCAGTTATTTAGGAAATGTAGATGATTTTTTATGCTCTACATACTTTAAGATATAGATACAGATACAGATACAGATGCTTTAAGTAGAATGTTTATTTTTAAATGAAGTAGATTAGCATTATAGGATATAAATGGAAGATGCAAGAAGGCACATATAAAAAGGGTAATATATTCTCAGATTTTGGAGAAAAGATCATTGGATTTGAATTTGAAATTACCAAAGGAGATCTTAAAAAGAACTGCTGAGGTGCTGCATAAGCATATGAGGTTGGAAAGAGGAAATACTTGGAAGATCAAAGTGAAGGTGGCCCAGAAAGTACTTTCTGGTGAAATCTGTATGATGCAGAATTGTGAAGGAATGGATTTCTCCATTTAATTAAATTCCCTAGGGAATATAAAAAAAAAAGTTACCTTATAGATCTTATTTAAATTGTTTTTTTCCCCAAAATAATTAAGTTAGAATGTAACAAATCCTCTTCTAAGGGAAGGAAAACTCATATGTAAAAATATCATTCTTTCAATTCCCTTGGAAGTTTGAATGAAGAGAAGGAATGTCAACAATTACACTCGGATTCTAGAGTATCATTAGATTTCTTCTCTCTGTAATTTTCCTGAATTCCGGGATAATGATTGATGATAAATTTAACAAAGTGAGTTTAAAATTCTTTTTAACATTTATTTATTTTTGAGAGGCAGAGAGAGAGAGAGTGCAAGCAGGGGAGGGGCAGAGAGAGAGAGGAAGACACACAATCTTAAGCAGGCTCCAAGCACTGAGCTATCAACACAGGGCCTGATGCGGGGCTTGAACTCACAAACCGTGAGATCACGACCTCAGCTGAAGTCAGAGCTTAACTGACTGAGGCACCCACGCGTCCCTACAAATTTTTTTAATTCATTTTTAAATTTTTAAATTTTTAAATTCATTTATAAAATCATGTACAGTGAACCGCAAATGTGGAAAGAACTGGAAACTTTCTGATCTGTCAGCTAGCCAAACCTGAGAACATAGAGTTTTAGGACGAACATAAACTTCATTTGTTTAGCTGAATCAAACAACATTCAACTTGGATAAATGTGATTAATCTTAGGCTCTTTTAAGTACAAACGCAATTTCAGATTTTCTCTAACCCAAACTTATTGACATTTTTTCTCTGCCAGTTGACCTTACTTATTTGGTTGTGCTGAGTTGCTGTTGGATGGATTTAGATGTCTCTTATGTCAGAGTCATATTTAGGGTGTGTGCATGCATGTGAAGGGAAGAGGTTTGTAATGTTTTATCAGCTACCTTAGATAGACCTATTTTTTCCCTGCAAAAGAGAAGAGATTATATACTTATACAAGCATTGTGTTTACAGTGTTTTTTTAAGAAAATATTTATTTTTTTAAACAGTACCATTAATGGAGATACAGAAACTTACTCTATCATATGACAGACACAACCTAAAATTATTACTTGTGAAGGTATCACAAGTTTAAGAACTTCACTTTAAACAAACCTAGACATAGTCACAGATGAAGAAAGTTCCATTATACTCTATAGATAAAGTTATTTCAATCATTAGCATATGTCTTAAAAACTTACTGAGGCATGTCTCCTTCACCAAAACACATGAAAATGTATGGGGCATAATTGTCTAAAACTTGTAGAATTAGTTGAGTATGGGGATCCACAGAATCAAATTTATCAGTGTTTAATTTCAGTCTATGATTGAATAGTGGAAATAATTGAACCAAAAAAATTGTCACTCGTAAGAATATCTCTTCAAAAAAAAAAAAAGTCAATTCAATTTCTCCTTATCTTTTTTGCATCTTCTCAAGCTCCATTAAAGGAGAGAATATATGGAGGTGAGTGAGAATTTGAGGTCAAACTGCTCCTTTTGTGTAGTTGCAAATAAGTTCTTAATTCAGATCTTGTTCAGATTTCAATTCAGTGTTTAAAACTATTCAACCAGAGAGGCAAACATTTCTCACTGAAAACATTGATAAAGATGCTGCACCCCTACAAAGCAAAATAAGACTACTATATTTGCAGATAACATGATACTCTATGTAGGAAACCCAGAAGACTCCACCAAAAAATTGCTAGAACTGGTACATGAATTCAGTAAAGTCGCAGGATACAAAATTAATGTAAAGAAATCACTTGCATTTATCTATATCAATAATGAAGCAGCATAAAGTTATCAAGGAATTGATCCCATTTATAATTGCACCAAAAATCATCCTAGGAATAACCTAACCAAAGATGTAAAAGATCTATACTCTGAAAAGTATAGAAGACTTATGAAACAAATTGAAGAGGACATAAAGAAATGGAAAAACATTCCATGCTCATAGATTAGAAAACAAGTATCATTAAAATGTATACACTACCCAAAGCAATCTACACATTTAATGCAATCCGTGTGAAAATTCCAATAGAATTTTTTCATAGAGCTAGAACAAATAATCCTACAATTTATATTGGACCACAACAGATCCAAATAGCCAAAACAATCTTGAAAAAGAAAAGCAGCAAAAGACAAAAAAAATCACAATTCTCTACTTTAAGCTAAATTACAAAGCTGTAGTGATCAAGACTGCATGATACAGGCACAAAAACAGATACATATGTCAATGGAATGGAATACAAAACCCAGAAGTGGACCCACAACTCTATGGCCAACTAATCTTTGACAAAGCAGGAAAGAATATCGAATGGAAAAAAGACAGTCTCTTCAACAAATGGTGTTGGGAAAATTGGACATCAACATGCAGAAGAATGAACCTGGACCACTTTTTTATACCATACACAAAAATAAATTCAAAATGATTGAAAGACCTAAATGTGAGACAAGAAACTATCAAAATCCTAGAGGAGAATATAGGCAGTAACCTCATTGACATTGGTTGTAGCAACTTCCTACTAGACATGTCTCTGGAAGCAAGGGAAACAAAAGCAAAAACTAGGACTTCATCAAGATAAAAAGCTTCTGCACGGGGAAAGAAACAATCAACAAAACTAAAAGGAAGCCTTCAGAATTGGAGAAGATATTTGCAAATGACATGTAAGATAAAGGGTTAGTACCCAAAATCTATAAAGAGCATATCAAACTCAACACCCAAAAAACAAATAATTCAATGAAGAAATGGGCAGAAGATATGAAGAGTTATTTTTCCAAAGAAGACATCCAGATGGCTAACAGACACATACAAAGATGCTCAACATCACTCATCATCAGGCAAATACAAATCAAAACCACAATGAGATACCACCCCATCCCTGTCAGAATGTCTAAAGTTAAAAACACAAGAAAAAACAGATGTTGGGAAGGATGCAGAGAAAGGGGAACCCTCTTTCACTGTTGGTGGGAATGCAAACTGGTACAGCCATTCTGGAAAAAAATATGGAGGTTCCTCAAAAAGTTAAAAATAGAACTACTCTATGACCCAGCAATTTAACTACTAGGCATTTACCCAAAGGATAAAAAATGCTTATTCGAAGGGCACATGCACCCTGATGTTTATAGCAGCACTATCAACAATAGCCAAATTATGGAAAGAGCCCAAATATCCATTGACTGATGAATGGATAAAGAAGAGGTCACGCACGCGCGCACGTGCACGCGCGCTGGAATATTACTCAGCCATCAAAAAGAGTGAAATCTTGGTATTTGAGATGGCATGGATGGAGCTAGAGTGTATTATGCTAAGTGAAATATGTCAATCAGAGGGGCGCCTGGGTGGCGCAGTCGGTTAAGCGTCCGACTTCAACCAGGTCATGATCTCACGGTCCGTGAGTTCGAGCCCCGCGTCGGGCTCTGGGCTGATGGCTCAGAGCCTGGAGCCTGTTTCTGATTCTGTGTCTCCCTCTCTCTCTGCCCCTCGCCCGTTCATGCTCTGTCTCTCTCTGTCCCAAAAATAAATAAACGTTGAAAAAAAAAAAATTAAAAAAAAAAAAAATAAAGAAATATGTCAATCAGAGAAAGATAGATACGATGTGTTTTCACTAATGTATGGAATTCAAGAAACAGAACAGATGAACACAGGGGAAAGAAAAAAAAGAAAGGGAGGCAAACCATAAGAGACTCTGAACTATAGAGAACAAATTGAGGGTTTCTGGATGGGAAGTGGGCTAAATGGGTGACAGGTATGAAGGAGGGCCCTTGTTGTGATGAGCATTGGATATTATATGTAAGTGATGAATCACTAAATTCTACTCCTGAAACTAATATTACACTATAGATGAACTAACTATAATTTAAATAAAAACTTTTGAAACATAAAAAAAAAAAAAAACAATAGGATATGTTTTTGAAAAAGTAGATCTTCTATTATAGCTAGAAAATGCATTTGAAAATTGTTCCCGTGGGGCACCTGGGTGGCTCAGTCAGTTGGGTGTCCTGACTTCAGCTCAGGTCATGGTCTTGCACCTTGTAAGTTCAAGCCTTGCGTTGGGCTCTATGCTGGTGGCTCAGAGCCTGGAACCTGCTTTCGATTCTGTGTCTCCCTCTCTCTGCCCCTTCCCCAGTTTACACTCTGTCTCTCTGTCTCTCTCTCTCTCTCAAAAATAAATATTAAAAAATTACAATAAAAAAGATTAAAGATTAAAAAATTAAAATATTAAAAAAAAAATTTTGTTTAATTTTTTTTTTCAACGTTTATTTATTTTTGGGACAGAGAGAGACAGAGCGTGAACAGGGGAGGGGCAGAGAGAGAGGGAGACACAGAATCGGAAACAGGCTCCAGGCTCCGAGCCATCAGCCCAGAGCCTGACGCGAGGCTCGAACTCACGGACCGCGAGATCGTGACCTGGTTGAAGTCGGATGCTTAACCGACTGCGCCACCAGGCGCCCCAAAATTTTTTTTTATTAAAAAAAGAAAATTGTTGCCTTTGGTTTGTCTATATCTTTAAAAGTTATGTAATTTTAATAATTGTGGTCAGATTTAAATAAGAACATAAACGGCAACCATTTGTTATATAAATTCCCATCGTATTATCCATGAGAAATAATGGAATAAAATATGTGGCCTCACATAAAAGTCATGACCTGGCAAAATGGGGCAAATATATAGTGAAAACTTAATTCTTCCATTTGCTTAATTGCATAAAGGAGTCAGAGTATTTGGCTTATTGAGACCAGAGAAATATTATATGGGAAAATGCTGTAAAGTCAGTTTTGCAACTGTGTCAAATTATAGAAGCAATGAGCAAAGAATATTTGTTTTCCAACTATTTTTCACGTGTGTGCTCTTTAATATTTGGAGCTTATCAGCAACTAAAAAATTGAGTCAAGTATTTATGGTAAACTGGGTTTTACTGAAGTATGTTTGCTGGTTGATAAGGACTTCCTGTACTAGAGGCTAAAAAGTAGTTAGCCCTCTTCAGCCAAAGGTATTTTTTATGTCAGTGTGCAGTGGATTCCTTTGAAAAGAGGTTTATAGCAGTTCTTACTTTAGTTTTACGAAAGGCAATGTGGCATTCAACACTATGGTGTTAAATGTTCCATTTTTTTTTAAGATTAGTGGGAAGTTTACAAATGTTCGCTTTACTATTAGAGTTCATAGCATGCAAATATATTTTACTTCTATAAAATGTTATGCATCAACTACTTCCAATAAAAATTCAAATTAATAATGCCATTAGCCGTTCTAAAGGATTTAAGCAGGAAGCCTAACTCTGTATTTCAATCTTTATTAAAGTGTAATTTTTTCCAGTGGTTTTGTCTCCAGTTATCTAATTGTCATTATAACTCAGTATAGTTTAGGAATAGATAAATCCAACCTTAGAAGTTTTTGAATTACTTCGATATCCAGAGTAAATACTCAATCTCCAGATACTGGGTACAGTTAACAATCTAAAATTAGTACTTCCATTGATGATATATTCAAGGTGTATTAAGAGCAATGGTTCATAAACTTATAGGGAACTGATAAAACTAGGCTCATCACCACTCCATCCCAGCAAAAATATACACATGCGTATATATACATTAAACATAAAGCTTAATATAATAGTTAATATAATCGTTTAATATAAATTCATCCATTGCTGTTAGAGGTAATACCATGGACTCTTAGTGTGCAACAAAACCAATTGTAATATTTTTTCTAATACTATAGGTTCCCCAAAGTTGTTCGTAATGCACTTACAGGACTTTTTTAGTTTCATGTTGCTTGAGTTACCTCATGTTAATGCCTGCACGGCAGTGTTTCAGTCTGTTGGCTTTACCTGTTCTTAATCCTGTGTTTAGCATATTTGAGTTGCAACATGCATTTATCCACCCAGAGACACAATCTGTATTCCTCTTATGTGTGCATATTCCTGTCTTGATCTTTAATGTTAAATCTGACTTTTAGGTCTCAATAAAATTGTTTAGGAGTATCCAAGGGATTGAAAGGTATCATTATATTATCCTACCTAAACGCAATGATACCAACTCTTGGCTAAAGAACACATACACACAAATAAATATTGACATTACAGTGTTGAGTACACCACAGCATCAAGCTTTCAACTACATTGGCCTTACCCAACCTCTGGATACAAGAATTAACTTAGTTGTTCCTAACCTGGCTTTAAGGGATAAGCATTCTTCACTAACTTCTTTGCCTTCTCAATTTATTTTTTCCAGGGTGTTTACATGTTCTATTCTCTCCATAAGGAACACTCATATCTTCCAACCATAATTTTGTGTGACTTGCTTCAATTTATCCTTGCTACCTCAACATAAACATTTATTCCTCAGAGTCACTTTTTCTGAACATGTCCTTTTTTTTTATCATAGCATGAAATTCATTGTTCCCATAAAATTCAAGAGAACAGAGTAGTATGATGCCTAGAATATTTTGTGGGCTCATTAAATGTTGCTGAACATTATGTGTATATATGTGTAGGTGAATGAATGAATGAATGAATGAATGAATGAATGAATGAATATCTATACCATAGTGTATATTCAAAATATATTTGCTTGATAAGTGAAGAGTGTCTTTCACTTTTGGTTTTAGAGATGTTCACGTCAAAAACTGAAATAATTGAATTTGGACTTTTGTCCAAATAGTTACAAGTCATGTTATAAGTCGTGTTATATTCTACCAAATCATAGTTGTATATTTTTATACAGTGTCTTTCAATTTATTTTCTTTATTTAATCTCCTTCCTTCTTACAAACATTTAAGACTAGAATTCAGACTCATGAAGAATCTCAAGTTGATTTGAACCAACAAAGAACCTGATGCCTGAATTTTTCTATGTGAAAACTAGTAACTTAACTATAATCAGTGTATTAAAAAGCACTGTTCTTGGCCTTAAGTATATCTTACACTATCTAGAACAAATCTTCCAAATAGTTTAATTTTTACAAATAAGATAGTTGAAATCTTTCAATAATCCAAGAACAGACTTCAAAATTCAGGATCTTTTCCCGTAAGTCATTAACTCTTTGACACCTATCTGAACCTACAGCTCCTATAACTGGTATCAAGGCTGAATTTCTCTTTTTTTGCCTGTATGGCTCATTGCCATTTAAATTGTCAATACTTACAATATTATGCTAAGCAAAATAAGTCAGTCAGAGAAAGACAAATATCATGATTTCACTCATATGTGGAATTCAAGAAACAAAACAAATGAACATAGAAGAAGGGAAGGAAAAAGAAGATAAAAAAGAGAGGGAGACAAACTATGAGAGACTCTTAAATACAGAGAACAAACTGAGAGTTGCTAGAGGGGAGGAGGATGGGGGAATGGGCTAAATGGATGATGGGCATTAAGGAGAGTACTTGTTGGGATGAGCACTGGGTGTCATATGTAAGAAATGAATCAGTAGGTTCTACTCCTGAAGCCAGTACTTCACTGTATGTTAACTAACTTGAATTTAAATAAATAAAATTTTAAAAATTCAATACATCCTTGGCACAAAAACAGACACTGAGATCAATGGAATGGGATATAAAACCCAGAAATGGACCCACAACTCTATGGTCAACTAATCTTTGACAAAGCAAGAAAGAATATCCAATGGAATAAAGACCATCTCTTCAGCAAGTGGTGCTAGGAAAACTGGACAGCAACATGCAGAAAAATGAACTTGGACCACTTTCTTACACCATACACAAAATAAAATGGATGAAAGACCTAAATGTAGGAAAGAAATCCATTAAAATCCTAGAGGAAAAAGCAGGCAAAAACGTCTTTGACCTTGGCTGCAGCAACTTCTTACTCAGCACATCTCCAGAAGCAAGGGAAACAAAAGCAAAAATGAACTATTGGGACCTCATCAAAATAAAAAGCTTCTGCACAGCGAAGGAAACAATCAGCAAAACTAAAAGGCAACCAATGGAATGGGAGAAGATATTTGCAAATGACATATCAGATAAAGGGTTAGTATCCAAAGTCTATAAAGAACTTACCAAACTCAACACCCCCCCCCAAAAAAATAATCCAGTGAAGAAATGAGCAAAAGACATGAATAGACACTTCTCCAAAGAAGACATCCAGATGGCCAACCAACACATGAAAAAATGCTGAACATCACTCATCATCAGGGAAATACAAATCAAAACTATAATGAGGTATCACCTCACACTTATCAGAATGGCTAACATTAACTCAGGCAACAACAGATGTTGGCGAGGATGCGGAGAAAGAGGATCTCTTTTGCACTTCTGGTGGGAATGCACACTGGTGCAGCCACTCTGGAAAACAGTATGGAGGTTCCTCAAAAAATTAAAAATAAAACTACCTTATGACCCAGCAATTGCACTACTAAGTATTTATCCAAGGGATACAGGTAAGCTGTTTCAAAAGGACACATGCACCGCAATGTTTATAGCAGCACTATCGACAATAGCCAAAGTATGGAAAGAGCCCAAATGTCCATCGATGGACGAATACATAAAGAAGATGTGGTATATGTATACAATGGATTATCGGCAATCAAAAAGAATGAAATCGTGCCATTTGAAACCACGTGGATGGAACTAGAGGGTATTATGCTAAGTAAAAGTAGAGAAAGACAAATATCATATGACTTCACTCATATGAGGACTTTAAGATATAAAACAGATGAACATAAGTGAAGGGAAGCAAAAATAATATAAAAACAGGGAGAGGGACAAAACATAAGAGACTCTTAAATATGGAGGACAAACAGAGTTACTGGAGGGGTTGTGGGAGGGGGGATGGGCTAAATGGGTAAGGGGCATGAAGGAATCTACTCCTGAAATCATTGTTGCACTGTATGCTAACTAACTTGGATGTAAATGAAAAAATAAACTAAATTAAAAAAATTCAATACCTCCTAATTTTGCAGAAAATGTTGGAATTAGCCTTGTGATTTGAGAGTAAGTCCTGGGATAGGAAAGTTTATATTTTAAAAATTCAAGAGAAGCTGGTGACTTTGTTATGAACCACCTTCCCTGAGTTGTAATCTCTAGAACAGTTACAGTTGTATGTATCTGTGCTTCTAATCTGTCATTTCTTTGTTCTTGGGATCTATATACTCTTAATAATTACTCCTACTAGCCTTATCCCGGCATCTGCCACTTCCTTCATCCTTAAGCCTCCTTCCTCTGATGTTAATAAAACATCAGATCCCCAAATGAAATTCCTAGGACACATTATAATACCTGGTGCCATGACATACTACAGATTATCTGATTCCTTACATGAGGGGTTGGCAAACTATGACTATGGATCAAATTTAGCCCACCACTCATTTTGTAAAATAAGTGTTATTGGATTTCAGCCATGCCCATTTGTTTACATATTATCTATGGCTGCTTTTGTGCTACAAGAGCAAAGCAGAAACCTTATGGCTTACAAAGCTTAAAATATTTACTATCTGGCCCTTTACAGAAAAGAGCCTTTACTGATCCCTAGTTTGGACACAGGGAAATATTAAGTGCAGTTTTCAATAACATATAAGAATAAAATTTCCTGGGTCCTAGGAGTCACAAACTACAAAAACTGTGGCTGCATGCAGGTAAACTAAAAGTGAATCAGATTTGTAAGTAACGGGCAATGATAGAGACTTGGAAATTATTAGGTGCACACTTTGCTTAAGAAATGCAACCTCTGGGGAGCCTGGATGACTCAGTCGGTTGAGCATCTGTCTCTTGATTTTGGCTTAGGTCATAATCTCATGGGTCATCAGTTTAAGCCCTGCTGACATCTGTGCTGACAGCATGGAGTCTGCTTGGGATTCTCTGTCTCCCTCTATGTCTGCCCCTCTCCCTCTCATGCTCTCTCTTTCAAAAACAAATAAATATATAAATAACATTTGAAAAAAAAAAAAGAAAGAAAGAAATGCAGCTATCCCAGCCCCACATCAATTTGCCCTACTGGGCTGTGGACCATGTATCACCAAACCTAATTTTTCAAGAGATGCCAGGCATTTATATTCTTATGTGAAAACTTCAAAATAAAATAAATAAATAAAATAAAATAAAATAAAATAAAATAAAATAAAATAAAATAAAATAAAATAAAATAAAATAACCTGAGTAAATATTTTAGGACAATTTGTGTGAAAAACATGATAAAACTTGAATTTGGCTATAGATCATCAGTTGTAACCACAGCTTTAAAAAAATTCAAATTTTCCCCTATAATCTAAGGTTGAACTATATTATAGCACCAGTGAGATATTAGTGAATTATAAATATTTTTATGAATCACCCTTAAAAATTTATAATAGAATTTCCAACACTTAATTTAACATGTTTATAAACTAATAGAAGTGTTATTGATCAAGTTTTTGAGGGTTTTCGTCAAAATTGAAACCTACACAAAAAGTTATTTAGAACCAGCAATAATCAAAAAGAGAAAGGTCACATACTATTCCTAATCAATGTGGTATGCTCCCCACACCTTATTAGTTCTTAACCCTCAGTGTAAATGTTAATGAAATCTAATTAGCCCTGGGTGAACACCTGCCAATATCTATTGAGGCAAAGAGAAAACTGTAACAAATACCTTAATTGTGTCTTGCATCTTTGCTTTAAAAAAACTTTTCAGGACAACATGGGGTACCTGGGTGGCTCAGTTGGTTAATCATCCGACTTCGGCTCAGGTCATGATCTCACAGCTGTGAGCTTGGGCCCCATGTGGGGCTCTGTGCTGACAGCTCAGAGCCTAGAGCCTGCTTTGGATTCCGTGTCTCCCTCTTTCTCTGCCCCTCCATTGCTCAAAGCTCTCTCTCTCTCTCTCTCTCAAAATTAAGTAAACATTAAACATTTTTTTTAACTTTTCAGGACAACAAAATTTCCATTTAGAAGGATATGAGATCTAGAGGGTAAGAGATATCTAGAGATAAGTCAAGATCCTAACACTTTTAGCTGGGAATTGAGTGAAATTTAGTAAAGGGGCTGTTTTAAAAAAATGGGAAGTTGTTTGGGGTATGAGAGAGAAAGAGGCCATGGACTTAGTTCATTACCACCTCTAAGGCAGTGGAGGTAGGAGGACCATATAGTTCTCTGTCTACCTAATGAGGGATTTTGGTTGAGGGGCACAACCAACCAGCTGTGGCTTAGACGCCAGGGAACAGGGAGAAAAACATTCCTTACTTCCGCCTCCCTCTTGTTCTTCCCATTGCTGAACTCACCGGAAACCTGATGGCAAGGCAGCCTATAGATACAGTCCATAAAGGTCAGCCACCTGCAATACAGATTAGAGTGAAGAAGGCTAAGATTGGCCATGAGGGGCAAAGAAGGATACTCAGCTCAGTGGTCCTCCTTTCTTGTTGCATGGTGTTCTCTCTAACCTTTGAAAATTGTTAAGTCTTCTAAAGCTGAAAACATAGTAACGTAGAACATGAATTGGAGGTTTCTATAAAGCAATTGAAGTGAATGAGCTGTGAGTGAATACTTGCGCAGAGAGCATCAAATGCGTCTGTTAATGACTATTATTATATCTTGTTCTATTATGTGTCTGGCGAGCTGAGAAGTCAAATGAGGGTGACAGACACAGTGAAAACTGAAGTGCCGTACCTCTTCTAGCATCCTCTGTGGGGAAGTATTGAGCAGACAATTGCTATTCTAAATGAGCTTACATGTGTATGCTTTGAAGGAAGGATTTCCATGGAGAGTAGAATAAGAAGTTGTGTGGTTATATATTGGAGCATTCCCCATTGCCGAACTCAACTGACTAATTTTGAAGTTCAATTGATTGCTTTAATCAGACCATGTTGTTTCAGGTGTTACTATAATCCAGGGAAATAAAGCACTTCACCATTAATTCTAGTTGTAGGCTGGCTTGATAAGGAAAATAAACTTGGATGACTTGATGGATGTTGCACAATTCTGGAAAACCTTAATTAGTGTTTTGGGAAAAGCAAGCATTTGGCTACGTTTGGCTTTATCGGGATTTTAGTTAACAGCCCTGGCCTAACCTACAGATAACTACATGGAATATTTGGCTAAAATTCTCAAAATTGGTTTTGGTAATTAAGCTGCAATTGAAATAGTGGGAAAGCTATATTTTTTCCAGTTGTTTCCAGGTTATATTAATATGAATGATATTTTGGTCTTCTTTTATGTGCATTAGTGCATTCCAGCATATAAATTTATCTGAATGCTGTTTTTGTTCAAAATCTCTTTTTATTTATTGTAATACATACATTTAAGAATATCTTTTAAGGAAAATAAACCCAAATATAAAGGATTTGGCATGAGTATAAATTTATAATAATAGTTTTTGAAAAGGGTTAACCTAAAATTGGATATTCTTATTAAAAGATGGATTAAGAACATAGCTTTAGAGTCACAATATCTAGGCTTGATCCCTGATCTGCCACTTATTAGTTCTGTGAACTTGTCTCACTTTTCTTATCCATAAAATGAAGCTGTTAATACTATCTCTCTCCTGAGATTGCTGTTAATAACTATAAAGTGCTTAGAACAGTGCCTGGAACATAGGGAACATTCATTCAGTAAATCTTAGCCACGATTATATGTTCATGAGAAAGGGACAATAACACAATTGTGAAAACCGGGAACTATAAATTTATTTAAAAAGTATTATAGTGATATGAGTGAAAATATGAGGAAGTGTCACTAGGATGCAGATTACTTTGGTTTTTAATTTTGTTTGGTTTCTTTGCACTGTTGGTAGAACCATTCAACTCTATTATTAGAGATTTGTAAAAATTGTTAGTAAGCTGAATATTTATTGATAAGTCTTTTCTGGTGTGCTGAATTTGTAAAATTCAAATTTGAGAACTATAGGAAATCCTGAGCATGGAAAAGAAAACCCAATAATAAATTTAATTCTTTTTTCAAAACTCAAAAACATAAATTACTTGTCCCAATATTTTAATTTAACTGGACAAACTTTATATTAATAAAGACTACCTAAGTTAAATATTAAAGAGTAAATGTTTCCTAATATTTTAAAGTTCATTTATTTATTTTGAGAGAGAGGGAGAGAGAGAGAGAGCAGGGGAAGGACAGAGAGAGAGGGAGAGAGAGAATCCCAAGCAGGCTCTGCACTGTCAGCCTGGAGGCTGACACAGGACTCAAACTCACAAACTGCAAGATCATGACCTGAGCTGAAATCAAGAGTCTAATGCTTAACCAACTAAGCCACCCAGGTGCCCCAAAGAGTAAATTATTTTAAATGTATATTGGATTGTAATGTCCTGTATCAAAGTTCAGCAAAGAGGGTTTAAAGGAAATCACCACCTACCTTTCAAACAACTTGTTGCAAGAACAATATTTATTCTACCTAAAAAGTGTTAAAATTTTATATAAGAAAAAATAATAAAAGATAAGTATATTTTAAATTCTCAGATTCATTGTTTATCTTTGCCCATGCCAAGAAAAATTATGAATAGTTCAGTTATTATATAATTTTGAGAGCAGATATGAAAGACAGATATTCTTAGAGGTGCATCCCATGAAATTGCATACCAATGACTGAAGCGTGCTAACTTTCAGAGACCTTCCTTTTATTTTAAAAAGTTCAAGAAAGGGGTGCCTCAGTGGCTCAGGTGGTTATTCATCTTATTCTTGATTTTGGCTCAGGTCATGATCTCATGGTTTGTGAGTTTGAACTCTGCATGGCGCTCTGCACTGATAATGTGGAGACTGCTTGGGATTTTCTCTCTCTCACCCTCTCTCTGCCCCTCCCCTGCTCTCACTCTCTCCCTCAAAATAAATAAAGAAACGTTTAAAAATATATAAAAAATATATAATAATATAAAAAACGTTATATTTTTTAACGTTTATTTATTATTGAGAAACAGAGACAGAGCATGAGCGGAGCAGAGAGAGGAGGAGACACAGAATCCAAAGCAGGCTCCAGGCTCTGAGCGGTCAGCACAGAGCCCAACGTGGGGCTTGAACACATTAACTGTGAGATCATGACCTGAGCTGAAGTCAGACACTTAACCAACTGAGCCACCCAGGTGCCCCTTTAAAAAATATATTTAAAAAATTCAAGAATTTGTTAAATCAATAAAACAGAGTGAAAACAAACTTATATTTTGTAGGAAGAAATCATTACAACAATCAAAAGAAAATAATACTTCTTCTGCTATGAAAACACAATCGAGTTAAAAGAATTTTTATATTTATTATTTTTATAATAGTTTCACTAAAATCTCCTCTTAGTTTTTCATAAACAATTCAAATGCTGAAAATTTTACATAATTGGCTGTTCCAGCACATGAGAGCTGAATTTGCACCTCTCTTCCAAAGTTCATGTTCAATGGCATCGCCCCAAAATTTTAAAGTAGGCAATGAGGGGAGTATTTATCTAACTTAAATTGGCTAATGTTATCAATCTGGGTTATTTTTGAGAGCTAGTCATTATACATTTTATCAACATACCTCAACTTTATCAACACATTCCTCACACTTGAAGAGTCTGGTTGAATCCCACTCTGTTTTTATCCTTTGTTCTAGTTTTTTAAATAATTAATACACTGTATTAATTACTACAACACAATACAGAAGTTTTTACTGGTTCATGAGAAAGCTGTTGACATAACCACAAAAAGAAAACCTTTGGGAAAATAATTTCAGGATTTTTCAAAAAATTTACAGTCTTACAGTTGATCTTTTATTGTAGATTGTTTCTAAAGAAAAGTTTATAGGATTCTGCTAATGCATTCCAGGCTTTGGCAATATGTTTCCAAAGTTAAAAATTTGGAACCTGGAGCTAGTCAAAACTCTCTTTTTTTTATTTTATAAAAAAATTGTGTTTATATATATATATATATATTTTTTTTTTTTGAGAGAGAGAGAGAGAGAGAGAGACAGAGTGCAAGCAGGGAAGGGGCAGAGAGAGAGGGAGATGCCCAATCAGAAGCAGGCTCCAGGCTCTGAGCTGTCAGCACAGAGCCCAATGTGGGGCTCAAACCCACAAATTGTGAGATTATGACCTGAGCCGAAGCCAGACACTCAACTGACGGAGCCACCCAGGTGCTCCTCAAAACTCTTTTTGAAGTGTGATTTGCATTGACCAGCTGAGTGACTTTCACCAACTTTTGGTCCTTTCTGATATTTTTGTCTTTACATTGGATGTGTAATAACAATATAGAGCTTATGAGACATTAAGGCAATAATACCTGTAGAGTTTAGCACAGAGACTGGCACTTCAAAAGCCTCACTTATTTGTAGATTGATTTGCCAACAGCTATATAATAGAAAACACAGGGTTGTACATGGCTGGGTCAACATTTACTATTCTGACTACAAATGCCCCAAATTCACTTGATCATCTAGTTAATGGAATTATTTTACATCTGCTAACCTGTAAATTCAGTCAATAGTGTGTATTTTATGTTATGTATCAGTTATAGTTCAGATGAATACATTTAAAAGGTTGTTTTGATTATTAAATAGGTGAAATCAAAACTTCCATAACCTGATTGGGGAGAAGGTAGGGAATTGAGTGAAAACATACTGAGGTTGGACACGATAGACCCTCAGAAAAGATTTCTGTGAGTAAAATTCATCATTTGTGCCTTGAGCCCATCATGTTTAAATATTTTTAATAAAGAAACAGGCTATTTTTTTTCTTAAAAGATTTAACTCCAAAGAGTTTTATAAAAGATATATAAAAGATGAAGATCACATAATAGCAAGAAAACTCTTAGGAATTAGGAGAAATGGATCTGTTGGGGCACAACTTTGTGCAGGCCACTTCACCAATCTGGACCTCCTTCATAATCTTGAAAGTGCATTTCCATTCTGAAATTCCAAAGAATTATCTTATAAGGATAATCTGTGAAGTCACTGTTAATATACTGCATTTGCATAGCTCTTAGCACCTTTCAAATGCTTTTCACCTACATTAGCCAAGGGAAATTGTCCATGAGCCAAAGAGCTCATCAAAGAAATAAAGGAGGAAGATAAGCAGAAGTATCATCTACTGAATAATGAGGAATTCAGCAAAGGAAACCCAGGAGTCCCTGGCAGCTAAACTAAGAACTATTCCATTACAACTGGTCTCCAATGGGTTTCTAGTCCTTTGATTAGCTTTTGAGTAATAACACCACTGTCACTACCAGTCTAATTTCAAACTCCTAAGCCTTGTGAAATATGTAGTGTTAAATGTTAAATTTTTATCAGCGATGTGTAAAGGGATTGCAGTTGTTGTTTCTTAATAGATATAAGCTTGGTGTGTCTTTTGTGGTTAATAACACAACTTGCTGTAGTTTACAATGCAAAAAATAAACCACTAGACACTCTTATCTCCTTCCTTTTATCCACCATCTTCATAGAAGTAAGGAAAAATTATCATTATGGTTTTTTCTCCCTTTAAGTGTATTTTTATTTATATAATATGTGGACATATTCAACTTGTAGTAAAAAAATAAACATTACAGAGAAGGTCTTAAGACATTCTTAAAAATGTCTTGATTTCTCTAAAAAAGAGCTTCAATCTGTGACCTATGAGTTTGGCTTTAGTCCGGTTAGCAATTTGGAAAGACATAATCAACAAATAATGTGTGAAAATTTACTAAGGGATCATCTGGAGCAGATGAAGTTTCATGAAAAACAAGCTATTTAAAACTAGTCTTCTGTCATTTTTAAAATGATATCACTAGGCTAGAAGATCTAGAAGATTCTTTAGAAATCTCCCCCTAACTCTCAGCCTTCCAAAATTCCTCATGCTATCGTTTAGGAAAAAATGAAGACAATGGGCTAATATGGTGAACATTTAATAATACATCACTATAACCTGAAAGGGAAGAGTGATGAATTGATATCAAATGAAATCATTGTTTGCTTCAGAGCTCTTATCTTGGCCCTTCTCTGTTTAACACATTTGTTAATGGCTGGTATGATGTCACTTAGGCAGCAGTCAACTATTACACATAAGACTGAACTGGTGGTAAAGGAAGTATAGTTCCCAGTGGTAGGGGAAAGCCAATCCTTATTTATGGCATTTCTATTCCAAAATAAGGTTTGAATATTTGACTCTGATGCCAAACTTTAGGATGTTTTACTCCATAATATATTTAGGATGTTTTGCCTAAGATAGTGGATATAAACCAAAACCATGCTTTTGGTTTGAGGGAAATAATTAAGGATGTTTAGATTGGAGAATTGGAGATTAAGTAGGGAAAAGGTATCTTATATATAAAGAACTTCTATATTAAAGAGTATTAAACTATAAAACATATCCTTCTTGGTGAAATAAATTAAGACTGAGTATAGGATATAAATAGCTTATTTGTTTGTTTGCTTAATATAAGGAAAAAAATCTTTATAACTTTCAGAACTAAAATAGTTCCCTTATTAGGGAACAATTTTCTTATCACACGAGATCCAGCTCAGCTTGGAAGATAACTTTTCAGAGTGGTTGGCCATAAGATTCATATGGGTTAATTGAATAATACCCAGGGATTTTGAAACCCTGAATTCACCCTCCATCCACAGCCTATGGAGGACATACATTAAATTATTATAAAAGGTGGATGAAGTTATTGACTAATTATCTTTATTTTAAGATGGACTCTTAAACATAAGTGAGAAAATTGGAGAAGAAAGAAGAGAAAAAAGAATAGCCCAGTAACACCAATACTATTTTATTTTATTGCATTTTATTTTTATAATGTATAAAGGCACTTGTTTAGTCTTTTATATTTCATCCATGTTCCCTTTAAGGATGCAGTCTTCTTAGACATCACTTAAAAACTGTGTGGTATATAAAACAAAAGAAACATGATCAACTTTTCATCTCTTTTCTGGGAATCAATTTTCCCCCCAGTCCTACAATTCAACACTTGGTTAGATCTTAATAAAATCCCCTTTCATTTTAGAAAATGTAGTCTGGATTTCTAACTTACATCTGGGCAATCTTCATTCCATTCTACCCTAGCCCCCTCTTTCTTAAAGAGGAATTTTGAAGAAGTCTTATAAAAATGTATAAGTTTTTTTCTCTTTCTAATGACATCCCATCCTTGAAAGAATTGTTCTTATCTCTTTCGGTCACCAGAGCTTATCTAAAAGATTGTAATTATCCAAATCCTGTATTACTCACTGAAAAAAAATCAACAACAAATCATGCTTATCTTGGCATTTCTAAGCTAATAGAGTGCTGTTTGTCTTTCGTCTGTATCTTGTTCTTGAACATAACAGCCTAGAAAAACATACTGTCCTCCAGGGTGATTAGGTTCTCCCCTTTTTCTAGCAAACCACATACAGCCTCTTTTTCTAGCAAACCACATACAGAAGTCAATAAACTGTAATGAACTTACCTGGAGTAAGTGTAAGGACACTGGAATGAATCCACTGTGTATAATGGATGTGGAAGACTGTCACAGCTCAGCCATGAATAGGCCTCAGAGAATCCATACTGATGAGAAATATTGTAAAGACCCATCTAGTTCAATAACAACATTAGCATCAACAGACAATGATATAGTCCATTATTGTTTATAAAAAGCTCTAAGTATATTAAGTAATGTTATTTTCAAAACCACTCTGACATTGTGTATAATGTATAAACAAATTTCTGGACAGGAAAGCTGGGGTTCAGAGAGTATCAGTGTTCTGCCTGAAGTCACACAGCTGTAAACTTGGGGCAGACAACCACATCACTTTATGCCAGATCACATTTTCTCTTTATGTTTGATGCCATTCTCCTCCTCCACACCAATCTGATACTGAGTTTTCCAACAGCTAGACTCCCAGGTCTATGCTTGAATCCCTCCAGTCCTTGACAGCAACCAAGCACCTTAGCTCTGGTTAATGCTTTATAGTATTGATTAGACTGGGAACAAACAATCTGTGTTTTTTTTCCCTTTGTGTGATTTGAATGAGGTTGCTTCTAATATTCTCTCTTTAAAGAATTTTGTCTATTTGCTTAAGAAAAAAAATTTTTTTTCAATCATGATAGTTTTTAATTCCTTACTTAGAAATTACTTAAAATACATTTTTGTATCTTCTGAAATGGTCATATGCTTTTTTCTTAACAAGAAGCCATCCTTGTATTTTGGTTTTCATACATAATTTTAATTTCATCATTTTTATCATTGTCTTTCCATTTTAATTTCAAGTTTATGCTTCTTTACTTAGATAAATTAGGAAGATTTACATTTTTTTCTTACCCTAGAACAATTTTTATATGAAAACTATCTGTTTCATGAAAATTGAAAGTAAGTCACTTGTAGAGATACTGATGGTTGGACTAAGTGGCATTTTGTAGGTAAACATTGATATTTTTCTCAATTTCTTTAGTTTTGCACTTCTTATGGCAGTTTTGTGATTTATATTTTTGTGTCTAAACACAAATTTTGTAGAGAGTTCTAAAAATGTTTTAGCCGTATTTTTTATTCCCTCATGCCTCATCCAATGTGCTTCTATATTCCATGTTCTCTCTCTTGATTCAACTATTGATTCTTCAGTTTCTTTCCTTTTTTTTTTTTAATGTTTATTTATTTATTTTGAGGGAGAGAGAGAAACAGAGCATGCAAGTGGGGGAGGGACAGAGAGAGAGAGAGAGAGAGAGAGAGTGAGAGAATCCCAAGCAGTCTCTACACTCTCAGTGCAGAGCCTCATGCGGGACTGGAACCCACAAACCATGAGATCATGACTTGAGCCAAAATCAAGAGTAAGATGCTTAACTGACTGAGCACCCAGGTGTGCCTCCTTATTTTTTTTTCTTATAGTCTAGTTAATTAATTTTTCTACAACTGTCATGTTTCTTCACGGTTTCCTTCAGTCCTCTTGATGGTTATTTTTAACTTGAATTAAACTTAAACTTTAAGATGGTTAATTTATCTTTATGCTTTCCTATAAAAGGTAGACATTTGAAACTATGAATGCTGTTTTCTAAGTGCAACTCTGATAGATTCCCATACATTTTGAGATGTGTTATTCTGACTGTATTTAAACTCTAATATACATAATTATATCTTCGATAATCTTGAATACAATGTTTGTTTAGGAAAGTGAATTTTAACCTCCAGGTATTTTTTTTATGATCAAATTAAATTATATCCCTAGAATGTATCCTGTATATTTTTATCTTTGTTTAAGTTTTTGAAGTGGCACTAACTTTAGGAAATTGTTTAAGTTGACAAAATAAAGGCTTACTTTCATGTCTTCCAGGGACTGAATTTGTTCTGCATTTTGTGGTCACCCAGACGCTATCCTCCCTTCAAATATTTAGATGCATCATGATTTCCTCATTGTGTCTCATTTTCCCCAAACTAATATTTCTTCTTTTTTAATTTTTTTTCTTTTTTTTTCTTTCTTTTTTTTTTTTTTTTTTTTTTTGAGAGCAAGAAAGACCGAGCATGCCTAGGGGAGGGGCAGAGAGAGAGGAGGAGACACAGACTCTGAAACCGGCTCCAGGCTCTGAGCTGTCAGCACAGTGCCTGACACAGGGCTCGAACTCACAGACTGTGAGATCATGACCTGAGCTGTAGTTGGACGCTCAACTGACTGAGCCACCCAGGTGCCCCCATCTCTTTTAATACTATTTTGAGTCTCCTCTCTTTCTAAGCTGCAATATAAGATTTATTTTCTTTGAAATAAGAGATTATTCAGTGTTGTAAAACCCATATGTATACTCTAAATATGGCAACAATGTGGAGTAGTCTTTATAAATGGTTGTAGTCTTATTTAGAATCAGATAATCATGATAAGAGAGACAGAGACAAAAAGTAATTAGTGTAGCATCACCTCTCTCTTATTTGTTCTTTGTCTTTCTGTTTTTTCTTAAATTAAAAAGTATCTCTTGTGAGCAATTAGTTATTTCTGCATGCCAAGAATAACTTCCAATTCCATGATAGTTAACCTATGCCCCCTGATAAAATTACCATTTGTTGAATCCTGAACTGTATAGTTGGTGCTATTCTAACATTCCTTGTCACCCCCTCCACATCCAAAGATACACCCGTTACTCTGCAAGATCTCTGTAACAGGATTTCCTCTCATTCTGGAAAGTGGGAAGAAAACTGAGGCAGTATGGCATAGCATTTATGAGATTAGTTCTGGGATTATGTTCAGGGGGTCTGACTCTGGTTTCTCCCACGCGTGGCCTAAGTGACCTTTGCAAGTTATACAAATGCAGCTTTTTCATTCATATACTGCCAATATTAGTGGCATCTCTTTGGTATGAGTAAGTAATGCATCAAAGCGTTCAACACATCATAGGCACTCTACAATTATTAACAAATTTTTTGTGGTTCTGTCATTTCAGGTACATAGTCGATGTTTATCTACACAGCACCTAAATGGATTTGTTAAACTTTCTGATTCCTTGTGATTTGTCTTGACTTATTTTAAACCAGTTCTTGAGAGATAAGCTTTGATGGTTTTGTTGTAAAAAAAAAAAAAAAAAAAAAAAGGAAATTGATTCAGCATCTTTGAAGCCAGCATTTCCCTAGGTATTTAGGAAAAAAAGAAAATACCATGATTTTCCCCATCCTACAAAAAACATTCATTGGGAGAATGATCCTGCACAAAGTTATTCACACCTAGTTAGCAAATGCTCAAAATGAATTCATACTTTTTGTGTGTTTTCTGTTACTACACTGTTTCTGGCTGCTAGGCCTCCAATATTCTACTTCCTCCCCTAATCATAGTGATGACTGCAAAATAAAAATATAGAGAAAGCTGATGAGTCTGTTCTTCTAACAAAGGGAAAATGACAATGTGCTAAATCCTGGAGACTTTTTAATTAGCCCCAAGGTAAGCAAATTGTGTAGCCTGGATGAGTAAATATTGTCAAACAGAAAGTAGATCTATAATTACAACATAGTAATACTCTGGCTGATAAAACACCTTTTTTTTTTCCTCAAATACTTGTAAGTTTATAATTTAATTTTAACCTCATGACTCTGCCTAATAGGAAGACCATCCACATTTTACATATCGATGCTAATGGACAGTGTATGATCATGGGAACAACTGAACATCTCCAATGGGCAGTGATAGACCCAGGCTTTAAATCCAAATTTTCTAGAGAAAAGAAGCGGTGGATAAAATCACTGATTACTAAGGGGAAGATTGATTCATTTTATCCTGTTGTTAAATACCTATGGAGTTATGACAGCCTACAATAATATGTTCTGAATTGGAAAAGAAGTTTTTGATTTCTGGCTTTGCATATTACTCATTGCCTTATCACATTTCTGTTGGACTTTCCTCTATGAAATATAAATAAATATTTTATCAACTTGTGAGGTAGAATTGCAATGGTCTAATATAAAATCACTTCCAGAACCTCTAAAATATTATAACCACTTGGAGTCATCCTGTTTTCAGCTGCAGTCATAATAGGGAAATATGATTATACCTTATGTATTATTTTTTGACAAGCAACAGAAAGCTGAGGTGAACTCCAGTGTTTCTGAATTCAGTGTTTTCCATCAAATAGAAATGTGGAAGAGGTATCAAAGATAATTTATGCTAATTATTTAATTAATTATAAATTACTATGCACTTGTTGGTTACAAATGGATGCGGTTAAATATAAATTTATTATTGTTATTATTTTGCTTAATGAACCAACATTTGGAATCCTTAAAATTGGCATGCATTAACTGATATTTATATTTCCAGGAAGATATCATATTGAATCCTAGTAATATAACTGGAAGCTTAAATTCTTTCTTAGGTAGTCAAAATTATATACTTGATTGATCCCAGCTTAAGATGTTGCAAGTGATTTTCTATAAGAACTCATCATATTTTCTGTAGCTTTCCAGTTTACCAAATGGTATTCAAATTATTATAAATATTTTATTATAATACCACGCATCAGAACTATTTAATAATGCTTGGTCTTAGCTTGAATACAGGTATAGGTCTCTTTGTATGATAAATTTTAATCCAGAAAGTTATAGGCAGATTAATCCTTTTCAAAATATTAGATGGTTTAAATTTGCTAGACTGTCATGTTATTTAACATATTTATACCACAAATCTTTCTGCAAAATAAAGACACATTTTTATCATTCTTTTGGACACAGATTTTCATGTGCAATGTTTGCTTTAAGCAAGATGTTGCTCTATATTCTAAATTATACCCCAGTCAAAACATTGCATTGGAACCCAGTGTTTGGGCTGAGCTCTCAGGATTTTCAAAATGGATCTTTTCCTCTGTTCATTCTCCTTACCTTCTTATTCATAAAGACACTTACCATTTCTCCATGAACCCAGAAATATTGTTATAACTCCCCAATGTTCCCAATCACATTGGTAAAGTAGTAATAGGTTTCATCTCATAGAGATGCCATGTGCCACACAAATTACACAGGCCACACAAATTATTATTTTAATTATTAACTTATTAATTTTAATCATTACAAAGTACTGTGTGCAAAGCTCACTCTGCAACCACAGGTTTACAAAAATGAAGCTTGCTTTCTTATTTCTGACCTCAATTATTCTTTTGAAATGAGCTTCATCTTATTGAATACAGACATGTAATCTCTCTTCACCCTGGGGGTGGAAACACGGAAAGGTTTATGTAATGCCAAGGCCAGGGTTAGATGGTGGGATAATCATCTCGGTGTTGTCTTCTCTGTGTTCCAACATTCACAGAAATTGCCTTGTTTCTAGCTGTTTGTCTGACTGTGATCTCTAAAGGCAACTGCTGCGTTATCCTTCTTTAATATCCTAATGGCCTCTTCAGGTCTAGTGACTATGCAGCCTTGACCAATGTACTTAGGACAGGTAGACGAGGATGGAAGATAACCTCACTTGCTCTCTAACTTTCTTTTCTTCCCACCCGAATGGAGAGTCATTATCCAGTAGTCTGTGAGAAAGAGACTCATCATGGTTGTGTGTGTGTGTGTCTGTGTGTGTGTCTGCGTGTGTGTTTCCTCTGTTCAGAATCCCATGAGTTTCTCGTCTGTTGAAACTCCAAAGCCTTTTCTTTGCTTTTCTTGAAACATTCCTTCCCTGAAATAATGAATGTTTTACTCTCTAGCTAGGCAAACTTGGAGAGGATCAAAAGATAATGGATGGGGGGGTGAGGGAAATCAATTAATGTTACAAAGTACTATTCTTCTGCACTTTCATTATAATTCCTTACTTGTAGGAGTGTTTCACATTGACTCTTATAAGGAATTTCGATTGAGATGTTTGTTCTGATGTTGATATTGTACAATTTTACATGGCATGTTCTTGGGGCGCCTGGGTGGCGCAGTCGGTTAAGCGACCGACTTCAGCCAGGTCACGACCTCGCGGTCCGTGAGTTCGAGCCCCGCGTCGGGCTCTGGGCTGATGGCTCAGAGCCCGGAGCCTGTTTCCGATTCTGTGTCTCCCTCTCTCTCTGCCCCTCCCCCGTTCATGCTCTGTCTCTCTCTGTCCCAAAAATAAACAAACGTTGAAAAAAAAAATTTTTACATGGCATGTTCTCTGAGAAAACATTTCAAGAATGTAGTTTATATAGAATGTTCTCTTACTTTTACTCCTTACACACACACACAGCATACCCCAAACCCAAGATATCACTGTATATCCCAAAGTAACATTTAAAACTTAAATGTGATGACATCTGAAATAATTAAAGTGATCTTTGCTCAGTACTAGTGAGATACTCAACTACACTTTGAAGGAGAGATTTGCATGATTTGGTCTGTAGGCAGGTGGTAAATTCCTTTTGAAGGCAGGAGGTTTATAGTAAGAAAGGAGTAATGTCCAGAGAATGGAGGACCAGCACTGAACAGGCACAGTAGATGCCCATCTACTGGAAATGGCTGCATACCAAGAGGACCTTAGAGGAAATGAGGCTTCAAGAACATTAGGAAAGAAAACACAGGAAAAATCAATGTTCTGCAAAAGTTTAAGGGTTATAGATATTTGGGGACATCCAAGGGACTCCCACATAAGAGCCTTTTTCATTATTTCCTCTTCTCTTCTGTCAACTTTTCTTCTCCCCATTCCCCTCCTTTTTTTGTCTCCTTCAGTTCCAGTCTCTAATTTTTTTTTTTTATATAACTGTACTTCTTCCTTTCTTACTGATGTTAGCATTAAACTGCATATAGCTTTGACTCATGGCAAAAGCAGTTTGTATTTTTCCATTCAGTCCCCTACAGGAATCTGGTCAAGGAGATAGCAAACATATAAAGTGAGGAATCATTGGCTTTGTATGAGAGAGTAAGGTGGTCTTAGAGTTGAGGTGAAGACAGAGTTTAACATTATCATAAGGGAAACCATGGAGAGCAGAACAGTGGTATACTTAAGAATACTGATAAAGATATCTGAAGGAACATTTAAAGGTAATCTCTTAGTAACGGTAAGTAAGGGAAATGGACATTTTTATCAAAGTCCCAGGTAGCCAGTCTGAAATACATTGTGCCCAAGTAATAACATTACATAAAATGCATTGCCCATGTTGTCTACACAGCCAAGTTCAGCTCCGACAAATAATGCTGTAAAGGATCATTGGAAATGTTATCAGCCAAATGCCTGATGTACAATTAACAACAGCACTTTTTGCTTTGTTTTGTTTTGTTATTTTGCTTTCTCAACTTTAGAATTTACATTATTTTTATTAAGATTAGTCTTGCATTAAAAAATATCGAATAACCACATTTTTCTCCTAGTCAGTTAATGATGCCCCTGTCCCCCAACTAAATGCCCTTGGCTCTTTTCCTTACTTAATTGGTAAAAGTAGAACAAAATCATACAAATAGCTTTTTCACTGCATAAAATTATTCTATGCATGCATAATATTCAAAGACCTTTGCCAGAAACAATATAGCTGTACTGTTATCAATCATGTAAGGTAGTGGTTAATACTCAAAATCCTTAAACGATTATTCCAATTTAGGCTGACTTAAATCTTCCATAACCTCTAAGCCTACAAGTTCTTTTATTAATCACTTATAAAGTTGATTTTTAACCCCTCTCGTTGCAGTTACATATGAAAACTCCCAACAATGCTAGGTCTCCATATTAAACAACAGAAAATAATTCCAAGGGAGGTTCTGTGATATCCAAGTGTCCCTGGTGACCCACTGTGCCTGCATTCCTACTGTTGTGATTGCAGTGTGTAGCAATGATGAAAACAATTACTACCCTGCAATTAAATCCCCAAATGGCTCTCATTATACCACATTCTATTGAGCCATTTAGTGTGGAATTTTTGGAATTAGAAAAAATAACTTATCCTGGAAAGAGTTTCCCATATTTTTGTTCTCTATCATTTGGGTTATAACTCAGTTGAGTACTAGGAAGGGGAAATGTATATGAGCCACACTGTATCTTTTTCAATTAATTTATAAAGAAATAAACTGGAGCACCTGGGTGGCTCAGTTGGTTAAGTGTCTGACTCTTGATCTTGGCTAACATCATGATCTCATGGTTCATGGGATTGAGCCCATATAGGGCTCTACACTGACAGCATGGAGCCTGCTTGGAATTCTCTCTCTCACACTCTCTCCACCCCTCTTCCACTCACACTCACTCTCCCTCTCAAAATAAATAAATATTAAAATAAAAAGAAATACGCCAAAATTCCCCCAAATGTGGACTTTTAGATAGCTGTAAATAATTAGCAAATATTAGTACTTGGTTGAGGAAAGAGATGCAGATATGGATTTGTGTGTAATAGAAAATTTCTTGGATGGAGTAAGCATAAAATAAGCTTCTGCTGATGCTTTGTTATAATAGTCACCTGTCAATAAGATCCTGAAACTTGCCTTAATTTAACACAATGGCACAAAATAAATATTTATTATTTGTCTGTCATATGTAAAGAATTTAGCTGAGACTTTTTCTAGGTACACTTGCCATAGAAATAATCATTGGACAAAGTGTATCATACCTCCTCCATTAACCTAGAGCAGCCTGGAAATGCCTAATTTGTAGCCTGTATCATACTCAGTGGAAATTATCTATCTCTAATCAGTTACTGTCATTAGATTGTGAATAATTTGAAGGCAGGTAGTATGTCTGTGTCTTCCTCATCTTTGTGTACCTACACAAACTCAAAGGTACAACAAATATGATATTTATTTTGCTCAAGTAAAATTAACTTTAAAACCCTCTTCTGTTAGATTGAGGAGGAGATGTTTAATCTATGCCATTAATGGGCCTCCTTCCCTCTTCCAGGGTGACTCAACAGCTCCAAGGAACTTGGTAAGACTGAATATTTAGACAGAGTCCCTTTATTTGCCCCATCCTGATCACTGTGGCTTATGATTGCCTAGACTCTTAAAGGTGTGTGCCCCCTTTGATTTTGTGCTAAATTCCATACTGGAATATTTTCTGAAGTTGGGAAACCTGACATCTAGAATATAGCGTATCTAATTATTTTATGCAGCCATTCACTTCTCAGATATTTCCATCTTCCCAGAACAGAGGAAGGACTTTCTGATATTAATGAATCTTAAATCCTTCTTCCTCAATCCTCTTAGAATGTCTAGGACAATTCAGTCAGGTTTAGGTTTTAAAACAGAAGACAAGAAAAGAGGTAGTCTTTAGAACATTTATACTTTCAGCCAGTAATTATGCCCCCTCTCTACCTTCACTGAAGCAGTGACCACAAAGTTCTGGCTGCCCTCTAGGGGAGGAAAGACAAAAATAGAAGAGAAATAAGCATACACTGATATCTCAATATATTTCCTAACCATATTAGTGTCTCTAGTACAAAGAACCTTCTTCTACATAATAGATACTCAATAAAGAATGTTGCATGGCTGAGTAAATGAATGGGACTCTTTTTGATGTAAAGAACAAGGGCACTTCCATTTTCATTTCCATTTTAATATTCTGTCTGGCAGTCAGGATTAATATCATGTATAGTTGACAGGAAGCACTCTTTTTTTTTTTTTTGATCTGGGAATATTATTCTCTTAATGATGTCAAAACTTAGCAATGCTTGGACCAATTTTATGGGCCCCTACCCTCTCTTAGTAATAGCCAGAGACTATTTTATAATAACTGTCCTCAAATTAATATATGCATTTTCTTTCTGGATGAAGTTACATTGTAACTCAAGGAAAAAAATATTCCTGTGGGACTTTTAGTCACTATAGGAATGGAAAGGATATTTTGTAGCAAAGCCCAATATTATTACTCCATTCCATCTCTCCATTGAGCCTACCAATAGCAACTCTGTTGAAACGTATGAAGTGGGATACATGTATTAGCATACTAGAAACCAGGTGACCTGGATTTAATCTATCACCCCCTTGAGCAATAGTATCATTTCCACAAATTAAGCTACATGACCCATGTATTGGATCATGGGTCTCTCTTGAAATCCCTTCTGACATGTTATCTTTTAGAATCTTGATAGAATTATTTCCTAGGCTAGAAACACTGTGAACGTATTTTTGTGTGGTATATTATATTAGGGTTTCCCAAATTTTATGATTAAAGTAGTTTTGTTTCACCCTGAAATGTCATTATTTGGGGAGTCAAAAGTTTTAAAAGTGCAAATCTCTAGAGTATTAGAGATGAAGTTCCATTTTGTTAATGTTGTAAAAGTGACGACTGATTTGCTGTATATCTTTAGACCCCCCAAGCATTTGGCTTGTTCACATTTTGCATACATAATAAAGTTTGAATTAAGAAAAAGATAAGATTTATAGAATAAGTATTTAAAACAGAGTTTTAGGGTAAAATAAGACAAAGTTGAGATTTGCCAAAATTATGTACTCTGGGTATCAAACTAAAATTACTTCTAAAGAATTTGAGTTTTTCAATAGGTTAAATTATTCTGGAAATATTTTCCTGAAAAGGACTCTTAAAGGGTCTTAGACTGTTCAGAGTATGTGTTTTAGTTCTGTTGAAAATTGTAAATCAGGGGCTCCTGGGTGGCTCAGTCGGTTAGGCGTCCGACTTCAGTTCAGGTCACGATCTCGCGGTCTGTGAGTTCGAGCCCCGTGTCGGGCTCTGGGCTGATGGCTCAGAGCCTGGACCCTGCTTCCGATTCTGTGTCTCCATCTCTCTTTGCCCCTCCCCCGTTCATGCTCTGTGTCTCTCTGTCTCAAAAATAAATAAACGTTAAAAAAAAAAAAAAAAAGAAAATTGTAAATCAGTATATAGGTGTGTGTGTGTGTGTGTGTGTGTGAAGATTTAACTAATTTTAATTTTCTGTTAAGCTGTTTTTTTCAAAAAAGGACAATTCAATGTTCTTTGTGGAACTGCTTTGGGGATATAAGAATGTGGTATTCTACTAAATGTACAAACTGATGGCAGACAGTGGTATTTTGTAAAATACATACATCCTGCTCTGGAGATCAGCCACAGACTTTCCTATTGTCTGGATACCAGAAGAAAATATTACCATAGAGAAATGATATTAAAAAGAAAAGAGCCAGAGAGAGAAAGAAATATAAAGACATAATTGCTTTTGATTTTTTTTTGTATAAATTCCTTTTCAGGAGGAATAGAAAGAAAAGAAAATATATTAGAAACCCTTTTACTTGAGAGACAGATAATTTCCTGGCCAATAGTTAGACAAAGTGTATATTTTTCCCATTTGATTTCCCTGTTGTCAGTTTTTTGGATGTGATACAGGAGCTTATTGATCTAACCTTTCGCTCATGATGTAGGGGGTTATTTGTGTTTTGAGAAACATTTTGCATGCATGGCATGAATTCATTTTGAAGAATAGTTGAATTTATAGGTACATTGTCTTTGATGCAAAAATATTTCTAGGAGTTAGGAATCTATAGTCCTATTTTATATTGATGGAAATAGGGAAATCTCAAGCTCCCACATATAATACTTTTGCATTCATATGGAAAAATAGGTCAGAAAAATGTGCTCATAGTCACCCTTTACAGATTAAGATCTAGTGTTCCATGGGCTGCTGAAGGAGCTTCAGGGTACAGAGTGCACAGAACATACAGGATTCTTTTCTGAGCAGAATTTTGAGTATTGAAGCTGAATGCTGGGGAAGGAAGTTAATAATAACAAAGCAAACTTGCAGTTCAAGTCAGACTTAAGGAGGAAATGGTGACTCTTCCAGAAAACTTCCTCTGGCTCTAAGTCTGATTTTTTTTTTTTGGCAACCCACATAAAAATCTTAAAATGTATAGTGGCATACCCAGCAATTCACACAAGGCCTCATAATGAGTTGAGAACTCTCTCCTTTAGTATGTCTTATATACCAGTTATAAAAGAGAGTCTCCATGAAAGTTAGGACTCATTCTGTAGCACGAAAGTGAAGATTCCCAAACTGTTACCCAAAAGGGAATTGAATGCCTTATAGAAATAAAAAGATGATGGGTGGGGAAAGCTCCAAGTGCAGCATGGTGAAGGAGCTTAACTGGCAAAACAACCCCAGTTAAACCTGATTTTTACCAAAACACTCTAAATTCCTGAAGCCAAACATGACTGGGGAAAAACACAGGACCTTGTTGACTCATCTGTCTTAATTAAGGTGACTGCCAGCTTCAAGTGGGCTTTAATGGTGCTTGGCAATCTGCCTACATTTGATCTCCAATGTGTCTGTAAAACTGTTTCATAATGCAGCCTTTATCCTTATTCATCCACTATCTCTTCCCCATCCTCAATCTCATTTCATGATGTTGCTTTCCATTTCACTAATAAAACAGAAGTGACCAGTAGAGAGCATCCATGCATTCTATATTTATCAGCCCAGCATTTATACTCCATCCTTGGCGTTCCTTCTATATGAGCAGACCTAACACTCACCTTTTCATCCATGCATTGGCTCCATCCCTTCTTGGGTACCTAAGGGATTGCTTCAGCAATTGTCGTCCGTCTTTTCTGCATCATCTATTTTTTACCCTCTCTGCTAGATCATTTCCAACCAACACGTAAATATTCTGTAAGTTTCTCTACCTTAAAAAAAAAAAAAACCCAAAAAACAAAAAACTCAGTGAACCCACATTACCTTCAGGTATCACCACATTCCTCTGTTGCTTTGTTTTAGCATAAAACATGGCTGATACACACTCCTTCCTAAAACTCAATCTTCATATCTCTTTTGGGACACCTCACCGGCCACTCCCTTTCAATCTTAGTTTCAGCTCATCTCCCTGATGCCAAATGATGAATTTTTCCACCTCTCTGTTATCACTCCTCTTCTCTTTTTTTGCTACCTGGATGATATCTGCCAGTCTCTTGGCTTTAGATACTATCTAGGTATCGATAGCTTTTTAAATGTTTATTTCTGTCCCAGAACTCTTCCCTAAGCTTCAGACTCACACATACTCCCCTTACATATGTAACAGACATCTTGTAGGTAACATGTTGACCACATTTCTCCCCATAGCCTGCCTATCTGGAAGTCTTCCCATCTCTGTTTATAGCAAATGTATCACTCCAGTTGTATCGGCCAAAAAACCACAGTCACTTGCCATACTGGTTTTGTGTGTCTTCCCTCCAGTGTATCCACAAATCCTGTTACCGCTAACTTGGAAACGTAGTCAGAACCTAGAGCCACCACTGCCACTGTGCCTACCAGGTCTGCTGCATCAGCTCCTAATTGGCTTCCTTATTTTTACCCCCAGTCCTTTACATTCCATTCCTAACTCAGAAATCACAGTCATTGTTGTAATTTCTAAGACATATTTGGTTACTCCTCTGCTTGAACTTCTTTGATACTTTTCTCAGTCTATCAGTGGAAGCCAAAGTTCTTAAAATACTCAGCAAGGCCTGAGAGATCTCATCTCTGTGAGCTCATCTCCTGCTCTCCTCCCCCTTGCTCATGCTGTTCCAGTCACACTGGCCACCTTCACTGTCGGTATTTCAAGCACATGCCTGTGCTCAGTCTTTGCTCTTCCCTTTATGTCAAGTGTTATACCCTGTAAAAACCCCCTTCTCGCTAAACTAGCTAGTCTTTCCCGTTCTCCCACAAGACTCTTCAAACTTCCTTTCCTTATTTACATACTATTCTGTTTTGTTTTGTAAAAAACAGAACCATCATTCATTTTATTTTCTATCTCACTGAAGTAGAATGTAAGCTTCCTGACAGGAACTTTGTTATTTTTTCTTTTTTTCTTTTTTCTTAATGTTTATTTATTTTTGAGACAGAGAGAGACAGAGCATGAACGGGGGAGGGTCAGAGAGAGAGGGAGACACAGAATCGGAAACAGGCTCCGGGCTCTGAGTTGTCAGCACAGAGCTGGACGCAGGGCTTGAACTCACAGACCGCGAAATCATTATCTGAGCCGAAGTCGGACGTTTAACCAACTGAGCCACCCAGGCGCCCCTGCTATTTTGTTTTCTCTTGCATCTCCAGTAGCTAGAACAGTGATGAGAACAAAGCATTAAGATCTGCTCTGAAGATTCTTGATTGCACTTTTTGCAGTGTTATCTGGTCAATATTGATATAATTAGACTTTCCAATACTATATGGAACATGGAATGAAATATATCTTATAAGTCAAAATTCAGTATAGTTATAATTTAGGGATATCAAAAGCTCAAGATTTGTCTCTTAAATATGCTTGTATTCTTGCTCAAAGAGAAACATTCTGATAATATAGGGGAAGCTGGAAACGACATAAATGAACAACAATGGGGCTGCCTCCATTCTTTGGTACATTTGTATGATGGGATATTAGGCAGCCTTTATAGACAACACTATAATTTTTACTGGCTTTATATTCATTCGTAATTGATTTAAGTAATCCAGTCATTGTAACATATATTTGATTCAGTGTTACACCTCTATGAATGCTGGTAATGAACACCCCTATACACAGTTTTCCTTGCATCGACTTAATCACTTCCATGGTATCCATTCCTAGAGATTTTGCCACAATTGTATCCAAGCTTTTAGAAAAAATATATCATTAGCCTGAACTTTTTCCTGTAAATCTTTTTTTTTTTTTTGTCCTAGTTTAGTCATGCTTTACTTACAGGCTTTTCACTGTTACAGATAATACCTCAGTGAACACACATGTTCATAAATCATTGTCTCCACTCTGCTTATTTCCATAGCCTACCTTCCTAGATGCTGGATTACTTAGTGAAAGAGAATGCACATATATCTAGTCCTAAAAAGGACTCTTTATACACCTTACAAAATCACCTTATAAGAAAATAGTATCAAAGTATCTTTCTTACAGAATTATATAATGGGTCTGTTTCATTTCAACCTTACAAACACTTCATGTTATCTTTACAAAAGAAAAACATGTTTTTAAGAAGATATTGAAGAATCCAAAAGTCTTTACCCAAATCAATCAGGAAATATATCTACCTAATTTCTGGCATAGTTGTGCTATAATGCTTATTTCAAAAATGTGAGCTTTATCCAAGGTAGTCGATATATTGGGAGGCAATCTGAGTATAAAGATTTTGCACTTTCCCATATGTGATTTCATCTGCAAAAGACAATAGGTAAATAGAGAAAACTGTGCCCAGCTGAACCAATCTGATCCAGGAATGCAAAATTCAGCAAGTTCCTCCTATCTTAGTTCACCACATGTGTTATAAGCCACATCTATCCATGTCTGATTTTACAACCTTCTATCCATGGGGTACCTGGATAGCTCAGTCAGTTGAGGGTCCTGCTCTTGGTTTTGGCTCAGGTCATGATCTCACAGTTTGTAAGTTCGAGCCCACATCGGGCTCCATGCTGACAGTGCAAAGCCTCCTTGCAATTTTCTCTCCTTCCCACTCTTTCTGCTCCTCCCCTTCTCTCTCTCTCAAAATAAATAAACTTAAAATATTTTTTTCTATATGATTTCAGGTAACGCTCCTTCTATCCCTTCATTACAGAGTGGCAATTTTTTATGAGCACATATGTCTCATTATAGCAAAACTGACTATATATAAATTCAACATATATCAGAAGTTACATCTACATTGGTGTTATTTGTGTTTGTTAATAGCCTATGTAAGTAGTATTCTATTTTAGAAACATTCTGGATCACTGGTGAAGACACTGTTGAATCTGTTATTCAGTATGTGTCCCTAGCCTCCTATCTGCTCCTTAATTGTGCGTGGAGAAGGAAAACTTGAGACAGCAGAAATTGAAATGGAAAAAGAAATGCTCAGAGCATTTGGTGTAAGCAATATTAGAACTGAATATCTCCGTTTGAAAAATGTGCTTTAGAGTCTGGGAGATGAGTTCTTTCAAGCATTGCTTCCCATCTTGGGTACAATTGAATCCTTCGGCTCCTTGGAAAGATAAAGATTAGTCCAAACTTGAATGCATTTTCAAGGTAGCAGGAACATGAGTATTTTTCAAGCAGGTAGTAGAGCAGGGTTCATATCAGTCCTTCAAGACTCAGCAAACAGAGTTATTTTTACCAGTTTTAAGCAACAGAGCTGACATTCTGTTTAGATGGAGTAAATGATTTGGGGGACATCAGAAAAGACCCTTTGCTCAAAGAAGCATTGCCAACCCAATCAATGATGCCTAAATATTCCCATGCTATAGTTAGAGCTTAACTCCAAGTGCAGCCATCCTTAGGCTTGATCTGTTTGCACTCCTATTTAGATTCAGATGTACCTGGCAAGTCCACTGAGGAACATTTTGAGGATAAGGGAATGGCATTGAGTTGAAGAAAAAAGCTGACAGGGATTCCATTGAATACAGAAAGAAACACCAAATATCGCCCACTTAACCAGCAGACCTTGATCTGCCCTTTAATATAGCACTATATCTGCATGAGGGTGCCAGAAAAATCTGAAACCAGAGATGACTTTGTTTTTTTGATCATGAACAGTATTTACACAGTCTTGTTCTATTATTACTTTGTGTCTTCCCCTCCTGGTTTCTTAAGAGTCTTTATCATATGCCTTGAGTTGAAGAGTAGAGGAAGGTGTTACTTAAAAGGTAAACTAAAATTTACCAACTCAGAAACAATGAGTAAGTAACGACAAAGATTAAGTAACAACAAATGTAATGTCTGATAAAGTAAGAAAACCACCTGGTGCTATTTCAAAGCATGATCTTTGAAGTCAAAAGCTGGGCCTCATCCCAGCTCCCCACTTATGGGTTCACAATATGGAGGAAATAATTCAGCCATCATGAGCCTTATTTTCTTCATCTGTAGATTAGAACTGATAAGAACACTGGAAGGATTTTTTGAAAGATTAAATGAAACAAAGTTGTGTTAAAATATTCTATAATGTTTGGCACTTAGAAAGGGTAAGAAATAGAGACTAACAACAAATAATTAAAAATATATATTCTCAGCATCCCACCTCTGGAAACAGATCTGTCTCCAGAGATGGGCAGGTGGTGCAATCCCAAAGCAAAAACAAACAAACAAATTAGAGATCATTCTCAACATTTAGCACTATTATATTTTGATTTGTGCATGCACTCATTTACTTGTCAATAGGTATTTCAGTGACTATAAGGCACTAAGCTAGGTTCCAAGTGATAAAACAAAGTAACAGACAAGACCTTGTTCTCCATATTCTCATTTGTAATGTTAGGAAATTGGGACAAGTGATCAAATAGTTCTCTTTCATTTTTGATATTTTAGGATTCTGATTATTACTGGTATTAATACAATGTATATAATAATTCCTATTGTCTTATCTTGACAGACTGTAACAAAATGCCTTCTTAGCTTTGGAAGCTAAGAAGGTTCAAGATCAAGGTGTCATCAGATTTGGTTCTCGGTGCAGCTCTCTTCCTAGCTTCCAGATGGTCACATCTTCCTGTGTGTTCAAATGACCTTTTTTCTTTGAGTGTGTGTGGAGAGAAGAAGATCTCTCTGTCTTCCCCTTCTTAGAAGGCTGCTAATCCCTTTATGACTATTTCATTCTCAGGACCTAATCTAAACCTAATTACAGGGCACCTGGGTGGCTCAGTTGGTTAAGCTTCCAACTTTGGCTCACTCATGATCTCACAGTTCATGGGTTCAAGCCCCACATTGGGCTCTGTGCTGACAGCTCAAGGCCTGGAGCCTGCTTCTGATTCTCTCTCTCTCTCTCTCTCTCTCTCTCTCTCTCTCTGCCCTTCTCCGATTTATGCTCTGTCTCTCTCTGTCTCTCAAAAATAAATAAATGTTAATTTTTTTAATAAAAAATAAAAATAAAATAAATGTAATTACCTCCCAAAGTTCCCATCTTTAAAAACCATCACTTTGGGGGTTAGGGCTTCTAAAATATGAATCTGAGAGGGTAGAAAAACATTCAGCGCATAACACCTATATACTGTAATTAGGGCAGAAGTTTTATAGGATTTTCTCTTACCCTCAAAATAACTTCCATTAGATAGCTATTAGTATGCTCATTTTACAGACAGAAGCTGAGACTCAGGAGCGCCTGGGTGGCTCAGTCTGTTTAGTGTCCGGTTTCAGCTCAGGTCATGATCTCACGATCCATGAGTTTGAACCCCGTATCAGGCTCTGTGCTGCCAGCTCAGAGCCTGGAGCCTGCTTCCAATTCTGTGTCTCCCTCTCTCTCTGCCACTCCTCTACTTGTGCTCGCTCTCTCTTGCTCTCTCTCTCTCTCTCTCAATCTCTCTCAAAAACTAAATAAACATTAAAAAAATTAAAAAAAAAAAAAAAAAAGGAGCTGAGACTCAGAGAGGTGAATTAATTGACCCAAAGTCCCATAGCCACTAAGTGGCAGGGCAGAATTCTGACCTACATTTGCCTGTGTGATTACTAGGCTTGGCCTCTTTGAACCATCCAATACTGTGCCTTTCAGTACCATTAAAGTAAGATTCACAAAGCATCATTCAGATGAGATGTTGACAGAGGTCAATTGGTGAAAGCAGGACGATTTTTTGCATCAATAGAAACACACTTTTAAAAATCCAAACATGTAAAAGGACAGTTTGTATTAGAAAATATGGCATTTGTGAGGACACAGTTGTTTCTCGCCCAATGAGCTTTCACTTCAGAGAAAAAAAATATCTTGAAGAAATGTTGAGGTCACTAAAACAGATCCATTGTAACTAATCCATTTCATCCTGCATGCATCCCATTAGTCATATAGGCTTTTTGATAGATTTATTACAGAATGTCTATGTCTGTAGCTTCCAGAACTGTGGACTTTTTTTTCTTCCAAAGTCCATTGATCAAACTCTGCATTTATACTTTTACTAGTGTATCATGTTTTAACATTCAGGTCTCTGGACAATACCAAGACTCTGCGTTTCTAAGGAATTAACTTATAAATTTTGTTCTCACATATGTATTCTCCAGTTACTAATTTTCCATACAAATGGGAATATTTATTCAAATTCTGCCAGTTTTTATGGCTTCAAAAGAGGAATCACAAGTCTCCATCTTTGAATTTTCTGTGTTACTCAATAAGGAATATTGGCAAGAGGAAGATCCATAGTGTGCTTTCCCAATGAATTATTTTTTTAGAGGGAGTGGAGATGATATGTAGTTCATATTTGTGATTTTTGTTTTTTGGGAGTTGGACTGGGGTCCCAAACTATTTATTGTGGTAAAGATTGGAAAGGGTCTTTCTGACCCCACTTGTGCCCATGCCACAGTGCAGGCTTTTTTTGCTGTGTCCCCTTTGGTCTCACCTCCACATTTTATCAGTCATTCTGTCTTTCTGTCTTCTTTATCAGTCATTCTGTCTTCTCTTACTTGGTGGGAACTCAGAGAATGTCAAATCCTAATCATGGGCGAACATCAAAATTGTCGAATTCTATGGATCATTTTTTTTTAATGTTCAAGAGTACATACCACTCTTCTGTTCTAGCAATGATCACACCATGTGGATTTTAAAAATATATTCCTCCTCTTTTCCACTGGACTGTCCATTCCTTGAGGGCATATCTGTTCTCCTTGCATCCTCAGTCCCTAACACAATTCCTAACATGTAGGTGCTCAGGGAGCATTTGCTAAAGTTAGTTAAAGTGTATTGCCAAAGTAATGACAATAACAATAGAAACAGCAAAAAGACACAGATATTACTGAGATGGAATGGCAAAGCTTGACAATGATTCAATGTAGAGTATGAAAGAAAGAAAAAATGTATAAAAAATATAGGTAAGCTGGATGACAAAGATCAAACACAGCAGTAGATTTAATAAGATATAATAGCTACAGTTCACTAAATAATTACTATGTGCTAGACACCCTGCTAAGTGCCTTACATGTATTATCTCACTGAATCTTGATGCAAAAGCCTGTTTTGCTAATGAGGAAATCAATCAAAATGCTAAGTAATTGGTAAGGCCAGAATTTGAATGAAGGCCTAGTCCTCTGTATTTCATGAAACCAGAGCTTCCCAAAGTGTGATCTAAGAACTCACCAAATCAAAAATCATATAGAGGCAGTCGTTCAGAAATATTCCTGGATCTCACTGCAAACATGCCACTGTTAGTGTCAAGGAGCTAAGGAACATGCGTGCTTAAAAGCACACCGAGCAATTCTTATGGCAACTAAAGCTTTACAAATATTGCATTTTATTCAATTCGGTACACATTTATGTAGCTGCTATAATGTAAAACTTGGCCCAGACTCTACAGATACAGAAACAACATAATTTATTCACTCTGGGAACTACTAAACTAATGAGAGAGAGAGAGAGAGATGGAGAGGGAGAGGGAGGGAGGAAGTGAGGGAAGAAGGAAGAAAGAAGGGAGGGAGGAAGGGACGGAGGGAGGGAGGGAGGAAGGGAGAAAGAGGGGGAGAAGGGGAGGAAGAGAAGACAGATCATGAAACAGCATTGTGAAAAATGCTATGGGAGCACCTAGTAGGGGAACTAGTAATGCTGGCCATAATTATGTTTAAGGTAACAGACAGAAACACAAATCGGAAACAGCAACCAGTTAGTTGTAAATGTGGGACTCATGAGATAAACCAGAATTAAATATGGTGGTCGTCTATTTAGCAATGAAAATAGAAAGGTTCAGGAGGTGAGAATGCCCAGTAAAAGATTTAAAAAGCAGGAAAACCAGAAACAAATCTTTGGAGACTAGTTTTCATCTGACGTTTTCTTCTTTAAAGCATAGTTCTCTCAATAAGCAAACCAGTTATTTGCATAACCAATGAAATTACACTTTTGAATGGCCTAGAAACTTCAGAATTACTTTGTGAGTTTTCCTTGCCAAAGGAGAATTTTGAAAGTAATGTACCTAACTTAACATTCAAGCTGACTTTCCTTAAGAAGAATATACCACTGAATGACAAAGTTACATTTTAGATGGTTTATTCCCAAATTGTGTGCATTAACAGTTTCATTATCCTAATGTAACTTGATACTAGATGATTTTGCACTGTCAAGTTCTAGTAAACAATCAATGTGGATAACTAAGATTTTACCCCTGCTATTCCTCTATATTACCCTCATCTACTCAATTCTATGATGCCATTTAACCCCTCCATCACAGTGCAGCTCCTATGCTCCTGATTGCCTAGCTGAAGGCAGGACACACTTGAACTGAACTAACAAATTCTGAAATTTTTCTGAACAGAATAGAGAATAGTACTGACATCCTCAAATATGTTTCATAAAGAGCTCAGTATTATTGTTCTCATCTATTCATATTAGTGCATTTGAAGAATTAATAAAAAAGGAATTGTATTTAAGAACAAAAACTAGAGACATAACAAGTAAGATTGTTGGGAATCCTTTCAAAGAAACAAAAGTAGGTACAATTGCTGGAAGCATGTATCTTAAAAACATGACAGTGGAGAATTTTGGACTTGATATCCCTTGCCTTCCATGTCTGCTTACTGTGTAAGGCAAAGCAAGATAGTCTGTTTCTTAGTTAGGAAAAAAATGGAAAATGAACAGTTTCCCTGTCCTAAAAACCTGAAGTGATTGTATAGGCCATTGAAATACTTTGATAACTTATTTGACATGTATTTTTAAGTTTATTTTATTTTAATTCCAGAATAATTAACATACAGTGTTATATCAGTTTCAGATGTACAATATAATGATTCAACAATTCTATGTTAGTGCTCATAAAAATAGTTGTACTCTTAGTTCCCTTCACTTCTTTCACCTATTTTGCCCTCCCCTTCCCTCTGATAACCATCACTTTGTTCTCTATAGCTAAGAATCTGTTTTTCAGTTTGTCTCTTTTTTCTTCATTTGTTTTGTTTCTTAAAGTCTACATATAAGTGAAATCATATGGCATTGGTCTCTCTCTGACTGACTTGTTTCACTTGACATTACACTCTGTAGCTCCATTCCTATTGTTGCAAATGGCAAGATTTTATTCTTTTTTATGGCTGTGTAGTATTTAATTGTATATGTGTGTGTGTATATATATATATACATATATATGTATGTATTTATATGTACATATGTATGTATATGTGTATAATATATATGTATACACACCATATCTTCTGTATCTATTCATCTACCAATGGACACTTGGGCTTACTTCCATGATTTGGCTATTGTGAGTAATGTTGCAATAACATAGGAGTACATGTATATATTTTTTTCCAAATCAGTGTTTTTGTATTATTTGAGTAAATACCCAGTAGTGGAATTACTGGATCATATGGTAGTTCTATTTTTAAATTTTTGAGGACCTGCCATACTGTTTTCCACAGTGGTTGTACCAGTTTGACTTCTCACCAACAGTGTGCAAAGGGGTTCCTTTTTCTCCACATCCTTACCAACACTTGTTTCTTGTGTTTTTGATTTTAGCCATTCTGATAGGTGTGAGGTGATATCTCATTGTGGTATTAATTTGTATTTCCCTGATGATAAGTGGTGTTGAGCATCTTTTCATGTGTCTCTTAGCCATTTGTTTATCTTTAGAGAAATGTCTGTTCATATATTCTGCCCATTTTAAATTTTTTTTAATGTTTATTTATTTTTGAGACAGAGAGAGATAGAGCATGAGCAGGGTAGGGGCAGAGAGACACAGAATCTGAAAGAGTAGGCTCTGAGCTGTCAGCACAGAGCCCGACACAGGGCTCAAACCCATGAAACGCAAGATCATGACCTGAGATGAAGTTGGACACTTAACTGGCTGAGCCAGCTAGGTGCCCCTCTTCTGCCTATTTTTAATGAGATTATTTGGTTTTTGAGTGTTGAGTTGTATCAGTTCTTTATATATTTTGGATACTAACCCTTTATCAAATATGTCATTTGCAAATATATCTCCCATATCATCTTCCACTCAGTAGATTCTCTTAGTTTTGTTGTTTGTTACTTCTGCTCTGCAGAAGTTCTTTATTTTGATGTAGTCCCAATACTTTATTTCTGATTTTGTTTTACTTGCCTCCAGAGACATATCTAGAAAGACATTGCTCTGGCCAATATCAGATAAATTACTAGCTGCCCTGTCTTCTGGGATTTTTATTTCAGGTCTCACATTTAGGTCCTTAATTTTTGTGTTTATTTTTGTATATGGTGTAAAAAGGGATTCACTTTCATTCTATTGCATGCCACTGTCCAGTTTCTTCAACATTAATTGTTGAAGAGATTATCTTTTTCCCATTGCACAGTCTTGCCTCCTTTATCAAAGATTGATTGTATAATTGGGGGGTTATTTCTATGCTCTCTATTGTGTTCCAACTTTCTATGTGTTTATTTTTGTGCCAGTACCATACTGTTTTGATTGCTATAGCTTTGTAATATAACTTGAAGTTTGGAATTGTGATACCTCCAGTTTTGTTTTTCTTTTACAGGATTGCTTTGACTATTCAGCTTATTTTTTGGTTCCATACAGATTTTAGGATTATTTGTTCTAGTTCTGTGGTAAAGGCTGTTGGTATTTTGGTAGGGATTGCATTAAATGTGTAGATTGCTTTGGATAGTATAGACATTTTAATATTTGTTCTTCAATCCATTTCTGTCTGTCATCTTTATTTTCTTTCAACAATGTCTTACAGCTTTCAGAGTAAAGGTCTTTCACCTCTTTGGTTAAGTTTATTACCAAATATTTTATTATTTTTGGTGCAATTATAAATAGAATTGTTTTCTTAATTTCTGTCCCTGCTGCTTTATTATTAATGTATAGAAATGCTACAGATTTCTGTACATTTATTTTTGTATCCTGTGACTTTACTGAATCCATATATTAGTTCTAGTAGTTTTTTTTTTGTGTGTTTTTTTTTGGTGGAGTCTTTTGGGATGGAGATACACACACACACACACACACACACACACACACACACACACACACACATTCATGTCATCTGCAAACAGTGAAAGTTTTACTTTTTGCTTACTTACTTAGATGGCTTTTATTTATTTTTGTTGGCTAATTGCTGTAGCTAGGATTTCCAGTTCTATGCTGAATAAAAGTGGTGAGAGTAAGACATCCTTGTCTTGTTCCTGACCTTAGGGGAAAAATTCTCTGTTTTTCTCCCATTAAAGATGATGTTAGGGGGCACCTGGGTGGCTCAGTCAGTTAAACATCGAACTTTGGCTCAGGTCATGATCTCATGGTCCGTGAGTTCGAGCCCCATGTCGGGCTCTGTGCTGACAGCTCAGAGCCTGGAGCCTGCTTCAGATTCTATGTCTCCCTCTCTCTCTGCCCCTCCCCTGCTCATGCTCTGTCTCTCTCTGTCTCAAAAATAAATAAAAACATTAAAAAATGATGATGTTAGCTATGAGTTTTTCATACATGACCTTTATTATGTTGGGGTATGTTCTCTCTAAACGTACTTTGTTGAGGATTTTTATCGTGATTGGATGTTGGTCTTTGTCTTATGCTTTTTCTGCATCTATTGAAATTATCATACGGTTTTATCCTGTCTCTTGTTGATGTGATGATGTATAACATTGATTTGCAACTATTGAACCACCCTTGCATCCTGGATATAAATCGCACTTGATCGTGTTGAATGATTTCTCAATGTATTGTTGGATTTGCTTTGCTAATGTTTTGTTGAGTATTTTTATATATATGTTTATCAAAGATATTGGCCTGTAGTCCTCTTTTTTTTTATCTAGTTTTGGTGTCAGTGTAATGCTGCCCTCATAAAATGAATTTGGAAGTTTTCCTTCATCTTCTATTTTTTGAAACACTTTGAGAATAATGGGTATTAACTGTTCTGTAAACATTTGGTAGAATTCACCTGTGAAGCAGTCTGGTTTTAGATTTTGTTTGTTGGGATTTTTTTGATGACATAGGGTTACAAAATAGATTTAAAAATAAGACTTATCATGCTATCTACAAGCGATGCATATCAGACCTAAACACACATCTGGACTGAAGCTGAAGGGATAGAGAAACATTTATCATTGAAGATGGATGTCAAAAGAAAACAGGGGTAGCAGTACTTATATCAGATAAAATAGACTTTAAAACAAAGACTGTAACAAAAAAAAAAGAAGAGTACTATTTAATAATAATGTGGTCAATCCAACAAGAAGACACAACTGCAAATATTTATGCATGCAACATGAGAACACCCAAATACATAACACAGTTAATAATAAGCACAACATGAACTAATAAAGCTTAAAGGAGCTAATAGTAGGGGACTTTAATACCCCACATCAATGGACAGATCATCCAAACAGAAAACCAACAGGAAAAAATGACTTTGACATACTAGATCAGATGGATTTAATAAATATATTCAGAACACTCAATTCTGAAAGAACAGGTTACACATTCTATTCAAGTGCATATGAAACATTTTCCAGGATAGATCACATATTGTATCACAAAACAAGTCTCAACAAATTCAAGATCAGTGTCATACTATACATCTTTTCTGACCCCAAAGCTATGAAACTAGAGATTCATCACAAGACAAAAATCTGGGGGGTACCTGGGTGGCTCAGTCGGTTGAGCGTCCAACTTCAGCTCAGGTCATGATCTCACAGTTCCTGAGTTCAAGCCCTGCATCAGGCTCTGTGCTGATAGCTCGGAGCCTGAAGTCTGATTCAGATTCTGTGCCTCCCTCTCTCTCTGCCCCTCCCCTGCTCATGCTCTGACTCTCTCTCAAAAATAAATAAATGTTAAAAAGAAGAAGAAGAAGAAGAAGAAGAAGAAGAAGAAAAAAGAAGAAGAAGAAGAAGAAGAAGAAGAAGAAGAAGAGGAGGAAGAGGAAGAAGAAAGAAAAAATCTGGGGGAAAAAAAACCCAACATTACATAGAAGTTAAATAACATGCTGTTAAACAATGAATGGAACAACCAAAACAGCAAAGAAGAAAAAAAAAAAAATTACATGGAGACAAATGAAAATGAAAATACAAGGCTACAGAATCCCTGAGATGCAGCAAAAGTAGTTCTAAGAGGGAAGTGTATAGCAATACAGGGCTACCTCAAGAAGGAAGAAAAATGTCAAATAAACAACCTAACCTTACACCTAAAGGAGCTAGACAAAAAACAAACAAACAAACAAAAAAGACAAACAAAACCCAAAACCAGTGGAAGGAAGAAAGGACATAATAAAGATTAGAGCAGAAATAACTGGTATAGAAACTGGGGTGCCTGGATGGCTCAGACATCCAACTTCAGCTCAAGTCATGATCTCATGATCAGTGAGTTCAAGCCCTGCATTGGGCTCTATGCTGACAGCTCAGAGCCTGGACCTACCTTGGATCCTGTGTCTCCCTCTCTCTCTGCCCCACTCCCACTCACTCTCTGTCTCTCTCTGTCTCTCAAAAATGAATAAATGTTAAAAACAAATTAAAAAATAAATGATATAGAAACCAAAACCAAAAAATAAAATAAATCAACGAAACCCGGACTTGGTTCTTTGAAAAGATCAAAAAAATTGATAAACCTCCAGCCAGTCTCATCCAAAAACAGAAAAAGAGAGAGAGAAAGAGGACTCAAATAAAATCACAAATGAAAGAGGAGAAATAACAACTGTCACCATAGAAATACAGAAATACAGAATATGATGAGATTATAAAAATCACATGCCATGCCAACAAAGTGGATAACCTATAAATTCCTAGAAATGTTGCCTACCAAAATGGAAGCAGGAAGAAATAGAAAGTTTGAACAGACTTACTGCCAGCAGTGAAATTGAGTTAGTAATTCATATGTATTTTTAGATGTAGTTTGGGAAAAGGAAAGGCCATTAGTTAGAATTGAGGAAGCTTGGGTTCTAATATTGATTTTGGTACTCACGAGCTGTGTTATGCCATAGAAATTTCATTTATCCTTAATTTCTCCTCTGTAAAATATAAGGAATTGGAATTAGATCTCTAAGATACTTTATAGCTCCCATCAATCAGTCAATCAATCAATTAAATCAGCATTTATTCAGAACTCATTAAGTTTTAGAATATAAATTAGTAAATAATTAGGCGCAGTTCTATTCTCAAGGTACTCATAGCCTACATTTCTACTCTACCTGAAGTTTGGGTTTATTGAAAAAGCAAAAGCAAATTAAAAAATGGCTCCTTCTATGTAACTTATAACTTGACTTGTAACTTGGTATGTTTGCTTTCAGCACAATGCAGAGATTTTGTACCCACTTTTTAAAAATATGCACATAAAAGCAGAATGTTCAGATTTCAGGTTGTACTTTTGTTATAGGCATATCAATAAGTGTAAAAACATTCAAGGCCATGTATCTGGCTATAGTACATAGACATTTGTAGCTGTTTGTGTGTGTGTGTGTGTGTGTGTGTGTGTGTGTGTGTGTGTGTTACTATATATGTGAGATATATGTTATTATATACGTGATATATATGTTATTATGTTTTTATATATATATATACACATATATATATAAAATCATGAAGTAAAGGCTTGTGTTTATTTATATGACTTTCTGTGTTTGTCATATGAACAGGAATTAAATGTATATACAAAAATAAAATGAGAACCATGAAAATATACCAAGAACTTTTTTTAAAAGCTTCTGAAAAGTGTGCGCACACACACACATATATATATATATTGTAATCAGAATCAATGGATGAATTATAACCTTTCTAATAACCATTTTGCTTTTAATTAATGAATCATATGGTAAGTAAGAAATGCAAATACTTCTGGGAATGAGAAGAGATAGGAAGGATTCTGTAATATTTGAAAAATACCATAAAATATTTTCTCAAGCTTTGCTTTTCAGCCATTTCCCAGTGAGCTTTTGTGTGCAACAAGATTTTACTATGAAATACAAGGACAAAAATGTAGAAGCACAGCACTTCTTAGCCTTACATTTGGCCCTTATATTTGGTGAGCAGAGGGGAGGCAATGAAGTATTTTCCTGAGGTTTGAAAAATATTGGTCACAGGAGAGGATGTTTAGGGTAATGAATTGTTCTGTGCCAGCACTGACTGCCAGATCCCAGTGACAAAGCTGGTAAATATTCTTTAACATGCACATTCACATACATGTGCACATGCATATGTGTATTTGTTTATAGTATGCAGGGTAACTTGCATAAAGTGTTAAGACCCAGGGCAGGGTTCCTAAGGTTAGAATTTTTACCAGTCAACAAAATTTCTAGATCCCTTTAATATAAACTGCTGTTAAATATGTAGTAGATTTTGCTGTTTTTATTCTAATGCATGCCTTTATCATTTGCCCTTAATACATTGTATTTTAATATTTGATAACAGTTCTTTCCAACTGAGATGAATTTTATGAAATCCAAGTTTTTAAATCCAACTTAGCACTAGGAATTGTACACAGACTTTAGTAAGCATTCCTTCTTTGTTATTTAAGTATCAGGCAAAATGTTCAAACAGAATATTTCCGTTCACTGTGCAAGAAGGCATTCCAGTTTACATGGGTTGTCTGTGGAAGGATTTTATACATCTTAAAACACACGCACACACACACACACACACACACACACACACACACATGCTTTTCCCATGGTTTCTGATATCCACGCTTATCTTTATAAATGAAATTACCATGAAGTTTGGTCTTATCTGTAGGGAGATAGCTGTCTCTTGAGGCCAAAATGCAGGAATGAAAAAAGCAGATAGAGTCTCAAAATTAGAATATAATCAATGCTGGAAGTACTCTTTTACCAAGTAATCTTAAAAGTAAGTCATTTCTAAGTGTTAGTATGAAAGGAATACTGTCATTTTGCAGCAAGGCATTGAACTAATTACCCTTGACCTGCCTTTGAGTCACTTCCTGTGATTTTTATGAGACGCTTAGGTTGGTATTTATTGTTTCAAGCAATGCATTAATGCTAGCCAAATATTATTTTAGTGGCAGAATAAAAAGCAAACTGACAACTTTATTTTCCTTGTTCTTTCTTTGCTAAATCAACTCTATATAAACTGTTCATGCTGAACAGCATTGAACTAGCCATATATACTCTCATGTTAGACTCACAAAATTTTAAGGCTGAAAAAAAGCTTGGGGATAATTTACTTTGTTTTAGCAGCAGAGAATATTCTCATGCAGCTTTCAGTCAATACAGAAGCTCCACATTTACTGTTGGTCAACATGGAGGTCTTTTCCTTGAAGGTTTTACAGGGGTGGGGAGTAACTTCACAGCCATCCCCTCCCCAGTAACACTTGAAGGAATTTCAGAGAATTTGAAAATAGAGATTCCATTCAATCCTCTAAATTTTCAGAGTAAGAAACTGAAGTCAACAAAAGTTCAGTTAATTGCTGAGTGTCCATATGTCCCTACAGTAGGACCAGAGCCAGGAGTCAGAGTTCCTGACTGTTCTTGCTGTCATACAGCAGTTTTCATGGGTCATCCTGTAAATAGTCTCCCTTCAGCAAATTTGTGGTAGAAAACTTTGCATTGCTCTTTCTTCCATATGATTTCCTCAAGAGTTAGTTGATGTGGTCTTGTCACCAGCAAGAAGTTCCTCTGAAGTTCTTCTAAGCCCCAGTGGAGAAGTACGACTTTAAAGAAAAAAAAAAAAAAAAAAAGACAGAGAGTAAATGTGATTATCATGTGTACTATTTATGAAAGCTCTTAGAATTTCCAGTGGGGGGTGCCTGGGTGGCTCAGTTGGTTAAGCGACTGACTCTTGATTTTGTCATGATCTCACGGTTCGTGAGTTCAAGCCTGGCATCGGGCTCTTTGTTGACACTGTGAAGGATTCTCTCTCCTTCTCTCTCTGCCCCTCCCCTACTTTCCCTCTGTATCTTTCTCAAAATAAATAAAAATAAACTTAAAAAAAAGGGAATTGCCAGTGGGTTCTTCTATTTAAAGCGATAGTAGTGAGTCCTTCTGAAGATAGAATGTTTTTAATGTTTATTTATTTATTTATTTTGAGAGAAAGAGAGAGAGTATGCATGAGGGGGAAAGACAGACAGGGGTAGAGGGAGAGAAAGAGGATCCAAGCAGGCTTCACACCAAGTGCAGAGCCTGATGCAGGGCTGATCCCAGGATGGTAGGATCATGACCTGAGCTGAAATCAAGAACTGGATGCTTAACTGACATGAGCCACCTAGGCACCTCCTGAAAATAGATTTTGAGTCACCTTTTTTAATCATTAGGAATTTTTAACAATTAGAGGTGCCTGGGTGAGTCAGTCAGTTAAGTGTCTGAGTCTTTTTATCTCAGTTCAGGTCTTGATCTCAGGGTCATGAGTTCAAGCCCCACATTGGACTCTACACTGGGCTGAAACCTACTAAAAAAAGAATTAAATAAATGAAGGAAGGAAAGAAGGAAGGAAGGAAGGAAGGAAGGAAGGAAGGAAGAGAAATTTTTAACAAGGAAAGAAGATATATACCTCCATAACCACTATAATGTCTTAAAATTTTTCTTCCAGAGTCTTTTTTAAAAGAAAAAAATTGTTTTGGAAAAAAAATTCACTTTTTAAACTTTGTGAAAATAACCTATCTGAATTTAAAAATCTCCCTAACTCTCAGTATCCCATATATCCTTCTATGTACAGGAATAGTTGCTAGGTAGAAATACATTTATGACAGTGTGATGCAGCTGTAGATACTGTTTTTAGTCTTTGTAAGTTCATGTTTTATTTCAGTGCAGAACAGTTTAAATTCCTGCCATCAAGACAGCACTTCTTCACAGCGGGGTTAGCATCCTCACTCATCCATCTCATTCCCCACCCTCTGATTTTGGTTGTTACAGTGTTAGTTGTCTCCTGTTCAGGTTATAACAATTGAATTCTTGTCAGTAACCATAGTTTCATTGTGTTTATTTTATTTCTGTATAGAGATGTTGTCAATAGTCATCACATTCATCATGGTTGTCTAACTTTTTATTTTGATGGTACTTTTAATTGCCTGGATTTTGTTGTCAGACTTACTTTAGAAAGTGCTATATTTTCTGAGTACCTTCATAACTGAGAATGTGGCTTTATATAGAAAGTCTCATGTATAATACTCTTGGGTAATATTGCTCCGTTGTCTTCTGCTACATTGGATATATGGGAGTCTGATTACCCCTTACCTCATATGGAATGATTTGATTTTTATTTTTCTGTCTGGATGTTCAGATATTACTTTATCCTCCAGATTCAATAGCCCAAATGAGATGTCTCACTATCAGGAATTATGTATTTAATTTCCTAGGAACATGGTAAAGACTTTGAATCTGAAAATTCAGATTTATTTTTCAAGGAAAATGTTCTACTATTTTATCTTTAAATATATCTTTTGTGGGCTTTGAATGTATACATTTTTGGGCTTGCTACATCAGAATTCCAGTTACCTTATTGGATCATTTCTGCTTCTCCTCTTTCTATATGAGCTTTGTGTTATTTTAGACGCTTGGCTTTTTTCATCTACATTCACTGTGATTATCTCAGATCTCCTGTATGTTGGCAACTTGATTTTTAGTAGTGTTTATTATGTTTTTTGTACTTTTTAATGTATGTATTGGCGCCAGTCTCTAATGATGTTGTTTGGTCCTTGATTTGTTTCTTTAGTTCCACTATCTCCCTTTTTGTTTCGTTCTGCCACTTTATCATCTAGTCTTTGGCCTCTAGTTATATTGAATTAATTTTCATATTCCATGAAGCCACTGTATAAAGCAACTTGAGCAATTTCCTTCCATTCCTGTCCTTATATTCTCTTCTCAATTGGGAGCTTTGTTTTTCTCTCTCCTTTTACCCAACCACCTTTCTCTCCATCTCTATGTCTCTGTGTCTGTCTCGCATTATTGTTGGCTGTAGCATTTCCATATTTCTTATGTACAAGATCATATATTGGTAGCTCTGTCCAGAAACTATTTGCTCTAATACAATACAAATTACATGTAGACTTATTTACCACCCTGCCTTACCCCTCTGGACTCCAGTTTGAAGGCTGGAGATTTGAGGCTTTGTGCTCTTTTTAAGAACCAAGGGGAATGATTAGGGAGTGAGTGCAATTGAAGCAACATACTATGGCTGATGCTGTTCCTGTTCCCTTACAATGTGGAAGGCCTGGTCCTTAGGTTTCCGGCCAAGTCTTCAGCTCACTGTTAGCCCAAGAGTCTTCACCTTAGTCACCTCCATCTCCTGTGTATCACTTCAACAGCCCTCCAGCTATCCTCCAGGAGGACAACCCTCCTCTCTCAGAAAAGGAGAAGCATAAGGCTGTATTCACAGGTTTTGCACTGGTTCAGGTTTGGAGGTATTATTGACAATTCCTAGGCTTTTCCCCAAAGTTCAGAGTTGTTTCTGGGGCTAAAAACAGATAAGGAATTCAATCCTAATCTGCCTTTCTGCTCTGTTCCAGAAATGTCTGTTTTGATTTTTTTTTTCATTTAACTATGCTTTCTTTTTTTTTTATTTGTTGTTGATATTTATGTACGTGCACGAGTGTGCTCTGGGACTTAAGCTTATTTCATTAGGTTTTGGGGGCGAGAAATTAGTTATGTGTCAGAATCCATCATTTTCTCAGTTGAAGGTGTTGAAAGATTCCCTCACTGAATCTCTACAACTAACAAGCAACTTGAAAAATAATTTTTATTCTGTAATTTATTGTAACTCTTCAGAGTACATTTGAAAATACATAGAAATAGTTCTCATGCATGTCAGAAACATTTTTTTAGACTTTTAAAATACCTACATCTTTTACTCTCAAATACCAAGAAAGCTAGAAAACATTTAACCGAGGGAAAAATGATAGCTCTAAGATTCCTGTCAGGATGCAGTGTTGGAACTGGATAACCTATTTTATATATTTATTTCTTCTGTCATCATACAACACATGTGAATTAACATTTTATCTTGTCAACTTGTTTTTATTTCCTTCATAACTAAAATTAAAAATTGACAAGGATGTTTATAAATTATATATATGTAGATGTATAATTTTATGTGTTTATGTATATACAAGACATTTTAAAACGGTATTCTCTGTGATGATATTGTTTATGTAGAAGTTTCTGGGAACACAAATATATGCGAATATATAGAAATACATATGTTAAAATACATATTTATTTACATATACATACACATACATGTTTTTGTGTGTGTGTGTCTATACACACGAACTTAATTGTTGGAGAGTTGCCAGTATCTACAGAAGGCTTGATTGATACCACACAAATCATTCCAAAGGAATGGCAGTAACATCAGTAAGCATATAGGTTGGGACCTTGAGGTAATCTTCGCATTATTTTCAGCACTGGTTTGAGCCTCACAGCATCATCTACCAATTTGGTCGTAGGCTCCACAACTAAAGAAGAAATGGAAAACTCACTCTGGATTTATAGAGAAGGAACCATGATTGCAGGAAGAGCTGGAACGGAGGAAGGGTAATGGGACTATTTGTCTGGATAAAGAAAATTGTGAGGAGAGAGAGAAAATAATTGCCAAGCATATATAAAGGACTCTAAAGTAAAGGTGGAAGATAAGGTGTTCTTCATCCCCCACAGCACGCAGACCAGAATTTTTAGGTAGGAGGAGGAATTTTTTGGTGTATTGTGTTCACAATGAGAAGTACTGATGGTGTAGAAAATGAAAGCAAAAGGTCTAAGTTTTCATTTCTCTAAGGTGATGAAAATAGTGTCTTTGCCAGCTACAGCAGAATAGCTTATAGTTGATGCTTCTAATGTCCTATTGTAATACACTTTGAAGAAAACTATACTCTTATGTCTTAAATGTTGTTCCTCATCTAGATTTTTCATAGCTATTACTCAGTTGCAGCCAGAAAATGAATGAATGCCAGGGGGTTGTCCTATTAAGCCTGAGCCACACCCAAGCCTAAATAATGCTTATTTGCACCTATCCCATGCTTGTCCTTGAGGACACAGAGTTGGTAAGGCAGTCCCCATTCTTAAGAAGCTAGTAGCTTAGTGGATTCACAGTCAGATTGATGCCACAATGGAAGAAATTGTTGTTTCATCTGCTGGTTGTTTTTGGTCAGTGTTTAGTGTTTAGTGTATAGATATATATATATAGATATATAGATATAGATATAGATATAGATATAGATATAGATATAGATATAGATATACATACATACATATATAGTGTCACACAGAAGTAAATATATCATCTATATTTATATATATGTATATATTTATAAGTAAATATAAATATAAGTAAATATAAGTAAATATATCATTTATATATAGAGAGATTTTATATATTTTTATATAATTTTATATTATATAAATATATATTATATATATTTTTATTTTATATATATTTATAATATTTATATATTGTATATGAAATATATATTTATATATATATATATATAATTAAACACGCCATATGTATAATTAAATATACCACTTAGGCTTAGTCAGAAAAATAAAAAAGGTAATGTTCATTCTAGCAGTTGTTAAAAGAACCCAAACCTGCCTACCTATCTCTCCATTCCCTGCCACCCTTTCTCTCTGTCTCTCTGTGGAAATGATCACTGATGCACTAGATTGAAATATTTCTTAAAATGGAAAATGCTAAGAAGAAAATCCATAGCTTAAAAACCCTTTTTTTCCAGAGTGGGAACCCCAGTCAATATTAATAGTTAAAGCTCAAGTGTGCTTTTGTTTCCAATGCAGAAAACCTTCTAGTCATTTAAGGTTAGAAACCAACCTAAATTTTTTAGGAGAGTACAGACAGGTATGTGTGAGAGACAACTTAAATAGAAAATGAAATGCAAATCTCAACACCCAGTCCTACGGGGGAGGACAGATGTGTAGGAAGGAAAACGCAAACTAGAGAGCAATATTCAGCAGATTTCAAGTCTCTTGTCACATAAGAAACGACCTGGATAGAAGTGTTGAATTGGGCCGAGATACATCACATAGCTCCTTGTTAAAAAAGGAGAAGGAGGATTATGCATTTAAAGATCAAGTTAGCTGAAAGAAAGTTACTGGCAACAAAAGTTAGTGCAGGAAGAATTAAAACTATGGAATAGGAAAACAATTTCTAATCTATAAATTGGGTAGTCCTTTTAGAAACATTATTCTATAAAACTAGGATTTTTCTGAGGGACTTAACATGAAAGCCTGAATTGATAGATTATTTCCCCTCCCCTGCTAGGATATGTTATCTCTAAACCTGCATTCAATCTGGCCTCTTTTGTAGTAATCTACCTCTTTTGTAGTAATCTGAATGTAATTACATATGAAAGTATGGGTCCTTAAGTGAAATTATCTGTTGATACAATTGTAATAGGCACTTCAAAGAGCCTATTTGTTTTGGATACTGAAGTAGTCTGATTTGTTGTTAGACATTTGGTGTGGTCTGCCTCTTCAAATATTTGCATTTAAGAGAAGACTGAAGGGGTTATGCCCACTATTTCAAGGACAAATTAACTAACTTCAAAGGGCCTGGGAACACTGGAGAGAGCTGTTTGGCTCCAGGGAAACTTAGCTGACTGTCCAGTGTTCTCAGAGTGGAAATGCAGCCACTCAAGGATGATGCTAATTTTTATTTTCCTCCTAATAAAGTCTCACCAATCTGTTTTTTTCCTCGATTACTTTTTGTCATTCACCAAAGTAATTTGTGTTGCGTAGTGTTTATTTAAACCACATGCCTGGCTTTACAAATGCATTCTTGGGGCACCTGGGTGGCTCTGTCATTTAAGTGTCCAAATCTTGAGTTTAGCTCAGCTCATAATCTCACAGTTCCTGGGATGAGCCCTGCTGGGATGAGGCTCTGTGCTGACAGCATGGAGCTGACTTGGGATTCTCTCTCTCCCTCTGCCTCTCCCCAGCTCAACCCCTCTCTGTCTGCCTGTCTGTCTGTCTCTCTCTCTCTCAAAACAAACTTTGAAAATGCATTATCTGCAATTTCAGAGTTATGGTAAATCTTTAGAATGTAGAGAATCTTCTCAAAATCAAGGTAATTTTATTACATACCTAAACAATGGAAAAAGAATAGCCAAATAACTTACCTAAAAATAAAATTACTAGAAGCCAAGGCTAAAGATTAAGGAGTGATATGGGACATTCCTGAAAATACTTATGAGGCATCTATTATATGAAATAAAAATCAAAATGCTGTTTAGTTTATTGCTGATGACTTTGAGGTTGATACTATAAAAGAAATTTTCCTCTACAAAATTTAAATGACAAGTCATAGCATAGAAACTCTTAGGAGGAAACCAAGTAAATTTACAGAAAACTTTTACTCAAATTTAAGATCTCGTTATAGGGTCTTCTGGGTGGCTCAGTCAGTTAAGCGTCCAACTTTGGCTCAGGTGATGATCTTGCAGTTCATGTGTTTGAGCCCCTCATCAGGCTCTGTGCTGATGGTTTGGAGCCCCAAGCCTGCTTTGGATTCTGTATCTATGTCTCTCTCTGCCCCTCCCCTGCTCACGCTCTGTCTCTCTTTCAAAAATAAATAAACAAAAAAATTTTCAAAATATAAAATTTAGGTATACAAGTCTAACGATTTCAGGATAGAGGATTTTCTCAAGTATTAGTCATTTCGAAGTATGATAAACACTTTCAAGAACAAATCATATTTTTTTCCATATTTCTGTTGCTTATTAGACACTCTGGGTCATTATTCCTTATTCCCTCAGCCACCTAATAAAAATAATTTTTTATATATGTACTGTAAGTACTTTAGAAGATCCTGAGAAACTAACATCCGAGGGAAATTTGAGTAATTTATTTCTGGTCATGAATTTTTATTCTACTCAAAGACAGTATAACTAAAATCAGTATCTTGCCTGAAATTGTTGTAGCATTGTATGCAATTCTCAGGATTAATGGATTAATAATTAATGGATTAATAGATTGGTACTATGTAAATGGCACTATTTGATAAACTTGCAAATTCACAGTACTCCTTTTTGATTAATCATTAAGAAATTGCTACCCACCAAATAGTTTAAAGTAAAATTATTCCTTCCACGAGGATGGAAGGGAGGGGTTATTGTGTAATATTGACATTAAAAGAGATAGCATATGCTTCAGATACCATCTTTAAGAATCCATTTTGTGGGGGCGCCTGGGTGGCGCAGTCGGTTAAGCGTCCGACTTCAGCCAGGTCACGATCTCGCGGTCCGTGAGTTCGAGCCCCGCGTCGGGCTCTGGGCTGATGGCTCAGAGCCTGGAGCCTGTTTCCGATTCTGTGTCTCCCTCTCTCTCTGCCCCTCCCCCGTTCATGCTCTGTCTCTCTCTGTCCCAAAAATAAATAAACGTTGAAAAAAAAAATTAAAAAAAAAAAAAAAAAAAAAGAATCCATTTTGTGGTTGGTAAATAATGATACATGTGAAATATATCTTAAAACAATAAGTGTTATAAAAACTGGGCACAGAGAGAGAGCACTACAAGAAGCAGGAAAATCCATTGTCTGATTCACAAAAGACGAAATGTCATGGGAAAAGGAGTATTTGAGTTGCCCTTTAGAGAATAAATAGAAATTGTATCCTCTGAGGAATGTAATTCCAGGCAAGGATCCATGATCAGAAAATGCTGATGACACATACCCACAGCGACTGATAATTCATATTCCTTCTTTCGTCCCAGTTGCACTTTATGTTGAGAATATACAACTCCAGTGCTGTGATCCTAAATTCCAGGCAGCAGATTCTAGTTTGTTCATCAACAGAGAAAGACAAAGGGATCAAATAAGAAGGGAAAAAAAGTGGGTAAACTTCTTTTGTTCACTCTCTCCCAGAATAGTGTCATCATCAAAAATATATTAAACAATAGGTTGAATTGATGTTAGCATGACAGAGCGTCTTCCCCTAACAAGTTACAAACTGTTGCTAAGTAACCATATCAAAGTGCCATAAAATCAGCCAAAATAAATACCACTGGGGTTTCTAAAAGGAGATAAAATTTTACAAAAAGAAAAATTAAGGTGACGCTTTTGGAGAAGTGCGTTCACGGATAGGTAGGATGTCTGCACTCTAAGACAAAATGAAAAACAGTTCAGGAAGAGAAAACAGAATGAACAAAGACGGGCTAGAAAAGGACCAGGTAGGATTGTTAAATTAAAACCGAGGATTTTTGTAAGGGATATGTGGACAGTAGCTTCAGGAAAAGGTAGCAGTTTGGTTATGCATTATTTAAAGAAGATTGAAAAACTTTTATGTAATTTCTAATCCAACCTAGCCTTTTTTATTTAGACCTTTTCAAAACTGTCTCCTGAATTCTATATTTATTTTAATTCCTTTTGCCCAAACGAGGAAGAATTTTAGGAATATTTTGAAAAGGTATCCATTATAACAAATACTTAGCCCTTTCTCCAGTTAGCCAATTCTTTGTTCTTTATTTTTTTTTCATGATTCATTGATGTTTTATTTTCCACAACAATAAAATAATATTTTGTTAGTTATGTAGTTTCCATGACATTGTCAAAACTCCTCCTCATCATCTTATACTAATATTGCCACAGCAAAAGGGAAAGTGTGTATTTTATTGTTTGAGTTCTTATAAGCATCGTCAGCAGATCTTTGCTGAGTGTGTGCTGGGGATGAGGCTCTGTGACAGGCATTGAGATATGAAAAGAAATCATTAGCCCTTGTTCTTACCACAAAATTACTCATGACTGGCAACGCTGCCCAAGTTAGACGGTATGTTTTCAGAAAACGTGAAAGTTAGACCCATTTCTGATGGTGTGATATTGTTTCATGTTTCAACTTTCCCATCTAAATGAGGGCAGCTACTTTTTCTTCCTCATTTACTGTCTGGTATATGGTGAAAGTTGGAAAACCTGATATAGAAATGAAGGTATTAAGGCAGCCAGGGAGGACGAGGTATCCAGTGTAATGCTGAAAGCCTAAGGAATAAGAGAAAATCACAGATTATATAGATCGTGACTCATGTACATATTTGGAAGTAGGAAAAAAACATTGAGGCATCCTTGGTGTTTATTGTTTTACAATTATAATTATATACTTAAGTCAAATTATTCCATTAACTAATCAGAGTCACTATATTTTATTAATCAATAAAACAGAAGGTTTTGAAGATTCGCTATGATCCGCTTTGGAAGATCTGGTCCCATCATGTGGGTTCTTGAAACTTCTCTTTCCTTTGCTTTTGTTGAGTATAGATTTAAAATTCTCCTATCTTCCTTTTCTCTTCTTCTATACTGTTTGATTCCTATTCTACTCTTCCTTCCACCCCCACTCCCTAGATAGATATATACAAACATATACATATATATACAAATATTTGTGTATACACACACACACACACACACACACACACACACAAGCATGCATACCTAAATATATATGCGTACAAACACATACATATGCATATCTCTCTGTGTATGTATATATTTTCTCCCAGGTCCCATAATAAAGTCAGTAGTGCCATAAAGTGAGTCAAATGAATCTTTTGGTTTCCTACTGCATGTGAAAGGTTTGTTTACACAATGCTATGGTTTATTAAGTATAAAATAGCATTAAGTCTAAAAAAAATGATGTACTACCTACCTTAATCTTTAATGGTAACCATCACCTGAGCTTTCAGTGGGTTGTAATCTTTTTGCTGGTGGAGGGTCTTGCCTTGATGTTGATGGCTACCTAGTGATTGGGATGGTGGTTGCTGAAGGCTACAGTGGTTGTGGAAATTTCTTCAAATATGACCAAGTTTGCTGCAACAGTTGATTTTTCCTTTCACGCATAATTTTTCTGTAGCTATTTGTGATGCTATTTGATAGCATTTTACCCACAGAGGAACTTCTTTCAAAATTGGAGTCAGTCCCTTCAAACCCTCAGGCTGCTTTGTCAGCTAAGTTCATGTAATATTCTAAACTCTGTATTGTCATTTCAACAGTCTTCATAGCATCTTCACTAGGAGTAGATTCCATCTCAAGAAATCACTTTGTTTGCTCATCCATAAGAAGCAACTTCTCTTCCACTCAAATTTTATCATAATATTGTGGCAGTTAGTCACATTTTCAAGCTCCATTTCCAATTCTATTTCTCTTGCTGTTTCCACCACATTTACAATTACTTTCTCCACTAAGTCTTGAGCCCCTCCAAGTCATCCATGAAGATTGGAATCAAATTCTTCCACACTCTTATTAGTTTTGTTATTTTGACATTTTCCCATGAAGCACAAATTTTCTTAATGGCAATCTAGAATGATGAATACTTTCCAAAAGATTTTCAATTGACTTTTCCCAGATCCTTCAGAGGAGGCACTATCTATGGTAGTTATAGCCTTACAAAATGTATTTCTTAAATAAGACTTGAAAGTTAAAATTACTCATTGGTCCATGGACTGCAGAATGGATATTAGATTAGCAGGCTTGAAAACATTAATCTGATTGTGTATCTCCATCAGAGCTCTTGGGTGACCAGGTGCATTGTCAAAGAGTAGTGATCTTTTGAGAGAAATCTTTTTTCTCTCAACAGAAGGTTTAAAATATTCAGTAAACCAAGTTGTTAACAGATGTGCTGTCATCCGGACTGTTTATTTATAGAGCACAGGCAGATTAGATTGAATAATTCTTAAGTGTTCTAGGATTCTTAGAATGGCAATGAGCACTGGCTTCAACTTCAAGGTACCAGCTGCATCAGCCCCTAAAAAGAGAGTCAGCCTGTCTTTTGAAGCTTTGAAGCCAGGCATTGACTTCTCCTCACTAGCTATTAAAGTCGTAGGTGGCATCTTCCAATATAAAGCCATTTTGTCTACATTGAAAATCTGTTGTTTAATGTAGATAGCTTCATTAATGATTTTAGCTAGATATTCTGGATAACTTGATGTAGCTTCTACATCACCACTTGCTGTTTCACCTTGCGCCTTTATGTTGTGGAGATGGCTTCTTTCCTTAAACCTCATGAAACAACCTCTGCTAGCTTCAAAGTTTTCTTCTGTAGCTTCATCACCTCTCTCAGCCTTCACAGAACTGAAGAGAGTTAGGGCCTTTCTCTATATTAGCCTTTGGTTTAAGGGAATGCTGTGGCTGGTTTGATCTTCTATCCAGATCTCTAAAACTTTATATCAGTGATAAGACTTTATCACTTTCTTATCATATGTGTGTTCACTGAAGTAAAGCTTTTAATTTCCGTTGAGAACTTTTGATTTGCATCCACAAGTTGAATGTTTGACACAAGAGACCTAGCTTTTAGGCTGTCTCATCTTTCAGCATGCCTTCTTCATTAAGCTTAATCACTTCTAGCTGTTGATTTAAGGGAAGAGACATGTGTGACTCTTCCTTTCACATGAACACTCACAGGCCATTATAGGATTATTAACTGACCTAATTTCAATACTTCTATGTCTTAGGGAATAGAGAAGCCCAAGAGGAAGGAGAAATATAGGGGGGTGGCTGGTCTGTGGAACAGTCAGAACGCATACAACATTTATTCATTAATTTCACCATCTTACATGCATGTGGTTCATGGTACCCCAAAATAATTACAGTAGTAACATCAGAGATCACTGATCATAGATGGCCAGTTTGTATTAACAAACATAATAATAATGAAAACATTTGAAATATTGCAAGAATTACCAAACGTGACACAAAGACAGGAAGGGAGCAGATGTTGTTGGAAAACTGGTGCCAATAGGCTTCCTCAATGCTGGGTGGCCACAAAACCTTCAATTTGTAAAAAATCTGGGGTCAGGGAAGCACAATAGAGCTCAATTAAATGAAGTACAATAAAATGAAGTGTAACTGGATATATATGTGTATATCTGTATATGTTTATGTATATGTACATATTTACATGCATATATATTTAAATTTTAGTCTCAACTCCAAAAATGAATTTGCCATTCCATGAATGCATGTCACTCACAGTTTGAAAACTCTGAAATAGGCCTAAGTGATATCAGGAATTCTGATGAAAGTGAACACTAAGAATGGGAGGATTCCAGAAGTTTTCATGGCCCCAGGTTAGAAGGTCTTAAAGGAGGAAGAGAAATAGACAACATGGTATTATATATTTTTTAATAGCTCTAATTATTTATCTTTATTATCTTTGAGGCTTCAGGAATGTTAATGAGTTATTCTCCCACCTGCATTTGTAAGTGGCAAAAGAGACAATTGTTACAAAGTAGTTCATCATGTAGGCAGGGGAGTCAGCCTGTCTGGCTCCGTGGTCTACAAGTAGCATGATTTGGAGAAAGTTAGTTCAACTCCTTGTACCTCAGCATCTTTGTAAAATGGGAATCACAAAGCCTTAGGTGTGGTGAATATAATAAATATAAAGTTCTTAGCCTAATAAATTATAAACGGTCAGCCTACAATAAATATTGGCTATTTGCAAGTAAATAAATAGTTGATCAAAATCTGTAATAAAATTGAGAACAGAATCCAACAGACAACTGACATATTTGCTTAGAGAGTCATTCAATAAATGTTTCTGATGCCTTTTGGTTCATTGTCAATGAGTTTGGTTAAGGGATAAAAACAGTCTCTTACTAATATTATCAATTATAAATAAATAATTTCAGCTCTGTATATAATGGGGATATGTTCTTTTTAGAAAAGCTATCTGACACATTTTTTCCATATGTTTAGTCTGTGAATATTAATGCATCCCAGCTGAGTCATACAAATCAATTTGCCCATGTGAAAGATTAAAGAATTTTAAAGTTGTGTAGTACTAGAGGTCCAAATATTTAGTTAAAAATCAGGAAAATAAGGTAGAGAGAGAGGGAGAAGGAAGAGAGAGAGAGAAAGGGAGAGAGAGAGAAAAGGAGGGAGAGAGAGACTGAGATTTCCAAGATCTTCAGTAGAAAAACTAGGACTTGAACCTGGGACACTTTCCACTGGCTCTCCCATTTTTCCAGAACCATCATCAATGTTTGCAAGTTGACTGTGAAGTCAGTGGTGGTTTGAAAGAGCTGATGGCAGTCAGAGAGAGCAAAATATACTGTTAAATGAGCAAAAATTAGGCACTCCTTACTGAGCATAGCAACAGCAATGACAGAAATGCAATCTAACTTTAAAAATGGCTACTAAAAATGCATGTCCATGTCTTATGTGAAAACAGGATCAAGGCTGCTATTTCACTGTGAATTTAACCTGAGTCTCAAGGCAATATGAATATTCAAATCTAACATCACTTTAAGACTCCCAGTGGAAGAGAATGAACATTTCTTTTTTAAAATTTACCTCTTAGGCAAGGTTTTGATGGACCAAGCCTGAGAGATTCATTAGCAAAGGTGTGCTATATTTTATTTGTAATTTTCTTTCAATGACAAATTTCCATCATAGAGTAACTAGTATTATGGCAATTAAGACATTAAATTAAATTAGTATATCACATATCATGCTGGGAAAATAATAATGCAGTGCAGTTATGTGCCACAATAGATAATTGCTAAGACAATAGGAATGTGTCCACAGTAAAGGTGATAGTCATTTCTTTGTGCCTATCATCACAGCCAGTTTCAACAGGGAATGAGTCCATCACATTAACTAAACCCCAGTGAAATTCTAGAATTACAGACACCAGGCTTTCTTCTCTCGCGGTCTGGGTTTTCTCAGATTTATCAGCTTCCCTTTATTTAATCAGGTTAAGTTTCCATAGCTTTATGCACTGTTCAGTATCCTTTACGTAAGTCAATTGGATACAAATACTTAGGTATTCAGAATGTTTACTACCTATATAATATTTTCTCCAAAAGCGTTTTTTTGTTGTTGTTGTTCTTTCCTGCAGCAAAACACCACTAACTACAACTGTTTAACTGTGTTTGGAAGAGGGAAGATGCATTCTACAGTGGTTTCTGTATAACAAACTAAGAGTTTCAGGGAATTATTTGAATTACAAATATTCTCCATTCCTGTTCAGTGCATCTTACTGGGCAAAGACCTTAGCATGCTGGTTCATATTCTCATCCGCTTACTTTTGTTTTCTGTCTTTGCAGTTCCGCCATGGTTTTTAAATCACCCTTCCAACCTGTATGCCTATGAAAGCATGGATATTGAGTTTGAATGTTCCGTCTCTGGAAAGCCTGTGCCCACTGTGAATTGGATGAAGAATGGAGATGTGGTCATTCCTAGTGATTATTTTCAAATAGTGGTAACTATCTTCTTTTCATATTAGCTTTACAATCCCATTCATTGTTTCCTATCTTTTCAGTCATTTTTCTTTCCTGGGAAGAGTGTTCCTGTTTGGAATTTTTATGATGTGTTAAAATTTTTCTAGTAAAGTAAATGACTTTCTAGAGTTAAAATTTTTGAGTTGAAAAAGAATGATCAAACAGCCCAGCCCCCTTGTTTTACAGACAAGGTTTTAAATAAACAAACAATGGAAAATACAGAGGACCCAAGACTATGTTTCCAACTATTCTCATTGCTGGTTCTTAGGAGAACAGAGTTTAGAACCTACTCCTAAACTATATGAAGCCAAGAATATCTTACTTCTTTGACTTTTACCCTTTATAATAAAGTTTCAACAAGATTATTTGCTTCAACTTATGATTATTGTAGTCTTACTTCCATAATACAGGCATTTTTTTTTTTTGCTACCATTCCAAATAGGACAGCTGATCCTACTAGAGCAGTCGAAAAGGATGTAGTGACAGTAACAATAACAGTGGTAGTTGCCTTGGTAGCAAAGCCATGGAGATCCAGAATTCACATGGTGTTGCACTTCTGAACATTGGAAAGAATTGAAGCTGAGAATAACAGTTCTTATAGTTTCTCTAAGTTCTAGTGCATTCTATCCCCTCTGGGTGATAATAGGGATGATGTATTATATATACTACGTTGTTTTCCTGGTACACAGTGAGCACTCAATACCTATCATTATTAGCTTTGCTTTTGCTGTTACCAACAGAATTCTTTGTTCATGTAAAAAATTCTCTATGAAAGCTCTCCTTTAGGTGTAGGTTGGCCTGGGAGGTTCTGAATTCAAGGATATGAATATATGAGAAATATGAAAAGCACTTTCCAAATATCAGAGAACTTTGTAGCTAAAGAAGAAGTATTTAGGCCTGTTTCTCTTAGGTTGAGATGCAGATATGACCTGTCGAAGAAGAGTGTGTAAGCCAGGTCTTCTGGCAGAAGGGTAATAGACCACAGGTGCCCTGCCAATCCGGGCATGTGCTCTACTTGACCTTGCACTGGTGCTCATTTGTGGATCCACCTCTTTGTTGCTGGATCAGTTGACTTTCAAACAAAATTTTTTTTCAACGTTTATTTATTTTTGGGACAGAGAGAGACAGAGCATGAACAGGGGAGGGGCAGAGAGAGAGGGAGACACAGAATCGGAAACAGGCTCCAGGCTCTGAGCCATCAGCCCAGAGCCCGACACGGGGCTCGAACTCACGGACCGCAAGATCGTGACCTGGCTGAAGTCGGACGCTTAACCGACTGCGCCACCCAGGCGCCCCTAGATCAGTTGACTTTCAGAAACTTCCATAACTCTTTATGCATGCATTTTGTCACACCATGAGGGTTCTTAGGGAATATATCCATAAAGCATATCTTTATTACTTTTGTCACCAGTTAGTATTTTCCCCTTTTAGTTGCATTTGTTTAATTGGTTGGGAATGGAGTAAGAAAGAGAAAAAATGTAACTTTTCAATCCATTATTTCCTTTAAGTGTAATGCCATTTCTACTACCACTGAATTAAAAATGACCTGCCATGGGGCAACTTGAAATGTGTTGTGTCTGCCTAGAATATATGCTACTTGCATATAAAGGAAATTGTTGAGTGCCCTTAAGGACACATGATAAAATGCAACATTTATTTTTTTCTACAGTTTGAATAATCTTTCTCCCAGAATGACTCATTACAGCCAACCTATTTAAATGTTTCTTTTCTTAAGGTAAAAAGAAAATGTACAGTGTGAGCTCTGTTCACATTAAATTGTGCTTAAAAATGTTTCCCCAATAGCTGCAGAAATCTGAGAGCCATTGTCTGTCACAAAGTAACATTTAGCACAAATAGTAACTTATATGAGAATTGTTAATTAGAAGTTAGTCAGCTTTATCTAAGAATTTTACATCAGCAGAGAATTGACTACAAGACACTAAAAACAATTAAGAATTCCCCATGAGGTAATATTTATCTCTTAATGACTTCAGGGGAAGTGATTTAACACGTCTCACTTACTGAACTAATTCTTACACTAATATTGAAGAAAAACTGAGTTAGTATAATTAAATGCTATTTCCAGATCATTTTATCATCCATCCTTGAAAAAGATGGTGGCTCAATTTATATAAAATAGGAGTTAACATTGCTGTGTTTAATTTATGGATTTCTGAAGGTGAAGCATTTCAGCCATATAACAAGAAGGACATGGTATAAAATATCTAGCATACCACCACTCCAAATCCCCCAAAAGGGCACATGTCAAAGCAATTACAATTTTAAAAGGATTTTTGGACTTTTATTTTCTCGGTAAACACTTCCAGAAAATATCCCACCTAGATTTATTGTCTTTAGAAGCTGCAAAAATCAGTGTTTTGATTTCTTTTCTTTTTCCCCAGCAGCTGCTGAACCCAAATTTCCTTCAATAACAAGGGAAAAAATGAAATTTCTTTTGAGCTAACCTTTTTTCTTGCCTATTTAATAAAAGAGCTCTCTGTTTGCTGCTAATTTAGATATTGAGGATGATGTGTATTTTTGTGAGAATAGTTTTTATTGCAGAACTAGCTTAAATGGATACACATAGATTCGACAGAGTATTGGGAATCTGTGACATTTTCCAAGTGGCATAAGACATATCTATGAGGCTGAGAACTCTCATGGCCTCCCTTGTTGCTTCTCCTATGGAGTTTTATTAAAATTTTTATATTCATTTTGTCTCTTTGAGTTTTTGTTTGTTTGTTTGTTTTTGCTTTGTAAAATATTTCACCTGCTTCTTTCTTCTCCCTAGGGAGGAAGCAACTTACGAATCCTTGGAGTGGTAAAGTCAGATGAAGGCTTTTATCAATGTGTAGCTGAAAATGAGGCTGGAAATGCCCAGACCAGTGCACAGCTCATTGTCCCTAAGCCTGGTAAGATGAGGGGAACTTTGCTCTGGGACTGGTAGCTGCCATTATGCATGGTCCACTTGTAACATCCACATTGTTTTCCCTATCAAAGTCATTTGGAAATTATTTAATTATTTAGTTTATCAAGGTGTGTATTTATGTTTTGATGGCATATTCTTTCTAGAAAACTAGGTATGTATCTCCATCCAATGAGATAGTCATGAACAGTATGTGCCTCTGGTTGTCAAGATAATAACCACTAAATTACTACCTTATTCCCTCTTGTGGCCTGCTTTTCTTCTAATATTTCAGGTAAATATAGAATACACACACACACATATATGTGTGTATATATATATATATATATATAATATAGAATATAGTATCTCTATATTCTATATATAGAATACTTCTCTGTGTGTGTATATACACTTCTCTCTCTCGAGATATATATATATATGTGTGTGTATTTATATATATTCTTCTCTCTCTCTCGATATATATATGTATAATATATATATTTCTCTCTCTCGATATATATATATATATATATATAAATGCCATATATATACGTGTGTGTGTGTGTGTGTGTGTGTATATATATATATATATATATATATACACCATATATGGTGTATATATATATATATATATATATACACCATATATGGTGTATATATATGGTCTTGAATCAGTGGAAATAGTAGAAATAATCACTTGACCATTTTTCTATATTTTTATAAATAGATTTTGATGAAATGTCTTTTGTCTATGATTTGTAAAGTTTTTTTTTTTTAATTTTATTTTGTCCTGTAGTCTTTTGGAAGTTTAATATGGTGGTGCATTCAAAACTATCATAACTATGATAAGACATATTTCTTATCCCCCAAACAACAAAAATTCTGTCAGGAAAAAAGAAAAGAAAAGAAAAAGAAAAACAAACTGGTCAGCTGCTCTGAAATGTTCTATCACTAAAGAAAGTCGAAAGTATTCATTTGTTTAAAAAAACAGAAATGGAAAATTTGTTTATATAGATCCAAATACTTTAAAATATTAATATCTTCTATGGAAGTTTTCATACCACCTGTTGATTATGTTGCTTTCAACTCTTCAAGACCAATTTCCTCCCTCTTGACATGACTCACCCTCTTGTCTCACTCTTTCCCTGCAGTAAGTTTAATAGAAAGTAACTCAAATGTATGAGACAAAGTCTTTCGTTGGCTTCTATCATTTAAAATGTGTCTTGGAAGGCCTTATATTTTGTGCATCTCTAACCAATCATCTGAAGGCTCTTGGACTCTCATAATAATGCTCGATGATGACTTTCCCTTTCTTTCTTGATTGAAACCAAAAAAGCAACCATATAGCAACAGTCCCAGATGAGTAAAGGAACTAAAGGAATTATCTAGGAATTAAAAAGGACAATTAACTCTCATTCAAGATTGCCAATTTCACTGACGGACTATTTATTTTCCCTCCATTTAATGTGCTTTAAGTGTTAGTGTAACATTATTTGTGTGACAAAGTACATTCTCTTATGCTGAAATAGTAAGGGATAAGTAGGAGAAAAGAAACATCTAAAATCAGTCTCTAATGTGAGCCAGGCTTTAAGAACTGTGCACCATCTCATTAGTAATGACAGTATGGCCACATTTATGCTAGTAATGGGTGCTATCACAAGTCATAGAATAGCAGAATTCTAGTTAAACTTGATTTTCAGCTATGGCCATAAAGCTGAGGGAAATGCTGGATAAGCAATCCTATATTTCTAAAAAGAGGCGTGAAATCGTTTCTCCTAAAACTTGTTGACACTGACCAAACACACCCAGTGACCATTCCCTACAATTGCCCATAGGAATGGAGGATTCTCTGAAGTGCTAGAATTCATAGGATTAGAGATAATCAGGGCACTTTCCCTTCCACACAAGTCAAGTTGTGGAGACACCAAGAAAACCTCTTGAACAGGTTGTGTGTGCGTGCGTGCGCGAGTGTGTGTGTGTGTCTATCTTTTACTAGGAATTGCTTGTAAAAGTGAGAAATGGGAAAATTACACAAGCTAGAAGCTGGAAATTGTCTGGAACTGTCCACAAGGATGCTAGGAAAGAGAAAGGGGAAGGCGACTGTGGGGAGAAGCTCTATTTCCAGCTTGGGATCGAACAAAGACGTGAGTTGCACTTGAAGATAGCAGGGCTGGAGTCATTTTGAAAGGATTATGCCTGAGAGGTCCTGCCTGCTGAGGCTACCCAAACCAGAAGAGAGACACCACCTGAGAGGGAGCTGAGCTGGGGAGCTGGTGCATTGGCCAGCTAGACCATGCAAAGAGTCCAGTGAGGGCATTCCTAAGGGAAGGGTGGCAGTCACTCAAGAACCCACAGAGCTGCCTCACAAAAAAAGAGGCTTGTGGATGCCTTCCTCTTTTGAGAGCAAATCCATCCTCTCCTGGATGTCTGACCCTGGAGACAGGGGGGACATAGAGGAGGAAAAAATAATAGATCTAAATGGAGGAGAAAACAATAGATCTAAGAGACTGTAAAAACCACTGACAGTCCCACTAGCTCTTCCTCACTTTTGGTCTCAGGTCTACTCTGATAAGTGGGAAGAAACTTTACATTGAACATTAGATTGGTGTTTTGATTTAGATCTTACTGTCTTACTGTGTGTGTGTGTGTGTGTGTGTGTGTGTGTGTGTGTGTGTGTGTGTGTGATTATTGTTTGTTGTTTTTATTACCTGAAGATAAGGCTTTTAAGATATTGTAAGCTGACCCCAGGACCAGAGGAATGGCCCAAATTGCTATCAGGGATAGGAAATAGATCTGACAAGGTGTGTATGAAAGTGGACCACAGACTAAAATGAAACTGTTTCCTCTTAATATTCTAGCAGTTCAGCTCATTCGATAAACCAGTTATAAGCCTCCAGCTTCACTTATCCCAGCAAGCTCTGATTTCAACAGGTAGCCATTTATTACCAGCATCTTGTATTCCATCTGGGCCCTGATTCGTTTAGGTCTAAGTTACCATGTAGAGCAAGCCTCCCCTAGGCAGGTGAGTCATTTCCCTCCTCACTGGGATGAGCCTCTGTGAATCTGTATAATTCATTCTTCCATGTAGATGGTAAAGTATTGTCAGTAGATTCTGCACTCTTGGTCAGTGTTTAATGTATTTGGCAACGGATTAGAACAGAAAGTAAAAGAAAATGAAGATAAAAATCTGAAAGCATGGCAGGACACTGTTGTGACTGCTGTACACACACACACACACACACACACACACACACACACACACACACCCTTATAAATGATGGACTGCTTTTTCCCAGCTATTCAGTCGGGTCTTAATATAATGCTTCTCCAACTCCTTGGAGATGCAGTGTAGTCCACATGCACAGATGGTGGAGAGGCCAGCTATAAATATAAATTCAACAATGAGGCTGACCACGGTGGGAAGAACATAGCCCTCTCTGTTTAAGTTTCAACAATAAATGGCTACCATATATTTTGAGGCACATTTTGGGCTCATATGGCCAGCTGTTCAGCTTTGGTCTGTCCACAAGCTTGCGGCTGAGAGTTACTCTTGGCAGCCATAACAATCTGCTTCTCACTGAAGCACACACAATGGCCTATTCCAGCCAGTGTCCATTGTTAATGGATATTTACATAAGCCTAATGAAGTTTCCACATAGTCTTTTATATACAGTTAGCTATTCCCACTCTAGCAATTAGTGACTTAGGAAATAGAGTAAACATAATCTACTAAATTAAACTGAGTTAATGACTTGTTTTGCTCTCCAGAAAATAAATTTGGGAGAAATATTGAGATGTGTGTACTCTAACAGGTGAAATATATACACAGGTCAAGAGGATCAAAGGCATTAAAAAAAAGTCATCTTACTATAGGAAGTCCTATCAATAACAGTATATATGGAATACTGTGATGCCATATACACAGTGCTAGACTGCTGCCTCCCTGCCTCCCTCTCTCTCTCACATGCACACTCACATAATGCATGAAAGCACAGAAAATGTTCTGCTTTCTTAAGATTTTACACATGCATCAGAAAGATTTACCCATATTATGTAAGTGGTGGTGAATGGAAATTAAAATACTTTTGCTGATTTATATTATTTGTATTCTTTATCTCATAATAGCTAAGGAAAAGTTTTATTGTTGTTTGTTTTAATTTATCTGCTTACTTATGTGGTGGGGGGCGGGGCACATTGGTTAAGAAGCTGCCTTTCCAAATGGAGGAGGCCAACTATAGCTCCAAGGCCACGAGTCAGTGAACACACCAGCCAGAAAGTATCAAGAATCAATGTGTTAGGTGTCATAAGAACAAGGTTTCAGTAGCCAGATTTGCAAACCTGTAAGCAGTTAAATTAGGATCCAGTTAGCATAGCTGATGTTGATGAATTACTTACCCTCAAGTTATCCAGTAAATTGGAGTGTGGGCAGGTAGTAATTAAATTAATAAAACTATTTGATAGCTGGGTGGGAAAGTTAGCAATTTTCTTTTGCTGAGGGGATGCAGGATAGAGAACAAGGCTGGAAAGATAAGATAGATATAAGGTATCCATTATCTCTAAGCTGATTATACTTCTTCCAGCTGCTGGTTGGCATTCATTTTCCTGGCAGTGGTCTGCAGTGAAGGATATTGAAAATACATAACTGTTGTCCAGGAGAGTTGAGGGCTAGGGAATAAATGCAGTGATGATTGGGCCATATGCAGTCTGGAATATTTTTAACTTAATGGCAGAAATGGGTAAAGATAGAATGAAGTTGCCATGGGAAGAAGTAATATATTCTTCATATTCTAATGTGCACACACACAAAAAAACGCTACATGGCCAAAATGAATGCATGTCATTATAAACACTCCCTAAGTATAGGTTGGTTTAGGAAAGGCACCATATCATGTCTTCCATAGAGAAAGTAATATGGACTATGTGTTCCATGTTAATATTGAATGTTTTCTAGTGCTGGTTTTGTTTATTTTTTTTTATTTTTTTTTTTCTGCCAACACTGGTAACAAAATAGAATTCCCTCCCTGTAGGAGGCAAAATATATTGGTTCAGCATTTAGGAAAATGTGTGCTTTTATCAATTCCCTGTACTTTCTTGGAAAAGTCTACTGATACAAATAGCATTGAATTTTCAAAAATTTATTAAGGCAGTGTATCATATAGCATAAAATTAGCAGAAGTATTTAAGTCTGGTCATAATCACTAAGGCATAAAATCAGAAGCTTTGTTTTGTTTTGTTTGTATCTGTTTTTGTGACTTATTCCCTATTGATGTGAAAAGAATACCTTGAAATCCAAACAGACAAGAGGAATATCTGGATGCTCATCCATTTAATTGTATATTAACTGTAACTAATTATAGTGTTTCTTACTAAATATTGACTCTTTCATAGTAAATTCAGTAGTATTATATGAAGCAATGGAAGATTGTACAATTAGTCTTAACACTTCAAAATCTGTTAGAATTTGTGAGTGTAATAGCACTTAAGCAACTATGTAAAACAATGTAACCAAAGCTAATAGGAAGTACTTTTCAGTCTCATATTAGTCACTGGTGGTCAATTAAATTAAATTTTTGTCTCTTATATGACAAAGGTTACCATGACTTAAATGCTCAGTTTTATTTAGTATGGGATCAAATTGTTCCTGGAATTCTGTAGATAATTTAGATGGGCCAGTTCCATGTACTAGACTAACATGTTTGTGGATCCGAGCTAGAAACTAAGTCGTTAGACAGTTTCCTCCTACAAAGTGAGATGCTCATTAAAACATTCTCTTTAGTTTTCCATCATTGAATCTGAACAAATAAAAGTTAACTTAACGTTTTTGAAACATATTACCAATGTTGTGATATTATAAGCTCATAAGTTTTCCACGAGCATTTTCCCTTATAAACCTTGGTAATTAACTGTAGCTAATAGGATACAGAACCAGAATTTTCAAGGTAGCTTCCAGTGTCAGCGTATACGGCCATGAATGTGTTCAATCTGCTGAAATGTTATTTTTGCTTGCCAAGGTAGAGATAAAATAAGAGGATGGTTGTCCATGCTGTTTTATTTTCTACCTCAAAGTACCCTTTCCTTAGAGCATTGACACTCAAACTAATACTTTCCTGAGGGGTTTAGTGATGGCCTAAGTTTGGCAAAAAGCAATCATTTAATCTTTTATCATATAGCATTCATATGGTAGATGAGATATGTCTACATTTCATCCCCACATCCTTTTCTAGTTTACCTATAGAGATTTAAAACCTGATGGAATATAGAATATATGTATGGACAGAATCACAGACAATGTTGCCTAACCTTTCGGAGTCTTTATCTTCTCAGCTATAAAATGCAGTAGATAATCATCTCAAAACTTTATTACAATAAAGGTATGTAAAAGAGGTTTGTAGGCTCTAAATTGCTACCCAAATGTTACCCAAATGTTAGTCTTCTACTAGTTTGTTTGTTCTCAAGAAAAATAGCAGGCATTTAATAGGGTGGGTACAATGACAGCTTTCTTCTGGCATGTTTTTCATCCTCCAAGAAAAGAATTAATAAACAAATATTTCAACAACAACATCCATTTGAGTTTAAGTTTTTAGCGCAGTGGACAAGGTTAAGGGGAAAGGTTTGTTTCAAAATGACTGCTAGTGGAAAGGTTTGCTGCAAGGTTTGCAGTATCAGTTTAATGACTTCTCATTCCAGTTTTATGTTGGCAGAGGTTTCTCAGCAAATAAAGGCTTGTCATTCACCTTGTCCTTGGTTCAGCATGTGCTTCAAGTAGGAAGCTAGCTCAGTGCTAATCAGGAGGATATGGCTGTATGGCCGACTTTGAAATTAGAAATGAGTCCTACAGTAATGTGAAGTATCCTGATACCAGTGATAACTATATATCCATACAATATGGAAGACTTGATAGATTCATAAATATTGATCATATCATACATTTGTGGTAAACACACCAAAAAGTGGTATTCTAGATCTTTTTTTTTCTTACCTCTATAGGGAGGAAGTAGATAAGAATCTTGATTTTTATGGGGAATTCAAATGATCATGTGCTTGTTATACTTCTGTATTTTACAGGTAAATCACCCCTTGATAACAGGAATATGTATACACACACATGCAAATATGTATAGTTTTTCTTTCATATATATATATATATATATATATATATATATATATATATATACTTTCTTATATATTATTATTAGAAAATGTTAACTTACCAATGTGATAGTTAGTAGGAGGTATATAGAATTGAATAGTTAAAATTATATAGGTATAATTTTTAATTATTAGGTGATAATATCAATATTGATAGAACTATAATGAAATGGCATTCATATACACAGGTTGAAGGAATGCATTACAATTACAATACAGTCAGAACAAAGACTTCAAATGATTCCTGTGGAAGCTTTGAAACTGGGAAGTCTCCTCAGGCTGTCCTCTCATTTCTGTCCCCAGAAATGGGTGTGCCCTTGAGTGGTGTTCTCTTTAGCTAAAGGCTGTCACCTGAGATGGCTTCAGTCGGGAGCCGTCAGGCACTACCACTCCCTCCAGCAGGAGGAACGAGTGTTGCTGTCCTGAGAGAGCTGGATGGTGTGCCACTCCTATCTACTGCGGTCCTCCCCTTGCGCCACTCAGATCTATTTCCTGCATGTAATAAAATTTTGGAAATAACTATTTCAGAGTACGAGTTGCTCTCTTTCCCTGGAGAAAACAGGAAGTTTAGAGGTGTGAATTAAATCCCCCTCCGGTGCAACTGCAGCTGGTCTCAGGGCTACAACTGGTATTCATTGTTTCTCTCTTCCTACCCATTAGGTATACCTCTCACCCCCAACTATCATCTCTGCTGGTCCACGTGGCTCATCATGTGGGAAGACTCAAACTCCTATCCCTTCACAGGTCATAGAAACTGTACTAGTCCACTTACCATCAAAGTTGGGGGAAAGACTACCAAGAGACACCTCCAGTAGATCACCTGAGTGCCAATAATTCTTCCCTGTTTCCCTCCTCCTCCTGATGATCTGGGTAATAATTCTTGCCTTGCATACTGGCATTTTGGCATAAGAAGCCTGAAAGGACCAGGCAGCAATGATCCCTCAAGTTCAATGATGTCTGCTCTGAGATTAGGACTGTTAAATCCATAGAGTCTAGAATTGCAGGAATAAGAAACACACATATTCCAACTGGGTGACTGGGAGTAATGGTAAGTAAGCAGGATCATACCTACTTCAATCTCTTGTGTCCATGTACTCTACTGTTGAGGACATGGAAACATACACTGGTCATCGGTTTAGAGAATACACTGCACCCTAGAGGAAGGTACCCCATCTTAGAATATCATCTCTCATTTCTTTCCTCAATTGCTCCTCCAAAAGGCTGTACTTTTGTCATAAGTCAAGTCAGCAGCTTCTCAGTGGTTGGTATTTGAGAGGATCAGGAGATTCTATGGTCATATGTTCATCCCACACCTCTTTTGCTATTAAATGAGTTCTTTAATCTTTCGCAGTGATATGTAGAATCCCATGTTGATGGCTCAGATACTAGGTGAGCTCTCAGATAGTGCTGCAGGCTGAAGCCCTGAGAATGAGAACAGGAAAGGAAGAACATGTGTATACTCCAGTCAAGATGAATTTCTGCCCCTTCCAGAGCAGAAGAAGTTCAATATAAACAATATGTCACCAATAGGCTAGTTGGTTTCATCAAAGAATGGTGTTTTATTGAGTGCTCAGCATTTGTCTTGTTTGCTTGTATATTACATATATGGCAGTAGCAGTAGTTGCTGGTAAGCAGTAGCAGCTTTGTTGAGTTTGAGCCAATGCTATTGGGCAATGTGTAGACTCCATCATGACCACTATAGCCTCTTCATTCACATGTTTTTGTGCCACCACCAGAGCCTGGCTGATGCCACCTGGCTGAACTGTTCCATCTATTTGATTGTTTAGTGCCTCTTTTTTGGAGGATACAATCTGGTGTTTAGATTCAAGAATCTTTGCACCTGGTGTTCACTCTCATAGGCCCACCCACATCCCTCTTTTCCAAACCTCCTTGACCCTGAACTTTCACTCTCTCTCCAGAACTATAGTCAATCAGCCAAACCATCTGACTTTGCTCATAGTCCATATGTATATTCTTACTTTGCTCCATTTTTCTTTTCACATAAGATAAATGGCCTGGTGTACTCAACATTCTGCCTTCCGGGGAATGTTCTCTCACTGCCTTCTTTCAGGGTTATATCTGACTGAGGCTGTGGTATAATAGCCATCTATTTTGAGTACACCTACATATCCACATACCAAACTGACAAAGCTTGGTCTTTTTCCTCCTCAGTCATTTGCCATAAGTGTGAGTTGAGGGGAAGATACCTATATAACAGTGGAAATATGGTTGTTGGGGTAGCTGCTCTTATGCCCTCTGGTCATGTTTGTGCCTGATATCAGTTGTTTAATCTTTAATCTTGCTACAAGTTGATGATGGTGCCAGCTGACCTTTTGACTTGATGCATTTCTGAAAACCCAATTTATGATGAGCAATTATAGGCACTTCTTTCTTAGTGTTTTCTTAGTGTTTCTTTGCTTCTTCCTCAGTACTTGGAGGTATGAAATACAATAATCTCTCCCTATTTATAGGACTTGTCTTGCCACGTTCCAAACCATGTGCCCCTAAAAACTTCACTGATGTTATTATGGGCCACTGTACCTTTATAGGATTTGTCTGCCACTGCTGAAGGATGTGTGTTTTACCAAAACCCTCCATATGTTTGCCATTTCACACTCAACTTGTCTGATTAACATGATTGTATTAATGCAATTGACAAATGAAATATGCTACAAAACATCTGCATGGTCCAGGTCCCACTGGACTATTTTATGACAGAACATGGGAGAGTTAACATAGCCCTGGGACATGACTGAAAATGAATGATGACTTTTTATTCCTAGTAAATGAGAAAAAAATGTTCTGATTGTAAAAGAACACATCACTATGGCTAAATATATTGTACTAGAGGTTGTGTTAATCTGCTCACACAGAGGTATAGGATCTGGCATAGCAGATAGGATAGGAACCACTACTTACGTAGCTGTCTACTGTCATTCTCTAGGTTTGCTCTGGTTTTTGTAGGGATCAGATTGAATTATCATTCCTTAGGGCTCTAAGAGTAACACTAACCTCTGCCATTCTTCCAGGATATGCTACAGTGATAAGTGGAATATTACTGTATAGTGGAATAAATTTATGTAATATATAAATGGCATAATAAAGTATAAAAAAGTAGAGTATAATTATTTTTATACAATATGGGTATGAACCTTTAAAATAAGTTTAAATCTAAATCATCTCCATATCTATATTTATAATTTCAGAAAACTATATTATTTTTATTTTAGAAATCAAAATACATGGGTGCAAAGAAAGCATCAAACAACAAGCAATATATACTAAAGTATGCCAAGAGTTTTAGAAATGTGAGTGTGATTTTGTCTGTGACTTCAGCCCCCAAATAAACTACTTGGAGTATTCTCTGCCTCTCAGAACACCAAAAATGTCCCTAGTAGACAAGGCTTTTGTATTTTGTTATTTTAAATTTAATGAGAAACTTAGAAACGTAAGAAAATAAATACCATTTTAATTATGGAGAAGAATATGCCAATAGGGCTCTGGTCAGCCCTGCTTAGAGTAAGATTTATATAAATACAGAAGAAAAAGGGAAATACAGAAGAGAATGGCGTTTTCAAAAACCTACTTGTGTCAGGTTTTGTGTGCTAAGCACTTCATAAGCATCATTCCATTTTCTTCTATGATAATCTGGTCCAGAATATATTACTCTTCTCATTCCACAGACTAGAAGATTATGCTTCAGAGAGGTCAGATAGCATGGTAATTTGAACAGCTCTAAAGGGGTGGAGCTGGATTTGAAAAACACTATTAAATCTTTATTAGTGGGCACCATGTTGAGTCAGGGCTTTATAATACCATACTAATTGATTCTTCTCAAGAATCCTACGAAGGAGATACAGTTCTTTTCCTTTAACTTTGTGGGTGAGAAACATCCTGCTCAAGGAAGGTAGCTAATTTGTCAAGGCCACTCAGCTAGCACAGTTTGACTTTCACACCTGCTGTCTCAGCCACTTTGCCATAATGTGACTTTCCCCCCCAACACTCAGTCTACCACATGGAGCCTGGACAGGGAAATGAAGGATTATTAATATTTATTTGAGTTTAGTCAGACTAGTTTGTGAATTACTAATAAAGGAGAGGAGCTTGAAATTAATTAAAATTCCTGAGATTCTGCCACACAAATGATATCTGCCCAAATTCCCAGTGTGCTAAAAGTCATTGCTAAGGGTGGGCCAGTTGTAGAATGTGTCTTGAGTCTTAAAGGTAAATATTACGTAACTCCTTGTTACCCAGGAATCTGTAGTTTAACCAAAAATAAAAATTTAGCATGACTAATCTTAATTATTAAATGTAATCAGTGCAGCATGACCTATAATGGTATATTGATTATTTAACATTTACCAAATACTCAGAATACCAAAGGCTTACAAAACTGAAAGGAGCATTAGGGACGGTAGATATCCTTTAAAGAGAGCTTCATTCTTTGTATATTAAGACAAATTCCTTAAATTCTAATACAGCTAGTGCTTCATCTACTATGTTTTTGTCTAAACCCTATTTGAGGAGGATAGTGATATCACTTGTCATGCAGACTGACAAGGTTTCTGTTGTTTAGAAAAGTGCCTTCACTTGTTTTATTTTGTTCCCCGCTTTAAGAGAGAAGTTCCAGGCTCCAAAATAGTTTTTTTTTTTTTTTTTTAATCTTTAAAGGAGGGAGGGGAACAGTTTGCTTTCACATAAATATCTCCTCATAGGTCTTTAACCTATAATGTAGTTCCATTGAAAACCAAAAAATTAGTTAATAAGCCTAAATGACTAGTATGCGCTATGTATAACCGTCTTGTTATTTTGTATTGACAAATATCCACCAAGATCCCTAGATAACCTTAACTTTCCCTGACAATATTGACAAAACATATTTCTTTCATTTGGATTATGTCTGAGTGTGATATATTGTAGAATGTAAGAAAATTCACTTGAAATAAAAAAAAAAATCCATCCTCAAAATAAAGCATGTATTGCAAACCAAGAAAAATCAAGTAGAAAAGCCATCTTCCCCATATTTCCTGATACTTTTCAGTTCTAGTTTCTATTTAAATGAAGAGTTACCTGATAATCAGGTAAAATATTCTTTAGTTCTGAAAGATGTCAACTAAGTTTATGTACATGAAAATGTACAAAAGCAGAATAGACTATTTTGAATGGAGAAGAACGATTCTCTAACTGATCTTTTCCTAACGGCATAGCAGTTACTTGGAAGAAGAAAGAAATGAAAATACCATGTAGCTTATTTTATATTTTACTCTTGCCTTGTCTTCTTGTTTTCATAAATAGAAAGAAGCAAGAGATAACAGAATTGGTCGTCCATACATAAGCCTTTGGATCTCATGAATGCCATGTCTGATTTCTGATATACAGACCACCTGCTTTCTTTTTGTACACGAGCCTTACTTCTCATTATTTAACATGAGCCTTTGAGCCCAATTCTGATCAGACATTTTAGGTCTTTAACACACTTGCCTAGAAAGGATAACATGACCCTCGGGGAAATTCAACTGAGTGAAGTGGTAAATACCTTTTGCTTTTTATATCAAGAACAATAACAACAGCAATAAAACCTCATACCAAGTATGTAATTTCTTGCACATAAAATGTTATCCTAGAAGTCATTCCTATTCTGAATGCAGATGCTAAGTAAAATTGTTCAAGCTTCTAGTCTAATAGAGAAGTTGGAAGCAGAACAAATCATTACCATGAGTCCCTAGAGTATGTAAATACATGATGTAGGGGTAACACAATGGAGAGCTTAAGCAACTCTTTCTATGGGAATCAGAGAAACTCATTGCTGAGGATGTGACATCTGAGCTGAGATGGACTTTGAAGTAGAAATACGATTTTGCCAAGCTGTCAAGAAGGGCAAAGAAACGGCTGATAGAAGAAATGTTACACCTAAAGCCTAGAGAAATAGCATAGAAGCAGAAGTATATTTTCAGTGAAGTATGTGTAGCTTAGTGAAACTGGAGAGATATGCAGGATGGATCACAGAGTATCTTTTTTGAATATGCAAAGAAAATTGGGCTTTTTGTCTAGGCTATGTGGGATATTGATGGCTAGAATGTAAAGGATGCTATTGGTGTTTTCAAAAGAGAACTCTGGAAGTAGTGAGGATGATCGCTACATTGGCAGTGGTGGAAACGGACTGGAAATAGCAAAACTAATAGGGAAAGTATATCAGTAAGAAGCTGGGCAAGACAGAACAAGGTCACCTACCACAACAATACAGAAAGAGTGAGCAGATATATTAGATCTTCAATACGTGGAGATGATCTACTAATATATAAAGAATGTTTAAGCATCTGGGATGATTCCTAGATTCTTAATTTAACTGAATAAATGGCAAAGCCATTACTTCCAAAGGTGGAACATCACAAAAAGTGACCTAAGTGTTTTTTTACAGAAAGAGTCTAGATTCTGAGTTCCATGAGAGCCCCTGTCTTGATCATCTCTGCATTTCAAGCACCTGGTAAAGGGCAGACACTCAATTACTGATTACTAGTTAATTGATAATGCTGAGTAGCACAAACTATTATACATTAGAAGATGAAGCAAAAAAGGTAAATATTTTTAAAATCTCAAAGCAATATAATTGAAATAGACACAGTTAATAGTCTGACTGGAAAACAATATTCTGTCATGTAGATTCAAAAGACTGGAGCAGAAGAAAAAAAATAAATGCAGATATTTTGTAATATCCCCAGAGGGAAATAGTTGTGGTGTGAACTGAGTGGCCACTCTGCTCCTAGAGAGAAAGAGAAATTCAAAGAATAATATGGAAGAGGAAATGGTTAGCAGTTTGCATTTGAATTGAAAAGGAGCATTTGATGCTGACCTGAAATCCTGTAAGTTATTGGCATTGCTGATGGTAATGAAAAGCTTAAGGGAGCGTTGACGGGGCCTTATTATGTATCCTAAGTTCTTTGATTGAATATAAGTGAATCATTCTCCCACTGATGAGATGACTCCTCCTTGCTGAATGTATTTTACCCAGCTTTGAAGAAGGGACTCATCCTGCTGCCATGTTGGAAGAATGAGTTAAAGGGTTATGCATGAACATAAGATAATCATTGAGTACTGTCACTGCCAGGACTGGAACATATTGATTTGATTAGCCCTTAACTATCAGAAGAGCAAAAGTGATCACTTCTTTTTACTCTCTCTCTCTTCTTTGTCTCTCCTCTGTCTGTGGCAGAAACAGATTAGAACCAAGAAATAAATTAGAAATAAAAGGACTAACTTGAGCTCTCTGCCATCTGGAAATAAAATCCATTTAATTTACCCTGACTATCCTTGTTATAGTATTAAATATAGACTAAGTAGTTTAATATGGATTTATGTAATGAGTTCACAAATTGATTTTGCGGTATGTATTTGCTCTAGGAAATAAACATCTGCTTACTATGGCTTGAAAGGCATACCTGTGTGTGGACTCACTTTGATATGATGAATGGATTTTCTTAAAAAAATAAGAAATCTACTCCATGATCATTTTGTCATCCCCTTCTTTTTAAAATGCAGAGTCAAGGGGCGCCTGGGTGGCGCAGTCGGTTAAGCGTCTGACTTCAGCCAGGTCACGATCTCGCGGTCCGGGAGTTCGAGCCCCGCGTCGGGCTCTGGGCTGATGGCTCAGAGCCTGGAGCCTGTTTCCGATTCTGTGTCTCCCTCTCTCTCTGCCCCTCCCCCGTTCATGCTCTGTCTCGCTCTGTCCCAAAAATAAATAAAAAAAGTTGAAAATAAAATTAAAAAAAAATAAATAAATAAAATGCAGAGTCAAAACCAAAACAAAACTGATTTAGAAGCTTCAGTTATCTCCTAGGGGAAGCAGTCTCTCTATTGGGTGCTGATGCTAATGTCTTATCTCTGAGTGACAGGATTAAAAAAAAAAAAAAAAAAAAAAGACTTTGACCCTGTGTTTGTGAAGCTTCCACTTCATCTTTTCCCTTGTTCAAGAAAGTCATATCCACCTTATTTAAATATTAATTACTTAACCTGAACTGTATGCAACGAATTTGTAAAATAAAATCCTTGCAAGTTTGAAGATGAATCCAGAGAGGTGCCTCTCTGAGCCAGGCCCCCACCTTCCCTACCTCTGGTGGCCGAATTTGATGTAATTGTAATTGGTGATGGGACATGTCAGCCAACTATTCTCAGAATGGCTACTAAGATTTGTAATTATAATGTTCTTTATTCCTATTTAAATTCAACAGTATCTTCGCATTACTATTCTTTCTCTTGAAAGATGGAAATTTGGGTGTGGGGGTTGGGGGTCATTAAGAGACAGGATTTTGCTTTCTTGAAATCTACACTTTTTCTGTCTGCCCCAGCTCTCTAAGGCACCATAGACAGGGGAGGCCTTCTATCAAGAATGGTAATTTACAATCTAAGAGTACTTAATCTAAAATCTGTCCTTGTCAAAGGAGAACACATTGGTCCCCATGCAGCAGTAATGGGAATTTTATTTCAGCATAAGATTCAATGTAGGCTTTCAATTGTATTTTTTAAACTACCCATCCTTATCAATTTATGCAATGTACAGGCCTTGTGGGTCTTTAACCTCATTCTACTTTTAAAATAGAAAACACTGAATGTAGTAAATAGTCTAATCCACATAGAAAATGTATAAACTAACCTTGTAAACTGGCTGTAAACAAAACAACAACGACAAAATGTTATATAGTTTTGACTGAATCTAGCTTTATTATTAATCATTTCTTCTGGTGATTAAAATATAATTTTCCAAAGAGACCTTCTTCTGCAACAGACTTGACTCTCTCACTGTAACCACTTTATATTCTAAAATTAGTTTCCTTAATTTCCACTTTCATATACATTAGAGTTTTGCCTACCAAGGCTGTTCAAAAAAAATTGTAGTTGAGGAATAGAATATTTTAAAAATTGTATCAGGTAGCCAAGAATTAAAATAAATACATAAAATCTGTATAACCATTTTTTTTACTAACAAATCACTAAACAACATGCTAAGATAAACTCAGTATCAATGAATTTTTTAATGTTTATTTATTTTTGAGAGAGAGAGAGAGAGAGAGAGCACGAGCAGGGAAGGGGCAGAGAGAGGGAGACACAGAATCTGAAGCAGGCTCCAAGCTCTGAGCTGTCAGCCCAGAGCCCAATGCAGGGCTGGAACCCACAAACCACGAGATCATGACTTGAACTGAAGTCGGATGCTCAACAGACATAGCCACCCAGGCATCCCTAATGACATTTTGAATTAGTTATAATGGTATTTTGCTTTAACTCTATGTATCAACCCTTGGTTTTTTTTAGAAACCTTTGACAGTGTCATAGTTTCCATGTGGTGTATACAAAATGATTTGTTTTGCTTCAGCAAACACGTATCCTAATTTTATTGCTGCTGGTTTTCTGGCCTAGGATTAGTTAACTAGCAATATCTGGCTTATGAGTCCTGCCTCACTGGGTTTCCATTCTCTCATTCCTTATTTATCATATTTAAACCTGCTTCTGTGGATCCCTAAATTCTACACCTCACTGATTTCTACATCTTTGTACCCCTGCAACACTGACCCATTCCTTGCTTCATAACAGATTTTACTATGGAACATTTAATTCTGAAATCCTTTTCGCCTTTACTTTTTCCTCTACTAGCTTACCCAAGCCATCATGGACCAACAAAACAAAATAAACCCATCATTATCACATCATCATCACCATCTCCTCCTCCTCCTCCTCCACATCATCATCATCACAACATTTATTTTTCTCTTCTGTGTTTTTTTTTTTTTTTTTGGATTTTATTTATTTTTTATTTTTTTTTTATTTTTTTTTTTTTAATTTTTTTTTTTCAACGTTTATTTATTTTTGGGATAGAGAGAGACAGAGCATGAACGGGGGAGGGGCAGAGAGAGAGGGAGACACAGAATCGGAAACAGGCTCCAGGCTCCGAGCCATCAGCCCAGAGCCCGACGCGGGGCTCGAACTCACGGACCGTGAGATCGTGACCTGGCTGAAGTCGGACGCTCAACCGACTGCGCCACCCAGGCGCCCCTCTCTTCTGTGTTTTAATACAGTGTTCTCTCCCAAAACTCAGTTCCTCTGTTTTCCAATTATCCCAAATGGGAGTGACACTTAGTAGGCTGGAGATGACATATTGATGACTGTGGATGAAATATACATGGATATATTCCATACATTCTTACTCTAAGAGAGGGCATATATCCAAGTTGCCTTGGAAATGACTTGATTCTGATACGTGAGACCCTTGAGGCCTGAAGCATAGCACAGGTATACTTTAGATGGTTAACAACATGGATGAGCACTGATGATATTAAAAGTGAATACTGCATGTTGGGCCAGTTTCTCCTATAGTTTATGATGCTGTCAAGAGTACTAAAACTGGAGGAATATATAAGACTCCTTTTTGTTGACTATTTGTTAGAATCATCCAGGGAACGTTTTGTGTTCTAACAAATACTACTGACTCAAATGTGTTATCCATAACTAGCAAGATTCCTTGCACACTAGTTGTTAGAATGACTGCATTTTAACTTTCTTTGCTATTCACAATAAATTTAAAGACATAAAGATACCAAGAGTTTATGATCATATGCCATTATTTAGAGAGAATCATGTGGAAAATCTAGTTTTTGTTTGTTTATTTGTTTGTTTGTTTTTACACCTATGTGTAAAGACTTCATGAAAATTTTGGAGTATTCATGTCAGTAGTCCAATTCACCTACAATGTTTCCAGGTATTTAAGGCTTTGGGGGAAAACAATGAATGGCTGTAGTGATAGCAGCAGAAATCCTTTTTCTGTGGCACAGACATCTGAATATCAAAGGGTAAACATGGATGTGGTGGATATCAATGCCTCAGTTTAGTCAAGCTAAAACAGAATTTCTCAGGGTTGCCTCCCTGAATGGTTCTAAGTTAGTGTAGTGTAGGCCCAAAGATAAATTTTGTATAAGATTTGGCAAGTAGACACAAAGACATAGCCACACTTCTTTACGTTTTGGGGGTTGTTGCAGGGCACATGTTGCTGCTTGTCTCTTGGCTCACCTGTTGGTACAAGGCAGCAGTCTTACCTTCTTTGTGCCTTACCTTCGGCTTCGGCTTCTCCAACTCTTGGGCTAGGTGCGTGTTTAGGTATGAGATAGAGATGGTGAAGGATTGATATGGATTCTAGTCTGTCCTCATGAGTTCCATCTAAGCTTAGCAGATTTTGTCTTATCCTTGCTTTCTCTGGTTCACATCCATCTTCCCTTCTCAACTTCCTGCCCTGATAACTTCAAGCTCAAGGACCAGACTCAGAAATAACAGCCTTACATACACTGTGTAACCAGCCCTTAAAACTGTGTATTATTTAATCAAGCAATAGAACCCCCCCTCCCACCCTTTGACTGTAATACTCTTATCAAAATGTGATTGCTACAGTGGAGAAATGGTAGAAGCAATAAGTGCCCAAGAAATTTGGGAAATGGGTAAAAACCTACCAAAGAGAGAGATGCTTGGATGGTTTTGCTAAGATATACTCTAATAATATTTACTCTTTTTTTCTTTAAAAATTGTTTCAAAACTATCCTTATCTACTCGAATCATAAGCTTCAAAATTCAAGTGTGAATATACAAAGATCCCAGAAAGAAAGGAATAGCATGCTTAATTCAAGAAAGGTTTAATAAAAGAGCTATTAACAAAGGTGTATGAACATATAGAGAAAATAAACTTATTTAAAATCACCTTATTTGGGAGCACCTGGGTGGCTCAGTCAGTTGAGCATCTGACTCTTGATTTTGGCTCAGGTAACGATCCCAGAGTCCTGGGATTGAGCCCCACGTTGGTCTCTGTGCTGAGACTGGAGCCTGCGTAGGATTCTCTCTCTGCCTCTTCCCCTCTCCCCCACTCATACTTGCTATAAGTAAGTAAGTAAATAAATAAATAAAATAATAAAAATAAAATAAAATAAAATAAAATAAAATAATAAAATAACTGGTTCCACAGTGTCAAGTTCTCATTACAATTTGTTAACTTAAGTAAGTTCCCCAAATCACCTAGTCACCTTCTTAAGTTTCTTTCTTAATGACCCTGCAAGGTATGGTTATCAGGATTTACCTGGATTGTTTAAACCCTACCTACTCAGCACAATCAAATTCTGGTGTCAGGAGTAGAGAAGCCATTAAAATGTTCCTCTTAGAACATTCTGTGCAACCTGGCTGCCTTCTACATTTCTTCTCAATGAAACAGAAATATGAAGCTAACTTTTTAGAAAGTAGAACAATCACCACATCTCCCTCTAAAACCATGTTGCTCTCTTTGCTGGTTCTTAAGCTCAGATAAGTACAAAGTTATTCACTTTCAGATGTTTGCCGAAATGGTTCTCCTCTAAAAAATTATCTTTTTGGACTCGATGATGAAAGAACAAACAAAATCAGCCATTCAAGCAGGATAAAGTAAGCACTTTATTTTTTGCACCAAATCCGTTATCTATGCCTCCTTAGCTTCTGATAGCATGTTTTCTTTTTTTTTTTTTTTTAATTTTTTTTTCAACGTTTTTTATTTATTTTTGGGACAGAGAGAGACAGAGCATGAACGGGGGAGGGGCAGAGAGAGAGAGGGAGACACAGAATCGGAAACAGGCTCCAGGCTCTGAGCCATCAGCCCAGAGCCCGATGCGGGGCTCGAACTCACGGACCGTGAGATCGTGACCTGGCTGAAGTCGGACGCTTAACCGACTGCGCCACCCAGGCGCCCCTGATAGCATGTTTTCTTACATCACTGCTACCTAGTACCTCTTAACAATGATGCTATTATCATTTCCAGCAATCGTTTTCTGTTCCTTTGCATTGTATTTAAATTGGTTTTCTTAAGAACAAAGTTAACAATTATATAGCTCTCATTTTGAATATTAAATAAGATTGGCCAGCAATGAACATGAATCTAACACTTGAAAAGTTTATGATGCTTGACAATATGAATATACTCTAAGAAGAACTGTATCCAGTCATATGTCCTTTATGATAAATATGACCAGACTTTCCTCATAATAATATGACTAACATAATCATTAGTTTTATAAAGCAATGCAATGCTCGTATTTTTATCATTTTTTTTAAATAATTCTTTTTCCTTTCATGCCTCTGCTCTTCTTTATTTTACTGTCTCTAGAAAAGGGGAGAAGAAAATGTGTGAGATGTGAAAGGATACGAAAACATGAAAAATACCATTCTTGGTACCATCCCCTTCTTCACTAAACTCAAGCCTTTTTACAGCTGGGGCTGCACACAGCTTTCACGGCGCAGGGCACTTTGGGCTTTGTTAGTCTCTTTATCTATGAAACAAAAATTTTTAAAGAGTTTTATTTTATAACTGTGTTAATCTAAAGACTAGTATAATTTAGGCTGGGTTATATTCCCTGCTGATTAAAAAAAATAATGAATAAAGCATCTTATTGGTCCCTAAAAGTCCCATGGACCCTCAATACTGTACCCACTGGAGCCAATAGATACGTCAGCCCTGTTATAGCAACACAATGGTTACACTTTTAGCAAATTCGGCTTACCTTTTTAAGTGCTCTGAAGTCTGGATACATGACAGTTAATCAATTGTTTCATTAGCCCAATTTTCATCTTGTTCAATAAATCATTTTATCTTAAAATCATTTTTATGTCATAGGTGTATTCTGTAAGGTTGTGCCAATTAATTTTTTAATCAATGGAATCATTCTTTTTCATTAATCTCTGTATTACCACAAAGGAATTAAATTTTTATTTCCTATCAATTCCCAATTCAAATAGCATCTATCATTTAAGCTTTGAGAATTTTGACTTCTAATTTCTTATCTCTCCTACTGTTGACATATGATTTTGTACTAGAGCTCCTGCTCTGTCACATGTACTCATGTTTGTGAAAGGTGTTAGAGTTTAGAAAATCTTTTACTAATGAAAATGGTTATTCCTAACTTATATGTGATGTCTCTTGTTATACTAACATATCTGGTTTTTTTCTTAAATAAATATAAGAAAATATTTTTAATATTCTTAATATTACTCTTTAGAGGCAAATAATTATCTACATTATTTAAGGAGCAAATAGATCTCTAAATACCAGTTCACGAGGGTAGTGCATGCTTCTTGCTGTCTGATAATTAAAAATGTCTTTTCAATCTGCTAGAATTTTGTTCAATACTAAGTGCTATGCAGACAAATATTCCAGAAATGATGTTTTGAGGGGTGTTTTAAGGAATGTGCAGTGGTTTTTGATGCTAAGACTATCCTAACCAGTTCAACCAAGTTACTAATGTTAATAGTTTTTCATAGCTTTTCTAGAATGTCTTACAGTTTAGGAAAATTTGGGTGGTAAACACTGGTGGCATGCTTCCCCATTAACTTACAGCCTGTTTAGTTGACCAGATGTGCCCTGGGGTCATCCTGTCCACAGCGCCTATGGACAGCTGCATCTTAATAGAATGTCAGGAGTTGGTGCAGAATTCCGGCATCATTTTCACATCCTGAAGCAGTAATTCATTCCTCAGGGTGTCAGTCTCAGCAGGAGTTGAGCCCCAAGTACCTACAGCATGTGAATATAAAAGAGATGGGCTATCTTAGTGGGTGCGTGCTAAGTTGGAAACTGTAAATCAAAGACTTCCGATAAGTTTGATGCCCCATGTACTTAGAACTTGTATAGCCATTATAAATGCAAGCAGCTTCAGTTAGCTATTCATCTCTAAAATACTGGGAGTGATGTTATGCAAGGGAATAACATAAAAAATCATGTCATTTATATATTACATAAATTATAAAATTATATATTTACTTTGGCCCTTTTACAAAACAACAAAAACCAAACCCAAACCAAACTAAAACAGAAACCTCTTTCCTTTTTAACAGATAGTCTTTAAAATTCAGTGAATTCTAAATACCACTGATTAACAAAACTCTATTGGACTGAAATTTTCACTGATTTCCCATTTTAGACTTTGAGGTCATTAAGAACTCTGAACTATCTCTATCATGAAAATTCTGAAAATTCTAAGAGATTTAATACAATAGTAGATTGCTATAGAATAACCCTTTTTGTTATTCATAGATTCATTATTCTGGTGATCAAAGTGATTTCTTAGACTTCAAAATTTGGAGAAAATGTTAGTGTTAATCTTAAGTAGAATACATTTAAAAGGGTTTTTAAGAATTACTTTTCATTAGAATACCTAGTGATTTTTTAAGTTTAATGTGCCCAGGAAGTTGCATTGTTAATAAGTAACCCAGGTGACTCTTAAAATCAAACAAGTTTTGGAGTCAATGCTTTAAGCAAATGAATTCTATAAATATTGTATTCTGTCTCTTAATTTCTGCTTTACTTCTGATTCCCTTCCTTCTCAGAGATGTAAATGGATAATAAATTATTAGAGGAATTAACAATTAGTCCATAAGTAGAAAATTGACATTTTTAACCAAGCACACCCTCATACATTTATTATATCCTTAACAATGTTTTCTTAAAACTCATAAATCTGATATAATATCAATTTTTCATTGTATTGCAAGAATCTATTTTAGGAATAAAAATTTCCTAGGTAGATATTTTGACAGAGTAAGAAAGAAATTGAATCTGTAACTAGTCTGTGAATATGTTGGAATTCATGACACTCAAGATCTAACATGTATGAAACTATCTTAGATGTGGCATTAACTGATAGTATTTGGAGGGATTATATTTCAAATACTTATTTTACTTACAATTATCAGTCTACCTATCTATCTCTATTTGAGGTAAAGGTCCTTAATTTTCTTCCATATACCCATGACAGTACTCGTCACAGAATCTGATATGTCATAGACCCTGGAACACTTGTTGAGGAAATGAATTACTACTCATTTATATATAAATAAATGTGCACACACAATCTAGTGTTTTTAATGCCAGCAACTGAATCACATAAATAGATTCAAAGATACATTATTTCTCTAATATGAACAGCTCCATTACTGGTAAATGTATGTACTATGACATTACTATATTACTGTTATATTACTATTATTGTCATTGTGAACATTAACATGAAAATAACGTGCTTACACAGGGCTTTAATGTTGATAACAAAACATTGTGAAGAACTATTACAGTTATATCACACATCTTATCACTCAAAGTAAGAGCTAGATATACAGCATCTGTCAACAAATATCAAAAGATTGTCAGCCCTGGCAAATAATCATCAGAAGACTGACTGAGGGTTTTCTCAGCTCAATATATTTGAGCCCATGACATATTTTGAACCCTGACCTCCGAGAAGGAAGGTTTCGGCACGTTAACAGGATAGATCAGCCAAATCCCATCTGTCTGATCTTATTAGGATATCCTCAGGATTTAGGTTCTGACCTTCTATAATTATTGACACCTATTTAATTTATCTTTTCATCCGTAGCCAAGCCTAGTACAGCTGCTATGGCACATGTAAATGCATCACTGTTGCCAGCACAGGCTGATTGGCATTCATGCTTGAGTGTCTTTTTTATTTTCTCCTTGGCTGCTGGGAGTAGCCTGAGCAACGCAGAAACTAAAGAGCTTCATCTATTAGGCATGACAGATTTGTATTCAGCGGTAAACGCCTGACCTTGCACTACTGCCTCATCCATTCCCATCATCCTCTCGCCAGATGAAAGAGTCTGCTGAACTCCTGCTTCCTGGCTGTTTCCTTGGCAACGATAACTGAGTCAATCTGAGAGAATAACTAATAGAATACCCTGGTAGTGGGATTAAGTGCTAAAATAAAAAAATAAATAAATTTTAAAAACCACATCACCCTCAGAATTATAAATGAGGAATGCGTAAAACTGAGATTAAAAAAAAATACCCATCAGCGAAATTATGATTTTATTATTAACCTGTTTCACTTTGTGGTAATACAGATTTTCCCCAAGGTATTCTAGCCTGAGAACAGAGTATTTAAGCTTTTAGTATCCATTTGAGTTATATGATGAAAACAGGTTACTTTTGAAATAAAACTTGTATTGTTTTAGATGTAGAATGAGTGGGTGGAAGATGTGTACAGACAAGTGTCTTGATTGGAGGACTGTGCGATGGAATATGCACTATCTCTTTTTCTCCTTTTTCTGAAGGCAATTTGCCTTTTTAAGGTATTAAGCCTGAAAGATAATAAACCTGCAAGTTTCATTTTCCTTTAGGATTCTGTCACTTTTAGCCCCAATCCTTGCTATCTGAAAGATTCATCAGCATTCTTGCTTTGTATTACTTTTTTGACAACACATCATAAGATTGTCAAAAGTCTAAGAATCCCTGTGGAATTATTAAATTTGCAGTGACACTTATAGCATCAGCTGAAAACTAAACTCCTAAATTGGTGAAACTTTGACGGAATTTTATCAAACAATTCCCAGTGACTTTATGTCTTAATAAGAATGAATGCAACTAAGAGATCCATTATAGAGAGACCCAGCAGAGATTGTAGAATATATGGATAGGATAATTTTCATTCTGGACATCCCCAGTGATTCCATCATTCTTTATTACTTTTGTCTTGGGTGCAGAGAAATTTTAAATGATTTCTAAAAATCAATTTTGCTGTTATTCTAAACTTATCTACTGATATTTAATATTTATTAAGGCTACTTAACATCTAGTTGTACTTAACTAGGTCTGATAAGTAGTAGAGGATAGTGATAATATAATAACACTAATTTAGTTAATCTCCTACTCTAGAACCCTATATTAAAGCTTAGCATTATTTGTACTATGGTTGTGTAGTGCTATTACTACAAATTCTGAGAGTGCAGTTAACTTCTATAATAAAAGTCATAATTACAGTTGGCAACAGGATTTAACAATGCTTATTTATCTGTTTTCTTATTAAAATACAGACTCTTCTATTCATGTGTAATTCTCCTGATTAGAATGGACATTTTGCTTTGCGGTCTTTTATAAAGTTAAATATAAGTATATCCCAATTGTCATTGGTGGTACTCTTTTTAGGAGCTCTGATTACTCACAAAATAAAGTATGAAGGAGATGAACACCCCTGAGTGCCATGTCAAAATGTAGACATGACTGCTAACCCATCTTCAGAAAAACACGGGATTGGATGGTCCATCTTCCCGTGGGTATCCTCTGTCTATCACAGAGGAAACAGCTGTCTTTACTGGTAGAATTGATAAGAGAGAGACTTTCAGATAGTATTTTTCAGTTCTAAGAAAATGGAACAAAACTCTATTAGTTTCCTACTGCTGCTATAACATTACTGCACATGAAGTGGCTTAAGCCAACACAAACGTATTATCTTACAGTTCTAGAGATTAGAAGTCAAAGTCAGTCTAACTAGGCTAAAATCAAGGTGTTGGTGGGAATGATTCCTTCTGGAACCTTAGGGAGAATCAGTTTTATTGTCTTTTTTCAGCTTGAAGTGGTTGTCAGCATTCCTTGGCCCCCTCCTCATGTCAAATTCTTGCTCCTGTTGTCACTGTACTACTCACTTTGTCCCAGACCCTTGTGATTGCATTGGGCTCAACTGAGTAATCCAGAGTAATCACCCCATCTCAAAATCCTTAATCTAGTCACATCTATAAAGTCTCTTTTCCCATGTAAATTAACATATTCACATTTTGCAGGAATTACAGTTCAGACACATACCTTTATCTGGGGGAAGAGGAGGCTTATTCAGTTTACCGGAGACACAAACAACTTAGTCTTCTAAAAGGCATGCAGAGTAGGCACTCAACAAATATTTCCCAAATGAGTACGTGAGAATGAATAGAGATGTAAAAGAAATAATATTATGAAAATGAAAATGAGTTTGTAATTTATATCCAAAAGAGAAGCACAGGGCACCTGGGTGGCTCAGTCCGTTGAGTGTCTGACTTCAGCTCAGGTCATCATCTCACGGTTTGTGAGTTTGAGCCCCACATCAGGCTCCCTGCTGTCAGTGTAGAGCCTTCTTCGGATCCTCTGTACCCCTCACTCTCTTCCTTTCCCCTGCTCACATGCTCTCTCCCTCTCTCTGAAAAATGAATAAGCATTAAAAAAAAGAAGAAAAGCACAGTTTTCATGCAAGAATAAACTAATAATCATGTGGTCAGATCTCCAGTTGAGTGTAGCAGGTGATGGAAAGCAGACTTTCAATTTAGTTGTTTGGTTCATTCTGGCATCTAATTTATTATTATAATTATAATTATGTAATTGTATTATTATTATTTAGATCTTTAATATTTCTACTGTTTTCGTGGGAAACCCAAAATTAAAAAGTAGAGAAGGTATAGGCTATATATAGGAAAATTAAAGACATTAAAAGAGATATAATGAAGGGGTTGTACTTTTTACTGGAATTTACATAGCTTTATGGTGGGTTCTAGACCCCCTTTAACTTTATTCCAGGATACATCAATAAGGATAGAGGGAGGCAGGAGAAGAAAAGAAGAGAGATTAAGCAGAGAGCCCAAGCAATTGTTTAAAAATCAGCTTACAGTTTATGATATGATAATTATTATTATGATCCTTGTCTGTGATAGCATTACCATAATTACTATGCTAAAAATATCATAACTACTCTATAATGAAGTAAAATGTATTAATATTTAGTGTAGTGCATTTTACACAAAATACATTCTCAAAAGGTTTACAAAGCTACATAATATAGTTTGAAACACATATCAAGAGAAAGAAGAGGAAAAGTAAAAAAAAAAAAAAAAAAAGCTGAAGCACAGGGAAGGTAGCTTTTATGATATTTGAAAAGAGTTTTTAGGGAATAATACCAAAATGTTTGAAGGGAAAAAAAAACCTAGTATGACAAAAAAGGGAGTTATACTATATATTAATTTGTCCATTCAGTAATAAATCACTTGATATATTCAGTTTTATGTTCAAGTGGTTGATTAACGTAGACAATCATTTTAGACTTATACACCTTCTGCATTGTTTTCTCCATCCTGAATACGTTTAAAAATGTAGAGTCACTTGTCAGTCAATGAAGAAGTGAGCTGGCCATTCCCTGTGTCCTTTTACTTATCTGGTCCACATGGCCATCATTCTGCTCACACCACATCCTGCTGCTGCCTACAAGTTTTTTCTCCTCACCTTGACCAACCATAAAGACATTTAGATAGAGAAAGATGAAGAGTGTCTTCCAACTATATGCCTGGTATGAGGTCATATGAAAGAAATACCTACTTGCAAGGAGCATAGACTTGACTGAGGGAGATCAACAAAGGTATCAAAAATTAGAGAAACCAGATGAAAACATACAAGTTCACTTTTTATGCATCTTTTAAGGCTCCAAGTATATCTAGTCTGTATTACAATGCTGAATTAGCCTTTTTGGGCTACCATAACAAAATCACACAGATTAGGTGGCTTATAAACAACAGAAGTTTACTTCTCACAGTCTTGGAGGCTAGAGGTCCTAGATCAGGGTGCTAGCATGGACTGGTGAGGACCCTCTTCTGGGTTGCAGACTTGTTGTGTGATCATCATATGGGGAAAAGGTGAGGGATCTCCCTAAGGAGTCCTTTATAAGGGTGCTAATCCTATTTATGAATGTCCTGTCCTCATGACCTAATCAACTTCCAAAGTCCCTACCTCCTAATAGCATCACATTGGTCATTAGGTTTTCAACACATGTAATGTGAGTAACACATACACATTCAGACCATAACATTTTGATATTCACATTTCATATTTGGCCAGAAAGTGTCCTTCTGGCTACTTACTATGTCCTTTTGACATGTTCCAATTACATTGTAACCTGAATAATTTCTAAAATACTTAACCACAAAGCTACAAATAGTGCAGTGAAAAGTACATGAAGTCACATAGAAATGAGTTTCAATTCTGGCATTGCTAATTCCGAGCTGTGCAGTTTTAGCAAGTAAAACCTGAGTCCTGGTGTTCTAATCTAAGAATTGGAAATGAAGATTAATGAGAAAGCCTATATAAAGCAGAGTAACCCAGTGCTTAAAATAATAATAACAATAATAATATTAATAATAATAGATAATATTTATTGAGTACTATATATGTGTCCTTTAATCCTGCAAGATAGGTAGGAATTAAGTAACTTTTTCTTATACATAAAAATAGTAATTTCCTGAAGAAATTTGGAATTTGGAATCCAGATTTGGAATCCAGATGTGGAATCCAGAAAAGTGGCTTTAGGGGCAAAGCAAGAAGGTAATAAATGTTAAGTATGGTATTATTAAATGTTATTTTTATTTTAATAAAAATGGAAATAACTAAGGCTTACCTTTATCTATGGAATAGCAGTGGGCTGCCTAGTTACAGTTAGAGGGTATGGGAATATGAATGGCACTAGCTTAGGACCCTTCAACCACCCCCACTCCACCCATTAACCATAAGGTTGGAAGAGAATAAGACAAGTGTGTCTGTGATTTAGCTGAGTATCAGGAGAGATGCATATTCATTTACATTTTCTAAAATCTCAGTTCTAATTAAATGAGAATGTTTGGCAATCTCTTAGTGTCAAATGCCATACCGGTCATGGGAAAGAAGAAGAAGGAGAGAGAAACTGTTTTAGGTATTGTAGTAGAATCAGAGGAGAGAGACAGAAGAACATAGACAGGTGAGGAGGGAGGCAGGGAGAGAACAGCCAGCTGCTTATGAGCGAAGAAAGTAGTTGTCTCAGGGATCACATGCCTGGTGGTACCAGTGTCATCTCATGACAAACTCTGAGAACTCAGATCACCTGTGCAGTAAATAATATAATTCCAATACTTAGCTTCCAAGAAGAGATTTGCAAACAAAAGCAGGGGGAGTGGGATAATTCCTATTTTAAAATAGGGAGATAGCTACCATCCTTTTATCTCTGGTATTATGAAGCATTGTCCACAAGGAGAACGTTTTGAGGATTCACTTTTGACCCAGATGTCAGTAGTATTCAGACCCTGGGGCTGGAGGAGTTGTACCCTTTGATCCCAAAGCCCCTTCACCATGATCCTGTTCTATACAATTAAAATTTGTTTGGGTAACTGCCTTCCTGACTTTTCTACCAACAGTACAATTTTGCTTTACAGGTTAGAGATAGCAGAAACAAATTAAACTGGGAACAATTGGAATCTTGAATTTGCCTTAAAGAGACATCTTCTTCCAGCTAGTATCAAAATATCAGAGCCCAAGGTTGATTCCAAATGTTTAAGGATGGATGACGTATCTGCCCTCTCCCTGAGGGTGTGTTGGTGGGCACACACACTCATTCGTGCACTTGGCAGTAGGATCATTCATGATGCCAAAGGAAACTGTGATATCACAAAGTCAAGGAGACGAGTAGGGGCTGACTCCAAAAGTTGGTTATATTAACCCTTGGGGACTGAGCCATGAAATTGCTGCATGGGACAGAATGAGAAGTGGGATCGATGCTAAATCCACAGACCTTCATGGGACCCTTTAACACAGTGCTAACCCCAAATCTTATTAGCCCTGAAAAAATGGGCAAGGTGATCTTTACATAAAGAATACTCCAGACTGTGAGTCACACAACAGCATACTGGGAACAATAAGTACACAGAGGTATTTGTTCGAAATATTTGATTTCCCGTATGGCTACTTAGCTAAGAAAACATAGAAGACAGCTCACTTTTTTACTGACATGTTTGTTGTCTTTTGTTCCATAGTCGTCCTCCCAGGATGGGAATAAAATGCGGAGTCTTGATTCTAAGACACTTTGCTTATACAAGAGATGCCATCAAGCTCCTGGTGATTCCCTAGGACAAGTGGCATTGCTTCCTGACACTACCACTGGGCTGTTTTCTTTAAAGTGTTGACATTGATTTCTCTCCTCTTGGCATGTAGAAGTCCCAGGTGCCCCACTGACCCATTACCTGAGACTGTAATTATTCCAGGAGCAGGGAATGAAAAGGGCATATCTCCTCTGCTTTCAGGGAATGACAGACTCAGGCATATAAGCAGGCCCTGCATTAAGGCAAATCTCTCAGGAGAACTTAAGGACTCCAGAGCCATGATTCATGCATTTTTGCATCAATAGAGGCCATGCTCATTATCACTGAAGGCAACAGAAGTTGTAGAGTTGGCATATGACTCTGAAACTGCTTCATCATAAAGACAGATCCTAATGTCCGTATTTGAAACGCAGACACACAAAAAATGTAATTATTATAACTAACTAGCATCCCATATTCAGAATACCCCTATTTACTAGCACTTTACTTTCCTACTTCCTTCGAAAAAAATGTGACAAAATGTTCATAGTATATTTAAAGTGAGCTGGTTGTTCACAAGTGATTTTTAGAGACATTGATTTTTAAAAAAGCATTTTTAAGCAATATGAGTGATCATTCCACATATTTTTTATTCCTTACAGCATGTGAGATGTAGAAGATTTTATAATTTTATAAAATCCATTTCCAAACTCTATAAGGCTCTGTATACATTATATGAAAAGACCTCTGCCTAATTTTTAAAAGCATGTGTATTTCCAGCCTAATGTTCAGGCTGTGAGTGAATGAGCTTTGCTCCCTCAAACAGATAGTCTGGTTAGCTGATTTTTAAAGTTAATTATGGTGCAGTGAAATTTAAAGGTCATCCCATGTCTATTTTCCTGGTTTGCTCAATGCTATGGGCATATGGGCACTAGATAAATCCCTTCACTGCTGACCCAACTAACAACTTTCCTGTACACTTTAACCTATTTCCTGTCTAGGTTTCTAGAATCTTTAGCCTGCTTTAGGGTCTTCAGAATGGATTGTTATAGTGCATACCACCCAAGAATTCCATGAAGACCCTCTTAGGAATTTCAAATCATAAAATGTAAGACAGCCTTTCTGCAATATGCCCCCAAGCCATCTACATATCTCACAAATTGGCTGGATTATTTTGTTTTGTTCTTACTACTCAAGAAGAAAATTAAATTTCAGGGAGAATTTTGAAAAACACGTAATTCTTAGGACTAGTTATTTAGGGATGGTTAGCTCACAGTTTTGCAAATTATCATTTATTTATTTGTTCATTCACTCTATTCACTCACTTATTCATTTATTCATTCATTCAGTGACTTCTTACTGAGTTACTGAGTAATCAACTGGGCATATCTTCATGCTAAATTCTATGAAACAAGAGACATAGAACCTGAAGTAAGAATGTAATCATAACCTGAGCTAGAAATCCAGACCCAGCTTCTCCCAGTGAGACATGAGACCAAGGTACACATCTTGTTTCTGACAGCAGAAGCTTGAGGGGGTTCAAAAGGATTCAGAGAAGAAGGGACCATGAGAGGATGAGAAGGGTGTGTGTTGTAAAGCGATGTATTTTGTTTTTGTTGAAATAGCATAAAATAGTCACACATAATTAAAGTAATATGCATGACTCTATGAAAATCAGAAGCCAGTAGTTGTGGTAAAGTTGTGTTCTAACTAATCACAGATCAGCTGTCCCCAAAATCACTTGTGGTGTGCTTTCATAGAATGAAAGGTTTATCTTCCTTCCACATTAGAAAACTTGGTCTCTACTATTCCTACAACAGTGTTAAAAAAAACAGTAGTTTCTTAAAAAACCCTGCTTATGAAGTAGTTTGTTTCCTCTGCCACAATTTGAACACAAATATTCTCAAATAGGGAAAGGTTAAACGTGTGTGTATTGATTTCTTTGCCTCTGTGTCAACTGGACCAATGCATGTGGGTTTAGAGAGGTGATCTAGCATCAGGCAAATGAGGCTCTTGTCTAGGTGCAAAATAAGGTTGTGCCAAAGCACTCAGTATTCAAGGCAACATTTTAATTGTAATAGTTTTTAAAAATAAAAATTAATGCAAAAATCCATGACAAGCAAAATAATCAAGATTTTAAATAAAGACAGAATTTGTATCACCAGATTTTCCTCTTGCTTCATGTGGCTTAACATGATACCAGTCTAGAATAGTTGCAGATCTGTGATATAGATGCAGCTATAGCTTTTTAACTCTAGGTTATATCATCTGTCAGATTTTTTAAAAGACCTGCCTTCTTGAATTTCTAGTGACCCTACAAAAGAGGTCATATATCACTGGAATGTTTCTACTAATAGACATGGAATTTAAGTATTTTAGAAGTAGAAGTGCCCCTGGAGGTCAAATGGCAGTCTGGAAATATGGACTTACGAATAAGTGAATAAGCCGCAGAGTTTGGTCTAGAACCTTCTCTCCCATCTCTAGGCCAGTATTCTTGCTAAGTGATCATACCACCTGGTGCCTGCATGTTTATGAGGTAGAAGTAGGTTATTTATCACTTAGAGCTTCTGTCTGTGAAATCTCCTAGAGACGTTCTATGGAAATTCAATTTAACCTTCTAACACAAAATGAATATACCACATGGGAGTAGACAAAGAACAGATAAATTAATTCCCATCTGTGATTATGTAAATGCACTCTGGTTTTCATGCATGCATTTAATGGGTTAGCAATCTTTATTTTAAATACTGAACTAAGAAATGGCATCATTTGGAGATTTGTTAATTAAATGTGTTCATGTATTAACTGGCATTCATAGAATTTCAGATCTTGGACAAATAGGATGAGAAGAAGCTGTAACAAAAATGCCTTATGTGTGAGGAGAATGTGGTCTCTCTGATGCCATTTCTTGCCACAGATATTCTTTAGCAAGCAGTTTGGGTTTCTTCAGTAGAGAAAGCCCAGCCCTTTCTGGGGGTGGTTAGATGAGATATTGGGAGCAAGAAGCTGTTCTTGTTGACATCTAAAAATGTACAGGTTCTGGGGGGCTCCTGGGTGGCTCAGTCGATTAAGCGTCCAACTTCAGCTCATATCATGATCTCCGGTCCCTGAGTTCGAGCACCGCATTGGGTTCTGTGTTGACAGCTCAGAGCCTGGAGCCAGCTTCAGATTCTGTGTCTCCCTCTCTCTCTGCCCCTCCCCTGCTCACACTCTGTCTCTGTCTCTCAAAAAACAATAAACATTAAAAATAAATAAATTAGGGGCACCTACGTGGCTCAGTCAGTTAAGCATCCAACTTCAGCTCAGGTCATGATCTCGTGGTCCGTGAGTTCGAGCCCCCCGTAGGGTTCTGTGCTGACAGCTCAGAGCCTGGAGCCTATTTCAGATTCTGTGTCTCCCTTTCTTTCTGACCCTTCCCCATTCATGCTCTGTCTCTCTCTGTCTCAAAAATGAATACACATTAAAACAAATTTTTTTAATCAATCAATAAATGTACAAGTTCTCATGCCACCCCAAGGACCATTTGTTTTCCGAGATTATCTCTCTTTAAAGATCCTGTTGCCAGAGCATCCAGCTCAAAATCCACAAATTTTATTTCATCTCATAGCCCTTGCTTTATCATGGGCCCTAGTACAGGAAAGGGTGTGTATGTATATTTGCTTGTATATTGTTAAATTCAGACTATACACGTAGGATTGAATTTAAAAGAGATAAATACTCATATTCATAAGTGGATTGTTCTGATACTGTTGCAATTTTATTCATACTCTAACTTCATCCCAACTGTGACAAGCTCTGCATCATATAAAGTAAGTTACCTGATTTCACTCACCCACTCTGGTCCCCTCCCTTCAGCGTATCCCATTTATATAAGATGCTTTTAGGGCCTGGGAAATAGAATGCATTTTTTGTAGGTAATAGGTTATTTTCTTATCAGTCTCTGACAATTTGTAGTCTCACACCCTTGCTTTCTGCCATCATGCCTGCCGGAAAGAATCATTCTAGTGTGACCAACTTTTGAATGTCCTCTTTTAGTATATTTTCGAGGGCTGCCCCAGGCATTTTGTCTGCTAGCCTTCTTTCACACCTCCCTCTGACCTGAGATAAGAGAGTAATCTGAGAAGCAGAAGCAGACGAGGCTGTTTGAAACCCTAGCCTGGCTTTACTTGATTTCTGTCATTTTTTATTTTATTTGACTGTGGCAGTTTCATGGGTATATCAGAGCTTTCAGATATCACTTAGGGAAGCTAATAAAATCCCTGACAGATCAGATTGTTTTCTGTTTCTTTCTATTGAACTTTTTGGCAATTGGGCTTGATGGGTTAAAACTCAAAGGAGGTGTCTCATTTCCCATTGCTACCTAAATTAGATTCTTAGCTAAGGACAGATACAACTTTTTAGCACATTTTGCCATGTGTAAAATGCAAAGTGGAATGTCCTGCTCCTGGCTTTCTGTCATGTGCCCGGTTCTTGCTTGCTCACAGAACACAATCTGCTTGCCTGGGCCTGTCAGGTTATATAGGGCATTTCATTGTATGCTGGAAGTCTGGATGCATTATACTCTCCAGGGCTGGGATGTCTTTTTACTTGCCTTAAGAATCCAGATTCTTGGATATAGGTCTGATTTGGCTTGGCCACCTGGTAGCCATGATGTAGCAAAGAAGAGGTAACTCACTCTAGGCTTCTAGTTAATGCTCAACAATCGAAGATCTAACAGAAGACCTCAGGCCCTGCTCCGATAGAAGAAAAAGTCTCAAACTTTGAATAAAGATCAAAGATTATACCAAGAACAGAGGCATGTTGAGGACTAACCACAGAGAGCCACTTTACCCTCTGCATGTCCTACACGTCCACAACGAAGAATCTTTTATCTCACATCTACCATCTTGTGTGTTCTTAAATTGGCTTCATTTTCCTGGACTTTCTAAAGAAAACTTTTGTTCAACACTGAGTTCTAGTCTGGAAAAGTATAAAGGACTACTCTAGATTGAGCAGAATTGGATTGGATATTCTTTTATTCTTATAATCTTTGCTTCCCCAAATGAAAATACAGGAAAAAAAAAAAAAAAAAAAAAAAAAGACCTGATTCCTAACCCAAAGAGTTTATACCAAAGTTGTCTTTCCTCTTCAGTTAGAACTTACCTGGAAGGTATTTCCAGACTTGCTAATCTGATAAAGAAATTTAGCTATTTGTCAGTGACCACATGTTGCTTCCTAAAGGTACCATGAGAGACTTTCTGCCTCATGCTGCCATAAAGTTTGAAATGGTGGCTCATGCTCAGTATGTATACTTTGAAGAAAATAAGTAAGCATGAGGGTTATGATTTTCCTATGATTTCTTTGTGCTCAATATATGTTTAATCTATTGTTTTATTTCATCTTTTGTTTCTAGGTTTTATCTTTTTTTTTTTTTGGGGTGTTGCATATTTATATTAATCTTCCTGTTCTCTCTCACTTATCTGTTTATTATTTTTCCCTTTACTATCCTCCAGTACATTATCACTAGAGTAGTAATGCATCAGAACAAAAGAAACTAAGTATAAAACTCAAATACGTAGATCTCAGAGATTTAGAAACTTTAAATTTATAGCAGCAGATTTTTGTTTGTTTGCTTCCTTTTATGTCTTTACTGTTAGAACATTGCCAGCTGCCCAAGTTACCATCATCACTTTACTATTGCTTACCTCTGTTTCCCACCAAAGGGAGACACGATGCTGAATTGGATTGAGAGTACTTCCTTACTTTTCATCAAAGTCATACTTCCTAAGCAAGCATCTCCAAACATTATAGTTTAGTTGTTCTTGTTTTCTAGTTATCTGTAAATGAAATCACAAAATAGTCCACAAAGTGTGCATTCTTTTGTCTCCAGCTTTTTCTCTGGGCATTTTGTTTATGAGAGTCACCCACACTTTTGCATAGCTGGAGTTTGCTCATTTTATTGCTATTTAGTGTTCCAAAGTATCAGTGTACCTTAATTTACTTATCCATTTTACCAATGATGGATCCTTGGATTGTTTCCAGTTTGTGACTGGTCTGAACATGTTTGAACATATCTCCCTCGATTCTCAAGTGCAAGCTTTTCTATAGAGTGTGCATCTAGTTGTGGAATTGAATATTTTCAACCTCAGTAGATAATGTTAACCTGTTTGCCAAAGTGGTTTTATCAATTGATACTCCTGCCCAGTGTCTATGAGAGTCACTGTTACTCCACATTTTCATAAACACTTTCATTTTAGTTGTAGCCTTTTATGTGGGTAGGTACTGATTTTATTTCATTGTACTTTCAGTCTGCATTTGCTTGAGAACTAATGAGCGTGGCTACCATTTTACATATGTATTGACCATTGGGTATTCTCTTATGAGATGCATATTCAGATCATTTTTTTTTTTTACATTGATTAGTTGTCTTTTTGTATTGAATCTATTGATCCGTTCTATTGATCTGTTTGAGGAGACATCATATAATTACAATACTGAGCATTTTGGTACTTTACAATATTCAGTATTCCAATGTTCCAATACTTGATACAATATCTAGTATGCTTATTCTTTGCAATATTGAATACTTAAGTTGCTCTAAAACTTTAGTATTTACTAGGCCTTGTTCACATTTCCCAAATATTTTATAGTTTTCTAAATAGATGTCTTATCCATTTTACATGAGATTCATGATGGAGTGTCTTGCTTTCCTCCCTCCATCTCTCCTTCCTTCCTGTCTCTTATTTCATCATCTGGATATTCCAGTAGAGAACTGGTCCTCAACCCAGTGCAATTTTGTCCCCCTGCAGACATCTGGCAATGTGTAGACATTTTTGATGTCACAATTCAAAGAGTGCTACCGGCCCCTTGTGGATAGAGGCTAAGTATGCTGCCTGATATCCACAATGTACAGGAACAACCCCCACCAGAAAAAAGTCTAGTCTCAAATGCCATTAATGCCCAAATCCAGGAACTCTGTGGTATAGTGTTGTATAGGAATGACAGTAGTGGCCATGGTTGCCTTGTTTCGATAGCAAAGTAAAAGCTTTTAATATTTAACCAATCAGTATAATGTATATTACAGGCTTTTAGTTAATAACTTTTATTAAATAAAGGACATTTCCTTCTATTCCTACCTTGCTGAGTGAGAGCTCTTATTGTGTGACAGGCATCATGTCTTCAAAAACGTTTAAGAAAGCAAAATGAGACCTAAGGAGATGTTCTTGTTCTCTAACAAAAATTTTCATTGCTTCTGCCACAAGACCCCCTTCTGCAGAGATTGAGGTAACTAAAAACTGAACTTCAATCCACATTTCTGTATATTTCTGGTTTATGTTTGCTCACTGGGTATAGTATGCATATTTATATCTATATCTCTTTGCCTATAAGCTGAAATTAGGAAGGCTCAGCAGGGCTCCTCCAACAGCCCATTCACTGGTCCTAGACACAAATCCTCATAGCCTTAATTCATCAAGACTGTCTGAAGCAGCACCATCCTCAGGCCTCCTACTCTCTTTCCACTGGAAACAACACGTCTCCTGGAGTAAAATGGGTCCTAAACTCTGGGGTGATTTCCCTCTGCCTCTATTTTCCCATTTCTCGGTAATATTGTCCCATTTCTTGGTAACTTCACTCTGTGTTTTAGCTCTCCAGTGCCTTTAGACAGACTATGTTTTTTGTTTGTTTTGCCACTCACCTCCCCCTTTTTTTTCCCCTGCATCCCCATTCTCAGTGGGAATATTCTGAATTACCTTTTCTACCATTAGAGAAAGCAGAAGTCTTGTTTTCATTGAATATTCATTTGTTATTCCTAGTTAAAACCTTAACTAGGAATTGACCACTTTGAAGACATTTTTTGTAGGAAGTAGTGCATATTCATCTGTAAACTATTGAAAATGTTGACATATGATGCTCATATTTCACACACACACACACACACACACACACACACACACACACAAAATCATTCTTATTCGAATGAAAACTTTGAACCATTCTTTCCTTTAATTGCTATAATCACAATTCGCATATTTAAGCAGAAGAGATGTCCACCTTTGCTTATCCCTGAATTGGAATAATTAAATTGATTCAAAAGTAATTCTGAAATAAAGTGAGGTGACTTGTAGCTCCCCCATTTTTCAGCCGATTTAGCACAACTTCATTAATTGGCATGTCAATATCATCAACAAGATGTGTAGACAGATACGCAAAGCCCATTGTTGGCATTTTCTGTCTTCTCTGTATTATGCAGATACACTAAAAGTAGATTGTATCTTAAAAGTAGATTGGAGATGAAGTGAAATCAGATAATTAAGCAGTCAGCAAGTTTTCAACTTTTGGGGACTTCCAAGAATAACCAGGGAGCCACAATCAGATTTTTGCCACTTTGGACCAGGTTTAAGAGAAAGGTAAATCTAAGGGGCCTCCAATTTTAGTTTCACTTCTCTATCCTAGTTATATACAGCAACTCAGAAAAGCATCCACTCTGATATCCCTGCTTTCCTCACAAACAGGGATTTTACAGTCCGGGTTTATTAGTGTGCCTATTGACAGCACAAAAGCTTATTTAAATTTCTTTAAAGGAGGAAGAAAAAATGACTCTTAGGATGTTTAGGCCCTCGATCTTATTCTAAGCACTTACATTGACAGGATGAATATATGTCCATTTTCCAAATTTTCTCTGCAAATCTGTGACCCTGTTGGAATTAACTGAATAACTGCATATATAGTAGAACCTCTAAGGATAATGAATCTGAAGAGAAATGAGAAAAATGGAAATTCAACCTAGTGCCAGTCACTTTAGACATTTAGTTGTATTGCAATTTGTTGTTTCAATTGCTAAAATTCTCTTGAATGCTTCATTGCCTCACTGATCTACCAGGAAGTGAGAGCAGTGTTAAGGGGATGGTGGGGATGGGGGTTGGGGTGAGAATGGAGAGCAGAAAACATCCATTTCATTGTGGCCTGAATATTGGTCTGAGTGGATACTGGATATTGTTTTCATTGTTGCTTTCCTCCTGCACTGAGTGACTCTAGCCATGTATTTAGAAGCCACTATACAAAATAATTCTCCTAAAATAAGTAAAACCTTGTGATCTATCTAGGTAGTGTTATACCAAAATTTATTTGAAATAATTTTAGAACATTAAATTACTGCTAACTTTGGAGGAAGGAAAGTAGTGTTGGCTTTACACTAATAGCTCATTTCCTTATAGCAATCAACACCTTGACATAATAATAAAAATTAAAATTAAAAAAACGTTTAGTGGATGTTTATTCTAATTACTTATTATTCAGTTTTCCCGCTTTTTAATCCTCACAGCACTACTATGAGAGATGTTCTGCTACACAAAGAAAATGATGCTTAAAATAGTGAAATAACTTGCCAGTTTACCAACAATAAATGGCAACACTGAATTTGAACCCAGATCTCACTTTATTATCAACCACAGTGCTGCTATATCATGTATTGGGGGGCTATACAGTGACTGAATCATGGGGGTCTGAACAATGAAACAGATATATAAGAGAGTAATGTATAAACTGTAAGATTTTTAGCTGTCCTCAGATAAGGAGAAGGAATTTGAAACATATTTATTAGACTCTGGGAGACATCCTTGAAAGTATAGGAAGAAAATTTGTTTCATTTCCCATTATAGATCCCACATTGACAGGATTCTTCTGGTAGAATTGGGTGTTAGTCACATTCAAAGATCACTGGGCAGTCCAAATAGAATAAAGCAACAGATATGGTGACTTTACTATCACGAAATTATTTTAGTTTTCAGCATCCAAATATGTAACTGCTATGCATTTTATTTGTCATTATTACTTATAGGACTTGTTACTTAATTTCAAAATTGAAATTAGAATAGTTACATCTCAAAAAGCCCCTAAAATTATCCTCTTTCACTTGGATTTTTGCTTATGACTGATTCACAGAATCAATAATTTGCAGGACCAGTATTTTAAGAGGTTTTCTTTTAAATGAGTTTCTAGGGCTCCAATGATTCAAAAAAAATCCCATTAAAATATATTTTACAAATTAAACTGAACCCACCAAATAATACATCCCAGAATGCTTATTTGAAAACAATATAAAAGAGAAGGCTAAAGAAGTTGATGTATATCTTATTCTTTTTAAAATATTTATATGGGACAAATTTCACTGAGTTGGAATCCTTTATTCAGAGACTGCTCAGTAAATAAACTACAGAATGTGTAAGATTCATTTTTACATAGTTAGATAGAATTTATTAATTCCATTCCAATACCAGAGAGAAGCTTAGAGTAGTTTGATGATTAATATAATAAATCATAAAACATGTATTTTCCTCATTTACTTCCCTTTTGGAACTTTCATAAACTTACCCCTACATAATGATTTTCATTAGCCTTGATCTATTTTTTTCTTCAAAAAACAAAAAACAAAAAAATAAAAAACACACAGATACTGTTATTCTTCTTCTCCTGTGTTTGTTTGCTTATTTCTTTAGCAACAGCTTTCTTGAGATATAATTTGCATACCATAGATCCTATTTGTTTATGTACATGGAAGTAAGAGTTGACCTTATGTCAGATGGACCCTTGTTGTAATAAGAAAAGTTTGGAATGTAAGTCATTTTTAGAATTATCCAAGCAAAGGCTTTTATTTTTTATCAAAGCCTGTATCTCATTTAGGTATAATAGATGCATTTCTTCACAACAAACTAATAGTAAATCCCAGGTGTTAAGCTTACTTAATCTAATCTAACAACTTTATTTTCTTTATTTCTTAAATTTTGAAGACTTTTTTTAGAGTAGTTTATTTTTTTATTATTTTTAAATATAATTTATTGTCAAATTGGCTAACATACAGTGAATACAATGTGCTTTTGGCTTTGGGAGTAGATTCCCATGATTCATCGCTTACATACAACACCCAGTGCTCATCCCAACAAGTGCCCATCACCCATTTTCCCCACCCCCCACCTCCCCACCCCCATCAATTCTCAGTTTGTTCTCTGTATTTAAGAGCCTCTTATGGTTTGCCTCCCTCTCTGTTTGAAACTAGTTTTCTCCCTTCAGTTCCCCCATGGTCTTCTGTTAAGTTTCTCAAATTCCACATATGAGTGAAAATACATGACATCTGTCTCTCTGACTGACCTATTTCACTTAGCATAATAACCTCCAGTTCCATCTACATTGTTGGGAATGGCAAGATTTCATTCTTTCTCATTGCCAAGTAGTATTCCATTGTATATATAAACCACATCTTCTCTATCCATTCAGCAGTTGATGGTCATTTGGGCTCTTTCCTAATTTGGCTATTGTTGAAAGTGCTGCTATAAACATTGGGGTACATGTGCCCCTATGAATCAGCACTCCCGTGTCCTTTAGATAAATTCCTAGTAGCACTATTGCTGGGTCATAGGGTAGTTTTATTTTTAATTTTTTGAGGAGCCTCCACACTGTTTTCCAGAGCGGCTGCAGCAGTTTACATTCTCACCAACAGTGCAAAAGGGTTCCCCTTTCTCCACATCCTCACCAACATCTGTTGTTTCCTGAGTTGTTAATTTTAGCCACTCTGACCAGTGTGAGGTGGTATCTCAATGTGGTTTTGATTTTTATTTCCCCAATGGTGAGCAATGTTGAGCATCATTTCATGTGTTAGCCATCTAGATGTCTCCTTTGGAAAAGTACGTATTCATGTCTTTTTCCCATGTCTTGATTATTTGTTTTTCAGCTGTTGAGTTTGGTAAGTTCTTTATAGATTTTGGATACTGACCCTTTATTTGATATGCCATTTGCAAATACCTTCTCCCATTCCATCAGTTGCCTTTTAGTTTTGTTGATTTGTCTTTTCAGTGCTGAAGGTTTTTATCTTGATGAGGTCCCAATAGTTCATTTTTGTTTTTATTTCCCTTGCCTTTGAAGATGTGCCAAGCACGAAATTACTGTGGCTGATGTCAAAGAGGTTGTTGCCTGTTTTCTGCTCTAGTTTTGATGGTTTCCTGTCTCACATTTAGGTCTTTCATCCATTTTGAATTTACTTTTGTATATGGTGTTAGAAAGTGGTCCAGTTTCATTCTTCTGCATGTTGCTGTCCAGTTCTCCCAGCATCATTTGCTAAAGAGACTGTCTGAAAAATTGAGAGAAATGTACTGAGATTTTCCATATACTCCCCCTTCCCTTACACATGCACAGCCTGCCTTATTACCAACATCCCCTACCAGAGTCTTATATTTGTTAGAATTGATGAACCTACATTGAGCATCATAATCAACCAACGTCATAGTTTACATTAGGATTCACTCTTGGTACTATATATTCTGTGGTTTTGGACAGATGTATCATGACATGCAGTCATCACTATAGTATCATACAGAGTAGTTTGACTGCCCTAAAAATTCTTTGTGTTCTGCCTATTCATCCCTACCCACCAGCCCCTGGCAACCACTAATCTATTTACTGCCTCCCTAGTTTTGCCTTTTCTAGAATGTTTTGTAGTTGTAACCGTATAGTGCATTGCCCTTTCAGATTGGCTTCTTTCACTTAGTAATATGCATATAGGGTTTCTTCAGGTTTGTTCGTGGCTTGATAGCTCATTTATGTATAGCACTGGATAATATTCCAGCATCTGGATATATCACAGAGTATTTAGTCATTTGGCTACTGAAGGACATGTCGGTTGCTTCCAAGTTTTGACAATTATAAATAAAGCTGATACAAATATTATGTGCACATTTTTGTGCAGACATAAGTTTTTCACTTTTTTTTTTTTTTTTTTTTTTTTTTTTTTTTTTGGTGAACAGCAAGGATTGAGATGGCTGGATCATACAGTACCAGTATGTTTAGTTTTGTAAGAAACTGCCAGACTTGTCCAAAGTGGCTGTACCATTTTGCATTCCCACCATCAATGAATGAGAGTTCTTGTCTTTTTGCATCCTCATCAAGATTTGGTGTTGTTAGTGTTTTGGACGGTGACTATTCAAATAGCTATATAATGATATCTCATCCCTGTTTTAATTTTTATTTCCCTGATGACTTACAATGTGGAGCATCTTTTCATACGCTTATTTGCCATCTGTAGATCTTCTTTGATAAGGTGTCTGTTAAGGTCTTTGGACATTAATTTGATCAGTTTATTTTTTTTTCTTGTTGTGTTTTAAGAGCCCTTTAACATATGTGTCTTTTGAAAATATTTTCATCTAGTCAGTGGCTGGTATTCTCATTCTCTTGACGTTGTCTCTTACAAAGTGGAAGTTTAAATTTTAATGAAGTCCAGCTTTTCAATTATTTCTTTCAAGGATTGTCTCTCTAGTGTTTCTTAAAAAGTCACTGGCATGCCCATAGTCACCTAGGTTTTCTCCTATGCTATCTTCTAAGATATAGTTAGTTTTGCACCTTATATTTAGGTCTGTGATCCATCTTGAGTTAATTTTTGTAAATTATGTAAGCTGTGTGTCTAGATTCATTGTTTTGCATGTAGATGTCCAGTTATTCCAGCACCATTTGTTGGAAAAAAACTGCCTTCACTGCATTGTATTGCCTTTGTTCTTTTGCTGACGAACAGCTGACTGTAAGTATGTGGGTCTATTTTTGGGTTATCTACTCTGTTTCACTAATCTATTTGATGGTTCTTTCACCAATACCACACTGTCTTGATTGTGATAGCTTTATAGTAAGTCTTGAAATCGGGTATATAAGTCTAACTTTATCCTTCTCCTTTAATGTTTGTTGACTTTTAAAGTTCTGTGTCTAGGGGTGCCTGGGTGACTCAGTAGGTTGAACATCTGACTCTTGACTTCACCTCAGGTCATGATCTCATGGGTGTATGAGATTGAGCCCCACATGGGTTCCATGGTTTCAGCAGATTCTCTCCCTCTCTTTCTGCCTTTTCCTCACTCACACATTGGCTCTCTCTCTCTTTCAAAATAAATAAATAAACTTCATTTATTCCTCTGTATTTACAGAGTTTATTAATTCCTCTGTATTTACAGAGTTTATTATAATTTATAAATAAATAAAGTTTATTTATTTATTTTTGGGAGAAGGAGAGAGAGCTGCCCGAGAGCAGAGGAAGGGCAGAGAGAGAGAATCCCAAGCAGGCTCCACGCTGTTAGCACAGAGCCTGATGCAGGGCTCAGTCTCACAGTCATGAGGTCATGATCTGAGCTGAAATCAAGAAGCAGACACTTAACCAACTGAGCCACCCAGATGCCCCTAAATAAATAAATTAAAAAAAAAAAAAACAATAAAGTTCTGAGTCTATTCTGGGTCTTTTGCCTTTCTTTTATATTTAATTGATGAGATTATGAGCCATGTAGCTTCATTTCTGTCACTTTCTTATGTGATTTTAACTAAATCTTTCCAGTTTTTTTGTTTTTTTTTTTTTTAATGATGTGTTTATTGTACCTTCATTATTATATTAGGCTCACATTTTCTCTGTTGCTCTACATTTCTGAATTTTCTGAAACGTTATTTTCTCTAAGTTTCAAATGTGTTTTCTTCTTCTTTTCAAAATTAAAATTGTGGACCTCCTAATTATCAAAGAAAGGTAAATAGCCCTCTAGAAAGTTGTATCCTATGGCTCTTTGTCATCATCACTTTTACACTAATATAGTTATGTGTATGCAAATGATGTCCTATCGAACAGTCATGTAGTTGGTAGTATTTGTATTGAATCTTGGCAATGCGTTATTTCTAAAGTTTACCCATTTCTTAAATAATCCCCCTCTCTAATGCCTTTAAAAGACAATGTCAAGAATGTAAATTAACTGAAAATAGTTGAGGTTTCCTTGTAAGATATTTAACATTCAAGAAGTGCCTGGTTGGTTGTCTCGGTGGCACATGCAACTCTTGATCTCAACGTGGGGTTTGAGCCCCACGTTGGGTGGAGAGCTTACTTCAAAATAAAATCTTTAAAAAAAAAGATATTTAGCATTCAAAATAAAAATGACAGGCTGCCAACTGCATACTGCACTCTCTCCAGAGATTCAAAACTTGCATATGCTAACAGAAATCACATTAAAAAGTAATTTTGTGTATGAAACAAATTCAAAAGGTGTTTTTCTTCTACTTTAGTTTCAGCATATGTTAAAATCTGGTATACCATTGAGAAATGGGTTTTGATGTTATTATTTTTTTTTTAATGGAAGCTAGTTTTCAAAAAGTCATGAGTTATGCAGTGCACACACTGAGCCAAAGGACTGCAAAGGGGAACCACAGGCAAGCTATGTGGTGGGTTATTTACATGCAGATCAGCCACACTGGGCTGAGTAGCCCCCACATAGAATAGCTCAGGACTTCAAATCACTTTGAAAAGACCAGGCCAGGGCTATAGATTTCTGTGGGCCCTTGTTTCTTGATTACATTTATGGTTGGATTCACAAATTTATAAAAATGAGCCAGTTCACTTATTTGGGGCCAAATGGAATACAGATGAAGAAATCTTTATACACTTCATGAAAGAAATGTGTGCAAATGCAATTATTATTTTGAACTTTGAAAGCAAGGCCCACTGCCATCAATGTCAAGGCATGAACCGTTGCATTCTCTCTGCCTGGCAAGCTAAGCTCCTATTTGAAATGAACTCTTAAGACTCTCCTTGACTTCAAGCAAACATTAGAATTTTCAAGTTTTATTTCTTAAAAAAAAATACTTAATATTTATTATCTAACCAGTGATTTGGAAACAAATAGACTTTTCAAGTACGAGGGGATAACAGTACACTAATGGATTACTGGTGGTATCATTGAATGCGTAATGTGTTGTAGGGCCCAGTAGAGCTAACTAGTTTAGCGGTTGTAAGCAAATGGTGGTTTTCTGAGATACGTAAAATGTGCTGAAATCTTTCTATCAAAAAAAAGAGGATTAACAAGAAATATGCATAAAAAAAATTAAAAGGCAACATTTCCACAACAATATTTAATGGATTTCCTTCTAGGCCTAGGTATCTATGAAGTCTTCCAAGAAGTAGTTTTTCATTTTTACCCAACATATTAAAGGTGTGTGTGTGTGTGTGTGTGTGTGTGTGTGTGCGCGCGCGCATGTGCAGAGGTATTTAGTTAAGGGATGGGGGGAGAATGGAAAGTGTTAGTGGCCTAACTTAATGAAATGACCAGCAGCCATCTTTCTAAGTTCTATTTCAAAACCGGGCTGTTGAATCTCTCTCTACCATTAGGTTTGGCCACCAGTAGTTGTGAAAAATATAAACAGTGCAATGGTTGTATTTTCATAACAAGGTATGACTTACAAAACGTTTGTTTTTGACTTACAAAAGAGTTTACATAACTCCTTTGGTCATAAAGACAATAGGTATTTTCTTTGACAATAAAACCCATATTAGGATTTTTGTTCACTTAATGTATACCTTTAGTTCTTTAACATTAAAAGTAACATCAACTTGAAATTGAAACAAATTATTGTGTGTTTGCTAAGACATCATTAGGGGATATCTGATCGGTAAGATTAACATTTTTCTTTGAAGAAAATTTTTCTCTCACTACTTTTTATTCTTTAGTGACAGTTTCTTCCAGATTGGTAAACTCAGGAATATAAACTGTGAGTCTGTAGGAAATGTAGAAAGATGGACCAGGAAAAGCAAGTCAGAAATGATCAGCTGATGACTCAGCTGAGTCCTCATCATGGTCTGAAGGAACATATCACATAACTTTACATTCTGCAGACTTGTTACTTAGTAAAAAACCCAGATAGAACCAATTTTGCAACAAATGGAATGATTTTGAGTTTAGTTCAGTGGTTTTGTCTCTGTTTTGTAGAGTTAATTCTGTCTTAACTAAAATAGATTCATTTTTTGATATGTTATACATGGTTTCAGATATTCATTATTTAATTTTTAACATAATGAGTTTCAGGTCAAGAATTATCTAAAATGATTTGCAACAAATGAGTGTGTTTTGTATTTTATTCAATATCATATATTGCTAATTTGTTCTTGCTAAAAATTAATCTTTCTATAGGGCACCTGGGTGGCTCAGTTTTAATCATCTGGCTCAGGTCATGATCTCGTGGCTTATGGGTTGAGCCCCACATCAGGCTCTGCACTGATATTGCAGAGCCTGCTTGGGATTCCCTCTCTTCATTCCTCTCTCTTTCCCCTTCCCCTAAAATAAACTTTAAAAAATGTAATCTTTCTGTCAACTGCAATTCAAGATTTCTCACCTCTTCTTAATTTATAATATATGTTGCTAACCTTTAAAAAACAGTCCACATTTATCTCACCCACTTCCCTCATTCCTACATATGTCTGGACCCAAAGGGCAGATCCCCTATATTAAGTTAGTTTTGAAAAAAATAAAATAAATTTATTTTCTCTTGTGACCGGAATAGTTTAATTTTTCAACCAACCCATCAAGTGAACTTTTAAATAACCAAATTCACATTGAACTATTTGTGAGATGGAAAGTTATAATCAATGAAAATCCAGTCAAATGCATATATAAATCCTTCAAATGTCAAAAGAAAGTATCTGATCCAAGCTTTGGAATACAAAACATTTTAAACATTCTGAATGTAAGGCACCTACCTTTCATTAAAATTTACTCATATGGGATAATTTAATTCATTTCTAAATTGGGAGTTATTTTGGCTGATAGTCAGAAACTGCCTTTTTGGTGTAGGAGCTGAAATTTCCCTTCCTCTAGGCTCTTTTGTCTGGTCTAATAATTAAATTGATATAAAACATATTAAAAGAAAAAAAACAACTTTCGTAAGTACGGGAGCCCCATAAAAACATGAGAACCAAAGGACAGCCAGGTAATTGAGGCTTATATAACATCCCAAGCTGAGGAAAGGGGTAGGGTCCTGGGGATACAAAAGAAAGGAAGGTCATTCACCAAAAGGACATGTTTGGAAAACAAAGTTTGCCCCTTATGCAGGAAAATTTTTTAGGTAAAAAGTTTCTCTGGTATTAGCTCTCTTCCTGGTATAGACCCCCTTTCTAATGTAAATTTAGGCACAAGAGATTTTCCTTAATTAGCTGAGTTTAGACTGGCTTTAGCTCAAAATAATCTCAATGATGAGGTTTTGGGGTGATGGTGGGGTTTGTAGCTGATGGTAAGGAAAGAATTCTTGAAGACATCTTTGGTGCAAAAAGGTGATTTTATTAAAGCACAGGGACAGGACCCATGGGCAAGAAGAACTGCACTGGGGGTGTAAAGAGTGGCTAGTTATATAATATGGGGCTGGGGGAGGTAAAGTCAAAAGGGAAGTTTCCAAAGAGATTTTCATATGCTAAATTTTCATTGAGACAGTAGGGAGTTTCTGGACTTTAGCCATTGATGGGATTGCCTTTTTCTTGTAAACTGGTGGAGACTCATCCGTTTAGCCATTTGTTTTGTTTCTTTGTTTTTTTGTTTGTCCTTTCCTGTTTTGGGGTAGCAGGAGTGTCCAAGGAATATTACACATATCCCACCCTGGTGGGGGTGGGGGGGTAAGGTTCTAGCTTGTACTTTGCCCTCAGCTACCTTATGTTCCCTCATCATTTATGCCAAAGAGACATATTTTGAGGTGGCAAAATCAGGTCCACTCTAGCAATTTTGTTCCACAAGTTTACTTGTGCTATATAAAATTGCCCTTGTTGATGGTTTTTGACCTACAAAAACAGCAATTCCATTTGGGTCAAATTAAAACTACCCCTCTGTAAACTCCATTTAAGAATACAAGTGGAGGGGGGCGCCTGGGTGGCTCAGTCGGTTAAGCGGCTGACTTTGGCTCAGGTCATGATCTCGTGGTTCGTGAGTTCGAGCCCCGCGTCAGGCTCTGTGCTGATGGCTCAGAGCCTGGAGCCTGTTTCAGATTCTGTGCCTCCCTCTCTCTCTGACCCTCCCCCATTCATGCTCTCTCTCTGTCTCAAAAATAAATAAACGTCAAAAAAACATTAAAAAAGAAAAAAAGAATACAAGTGGAGGAAGATGGGACAGAAAGCAGCTTCAGGGTTAAAGTCTACTTTGCTATTGGTTCTCCTACCTTTCTTGTGTCTTCTTGTGAGAAATAAGCCCACTGAGCCTATCAAAGGAGGGATGCAGAGACCTGAGCACAGTGAAGCCAGGCTTTAGTCAATGTTCTTGCAAGCAAGGGTGTGATGGACAGGCACACTCTGGGAAGTTACAGCAGACAATTTACCTCTTCAAGTGCAAGTCCTTCCCCTGATTCCTCATTGGCTGAGTACTAGAGGTTACAGCCTCATCCAGAGTGGCCTATGCCCATGCAAAGCAAAAAGTAGGCTCATTGGAACAAATGTACATTCCCTGAGGTGATGCAGAGACTTTTAGTCCCTTTGTTCTTTGGCACATGTTCATTGCAAAGCTGGTGAAAATAAGCCTACGAAATGCAGAGGGGAACAAGAACCAGGAAGTAAAGTGTCTAAGGGTTTGGGATTCCATTGTTGGGGGTAGGGGGTGCTTGGTACATATTTCCAATAGTTTGTAAACCTGTTGTTAACTAGAGAGCACAGCTTTTAATTGGTATTTCTGAAAATGAAACATCTCACTCCTCACACTCCCCACCTTATTTATAGCCAATATTGTTGTTGCTGGCTATTTGGGGCTCTTTTGGGTGTCCAATTTGTTGTTTTCTTTTTTAAAGTTTATTTATTTATTTTGAGAGATGGGGAGAGAGAGAGAGGGAGGGAGGGAAAGAGAGAGTGAGATAGAGAGAGAGAGTGAGCAGGGGAGGGGCAGACAGAAAGGGGAAGAGACAGAATCCTAACCGGGTTCTGCACTGATACTGCTTGGGGCTTGAGCCCAGGAACCTTCAGATCATGACCTGAGCCAAAAGCAAGAGTCAGATATTTAACTGACTGAGCCAACAAGGTGCCCCTTCAGTTCCAATGTGTATTGCTGTTTCAAAGTCCATGGTTTTTTCATCTAGTTCTTATATGCAGACAGCCATCAGAGAATAAGAGAACTTTGAGGCTTGAAGGAACCTAAAGATTGAATTAAGGGTATTCAAATTTGGCCAGTTTGTTTTGTTTTGTTTAATTCCAGTGTAGTTAACATTCGGTGTTACATTAGTTTCATGTGTACAATATAGTGATTCAACAATTCTATACATTACTCAGTGCTCATCAAGATAGGTGTACCCTTAATCGCCTTCACCTATTTCACCCCTTCCCTCCTCCCCTCCTTTTCTTTTGTAACAATCTGTTTGCTAGTTAAGAATCTTATTTTTGGGGTGCCTGGGTGGTTCAGTCTGTTAAGCGTCCAACTTCGTCTCAGGTCATGTTCTTGCAGTTCGTGGGTTTGAGGTCTACATTGGACTCACTGCTGTCAGGACAGAGCCTGCTTCAGATCCTCTGTCCCCCTCTATCTCTGCCCCTCCCCTGCTAGTCCTGTGTTTTTCAAAATCCTTCCTAACTCACAGGCTTCATAGACAGGCCGTCAGAAAGATTTCATCTGTAGACCATCTTTCACCAAACCCTGGTTCACAGCATCTCTGACATGGGTCATTCAATATCACCATAAACGCCTCTCTTGATTGGAAGAGGACACAAGTGAGCACATTCCAAATGCTTAGTTTTTGATATTGAATGGGGCCCTTGGGCCCTGTAAAGAATAGAAATTGAGAAGAGGCCAAAGAGCAGTTCCAGGCAAGGCTTTATTGGGACTTATGCTGGAGCACAAAGGAGACTGCACAAAGGGAAGAATCCCCAGGCCAGCTCCCTGAGGAGAGGTTGGGGAGAGTTTTAAAGAGTCTTCTGTGGGAAAAGGCTGATGGCTAAACATGCAAGGGTGGGGATTTTTTGGTGCTTGCTCACATAAAGGTTATACTGTTTCCTGTGTCGCATGTCTAATTAGTATGTTAAATCTCCATCCCTGGGTGTGAGTTGTAGTATTAAAATGAAGGAGAAAGTTCATGAAAGACTGGTGCTGGGATCCATCTTGGTACAGACTGGTTTGGTCTGGTTCTGGCAGTGGAGCCTCCTTTTGAGGTGAATATCCTACCTCCGAATATGTATACGATAATACTCAGGAGGCAAGTGGTTTGGTTTTTCCTTCTATAGACCTAGCCAAAGAATGGTGGGTTTTGTGGTTAGGGGTGAGGGGACCTGAGTCCAGTCCCTGCTCTGTCCCAATTTGAATGTATTATAAATATAGTGTAACCATATTATAAAGCATATTTGAATCAAGCAAAAGAAAAGAAGACCTCTAATAATATTATCTTAGTAACATAGATATCATTAATGTTTGGCACTATTTTCTTCCAAGTCATTTCCTATGTGTATTTTTAGATTAAAGCAATTCTAATGTGTATATTTTGCATACTACTTTTGTCATATAACACTGTATCATAAGCATTTTCTATAAAGTGCATAATTTTATAACTGTAATTTTAAATGTCTTGACTAAAACCTCATTTGAGTGACAATTCCATGCCATACTTGGCTTTTACCAAATTTTGGGCACTTAAGTTGCTTTCAGCTTTTTTACTAAGATGATTGCCTTTGTGCCTATTGTAAAATTTTTCAGTGTTTAGATTAATTCCTTTGGGAAGATTTCCAGAAGTGGGATTACTGAGTCTGAGTGAATGATCATTATAATTGTTGAATTTACTAAAAGGTTATGGTGCCTATATTAATGGGTATGGTACATCAAATCCTTTCTATGTGGCAGACTGTGCAATGAGCACTGTCCATATATTATCTCAATGAATCCCATCAAAACACTCTGAAATAAATGTCATTTTCCCAGTTTATAGAAAAGAAGAACCATGACTGGTATTGACAGAGTCCAAATTAGGACTTAGGTTTGTATGACACCACAGCCTGTATTGAGGCATTTTACTGCCTCTTATCAACTTATATATGTGCAGTGCCCATGTGCCTACATGACAGAATGGTATGTTTACTTGTTTTTTTCCTCTCTTTTTCTATCAGGTAAAATTCTTCTTAGCCTTCAGGTCTGATTTCAATGTTAAATCTTCCATGATTATTTCTCCACATTCCATGAGGCAGAATGTGTCATTCATCCTGCACTTCCAAAGACTTAACACAATGTATTATTTTTAGCATCTTGAGGGAGGAACTGCAGTGTATTTATGCAGTAGCCCTTGAGTTATCCATCACAAAGCATCACACAAAGTCAGAGATCAATAAATATCCATTTAATGTAAGTATAATGGGTCATGATCTGCTTTTGGAAACTTCTTCCCATTGGTTCAAATCCTCTGTCTCTGCTACAAGGAGAAGTCTATTATATCAAACACTTTGGTCTTATTTTTGGTTTATTATGTTTGCCTACTTTTCAGGTGCTTACTCAACTCCTCACCCCTATATTGTTCTGACAACCTTATCTCTGTGTGCTTAGCTTCCCTTGGGATACGTCCTGGACCAGCTCCTTCATCAGCACGTAGTATGTGACTGACAAAGGCTTCTGTCTTCAGTCTCAGGCTATGGTCTGCTCAGGAAGAGTGGAGGAAGATCAGAGTTACCCCTGTAGACATTAGAACTGTAGCAGACCACAGATAGCACAGATTTTACCTTCCACATTGTTATTGAAACATCCTGAAATACTAACAGTTATCATTTGAGTCAGAAGTGCTTTGGAAAAGTACGTGATAGGGGCGCCTGGGTGGCGCAGTCGGTTAAGCGTCCGACTTCAGCCAGGTCACGATCTCGCGGTCCGTGAGTTCGAGCCCCGCGTCAGGCTCTGGGCTGATGGCTCGGAGCCTGGAGCCTGTTTCCGATGCTGTGTCTCCCTCTCTCTCTGCCCCTCCCCCGTTCATGCTCTGTTTCTCTCTGTCCCAAAAATAAATAAAAAACGTTGAAAAAAAAAATTTAAAAAAAAAAAAAAAAAGAAAAGTACGTGATAAATACATTTCAGTGTTTGGGTTCTGAGTCCATCAATGTCCCTGTGGAGAGTTTCATGGATCCATCATCGCTGTTCTTGATCTGCTCCATTGTCATTGTCTTGTCATCATCGTCATGTTAATGTAAACTGTACAGTAACCTCTTACTTAGGCAGTTGAATGGGTGGGTTGCATCATCATCAAAGTTGGTGTAACCTAATGTACACCATTTTTACCTTTTTACATATTCTGTATTGTTTTCTCTGTTATCTCTAGCATCTACATCCTAAATATCTTGGATAGGATGAAACAGAAAAGAAAGGTCCAAATTACACCCATATGATACAGGAATTGAAAAATCTAAAGTTAAATGACAACTTTTAGTAATTCAACTTTGGTTTAGAAAAATTGTATTGAAAATTGCATCCCAAGCAACTTCAGTACCCTGAAACTTTTGATGAATTGAGTTTTATCAGAAATTTAAGCCAGGTACATATCATGCTACGTATCTAGCTATATTTCAACAATAACTGCACTCTTCAAATTCTGTAAATCTCTAAGCATAAACTTCAACAGGTCAATTTTATGTAAAGTAGGGGCATCTGGTGGCTCAGTCAGTTAAACGTCCAACTCTCAATTTCGGCTCAGGTCATGATCTCACGATTCATGAGACTAAGCCCTACATCTGGCTCTGCACTGACAGTGTGGAGCCTGCTTGGGATTCTTTGTTTCCCTCTGTCTTTGCCTATCCCCAACCTGTGCTCTCCCTCTCTCTTTCTCTAAAAATAAATTTAAGAAAAATTAAGAAAATATAACTTTAGTAGTTTCTACAAATTCTGAAGTGAATACTGTGTATCATATCTGAAATCTTTGCATGTTTTGTTTTATGGTCATGTGTGTGTGCATACATAAAGAATTTTGTTTTTCGAGGTGCCTGGGTGGTTCAGTTGGTTGAGAGTCCGACTCTTTTCATTTTGGCTCAGGTCATGATCTCACAGTTTGTGACACAGAGCCCGGCATCTGGCTTTGAGCTGACAGCGTGGAGTCTGCTTGGGATTCTCTCTCTCCCTTTCTCTTTCTGCCCCTTCCTCGCTTGCCCTCCCCCTCAAAACAAATAAATAAACTTAAAAATAAGAATTTTATTTTACAGAATACTATCAATTTCCCTCATTTAGCCTAGAATATAATTAAAACGCACTTCAAATTTAGAATATAATCTTAAAAGGGGAACATATAGATTTTTTTTAAAGAAATGCATCAGGCAATTTGCAAGTGGATAAGACTATCTTTAGCTAAATAAAAGTTATAGGTTCATTCTTTAGCACAGGTAAGAATCAACTCTTAGTAATCAGAAGCTATATGTACACTAATTAAAAGGTTATATAATGCAGTTTAACTCTGTGTTCTGCTTACCTTCATGCTTGGCAAAACTGAATTTGCAAGGAAGTCAGAGGAAAAATTGCTCTGCTAATAAGGAGAGTAATGATTATGAATAATGGATATTGGAATGCTATTATAGAATAAAGCCACAAGCAATGACGTATCTTGCTGCTAAATTATTTAAAATGCTGTCTGATAATTATAGACTTGTTTTAAGTCTACATCTGTACATGTTAAAGCTGGAATCACAGTTTCTAATCAGCACCCTTTTTTCCTTCTTGGTCGGGTGGGAGGAAAACGGTCTTGAAAGAAAATATGTTTTACAGTTAAAATGTTTAAAGGGAAACTATATTTAAATTAATAGATGTTTGTTTGGGGCAAGTGTTAGGCCAGGGCAAGGATCACTAAAATTTTATAAATACATTGAAGTAAGACCATCATGATTACTGGAATTGTTCCTTACCACATGGAAAGGAAAGTATTGAGGAAGGAAATACATTCTATCATTAAGGAAACAAAATATGAATTGCATATTTAACACTTCATTAAATATGTAGATTGCTGTGAAATCTGGTGAGAAAGTTAAGGATAGTGAGATGCCATAAAGCCATCTTCCCACACACATTTCATTTGTTTCATATATGATAAAGTTAGAAAATTAGAAATGAACCAATGAAGAGCCAGAGTTGGTTAGACATGAAAAATGAGAGATTGGAAACAAAAGCAAATTTTTAGGGATGTATCTTTCCAAAGTGAAAGGCCATTTAAGCCCCTTTTAATACAAAATATTATTTCAACAAACTACATTTTGTTTTGAGTTAATACTAACATCATCCCTATTTTTTATGAGTGTTTTGCCTGCTAAAATAGTACATACCTATTTTTAAATTTTGGGAGAGAAGTCAGAACTGTCTTTTTAAAATTTTACATTTTTGCAATTTTTTTCAAATATAATGCAATATAAATAATACCAACTGATCATCTATTATGTTCAATACTGTGGTTAGTAGTTTCATATACATTATCTTTTATAATATTAATAATAAATCTTTAATTCATACAAATTTTACTGATGGAAAATCTATAAGCCAGAGAACCTAAGAAACTTGCCTTGAGGTACAAACTTTATGCTGAATGCTTGTTGGCCCATAAATCTCACTCTGGGTGATTCTATTAATGAAAAGCTGTTAGATTTTTATAAAATGATTTATTGGATGCTTTGAGGATCCACTTGGTGCTGAACACTTTGAGGGTCTATGCAAAAACCATTTTGAGAAAGAGAAAAGTTCAAAAATCCCCTTCTAAATTCCCCACGGCAACCTTATGTTTTAGAATTAATAAATGGACTTATTCAATTGTTCCTTCTCTAATTGTTTTTATCCAATTGCTATGCAGGTTTTGACCAGCTGAGTGAAAGATTTCATAGTTTTCAATTTTCAAGCTGACTTATATGTAAATGAAATCCAAGAGGTTATTTGTGTAACTGAAGACCTGGTGGCCTAAAATGTCTGTTTGATCACAGTTGTGACACTAAGCAATGAATTTACTGTAGTAGATATTAGAAATTCAAGTCTTTTTCACTCTTTTATTACTAAAGAACTTTTTTTCTTTCAGATTTGTGGTGTCTGATAACAATGTAAGCAAATACATTATCATCTCTTGAAAAAATGAGAAAGAATTAAGGCAGGTGTATAGACAGTAAGCCCACAGATACCATTTCTCTCACAATTGCATTTCTTCTCATCTGTGAAAAACTGTTGTCTTAATGGGGAACACAGCATTTCATTAAGATACAGATTTGTGCTTCCAGTTCTCCCTTATTTCTGTAAAATTCAATAGTCTAGAAAAAACTTTATCTTAGAAAACATGTAGTAAACATGATTGACCATATTAGCTTTGCTCTAACATTAGGCCATTAGACTGGACCCTTTAGCTGCCAGAATCAATTCAGGGTTTAATTAAATTGCCCTATGATCTGACCTTGAAGAGGGAATGTCACAGGACTTCTCAGGTATTAACATCATGGTTATTTTTGAAGCTGATAGAAGAGAATGGAAATTTTTAAAATCTGGTTACTACAAAAGCCCTATCTTGATTATTCCCCATGTTTGCAAAGACCAGCTATTTCTGACCATTAGCTTCCTGTGATTATTCTAACAGTTTTATTTCCCTTTTGAGTGCACATCCTTGTCAAATGCCCCTTCTCCTGTCTTTGATATTTAGTCATTTCCTTGTGAATATAGCAAAAACAACAAAACATAATTATTGCATGCATAATATGGGCTAAGGCCTATATTAGACACAGGAACTCTGATGAGCAAAACAGAATTTGTATCTGGACTTGTAGAACTTATATTCTAGTGTGGAGGACAGATATCAATCAACAAACTCTTTACATATAATATTAGGAGCTGTTGTAATTACTACACACACACACACACACACACACACACACACAGTGGAAAGTGTTGGAAGAATATATCATAATATATAAATAAATTGGAGAATGTTGGGAGAATTGTGTAAAGGGTATTGGACACAGACTTTTCTGGGGAGCTACCCTCTTGCTGAGATCTCAAAGAGGCACAAAATGTACTTGGGTGAAGTAGAGGGAATAATTGGTGAGGTGCTGGTGATTCAGGACTAGGGACCAATATGGATCAAGACCTAAGGGGGGAAGAAGCAGAATCTTCAAAAACTAAGAGACATTGAGTGGGGAGCAGTAGGCAGGATGGTGGTGGGTGTGGGGGTCTGAAGGAGATGGAGAGATGGTTAGTAGCCATATCCAGAGACGCTGCATGTTGCTCTGTGGCCTTGGAACATATTCTCTTTAAATCTGAGCTCACTGGAATTGCTATCTGCATCCAGCCCTATTAAGGTTCTTTTAATACCTTCTTATTTTTTTCCTCTTGAGATAATTTAAAGATTCATAGTTGTGTGTGTGTGTGTGTGTGTGTGTGTGTGTGTGTGTGTGTGTATACACACACACGCGTATATATAAAAGAACCTTAATAGGGCTGGATGCAGATAGCATTTCCGGTGAGCTCAGATTTAAAGAGAATATGTTCCAAAGCTGTACACACACACACACACACACACACACACACACACACACACACACACATCGTGGTCATGTCTACGATCTTTGTTTCTTTTAATTCTTTTATCACATTCTTCCATCTTTCCTGCTTTTTTAAAATCATTTTCGGGGCGCCTGGGTGGCGCGGTCGGTTAAGCGTCCGACTTCAGCCAGGTCACGATCTCGCGGTCCGTGAGTTCGAGCCCCGCGTCAAGCTCTGTGCTGATGGCTCAGAGCCTGGAGCCTGTTTCTGATTCTGTGTCTCCCTCTCTCTCTGCCCCTCCCCCATTCATGCTCTGTCTCTCTCTGTCCCAAAAATAAATAAACGTTGAAAAAAAAAATTTAAAAAAAAATCATTTTCATGTCTAGTGAAAATGTATCCATTCCTCTCATCCATCATTATACACCAGTAGGATATGGCCCTTTTCTCCAAGCATTCCTCTTACACCCATTCCATCTTCCTGATCTTTCTCCTTGGCTGGAATGAAGTCCCAAGTAGCCATTTTGTTCATAACTTTCTTTACTTTCTGGATGATGAAATCGCCAGTGAGGCACATCAAGAACATATAAGATGATTGGCTCTCAGCTGAATTATAATTCCCACAGATGCACAGGTAATTGAAACTTCCCTAGCTGGACTGCCTTCTGTGTGTGGCATTTTAGAATATATTACAGAAAAGGTTGGCCCAAAGTTTTCACCCACGCTGTTGTTTTTATTCCATTCTTGTGTAAACACTTTTGTTTCTTTTTCTTCTCTTCTCAACCAGTTGCTTTATCCCCTGCTCTCTTTCCTAAAGTCGGTAGATTTCTTTTAAATTCTGCATATTCTTTTATGTTCAGTGAGGGCTTGGCTATGCTGTGAGGCTTAAATTAAACATTAAATGGCTAGTATTTGGAATGATGGGAGAAAACCAAGAATAAGACGTACAAAGACCAGAGGACATTAACCCTGTGAGGAAAGCAAGGCATCTCTATCAGAGTGCCTGATGGGGTGAGAATTGTAATTATTTGCCCAGAGTAATTAAGATAGGAGTTGATGGATAACTAATCAATACAGTGTATTATTGAAGATGATGGTGATAAGGATAAAAATGTGCTGCTAAGGATACCCAATCATTGCTCCTTTTTTTAACTTTTTAGGTTTAACGTTATTATCCAATGCATATTCCATCTTTAGAATGCTGTAGTTAATCATTCCAAATTAATGGAGTGATTAAAAGCAAGACTAACAAGTTAAAACTATAATTTTGTAGATATGTAATATTTTCTGAAAATCATTTCCAAGTAAAGAATGAAAAAATGTACATAATATGTACATACTCAAATACCAGTCAGTTTCAAATACTGTCAGATTCATAGTCATCAATGTCTGTCTTTTAGAGTTCCTCAAAATCTTTTGTTAAATTTGCAAGATTTTTTTCTATGGTAAGGGGAAGTAATGAAAAGCCTTACACCCCATCTCTGCCACACTTTTTGAGCTCTATACATTCTCATGATATCATTTGTGGTGTTATTTAAGATTGTAGGTTACTTGTTCAGGGGATCCATCTCCCTATAAGACAGTCCAAAGAGAGTGGGAAGAGGGTGCCTGAATAGCTCAGTTGGCTGAACATCTTGATCTTGGCTCATGTCATGGTCCTAGGGTCATGGGATTGAACCTACATCAGGCTCTATGCTGACCATGGAGACTGCTTGGCGCTCGCTCTCTCTCTCTCTCTTTCTCTCTCTCTCCTCTCTCCTCTCTGATGTTCACTCTCTTTTTCTATCAAAAAGAAAGAAAGAAAGAAAGAAAGAAAGAAAGAAAGAAAGAAAGAAAGAAAGAAAGAAAGAAAGAAATATAGATTGATTGTGGAAGAGGTGAGTGCTCATTCTGGGTGGCTTGTAGCTCCAGAATAATACGGTGTTTTCATCATAATCATTTTCATTTTTTAAATAATCCGTCCAAACACATGAAATATCCTGGAAGTTTTAACTAATTTTCATCGATTACACTCTTATCTTGAAAATTTTTTAAACCTGGAAGTTTACATTAATGGTAAGCCACCTTATTTTAAGCAGCACCTAAAATTATTTAGGGAAATATTATTTTATCAAACATCTAGTGCATAATAATTTGCTGATCTACCAAAGATAGATGGATTTTACTGAAACAGTAGTCCCCATGGTGTTAAGAGCTTTATTTCATTATCCCTTTTGCAAAATTCCACTTTTTTTTATGGAGCATGTCTTCTCTCATTAATATTGTGGCAGGTAACTCAGTTTGTGATAACTGTCACCGTGCTGTCAAAGCCCTAAGGACACCATGAAGCATCATCTTGGCTCTTACTCTGCCAAATACAACTTGGATTCTCTTTGCTTCAAAAGTTCTTGCATTGGGCTCCCTTGTGACGTCTTCTCATCCTCTTAAATTACATGTTCTCAATATTATTTCTCCTAGCAATTTTTGTATATTAGTACTCACTCTTATAGGTCCTTCTAACATTTGCTGGGTTTGATGTTTGACCCAAAATGGTTACCAAATAAGTGACCACCAGTGATTTTCTATGCCAAATAATTCCAAGCAGTTAGTTTAGTAGAATACGCTCTCATGGTACTAAAGTTGCCTTTATTCTTAACTGGTTCTTGGCACATCAAGCAGCACATCTGTAACCAGGCCAACCCAGAGCAACTTGGACCACAGCCCTCAAATGCACATACAGACGTGATTGTCCTTTTATACTATTATTATATAAGTTGACACAGGAGTTCTCAGAGGATATCACATTGCATACAGGAAGGAATGGATGCATCTGCTGGCAGAGATCTTGCCATAGGGGGATCAGACACATTGAATAAGTAATAGTGAGTAATTGTGTGTATTAAGAAGAAATGCATGATAATATGTAAACTTATAAGAAAGGGGCCTTACCTAGCAATGCATTTTCAACAGGAAGAAATGTTTCAACGAGACCTGAGGCGGAAATACTAGTCAACTAGATAAAGGGACTGGGGGGTATGGGGAAGGTACAGGAGTGGGTTAGAGATAAAGACAATTGTATGGGTAAATTCTAAATGACTACACTGTTCAAAAAGCATTCTGTACAAAATGGGGATTTTTAGTTCACAATTCTTGAATTTATTTTTGTTTTAACATGAAGGTATCTTTTTTTGTAGACCACTTCTTTCTTTTTACCTCTGAGACCTTATTTGTGCCTAGAATTTTTGAGAAAGCAAGAAAACATTTCTACATTGTCCCCAACTCTCTTAAACTAATATATTGCTTAACAAGAGTAAGACAGACTAATAGATGACGCAACTTGTATAAGCTTGAAAGTACTTTCCTTTTATTTTATTATGAAGTTAGGTTATTCATTGTTAAAGTTACTTGAGGCACTGTGTTGAGCCATTGCTAGGAGCAGTTAGTGTTATCTTTTCAGGCCTTAAAACATAAGAAACAGCTGGGGGGAAACACAGATATTTTGGAGCAGCACACATATTCTGGGCTATTCATTGATTTCCCTATTGATGTTATTTGCCCAACTGTTTGTTCCAGATAAATACAAAATATGTGCAGAATAAAAAGGAGCACAGACTGATACCAATCACTGAGAATTGTTCATTTTGAAGTTCATGTTCTTTGTTGTCACTGTTTTCTTGTAATGCTGGCATCATCCAGATGCTTGGGTCAAATGAGAGCCTAAGAAAGAAAGAAATAGCTGTGACATTTGAGTTGACAGGCATAATTCTGAAATGTAGAAATCACTGGGCAGGAAAACAAAAATTGAAAATCACAAATGAGAGCTTAAAATGAGGATCATGCTGTCTATTTCAGAATCATTTTATTATATACTCACTATTTTTTGCCAAATATGCCTGCCTTTAAAGAATTGAGGACACAAAAGAAAACAAGTGACTACTTGGAGGTGTCCCAGGAACCAAAGTCTGGTAGGGGGTAACTCATCTCTTTCAGACTCAATATGTGTTAGATAGAGATCAGTCTTAGCAATGATTTTTGGAAGGATTTACTTAGATAAGATATCCTCCTCACAAGACTAGACTGGCTTCTAGTTGTTAATCATTCAGATTGAACCTGCTCAAACTTTTTCTCCTACTTTCCTGGAAATGGCCAAACTTGGAAGCCCTACGGTTTGCCTTGGTACTCTCTGTTAAACTAGGTTCTAAATCTTAACACAGTTTTCTCAGTCTATAGGGGCCTTGGAAGCCCACATTCAATGGTGCTGAATATAGCAAATGCTAGAGAACAACTCTGATCTCTACTGTCACCAGTACCATGTAAGGATTTTTATTTCTAATTTGCATCATTTAGATCTCCTGATGCTTGGCAGAAATAAAATGTGACTTTGAACTAATGAGAACTTTACCATCAAAAACATTGATTTACTTCAGTGTCTACATGAACATTTTCCTTCCAAGTAGTTACTTTGGAAAATTACTTTGAATGTTTTTGGAACTCTGCCTTTTTAAAAAAAATTCTGTTTACATTTGTTCATTTTTGAGAGACAGAGAGCAAATGGGGTAGGAGCAGAGAGAGAGGGAGACACAGAGTTTGAAGCAGGCTCCAGGCTCTGAGCTATCAGCCCAGAGCCTGATGCAGGGCTCAAACTCACTGAAGGTAAGATCATGACCTGAGCTGAAGTCAGATGCTTAACCAACTGAGCCACTCAGGCACCCCTGGAACCCTGCCTTTAAAAGTAGCTCCAGAGTTAGTGCACAAGCCCATAATAAAACTCTGCCATTGCTTTATAGTTAGGCCTTATTTTCCCCATAAATGCAAAAAGTGAGCCATTCAACTGGAACACCAAATTATTCAACATATACAGCACCTGATTATTTTTTGTTGTTTTTCCTCTTAAAATCTTAAAAGCGCCAAAATCTCTCATAATTTATTTATATACCACAAACTCTAAACACAATTTTCAAGAAAATTTGTTTGGAAAGAGAGAGAATCCCAGGTAGGCTCGGTCAGCATGGAGCCCCAGGTGGGGCTCGAGCTCACGAAGAGCAAGATCATGACCCGAGCTGAAATCAAGAGTCAGACATTTAATTGACCGAGCCACTCAGGCAGCCCAGCAACGATCAATTTTGTTAACATATGAGTAATATAAACCTAAGGTCACATCAGTTATATGTCCTGATGGTACTGGACTCAACCTCTTTTCTAATTTACCTTAGTAAGGAAGGTAGCTTACTTTTTTTTTAACATCAGATCTATACCATGAACTTTGCTGATTTTACATAAATATATTCATTTGCCCCTAAGTTTTTTATTGATAGTTTTTTTGCTAAAAATAATATGGCCAAACTGGAAGAGAGATATAACACAGAAAATGAACGTATGGATGCAGTTCAACTTGGCTCAGAAACATGTCTTTCCTTCTAACATTTCATGGTAACATGGAGACATTTTACAGCTCCCTTTTTTCATCCTTGCATCTGTCTTATCCTAATGACAATAGTGACTTCTAAAGATAGATTGTTATCAACTGTTAGCATTTACACACCATTTCTTTTTTTTTTTTTTTTAAATTTTTTTTTTTCAACGTTTATTTATTTTTGGGACAGAGAGAGACAGAGCATGAACGGGGGAGGGGCAGAGAGAGAGGGAGACACAGAATCGGAAACAGGCTCCAGGCTCTGAGCCATCAGCCCAGAGCCTGACGCGGGGCTCGAACTCACGGACCGTGAGATCGTGACCTGGCTGAAGTCGGACGCTTAACCGACTGCGCCACCCAGGCGCCCCTACACACCATTTCTTATGAAGCTCTCAGCACTTACTGCTCTCAACGAATGCCGATTTTCCATTTTAAGCTTTGTTTGTTTTGCTCTCTTAGTTTCATTAACACTTTTTCTTGATTTTATTAAGTTTTTTAATTTTCATTCCAGTATAGTTAACATACAGTGTTATATTAGTTTCAGGTGTACAATATAGGATTCAACAACTCGATACATTATTCAGTGTTAATTACAAATGTACTCCTTAATTTCTATCACCTATTTTACCCGTCCTCTCATGCACCTCCCCTCTGGTAAATATCAGTTTGTTCTCTATGGTTAAAAGTTTCCCTGTTTCTTGGTTTGTCTCTCTTTTTTTTTTTCATTTGTATTGTTTCTTAAATTCCACATGTAAGTGAAATCATAAGGTATTTGTCTTTGTTTGACTTATTTTGCTTAGCATTATTTTCTCTAGATCTTTCCCTGTCATTGTAAATGGCAAGATTTCATTTTTTATGATTAAATAGTATTTCACTGTGTGTATATATATACTACCTCTTCTTTATCTGTTTATCTGTCAGTGGACACTTGGGCTACCTCTATAATTTGGCTGTTGTAAGTAATGCTGCAGTAAACACAAGGGTGCATATATCCTTTTGAATTAGTGTTTTTTTATTCTTTGGGTTAATAACCAATAGTATGATTACTGGATCATAGAGTGGTTCTATTTTTAAATTTTTGAGGAAACTCCATACTGTTTTCCATGGTGGCTGCACCAGTTTGCATTCCCAGCAACAGTGCACAGGGGTTTCTTTTTCTCCACATCTTTGCCAACACTCTTGTTTCTTGTGTTGTTGATTTAACCTTTCTGATAGGTGTGAGATGATATCTCATTGTGGTTTTGATTTGCATTTCCCTGATGATGAGTGATGTTGGGAATTTTTTCATGTGTCTCTTGGCCATGTGTATGTCTTCTTTGGAGAAATGTCTGTTCATGTCTTCTGTTGCCTTAATTTTTTAAAATGAGTTGTATTTTATAAAAGAAAAGATAAAAAACATTTTTGAAAGGTTATTGAAGTCAGAAGGAAGGAAAAAGAAATGGAAGAGGGTAATATAGAAAAACCATGCTTCTTTTAACCTAGACAACTTGCCTCTCCAAAATAATCTTTTTCAAAGTTTTAGTTGTTTCTTCTAATATTTGCCCCTATATTCCTAGATAATACTGATTTCCTATTATGACAGATAAATATTTAATTATCCTACACCTCACCCTTTCTCTTGTCCATTACTTTGCTTTTTTAAAAAAATTAGTGCATAATTAACCTGTAATACAGTGCATTTTTATACACCTATGTAACCATGACTCAAAACAGGTTATGGAAGATTTTATCCCTCCAGGATTTTCTTTCAAGGTCTCACCCAGTCAGTTTTCTATCCCTTCCCCTTCATACACACAGGCACCATTATCTGGTTTCTGATACCATACAATAGGAGTTTTTTTTGCCTGTGTTTGTATTTCATATAAACGGAATCAAATAGCCTTGCTTCTTTTGATCTGACTTTTTCCCCTTACCTTAAGTTTTTGATGTTTATCCATGTTGTTATGTATATCAGTAATTCACTCTTATTTTATTGCTAAGTAGTATTTCAATGTATACATAAGTCACATTTTTTTTCTATTGGCTTGTTGATGGATATCCGGACCATTTCCAGCTTGTAACTATTATCAATAAAGCTGCTTACAAACATTCACTAATAGGTCTTCGTTAATACATAAATTTTCATTTCTCTTGGAAAATACTGTGGAATAGAGTTGCTGGGTCGTATGGAAAATGCATATTTAACTTTATAAAAAAACTCCAGGGGCGCCTGGGTGGCTCGGTCTGAGCATCCGACTTCGGCTCAGGTCGTGATCTCGCGGTCCGTGGGTTCGAGCCCCGCGTCGGGCTGTGTGCTGACAGCTCAGAGCCTGGAGCCTGTTCGGATTCTGTGTCTCCCTCTCTCTCTGCTCCTCCCCTGTTCATGCTCTGTCTCTCTCTGTCTCAAAAATAAATAAACGTTAAAAAAAATTAAAAAAAAACTCCAAAGTAGTTGTCCAAAATTGTTAAAATCATATACCATCTTATAATACCTCCAGAAGTGTGTGAGGGTTCTATCCGTATTCTTCAACATTTGATGTTTAATTTTCACCATTATTCTTGATTTCTTCCATGTTTCTTCTGTTTCTTTTTTTTTATTTTTTTTTTAATTTTTTTTTCAACGTTTATTTATTTTTGGGACAGAGAGAGACAGAGCATGAACGGGGGAGGGGCAGAGAGAGAGGGAGACACAGAATCGGAAACAGGCTCCAGGCTCTGAGCCATCAGCCCAGAGCCCGACGCGGGGCTTGAACTCACGGACCGCGAGATCGTGACCTGGCTGAAGTCGGACGCTTAACCGACTGCGCCACCCAGGCGCCCCTGTTTCTTCTGTTTCTTGTGTTATCTATATTTTTCCCAGGTTCCCCTTTACTTTTTGTCTGTCTCTTTCATGCCAGAAGGGTTCCTCAGATTCTACAAATCCCAGGCTGCCAATTCACATTGAAAAATGAAACACTAAAAATTTATTGAAAACATTATATTTGTAGGAAGGATAATCAAATGACAGACCTCACTTTAGGACAATCAGGTGGCCGTCTGTCTTCCGGGAGTGGTTTCTTAAATAGTAGCTTCTTGTAGTCTTTACTTTGTAGTGGTTCGCATTATCCAGATCCTCTGATCTTCTACTCTGGGTTTATAAATTTGGCTCCCAGGTTCTAGAGTCAAGTGGATGAAGAGGTGTGAGACTTCTGTTCAGTATGCAGATGTTATTTAACCTTTCTGTTTCCCATTTCATGCTTTGCTCTTCTACTTGTATCTATTTGGTATCCCCAAGTCTAGAGGTTTTTTCATTAAGTGTTTCCATAGACTGTACTTCTTTTCTCCTGCTCAGGTAGAGGAGAACCAGTAACTTGACTATACTATGTGGGAGGGAGAATAGAGAGGTTTGGGTCTTCTTAACACAGAACTGTAAACAACTCTTCTGTTTTCAGCCCTATGTCACCATGATCTTCTATAATACTAGGCTATCATGGGAGCTGTGGGGTGAATCATCTGCTTACCATCACATGCACTTAGGTTTACTCTTCCTCTGCTCTGGTAAGTCCTGCACCATCCTCCGCTCAACTTCTCTTTATCTTTGGTTATAGAGGAGTCCTGCTTTCCTGAATATTGTCATTTGTGTTTGTTCCTTGATTTCCATGTGTTTTTAATTTTTAGTTGTACATGGATCCATGCAAGATGTTCAGATTACATTTTCCTAGAAGCGTGAGGGAGATTGAATTAGAGGAAAGCTGTAGTATTTGCTGATGAAGAGCAAATTTAGTGTTTCTAAAGTGCTAAATCTAATGGGGCCACTCAGTTTATTTTCAAGAATGCTAAACAGACTGCTTTAGAAAATGAAACAAAAGAACTTCAGAACCCCAGAATAGGGGTGGCACCCAGTCTCTCTTCATCACCATAAGGGTTTTGAGGGTAAAAGTTCAAACAAAAGATATATTCACCTTTTAAAATGTAAATGAACTGCAACATCAGCATAATTTTCTTGTCCTATCTTTGAAAAAAAATAAAAGTACACACATTCACAGTTTTTCTTTATTGTCTCAAGAAGGGTTTTGAAAACCCATAATTATAGAATTTATTGAAGAAAAAAATAACTAATAAATATGTTGGAGAAGAATGCTCAAAGGTTTAAGGATTGCTGGGCAAAATGTCTCCATTTTTAGAATGAATTCGGAAGGATGCTGAAGTTGTTGCTCGCTGACACAAGATAAAGCCGTTATAAATTAAGCATGTTGGAAACAACAGGGAGGGTAAGGGCTGACAAATTATTGACATTGCAGGAGACAACCAAAGAAGGATGTGCTAAAATGACATTTTGATGATCTGGCTGCATGTGTGACTATTGATGTGTATTTTCAGAGGGAAGATATCCCGACTGCACTAATCAACATGTATAATCAAGAACTTACGACATGCTAGTCACTGTGTAGGCTATCAAGAAATATGAGCACACCCATGATTTCAAAAAAAAGTAGTCTGTTATAGAGGCATGTTCAGATAAAGGGAAGTCATAAAGGAACAGACAAGGAGTGTCAATTAAGTGATACAGACAGTAAACACTACCCTAGTTCAGAAGGGCCAGAGAATGGAGTCTGCGCAAGAGAGGCAGAATTTGCCATTGGTCTTAAAAACAAATCAGCGTGAATCAAAATGGGTGTTCTAAATTCTGTAGTTTATAAAAGAACTTATAAAACATGGTATCAGTTTCTCCGAGTTCTTTTTTTTTTTTTTCTTTATTTTGTAGCTACCTTGTATTTTGGCTGAAATAAAAATTCATGTAATTTATCATTGTCTAGTAGGTAGTAAGTTGTTTAGATACTTTTATAGTGAAAATATGTCTTTTTGTTCTATTTATACACTTGTGTGATCATCTTTGGCAGTGTGATCACAAGCTGCCAAATCTGAAGACTTTGGCAGAGAGATGCGATGTTATATTCATTTTTTTTAATTAATTAATTAATTTATTTATTTATTTGAGAGAGACATAGTGCAAGTGAGGGAGGGGCAGAGAGAGAGAGAGAGAGAGAGGGAGAGAGAGAGAAAGAATCCCAAGCAAACCATGCACTGTCAGCAAAGAGCCTAACATGGGGCTCCAACTCACGAAACTCAGATCATGACCTGATGTGAAACCAAGAGTTGGATGCTTAACCAACTGAGCCACCCAGGCACCGCTTGGTATATTTTTTATTAGCAAATTTCCCCGGGAGAATTCAGAATGGAGGAGGATCCACTAGTGATCTGAGGATAAGGAAGACATCCATGATTTGTAGCATTGACTGATTTGTGTGGTGTGAATATTCCCACCATGCCAATTTCAAGTTTCCAACTGGAGGTTACTGAATCCCGACTTGGGAACAGTTAAGCACAGTTAGCTGTCCTGAACTGGTGCAAGCTCCCTCTAGCTCCACTGCTGAAGCTATCAGACTTTCAGAATCCATCCAGTGAAATGTGGGTAGGGATGGTATCCAACATTTTAGCCATTCTTTTTCCAGTCTAATCTTTACCTGGTCTTCCTATCATCCTTCCTTTTCAGGTAGATGGCTCTGGTAACAATGTTATAGAAGTCAAAAATACTTTATCCTAATATGTATCTTGTTCATTTAGGCTGTCAAATGTAATTTAGTTTGTTATTGATGGCAGCAGTGTCTCGCTGCCTGAGCAGACCCGTGGCAGGGATGTGAATAGCAGAGGAGAGAGGTGTCAGGATATGAAGTGCAGTGCAGGTGTGGTGCATCTGTGTATTATGAACTTTCTTCTGAGACAAGCTTGTCACTCTGGGGTTCTTCAAAATTTGGGTCAGTAATCACTCCACAGATTTGTGGGTAAGAACCCAAAACTGTGTAATTCCGAAGGCCATGCCAAAGTCCTATATTTTATGTGAGGCTTCATTTCCTTAATGGGTCTGAGAGAAACCTTGTAGAGATGTTCCGAAGCCATGAGTGCCTGTACCATAATCAGGTGTTTACCCAGAACTATGTGAAGCAGAGTAATCAAACGGTGAGTAACAATCCAGTTAGAGCTTGTTTTGCCAAAGGCCAGTACTCACCTGTACTATTAAGGAAGTGCTGACTTTCTTCCTCTAAGTTGCCACACATTTGTGGGCATCTATAGTCCTTTCAGCTACCACACGACATTTACCATTTTCCTGCTTTCTGCCTTGGCTGCCACTATAATGTCACCAAAATATGACAGAGCCAGTGCCAAAGTGCAGTTGCTCTTACTGGTCTTGCTGATGCCCAGGAAGCTCCTAGGAAGAGCCAGATGGTGCCTGAAAGCAATGTCAGATGTAAACCATCCACCTAGCATGATGGAATTTAATGCAAATGCTGTAAATTAACAATATCCCTGAGAGTTTAGTGGAGAATCCAAAGACTATTTTAATTGTTTTCTTTTTTTTCTTTTCTTTTGCTGAAAACCCTTTCTAAAGATTCAGCAATGAGTCCACAGGGTTGGGCTGAGTACTGTGCGTAGAAGAATCTGTACCCCTTCTGGAACGTGATACTTCCCTCGAAGTATGCATACATGTCTTAAACCTTCTCTTGAGATAGTATTCCTTCTCTGAGATTCTCTTCCCCTCCTTTCACAGGCCGCACAGATTTTATAGAGATTGTAGAAGAGATGAGACAGAAAGCGATGCCTGGTGCATTAACTACTTAACCATCTTCCTTGTCACTGAAAATACTGAACAGAAGGGTACATTGGTTTGAGAGCCATTGCCCTAAAAGACTTGTCTTTGAGTCTTTAAAAATCTTCAAATAGGAAACCACTTATTCAAGAGAAGTTTAGATAAAGCTAAGGGTCAGAGCCAGGTATGTAGCAATATTGCCAGTTATGAAGAATGGGGAGAGGGAGGGCATACAAAGAATAAAATTCAGAGTTCAGATGTTGGAGTCACAAATCAATGTGAGTTGGGATGACAAGAGTGGTTAAAAGGAGAAACCATGAGGGGCTCTTGGGTGGCCCAGTTGGTTAAGTGGCCAATTCTTGATTTTGGCTCAGGTTATGATCTTGCATTTTGTGAGTTCAAGCCCCATGTCAGGCTCTGGGAAGGCTGTTTGGGATTCTCTTGCTCTGCATGTCTCCCGCTTGACCCTCTCTAAATAAATAAATAAATAAATAAATAAATAAATAAATAAATAAGAGGAGAAGTCAAGACTATTTTCAGAGAGCAAAAGACCATTTTTATGGAGTTCCTGCTAGGTTAATGGGGCTGGGCAGGGTGGGATGTGTGAGCTATACACAAGTATTTATTACCAGCCAGTTGGGACAAGTTGAGGCTGCCTCTCTTTTTAGAGCATCTGCATTTTAAAGATGTATCTACATTTTGCTGTACTTCAAGTTTGTTAGAACATCAGCATATGTGTTGACAAGGCAAAGGTGTGTTAAATATCTTTATGGCTAGTCAATCCTAATAAAGCAGGACATACATTTAATTATAGTCATTTGACAGTAGCTTTTCTACTTTAATTATAGTTTTATATAATCTATGCTTGATTTAGCTGAATGATAATGAAGTAGCATTTATATGTTGTGTATGAAGAAGGTTTTGGACCCTGTATGCTTATGAATTACACTCTCAGTCTAAATGTATAAGCATATATAAATAATATACATGCTTTTCAAAAATATCACATTACTAGAGGTTCACACCTTTCTTAAATATAAACAAGATTTCTTTGCAGATCATTGAATATAAGAGATCCACAGAGCAATGCTGAGTGACACATTTTTCATTCACAAATGTGGATTTCACTTAGCTTGTTGGTAGGTCAAAACCTAAGGGCCTAATGAATGGCTTATCTCAGTTCAGAATTTGACTCTAGGGTGGAAAGACTATAGTTAAAAGAAATTATTTAATATTTCGTCACAGTGTTATTTTCTTACAGTGATTTACTTTGCACATTTGCTTGCATCTAGAGATTTCAAAGGAAAGACATATTTAACCCAGTTTCTGACTCTTGTTGCCAAATGAGGGATTTGCAGAAGAGTCATATTCTCCATCAGCAAATGCAGGTGAGGTTTGCAAACGTCAGAGTCAAAACTGGAAATTCTATTTCCCCGTTCCATGGAAGTGTAGTTTTACTTCTTCATGCCAGTGTTGTAACTGCTGTCACCCTTTTGAGTGCCTCTGTGGTATTAGTACTAGGTTGTTAGCACTTCTGTGGTTAGGCATTGTATCTGGCAAGAAAAACACCACCAGGAACCCGTAATTGCTAGAAATTCTCATTCATTTGTTTTTGCTTTTTGATGAAACATTTGCCTAATGTATTCTCCAAATCTGCTCAGCAGGCATTCCCTGAACTTCTGCTTCGCAGTGTATTGGGGTGACTGAAGCAAAAACTGTGGTACTCTCTGAGTTCCTAGAGCTGAACTTTGGTGGTAGTGGGGGGATTGGGGGAGGGGCCAGGTAAGAAAAAAAAGCTTCCTACTGAAGATGATGTAACTTGGCAACCTTACACGCATGAGATGAGGGTGGGAGAAAGATGAAATAAGAACTTACTAAGTCAGGATTCATCATTCAAATATATTTTCATTAAGGTTTGTGGATTAAGGATCCTAAGACAAGAATGTGAGCTAAAAAATCTTATTTTATAAAGAAATGACAATGAAATATGACATTTTGCTCTTTACACCCCTCATTCTCTATGCCTGGATGAAATTCTCTAGCATTGTAGGAATCATTTCTTTGCAAGTGCTGCTGGTGAGTTTTAATCCATTCTTCCTCTTGTAATGTAGTTACAGTTGGGGGTACTGCCACCTGGAGCTGAGAGCTGCTTTCAGCTGGGCCAGGTTTTGTGTTTTTCTCTTCTCTCCAAAAGATCCCAAGTCTCTTGTATTTATTTAGGTATTTTAGTTTGCATGAAGGGGGGGGGGGTAGAAAATAGTGTTCAGCAAATCAAAGGTGGCTGAATGGAATAACAGACTTTCATTTCCTGAGGGAACATTTGAGGGTGATTGAATTGCTCTCCATCTACAAGCCACGTTTTACACCATTTTTCTACTTGACTAATTGATTATGACAGGTGTCACCCAAGCTCTGCAGCTTAGCCTGGCATGATGCTAAGACAGAGGCAGAGCAAGCAACCTCTGTTGATGAAATAGAGAAGGCTGTGCATGGGCATTTTTCTTATTGATTTTTCTAGTATATGATGTCAGTTAATTACTGAGAGCCATTCACTGCATAAATGTAAGCACTCATTATGACCTTATTTTCAATTGATTTTATCCCCTGCAAACATGATCAGTGATTTGTTCATTTTTAATGAGACATAAATTGAAACATATCTATGGTTGTAAAATATATATAAAGACCAGATAATGGTGAATACCATATTCCATAAAGAGTAAACCCCCTACACTATATACATGGGTGTGTTTGAGCGAGTGCAGAAGGAACAGCACACAGATTGCTAAGATGCTGAGTTTTAAGCGCACTGCTTCTCCAGTTTCACAACATGATGAAAAAATTTAGAAGATCCACACTGTACCGAGTGAAAGAGGCCAGACACACACACAGAATATATCTGTATGAGTCCACATATATGAAATTCTAAAAAATGCTAACTGAATCTGTGGTGACAGAAAGCAGATCACAGGTTTCCAGGAACTGGAGGTGGCAGAAGGGATAGCTACAAGGGACAGGAGGAAACTTTTGGGGTTGACTAGTAGAATCTGTTTCTTGATTCAGGTTGTAATTCTATAGGTTTATACCCCTGTCAGAACTCATCAAATTCTGTACTTCAGACGGGTACAGTCCATTAAACAGAAGTCATACCTCAATAAAAGTTGTTTTAAGAAATGAAAAGATGTATTTCTCATCATTTAACCAGTGTTTGGAGAATTACCATAGATTTACCATGTCTCTGATAATATTAAACCATTTGTGCATATGAATGAAAACTTCCTATTGCTCAGAATGTACTCTTAGGAGAAATTGAATTGATAATATCCTTGATATATATTGAATATTCAGGCTCCAAAGGGCCATTCTAAGGGCAATTGAAATTTTCTCTAGTGGGCTTGATAATTTCTACTGTCCTAGAAACAGGATAGGCATAACTGACCTTTGAGAAGTTTCTTATATTGACCTACATAATAGGTTGCTATATTAGTTTTGCATTGCTGTAACAAATTATCATAACCTTAGCAATTTAACATGATATACATTTATTATCTCTCAGTTTCCGTGGGTCAGGAGCCCAAGCACAACTTTGTTAAATTCTCTGGGTCAGGATCTCACCAGGGTATAATCCAGATATTAGTCAGGGGTCAGGTTTCATCAGAACTTGACTGGGGTATGACCCATCTCCAAGCTCCTAGGTTGTTGGCACAATTTGTCTGCGGCTACAGGATAAATATCCCCACTTTCTTTCTGGCCATTACCCAATGGCTACCCTTAGATCATAGAGGCTATTCACAGTTCCCTGTCATGTGGCCCATTTCATAGACAGTTCATAACATGGCAGCTCATTTCCTCAATGCCAGCAGAAGAAGCTCTTTTTTTAGTCTACTAAGACAGAGGTTTATAAGATATTACCAAACACGAGAGTGAGTACCTTTGCCATACAATATAAGAGCATACCTGTCTTACCAGTTTTGCCATATCCTATTGACAACAAATCTAACTGTTCTCAGTGGAAGTACAGTCACCTTAGATCATTTGGGTCACCTTAGGACATATCCATCACAGTTGTTTACTAGAGGAACCCTAAAGGAAAAATTATCTAATAGTATATTTAAATAAATAATATATCTGTAAGTAAATTCGTAAGTATATATTTCAAAACAGCTTAAGCAGAGTGTGATTCAATTTTAAATAATAGTGTTATTAGTACACTTAAATTCGGGGTTAATTTATACTGGTTTGCTTTTTAAACAAAATTCCAGGACCCTAGCTATTGTACAGAATCGGACATGTCCTTACAGGCTGCATCAGGCCCTGAAGGAGTTAATGCGCTTCTCTAAAGTTGTCAATTTCCTTCCTCCTCATCAGTAAAATAAGACCTATAATTTGCAAAATGAATGTACATTCTTGAACAGCGACTGAATAAAAAAATGGAGTATTTTAATAATTAGCTATTCAATTATCTTATGGTTGCCTACTGTTCATAAAATCAAAAACATAATGTAAAATAACATACATCATAATATTAGTTACAGATGTCAGCTTCTTCCTTTTTTCCTGAAGAAAAGGTGTTAATGAATTACTCTAGACTGATTTCTGACATAATTGCCAGGATTGAACAATATATCATTCTACATTTATGCCAGCAAATTAGCATCTGTGATTCATACAGTGGTAGCTTTCTTAATTTTATCATGTACTAAATACACGTTGTTTAGGTTTTCAAAATAACAGGTGGCTCTATACCTTCTAGACTGAAAAGAATTTACAATTCTGTCATTGAATTAGTGAATATTTCAAAGATGACACTAACGATATGCCTGTGGGTTTACAGCAAAATAAGGTTGCAAGTCTGACAAGCTACTAAATACTACAAATGCATCAATAATTTTAACCTGAGAAATATGACTTTTAATATTTTTTCTATCTGATATATTTTTTCATGACAACACTCGGCACTTAATATTAATTTTTGCATATCAGGAAGGCAGCTACAGATGGTGTCAGCAGAAGTTTGTAATATCGTCTGTTCTTATGTAAACTATATGGTTTTTTTGAAGCCAAAGGCTGAGGTTTACAGACATTGTATGCCACTGTATCAGTGACCTTAGGTGCATTCCTGAACTGCCCAAAGCCTAGCATGATGCAAAATTGCAGTAGACGTCGCTGAATGTGTATAAACTGATTTGCCCAATACCTGGTACATAGGGATCACTCAAAAAACAATGATGATACAATTCCTTATCAAAATAAACCATGGATTTTTCCCAGCATAAACCACTTCCCCGGGACTAGCAACTAATGGAGCAAAAAGCAGCAGAGTATGTTATTTCTAATTACACTACTTTCTTCTGAGATCAAGAAGTCATTTGGATTCACTCTACCCAAGTGAAAGAGGCAGAGGCAGTTTATGTTATTATATTTGTCTTTAAAATGAGGAAGCAGAAGCAAAGCAAGATTAAAGTGTTTGCCCAGTGTGGTGTAATGGTGAAATTGGAAGCAGTAAGCACTATCCCGTGATCTAATTCCTAGCTGTTCCTTTTTTTTTTTTTTCCTCTTGGACATCTCCTTTATTTAGAAGAAGTTTATGAAGTGCTTCCTTTGAGTTGGGCATTCTTTTTTTTTTTTTTTAATTTTTTTATGTTTATTTGTATTTGAGGAAGAGATAGAGTGTGAATGGGGTAGGGACAAAGAGAGGGGGAGACACAGAATGCAAAGCAGCCTCCAGGCTCTGAGCTGTCAGCACAAAGCCCGACATGGGGATCAGGCCCACAGACTCTGAGATCATGACCTGAGCCTAAGTCAGACGCTTAACCCACTGAGCCACCCAGGCATCCCAAGTTGGGCATTCTTATGTGTGCTTTATAAATTTGCACTCAGCTGACTCTTAAAACAGTCTTAGAGGTTAGGTGCTGTTGTTGTCTACATTTTACAGGTGAGAAAACTGAGGTCCTGAGACGTGAAGTAACTTAAGGGTGCATATGTGGTATGTAACAACAGCAAATTGGCTCTGGAATCTGTACTTAACCACTGTTCTGTGCTGCCTTTACCTTTTAGATGTAACTTTTTCTTTTCTCTAGGCCAAAAACATATCAAATAATACCTTTGTTCCCACCCTGTGATCACTAGAACCTCAACTTTATTTAACATATTGAATCAGTCACCAAGGAAGTTACAAATGAAGAATGTGAGCTCCAAGAGGCCAAGGGGTTATCTTTTTTACTTCATTTCCATTACCTTAGAATGGTGCCTATTACATAGAAGATGCTCAGCAAAAATATTTTGAATGAATAAATGATCACACAAATAGATGAGTGAATGGATAAATGTACAAATTAAATATGAACCTTGTTATAAGGGAGTTTTTAGTTTAGGAAAAACAAACCAAAATTCAGATGGATAAAAGGTTTTATATTTTTTTATTCTCTTCAGATTGTTCAAAGAACCTTTCCATATATAAAACTATTCCAGTCTGGGTGAAACAGACTTGCTCAGTTTTAAAATAAATATTAGAAAAACATATGGTAAAATCCAAATTAAACAAGCTTTTATCTGCATGGCTCATTCGCAATCCAGATTAATTTGGTAGAGGTGAAAATGAATTTTTTCACAGAAATTATCTTGCCATATCTTAGCATGGCATTTCCATATGGGTGACATTTTTTGAGAGGAAACTGAGAAGCAGAACTAAAAATGGGAAAAGAGGATGTTGAAGGTGACTTTGTCTTAAATATACCCCTAATATACCAGTATCTAAAGAGATCAATAACATGTGGAGGTTAATAGAAAGGATTTGGTAGATGAGTTTCCATCGCCTTATCATTATAAAAAATAGTGGCATGTTTATATTTTAAAAATTGTGGTCCAGGGGCGCCTGGGTGGCTCAGTCAGTTAAGCGTCCGACTTCAGCTCAGGTCATGATCTCGCAGTCCGTGAGTTCGAGCCAGGCGTCGGGCTCTGTGCTGACAACTCAGAGCCTGGAGCCTGTTTCAGATTCTGTGTCTCCCTCTCTCTGACCCTCCCCCATTCATGCTCTGTCTCTCTCTGTCTCAAAAATAAATAAACATTAAAAAAAAATTTTTTTTTAATTGTGGTCGAATTCAATTTGCTCAAAAAGGGGGATAAAGGTAGATATATTTAAGAAGGGAAGCTAATATAATCAAGAGAGGAGAATGGGTTTTTGTATAAAGACTAATATATGCTAAGGGAAAAGAGGAAGAAAATGTCAGTGTGCAGTATTAGAGGGGGGTGGGGTTATGGTTTTAAGATTGGAAAGACAAGGTCTGAGAAGGGAGTTTTATAAAAATGTATGAAACTAAGGAGGACATGAAATGTGGTCATTGATTTATTCAACAGATCCCAGTATTCTAAACCCCACAGATCTGCTCAAAATTTAGAAGTGGTTGTTTCAGCATGAATGATAAATATATTTCATAGCAGATAATGAATCTTCAGACTGAAAATGGCACATGAAGCTCCCTAATAACACATTAAGATAACATGACATTTTTAATACACATCCCTAAATTTCATAATCAGAACCATGAAAGTCAGTCAGATGTTTACATAGCATGGTCCCTGGTGAAACCTCCATCAGAGAACAACCTGCCAGACTCATTGATATTGAGTTGATGACCAAAGCTATCTTTAGGGGAGATTTTTATGGAGACAAAATTATACTGAATTTGCCTAGTGACCTATTTTGTGGTTTTTAAGCAGGTAAAAATGGTGAAATCATCTGAATATAAGGGATGGAAAGAGAATAGCAGTATGCATGGGTAGGTATCTTTAAAAAAGAACAAAACAAACTGGGCTATGTTTTTGAGCCACGATGCATGAAGCAGAGGGCAAACATGAGTAAATGTGAAGTGAAATTTAAAATTATTCATCATAACTGCTAATAGGGAAACAGCCATGGAAGAGAAAGAAGTTGAAATTGCTAACTAAAATGGGCTTTATAGATTTGCTGGAATCATAAATTGCCATATGTAAAGGATATATTAAATTATCTGGAAGTTCATCCTCGATTTTAGTGGTGTGTGATATTCTTACTCTGGACTATCATGATCTGTGACATGTAAGCTTTTAGAAACATTGTTTTAATTGCCTACATTTTACAAATTCTTCTGGTTATTCAATATTTTCATCTGAGTCATTGGTATGTAAATGTTCCCTTCAGTAAATTTCAGTTTTCTAGACTTCCTTCAGCAAATTGTTCTCCACATTCCTTCTCCCTTCCCTTCTCTCCATGGTTATACATTTATAAAAAGAAAAGCTTCCCACCCATGACTTTGAATTTTGTTGCTTTGGTTATTTCTTTTTCTTACCATCCTTAATACAATGTTCAGTCTTTCTCAGGGAAGCACATAGAACACCAAGTCACCCAAGTTATGGTCATATGCTATAACAGCAAATGAGTGTAGATGTCAAACTTCATACGTGAGAATTCCCCATGAGACCAGCAGATATGGTGATTAGCTAGGTCTGTGCTTTCTCAAAATTTATTGTGTCAACTTAAGCAACTTATTTCCATTCTGTCACCTTCAATTTTATTAGCTAATTGCTGCTAAATAGGTGAAAAATGCAATGCAATGCAATGCAATGAAGTGCAATGCAATGCAATGAAATGAAATAAGAATCTAGTTCGAGTCCAGTGCATTACTCCTAGAATGAAATACAAAGTGGACACAAAGCTAAACTGGCACCAGATGATTCAGAAGCATCAGCATGAATCATAAGCCCTCGGAATGGGAAGATAATTCCCAGACTGATGGCCACAGTCTGAATACTTTGTCAGGTCTGTGTTTAGAAGTCAGTATGGTACACATCCCTTTCAAACCACCAGAATTAATCTTTTCTCATTGGCTGACAGATGTTAGGTCTGACCACACTACTAAGAATCCTAAAACTTAGCACTGTCCTTGTTGTTGTTTTTCTAATTCTTCACTCAGAATGAAATGATTCACTCCTAATAGATAACCTTCCTTTTGTCACATGTCTTTTTGAAGTCTACTCTTAACTAAAAACAAACAAACAGTGCTAAGAGCATTAGAGTTGACTTATCAACTAAAATTAAAGACACAGCTCCTCCTGTTTTCTAAATTATTTATATATATTGTGGAATAACTTTTGACGTATAGAAAAGTTGTTATAATATTACAGAATTCCTATATACCCTTCACCCAGTTTCTCCACTGTTAACATCTCTCATTACTATGTTATGTTTTTCAAAAGTAAGAAACCAACATTGGGACAAGGACTTCTGGGGAAGATGGTGGAGCAGGGCATCCAAAGCTCACTGCCTCCTATGAACACAAATAGATAACACCCACGTCAATGTAAATAACCCAGAAAATGACCCGAAGACTGGCAGAACAGACTTTCCATAGCTAAATGTAGAGAAGAGGCCACATTAAAGAAGGTGGGAAAGGAGGAAATGCATTCAGGAGCCAAATGGACATGTGGGACTGTCCATGGAAAGGAGGGATGCTGAGGGCATAGGGAGGACAGAGGACCACACGCCCGGCCAGGCATCCCAGGCACAGAGGACTCACATGGGAGAGATGAATCCCCATAACATCTGGCTTTGAAAACCAGAGCGGCCTAACCAGTGGGGCTTAACACCAGGAACTTTACAAATCATCAGGCAGAGCTAGGAAGGCAGAGTCCCACACTTAAAGAGAGAGCACAACAAACAGCCCTGCTGAGATAGAGCATAAAAGCTGCAGTGGAAAAAATGCCTGGAGTAAACATGAAGATGGTTTATTTACTAATCTCAGAGCATGTGCTGGAGGGTCATCTTTGGGTGACTTCTCCAAGAACAAAAGAGCTGGTGGCACCATTTCCCTCCCCAGTCCTCAGCTTAGATATACAGGTAATTACAGGAACCAGCACAGCAGAAATGCTCTCCACCTAACTTGCTGACAGCATGACCCACCCCCCTGTTCTGCAGACACACTGCTTCAATCCCAGTCTGAGCACGAGTTTTCTCTGGTAATTGTAGGCCCGCTACCATAGTAGACCTATGCAGAACTTGCTGGTACTGGACTCCCCACCCCTGCATTCTCCTGCAGGCCTGTCCTGTCCAATACATCCTTGACCAGAGCCCCTCCAAAGCAGTCTGCAACTTTGGCTATGTGCAAGTAGCCCCAATGGGCCACCACAACTCCAGAGTTGACTCATGTCCTCAGGAGTGGGGAAGATAACCACGCATACCAGTCCCAATGCAGCCCTGCAGTAGGCTAGGGGCAGACATCAGGTCTGACTACAGGCCTCGAGTGAAGCTTCTCAGGGGACAACACAGGGAAAATGTCCTGCAATTCAGTGCTGCATCTCTGTCAAATGCCTGGTCTAACTCAATTGAAGCCCAAGGTGGCCTCAGACTCACCCCTATGGGGACCACACTCTTCCCACAACTGGCAAAAGAACCATTGAAGATGACTGTACTGAAGACAAAAACAGCTCAGATAGAACAGTAGGACACACACAACACATACAGGAGACACTCCTAAAGTGCCAGGTTCTGGTGAACAGGGGACATGGTAGGGTACTACAGGACCAAATCTTCATAAGGCCACTACTTTCAAGAGCAGAAGACATAGCTGACTTTCCTAACAGAAAAACAGACACAGAGAGTTAAACAAAACGAAGAGACATAGGAATATGTCCCAAATGAAAGAGCAGAACAAAATCACAGCAAGAGAGCTAAACAAAATGAAGATAAATAATATGCCTAATAGAGAATTTAAAGTAATAGTCATACAGACACTCACTGGACTTGCAAAGCATAAAGGATTTCACTGATATGCTCTAAGGAAATAGAAAACATAAAAACCAATCAGAGATGAAGAAGTCAATAACTGAAATTAAAAATACACTAGATATAATAAACAGTATCTAGAGAAAGCAGAAGAATTGATCAGCAAACTGGAGGACAGAGTAATGGAAAACAATCAAGCTGAATGGAGAAAGAAAAAAAAAATGAAAATAGAAATAGAAAAGTAACCAACACCATGAAGTGCAATAACATTTGCATTATAGGGATCCTGGAAGGAGAAGAGAGAGAAAGGGGGGCAGAAAATGTATTTGAAGAAATAATAGCTGAAAATTCCCAAATCTGGGGAAGGAAACAGAAATCTAGATCCAGGATGCACAGAGAGCTCCCAACGAAAGCAACCCAAGTAGGCCACAAGAAGACATAGTAATTTAAATGGCAAAAAGTACTAATGAAGAGAGAATTTTAAAAGCAGCAAGAGGAAATAAAACAGTTATATACAAGGAAAATCCCAAAAGGCTATCAGCTGATTTTTTTGGCAGAAAGCTTGCAGTCTGGAAGTGAGTGGCATGATATATTCAAAATGCTGAAAGAAAATAACCTGCAACCAGAAATACTCTATCCAGCAAGGCTGTCTTTCAGAATAGGAGAAATAGAGTTTCTAAGACAAACAAAAGTTAAAATAATTCATGACCACTAAGCCAGCTCTACAAGAAATGTTAAAGGAGACTCTTTGAGTGGAAAAGAAAAATGATAAGCAGAAACAAGAGAAGTAAGAAGCACAAATGCAGTATAATTAAGTAGAATTAAGCTATAAAAATGAGTCAACATGAGGTTTGGGTGGCTCAGTTGGGTAAGTGTCCGACATCAGCTCAGGTCATGATCTCACGTTTTGTGGGTTCGAGCCCCACGTCAGGCTCTGTGCTGACAACTCGGAGCCTGGAGCTTGCTTCAGATTCTGTGTCTCCCTCTCTCTCTGCCTGTCCCATGCTCATGTTCTGTCCCTCTCGGTCTCTCAATAATAAATAAGAGCTAAAAAAAAATTAAAAAATAAATAAAAATCAGTCAAGGGATTCACAAAATAAAAGGACATGAAGTATAACACCATATACCTAAAAGGTGAGGGGAGATCAGTAAAGAATGTGTTAGACGTAAGCAGCCATCAACTTCATATAGACTGCTATATGTTTAAGAGGTTATATGTAAACCTAATGGAACCTACAAATCAAAAACCAGTAATAGATATGCAAAAAATAAAGAGAAAGGAATCCAAGTGTTTCAATGAAGAAAGGCAGCAAACCATGAGAGAGGAATAAGAAAAGAAAGGAACAGAGGAAAGCTACAAAATCAGCTGTAAAAAAAGTAATGAAATAGCAATAAGTACAAACCTATGAATACTTTAAATGTAAATGGACTAAACACTACAATAAAAAGACATAGGATGACAGAATGAATAAAAAACAAGACACATTTATATGCTGCCTACAAGAGACTCCTTTCAGACTTAAAGGCACATGCAGATTGAAAGTGAAGGGATGGAGCAGCATTGACCATGCAAATGGCAATAAAGAGAAAGGTAGGGTAGCAATACTAATATCTGATGACAAAATAGACTTTAAAACAAAGACTGTAACAAGGGGCAAAGAAGGGCACTATATAATAATAAAGGGAAAAATCCAACAAGAAAATATAACGACTGCAAATACTTATGCATCCAACATGGGAGTACTCAAATACATAAAACAGCTTATAACAAATATAAAGGAACTAATTGATAGTAATGCAATGATAGTATAAGGCACTTTAACACCTCACTTACATGTTTGGATGGATCATCCAAACAGAAAATCAACAAGGAAACTGTGGTTTTGAATGACACATTGTACCAGATGAATGTAACAGATATATTCAGAACATTCCATCCTAAAACAGCAGAATACACATTCTTTACAAGTGTACATGGAACATTCTCCTGAATAGATCACATGTTAGGCCACAAAACAAGTCTCATTAAATTCAAAAAGATTTGAATCATATGATACATCTTTTCTGACCACAAAACTATGAAACTAGAAAGCAACCACAAGAAAGAAATCCGGAAAGAACACAAATACATGGAGGTTAAATAACAAGCTATTAAACAATGAATGGGTCAGCCAAGAAATTGAAGTGGAAATCAAAAAATACATGGAGACAAATGAAAATGAAATAGTCCAAAATCTTTGAGATGCAGCAAAAGCTATTCTAAGAGGGAAGTATATAGCAATACAAGCATACCTTAGGAAGCAAGAAAAGTCTCAAGTAAACAACCTAACCTTACACCTACAAGAACTGGATAAACAAGAACAAACAAAATTTCAAACAAGTAAAAGGAAGGAAATAATAATGATTAGAACAAATATTAATGAAATAGAAACTAAAAAACAAAACCAAAAACAACCAGTAGAACAGACCAATGAAACAGGAGCTGGTTCTTTGAAAAGAACAACAAAATTGATAAACTTTTAGCCAGACTCATTAAGAGAGAGAGATAAAGAGAGAGAGAACACATAAATAAACAAAACCAGAAATGGAAGAGGAGAAAAAACAACTGACACCACAGAAATACAAGGGAGTATAGGAGAATAACATGAAAACTTCTTTGCCAACATATTGAAAACGCTAGAATAAATTGGTAAGTTCCTAGAAACATAAAACTTCCCAAAACTGAACCAAGAAGAAATAGAAAATTTGAACAGACTGATTACCAGTAATGAAATTGAATCAGTAATCAAAACCTTCTAACAGGGACACCTGGGTGGCTCAATTGGTTAAGCATCCGATTTCAGCTCAAGTTATGAGCTCACGGTTTGTGGGTTCAAGCCCACTGTTGGGCTCTGTGCTGACAGCTCAGAGCCTGGAGCTTGCTTCAGATTCTGTGTCTCCCTCTCTCTCTCTGCCACTCCCTCACTCTTTCTCTGTTTCAATCTCTCTCAAAAATAAATAAAACATTAAAAAAAAACTATCAACAAACAAAAGTCCAGGGTAAGATGGATTTCACAGGTGAATTCTACCGAACATTTAAAGAAGAGTTAATACCTGTTCTTTTCAGAACACCTCCAAAAAATGGAGAGGAAGGAAAACTTCCAAGTTCATTAAATAAGGCCAGAATTACCATGACATCAAAACCAGATGAAAACACCAAGGGGGGGGGGGGGGGGAGAGAGAGAGAGAGAGAGAGAGAGAGAAAACTACAGGCCAATATCTCTGATGAACACAGACACAAAAATCCTCAATAAAATATCAACTAACTTAATCCAACAATACATTAAAAAAGTCATTTATCACAATCAAGCAGGATTTATTTCCAGGATGCAAGGGTGGTTCAGTTGTTGAAAATCAATCAATGTTATACATCACATCAAGAGAAAGGATAAAAACCATATGATAATTTCAATAGACGCAGAAAAACCACATGGCAAAGACCAACATCAATTCATGATAAAAACCCTCAACAAAGTAGATTTAGAGGGAACATACCTCAACATAATAAAGGCCATATATGGAAAACTCACAGCTAATATCATCTTTAATGAGGAAAAACAAAGAATGTTTCCCCTAACGTCAGGAACAAGACAAGGATGTACTACTCTCACCACTTTTATTCAACATAGTACTGGAAGTTCTAGCTATAGCAATCAGAAAACAAAAAGAAATAAAAGACATCCAAATTAGTAAGCAAGAAGTTAAACTTTAACTAGTTGCAGATGACATGATACTATATATAGAAAACCCAAAAGACTTTACCAAAAAAATTGCTACAACTGCTAAATGGATTTAGTAAAATCACAGGATACAAAATAAATGTACAGAAATCTGTAGCATTTCTATACACTAATAATGAAGCAGCAGAAAGAGAAATAAAAAAAACATTCCAGTTACAATTGCACCAAAAATAAGATACCTGGGAATAAACCTAACTAAAGAGATGAAACACCTGTACTCTGAAAATTATAAAACACTGATGAAAGAAATTGAAGATGACACAAAGAAATGGAAAGACATCCCATGCTCATGGATTAGAACAAATATTGTTAAAATGTCTATACTACCCAAAGCAATATGCACATTCAGTGCAATCCCTATCAAAATAACACCAGCATTCTTCACAGAAGCAAAAAAAAAAAAAAAATCCTAAACTCTTATGGAACCACAAAAGACTTCGAATAGCCAAAGCAATCTTGAGAAGGAAAGACAAAACTGGAGGTATCACAATTCCCGATTTTGAGATGTACTAAAAAGCCAGTATGTTCTAGAACAAAAATAGACAATTACATCAATAGAACAGAATAGAGATCCCAGAAATAAAGCTACAATTATGTGGCCAATTAATATTCGACAAACGAGGCAAGAATATGCAATGGGGAGGGCGGTGGGAGGGAGGGGAGGGTGGGTGATGGTTATTGAGGAGGGCACCTTTTGGGATGAGCACTGGGTGTTGTATGGAAACCAATTTGACAATAAATTTCATATATTGAAAAAAAAAGAATATGCAATGGGGAAAAGACAGTCTCCTCAGTAAATGGTGTTGGGATAACTGGACAGCAGCATGCAAAAGAATGAAATGGGACCACTTTCTCACATCATACACAAAAATAAACTCAAAATAGATTAAGGACTTAAATGTGAGACCTGAAACCATAAAAATCCTAGAAGAAAACACAGGCAGTAATTTCTCTGACATGGGCCATAGCAACATTTTTTTCTAGGTATGTCTCCAGAAGCATGGGAAACAAAAGCAAAAATAAATTATTAGGATTACATCAAAATAAAAAGTTTCTTCACAGCAAAAGAAACAATCAACAAAACTAAAAGACAACCTACTGGATGGAAGAAGATATTTGCAAATGACATGTCCAAAGAGGGTTAGTATCCAAAATATATAAAATAATCACACAGCACAATACCCAAAAAACAAATGGTCCAATCAAAATTGGCAAAAGACATGAACAGGCATTTATTCAATACATACAGATGGCCAACAGACATAAGAAAAGATGCTCAACATCACTCATCATCAGGGAAATACAAATCAAATCACAATGAGTTATGACCTCACACCTGTTGGAATGGCTAAAAGAAAAGCACAAGAAACAACATGTTGGTGATGATGTGGAGGAAAAGGAACCCTTGTGCAGTGTTGGTAGGAATGCAAGCTAGTGCAGCCACTGTGGAAAACTCTATGGAGATTTCTCAAAAAACTAAAAATAGAATTACCATATGATCCAGTAGTTCTGTACCCAAAGAAGACAAAAACACTAAGATTTTTTTTAACACAATTTTAATTTTAACACAGTTAAACACTAATTTAAAGGACACGTGCACCCTTATGTTTATTGCAGCATTATTTACAATAGCTAAATTATGGAAGCAGCCAAGGGTCCATCGATAGATGAATAGATAAATAAGATCTGGAGTGTGTGTGTGTGTGTGTGCGGTTGGGTAGGTGTAATAGTCTACATAATGGAAAAGTACTCAGCCATGAAAAAGAATGAAATCTTTCTATTTGCAACAACATGGATGGATCTAGAGATTATAATGCCGAGTGAAATTTGTCACTCAGAGAAAGACAAATACCATATGATTTCACTCATATGTGGAAATTAAGAAACAAAGCAAAGTAAGAAAGAGAGAGAGAGAGAGAAAGGAAGAAACAGATCTGAACTATAGAAAACAAACTGAGGGTTATCAGAGGGGAGGTGGGTGGGGAATGGGTCAAATAGGTGAACGAGGTTAGGGAGTGCATTTGTGATGAGCACTGAGGCACATATAGAATTGTTGGATTACTATGTTGTACACCTGTAACACTGTATGGTAGCTATACCGAATTAAAATTAAAATGGAAAATAAAAATAAAAAACTAAGACACCAACATTGTTACATTACTGTGACCTAGACTCTGGACTTTCTTTGGATTTCTTCAGTTTTTTTCATTAATATCATTTTCCTTCTCAGGATACAATCCAGTGTACTACCTTATATTTAGTTGTCATGCTTCATTAGTATTCTTTTCCTGTAGCAGTTCCTGGTGCTCCTTGTTTTTCTTGACCTTGACTATCTTGAAGAATATTGGCCAGTTATCCTGTAGAGTATCTCCCAATCTGGGTTTGTGTTGAGTTTTCCTCATAATTTCAACTGGGTTTCTGGGTTTTGGAAAGACTACTGCAGAGGTGAAGTACTCAAGGATATGTGATAGCCATATGACATCACTGGGGATGGTCACGTTCACCACTTGGTTAAGCAGAACGAAGTTTGCCAGGGCCTTACCATCAAGTTACTATTTTTCCCTTTTCCTACTCTTTTTCTTTGGGAACAAGTTACTACATCTAGTCCACTTTGTAGCTTCCCTACCTCTCTTTAATGGCTGCAATCAGCAATCTGACCAAGATCTAGTAAGTTTATAACACAGTCTTTGTTAATTCTCTAGCACACATGTAGATAGCTTTAGAAGGCAATATAGCTATATGCTGCTGCCTGTGGAAGAATACCTCCTCCCTTGAAAACCTGGGTTAATTGCTCAGAGGGAGTTCAACAATAAAACTCATACAGTCACCAAATTTCCCATGCCTTATCTGTATGGAAGAGAATTGGACCCCAGGGGAGATACTTTACACGTTTGGATTGTGATACAGCAGAGCAGCAGAGAGGGCAGAAGTCTCATTTAATACCTCTTACTTTGATTGTTTGTTTTATTTTCTAGTTATCCCTAAGTGAATTTATTTAAATACCACATTTTGATCTCTGTTCAGACACAACTATAATATGGAGGGAACTGGAGGCCATTTAGTTAACTTTCATAACCATCTCTTCATGCTTATTACAGAATTAGCTTCAGAATCCCAAACTAAATTGGCTAATTTAGGAATGTTTCAGTAAGTGTGGCATTAAGCTCTCAACTTTGTACAGGTCATTTTTTTCTCTTTTGTCAAAATATTCCTGTGGATATAGAATACAATTTACTCTTTGCATTACATAACCAAAGGTTGGAGAAATGATGGTTTCCTTCTCTTTTGAAACCTAACAAATGTTTTCATTATTGAAGGTGAAGGCCACAGTACTTTGTATTTTTATGTTGACAACCCTTATAGTGAAAGAATTATTTTTGGTGGATTCAGTAATTATTATAAGGATGAGATAATAGGAATTTTCAAACATATTGAAATGAAAGTTGCATGCGTTCATACTGTTTCCCCATCTTTTCTCACTTTTTCTTACTTTCTTTTCTTAATGAATTTGTGACAGCTGTTTGCATATTGGAAAAGGCAATCTTTTGTAATATTAGTAAAAATATTATTCCAGTTTGTCATGCATTTTTCAGTCTCATTTATTATACTTTTCTATATAGAAGTTTTAGTTTCAATATAGTAATATTTATCGATATTTTCTTTGTGGGTTCTTTTATTATGTCATACTCTTACAACTGCCTCCCCATACATTTTGACAATAGAAAAAAACTTGGAGACAGAAGGCATGATAATAAAGTCATATAATCAGTAGTGACTCTAGCACAGACTTCCATTGTTTTAATATCCTAATTCCAAACTTTTTTTTTGTATTATATTATCTTTAAACACAGCTATTACCCACAAAGTGAACAGTGTGGCTACCACTGAGTTCCAAATACTGTCTTGAATTTGGACGAATCAGCTTTGGAGAAAAAAGAGAGAAAGAAAGAAGTAGAAAAATAAACAGGAAAAGGGACAAAGATGGAAGATATTGTTGTTTCCCAGTGTGATAGAACCTAGTAGTGGCAATCTTACAACCTATCTGCACCCGAGAAGATAAACTGTCTAGCTACTGCCTGAAAGACAAAATAGTCTGCCTCCTATTTAATCCCTTGATTCTTTTCACTTTGCTCCAGAAAAAAAATATCATCCATCATGCCTCTTGATGATGATAAACATGTCAATTTAGGCCAAAAATATATTTTTTGCTTTAGTTATAATAGCAACCAAGAATCAAACTTAAAACAAATATTTATTATTATAGTTGAATCCCTGTATCCTGTATTTCAGAATTTTCATATGCCCTATGTTATATTTGGAATTATTCAATAAATTTACCAACCTTAATTCGATTTGATGTGGGTCTTTGGGTAAATCAACACATTTATTGATTATTTAAAAAATCAAACAGGACTTTTAAAAAGACCCATCTTTTTTTGTAGGAATTAATACTGTTCTATTTAGACTGACCAGAAAGAATACTGGAATTTGATGCACAGCCACAATTTATGATTATATAATATATTTTTATTACTTAACCATCTCTGATTGTTGTTCTTTTTGTTTGCCTATTTAATAGATTCGAAGTATTACTGCTAGGTTCAGGCCAGTAAACCTCTTTTTTTTTTTTTAATATAATTTATTGTCAAATTGGCTAACATACAGTGTGTAAAGTGTGCTCTTGGCTTTTGGGGTAGATTCCTGTGGTTCATTGCTTACATACAACCAGTGTTCATCCCAACAAGTGCCCTTTTCAATGCCCGTCACCCATTTTCCCCTCTCTCCTGTGTCCCCATCAAGCCTCAGTTTGTTGTCCGTATTTAAGAGTCTTATGATTTGCCTCCCTCCCTCTCTGTTTGTAACTATTTTCCCCCTCCCCCTCCCACATGGTCTTTTAAGTTTTTCAAGATCCACATGAGTGAAAACATATGATATCTGTCTTTTCTGACTCACTTATTTCACTCAGCATAATACCTTCCAGTCCCTTCCACGTTGCTGCAAATGGCATGATTTCATTCTTCCTCGTTGCCAAGTAGTATTCCATTGTATATATAAACTGCATCTTTTTTATCCATTCATCAGTTGATGGACATTTAGGCTCTTTCCATAATTTGGCTGTTGTTGAAAGTATCCTGATAAGCCTTTTTTATGGTTTACAGTTCGTCGTCTCCCTTACTGTAATACATCAAAAAAGGAAAAAAAAAAAAAAAAAAAAGATGAGCTTACATGAGTGGTCATTCACCTGTGGTTGCAATTTCTCCATGCTTCCCATCTGACTTCCCAGAAAGGAGACTAGAACAGAATTGGACAGCCTCTCTCACTCTTGCATGCTCTCTTTCTCTCTTTCTCTCTGTCTTTCTCTTTCTCTTTCTTTATTTCTCTTTCTCTTTCTCTGATATGTGTAGGCCTGGAAGGACAAACTCAAAAGGAAACAGGGTTCTAAGGAAATGTCTTTCATATGCATTCTGTGCACCCCTGTAATTTTGCAGCAGCTTCATAGTGGTGATATAAGGCTCTACTTCTATAAACTTAATTGGAATAAGTAATAATTTATCTTAGTTTTATATCCTCTTGTATTCTTTTTATTTCCCTTTAATTTGTTTTGGTGGCTATAAAATTCAAGGATGAGTACCTAGGGGTTAGAGCCAAGATGCTTAATAAACCTCCATGCCCTGCCAATGCGCTCCTGGCCTAAGATGCTGCCTCCCACACCCATTCTCTTCTCGTCTATCAGAAACATAGCATTTGGTGAGTGTGTCATATTCTGAAACTCTCACGCTCCGAGACATTTCAGAACATTGAAACTAGCCCATCCTGGCAATGACCATTTCTACAGCTACACTTAGACAGTAACTTTAAATAAAGTATTTTAAAATTTGTTTTTAAATCCCATGGACAAAGTTGGAAATTTGCCATTAGTGGAAATCAATGAGCCATCAAATGTGATTGCACTTTTTTTTTTTTTTTTTGTCACTGGGTATCCAGAAACAGTAAAAGTTCTTAGTAGTATTTATAATACTAAAGAGGATAGCTTGAACTTTTAGTTCTTCCTATTTAATTTGTATTATTTTCAACTTACTTTAACTTGAATTTCTTACTGAAAAAAATCAGTTACTTAAAAAAAAATTAAGACTACCTAGCACTGATTCAATTATTTTTTTCTTAACAACACAGCTTGTTAGCTATTTCACTTTGGTAGTGTCTTATTATCAAAGGAAATTGCATGGGAAAATGCTGCCTCTTAAAGCCTACCATACTGATTTGTATCAGCAATGCATGTGTTCTTTAGATGTTCTTCACGGCTGGAGAAAAGGATCACATGGCAGCCTGGGACAAAGCACCAGATGGCTGGGATAAGGTGAACATTGATAAAGGCACATGAGAGATGGGAGGGGAGATGTCACAGCTTGTCAGTCTTTGTCCCTAGAGGAAGCTCTGGTGACAGGGGAATGATTGAAATGGCACATTCCAGGTCCCTAGACGTGGAGAAGGGGTAAATAATGACTAGGAATTCAATGACATAAACTCAAGGGAAAGGATGGAAACAAAAGGAGCTGGGGACAGGGTAGAAATGGAGTTTTCCTACAGTTGGTGAAAGATGCCAGGAAGAGACATTGATGAGAGAGATGATTAAAGTTAGCCTTACAAAGCCTTGGAATAGAGACAGCTGGAAAGGGTACAATGATTAGTAGGAAAATACAGAGAATGAAGAGACCTGAAATGAAGTACATTTTTCTTGAAGTAGACATGTGGGTTGACAAAAAGGGGAAAACAAAGGATGAATTTTCTCTGCAACCTGATAAACGAAATAGGGAGAGAGATTGAGCTGACCACGTCTTATCCTTACATGGAGGAAGCACTCTTGTCCCCAACTCACTTGACCTATCAGATTTAGCCCAAATCCTTCCCAAAGCCTTTCTGGTAAGGATCCTAGATTTCCAACAAGATATCACGAAACTAGGCCAGCAGAGGCAGACTTTCTGCTTTCTGGATCTGAAGACAGATTAAATAATAATAACAATTCCTTGAATACATATCATATGCCAGGTTCTGTGAGCAGCCCTTAAACCTAGTTTATATCAGCACATAGGCCTGCATGTCAGATAAATTGGATCAGTTTTCAAATGTGGAGGGTAAGTATCAGAGAAGCTAAATAATTTTCCAAGTTATGTAGTCACAAAGTAGCAGAGCAGGGATCCAACGCCCCTTCTATTTAATTGTAATTTTCTAGTATAGTGCATTAGTTTACATAAATGATGGACTAGCCACCTTCCCAAGCTGCCTGAGATCCACTCTATTTTGGATAAACCCTTTTAAAAGGTACTTTATTAAATAAACAAAGTGAAAATAAAGAATACAAGTCATTCACACATGTGTAGGTTGACCAGTTTACCAGATAGTATTTTCTTCTCATTTTGTCTTTTGAAAAGACTTCAAACTCTGAGAGATGTAGTTATCTCTGTTGATATAATACCACCTTACAGGTTTTTTTTTTCATCATATATCTTTGTGTGGCCATAGGTGATTCTTCTTACCATGCAACACTGGCCTGTCAATTCTCTTTGATATATGGCTTTGGGATAAAAATCACACTTCCTATAACAGATCCCCAGGTTCTTTTCTAGATGTACAAGTTAACTCAAATTAACTTTTTAGGCATCCGATCTGCTTCTTAATGAAAACATTATTTCTCTTAGGCATTACTCCTGTACAAGCACATCTTCTACATTGTTTGGCACATAGTTGGATTTTAGGAACGTGTTCACCTCTCATTTGGTACAAAATGAAATAGTCTCTTTGTAAATCTACATTCCCTTGGAAGCTTCCTCTGAGTTCAGTTTTTTAATCTACTTTGTAATTTATTAGCAGAGTAATCATGATTAGTATGACCAGCTTGTAATAATAGCTCACTTCCTTCCCAGTACATAATCTCAAATACCTATTTTTGAGGGTTCTGAAAGGGAATTTTCTGATAAGTCTCAACATTATAATTTCACAATTTTGCAATGCCTTTCATTTAGCTAACACTGAAAGAATGTATTGGATGCCTAGGATGTCACTAAACGTATGGTGCTAGATTTAGGGATTAGAGTGATGAACAGTTTAGACTTGGTTTCTCCTCTTACAGAGAATATAATTTGGTATAGGATACCAAAAAAAAAAAAAAAATGACTAGGCCATTGCAGTTCAGAGTAGGAAGTGCCTATAGGGGACTTCACCCAAGCCTGTGAGAGTCTAGATTTAGAGGCTCCTAAGCCAAGGTGGGAATCAGTGAGGTGATACCTGAGCAGAAATCTGAAGGAGAAGCCCAGGCCAGAGCAGGAGACAAGTTGGAGGGAAGTATTCTAGCTCAGGCTGTGGCACAGAAAAGTAGGAGAGGTGAAAGCATGAGGTCTTCATGAAACTAATTAAGGTCAGTGACCCCAGAGACCTTCCACTGTATCCTTCTCAGGTTTACCCCTGCCCAAGACAACTGAGAACATAGAGCTTGAGATGAGAGGAGCAATATGAGAGGTGAGAGTAGATAGGTCCTTACAGTGAAGCTGGGCCAGGGAGAATTACCCATTACTGAGCTGGCTTTCCTCCCTGGAATTGGAAGATGGATTAAAACAGCCCTTCATGCAGTGCCTTACACATAGTAATCCCTCCATGAATATTGAATGGATTAATGATTGGACACATAAATTGATCTTAGCAAAGAAAATCCATACATGCATGATCCAATTCCATGGCACTACTGCTATGATAGTTTGTAAAATAAGAGGTCTGCAAAATAATATGTTTCTGGGAACAGAATAGAAATGGCTTAGTGAGAAAGTGTTCTGATTTATAAACAACCACCTTACTGAAAATTTAGCATGGAATTTGTTTAAAAATAAGAGATTATCTTGCCTGGGTGGCTCAGTCAGTTAAGTGTCTGACTTCAGCCCAGGTCATGATCTCACAGTTCGTGAGTTCAAGCCCTACTTCAGGCTCTGTGCTGACATCTTAGAGCCTGGAGCCTGCTTCAGATTCTGTGTCTCCCTCTCTCTCTCTCTGCCCCTTCCCTGCTTCTCTCTCTCTCTCTCTCTCTCTCTCTCTCTCTCTCTCTCAAAAATAAATAAATATTGAAAAAAATAAGAGACTATCTCAAACTTAGTAATTGTCTTACATGTATCCACCTTATGTCTTAAAATTAGTTCCCTATTCTCTTAGGGAGAAATCCACAGTTTAAAAATAAATAATTCTTCATTTCAAGCATAGCAGTAGGAGCTTGATAGACATTCAATAAATGTTGATTATTCAATTTTAGATACTAACCCAATAAATTATTTTATGTAAAGATTAAGATTTAATGAAATGTTATAGAGATCATTAACTTCTATCTCATATTAACTTAAAATAAAAAGTGGCTTCAAATCACTATTTTTTTAAATTCACATTTCTTAGTTTTACTAAAGTTCTGAATACACTAGCTCAAAAGCCATGATTCTTTGAATTTTGAAAATAACATGAAACTTTAGAAAAAAAGTTAGTCTTTGTAATTTCACATATACAGCTGACCTTATTTTTGGTAGGTTTGTGAAATTACTTTGTGAACTACAAAAACTTTAAACCAAAACTTAAATTTTATCTACTTCTCTATTTGGACAATTAAAATCTAGAGTTTGGAGTCAAGGGAGCAATGATAAGAAAAGAATTCAAAAGGAAAAGAGATAGAGTTTGCCCTGAGGACAATTAAATGTTCCTGTCATTTCATTAATGTTATCTATTTATATTTTACTTAAATCTTCAAGCTAATAAGGAGATGCAGTGGGAAAAAAATCGAGTTGATCTGGCAGCCACATTTATAGGATTTCAGTTAACAGTATGGGGAATGATAAGGAAATAAGCCTATCGGTGTTTGATGCTTAACACAAATTAAATATTTTTGTGTTTTTGTGATACATCTTATCTTTCATGTGCCTCATAGCGAGTGGAGGTCAGATAGTTAATAAGCTCAGAGGAAAACTAATGTCTGTAAATATATAGTAAAATCCTGAGAGGAAAAAAAAACCTCTTTGATATCTAGATGGAACATGGCTTTATAGAAAAATTAAGCCAATGATATAATTGTTACCAAGGCTATGGCAATACCATCATAAAATAGTAGTAGTAGTCGTTAGTAGTAATACTAGTAGTAGAAATAGTAATTAGTAATTTAGAAACCAAAGTTTTAAAACTATTCTTTTGATTTACATTATTTTCAGAAATCACTTCCTTTTCCTGGATTGTACTATGATAATTTTTTAAAAGGAGATTCTTACAAAAACAAACAAAAAAAATAATAAGACTATGTTATAGGGTGGCAAATGCACCTCTTCTTCTCCATGACAACAGATAAAGAAGCCGTAACCATGGCAACAGTAATGGGCCAGGGAGATTAGGTCCAGACTGGAGATTAGGCCTCCAAGAGCAAAGAAAAAAAGTCCTGATTGGTTCCTTATTGAGACCTTATGTGAAGATGAGTGACTGTTGAGAGAAAGCCTGGAGGATTAGTACGAACAAAATTAATTCCCTGTATAAAGAAAGAAGCCATCTCTTTGTTAAAAAATGTGTCCGTTCCTTTTCAGACGAGGACTGTTTAAACTGAGGTAAAAGAGTCCGCGATTCATTCTATTCTGAGCTTTATCTGTGTCATCTGCATCTAGACTAGCTCTGTGAGAAGGCACTCCTGGAGGCCTGAGGAGAACAGCATCTGTGTGCAGGCTCTCATTGCTCTGCCTCTAGGCAGCCCCTGAATGGGTGGGGAAGTCAACTCATTTCGGATGTGATACCATCTCTACGTGAGGTGCTTTTGAGGAAAAAGGAACTGAAAATTTGTCCCCTTTTCTCTTCCAAGTCATTTGTCTAACTTCTTGAGAGTTCTCAAAAGGTTTTTGCAAGTCACCATTGATCACATTTGCTTTTTAGAAAATCTTTTGTAAAAAAAAAAAAATCGCGTAAGGATCCCATTTACTTTAAACTGGTAAGATGTATAGGTATTACATTTGGAGAAAATGAGCTATGATTTCACAAGGATGCATGGGTTACTTAAGGTTTTTTTAAATGATAAATTTATAGACCTGAGAATGTTTGGTCAGATGGTATGAATATTTTTCACTTTAAAGGATTTTGCCAAGTGAACTGCTAAAAAGACTGTACTCTTACAAACTTCAACTGACAGTGTAAGAGAGTGTCACATCCTGGCCAACTGTAGATACTAACATTCTTTAAAGTCTTGCTACTGTGACAGATTTTTTTAAATGCACTTTATCCTGACAGACTTTTTTAGATTTTATTTTAATGCACATTTCTTTTACTGTCAGGTTGAACCCTACTTTAAAATAAGTTTCTGTATTATTTTATTGATCTTTGGACATTCCTGTTATATAATAGATATTAACTATCATCTGTTAGATATTTTGCAAATACTTTGGATCAGTCTTTCCAGAGGAAACGACACTAAACTAAGTGACAGGGGATAGCAGGAGTTAGGTGGACGAGGTGGGTCTGGTAGAGTGGGAGCTACTGTGTGGAGGCTTTGGGGAATCACCCGTGTATCCTCATGGAGAGAGCCTGCTTAGTGCAAGCAGCAAAAAGCCAGGGAGCCTTCAGATCCTCTTGTCGTTCATAGGTGTGATGACTGGGTGTTCACGTTGTCATGTGACATGTGCTTCCCTCAAACTTTGTTATGACCTTGGCACATTACCCAAATGAGGTGTGGTGGGGGGGGGGGGAGCCAGGGAACCTCCATGTGAACTGCATGAGGAATGCCTTCATCTATTGTTCACTACTGTCCCCTCTGGGCCTAGAAGGGCTGGCATTGGATAAGCACTCTGTGAATACTTTTTGGATGAGTAGAGCTAACGGATGCTGCTTTCTGTGGAAACCTTGCAAGCCTTTCCCCAAAATGGTATTTTTCTGGCAATAGGAACACGCTAAGCTATTGTGCAGGAAAGCTAATGCCCTTGGAATCGCCCTCAATCAGTGGTGGGAGAGTGGTAGATAAATATCTCAGCTTGTTTGCCTCAGAACAGATAACTTTGAGGCCTATGCCACACTGGCCCCCAGAGTCCCTAGTGGAGTTGCTGTTCAGTTTCCTAGTATGCTGACTGCCAGATAATTCACTTTTTCTAGCCTTCACTCCCTGCTGTCTCACTTCCCAGCTTTCCGGTGGTTCCTTGGATCAGCTTCCAAATAAACGATTTGTTTTAAATCCTTTTCTTAGGACCTCTTTGTGGAGGAAGCCAAACTAAGAAAAGTGATAAACAGGAGCCAGGCCAGTAGGCTGATTTTGAAGTTTGGAGATTCCCTGAGGTAAAGAGTAGACACGGAGGATAAATTAGTAGTAGATGGATATGACCAGATGTGTCTTTTTACAAGCTTATTCAGGAGGCTGTCCAGAGAATACATTTGAGAGACATGAGAGCAAGGAGAGCAGAGATGCTTGAAGACAGCTGTGGCAGTTCTGACAAGACAAAACGACGGTGGGGCTCTAAGTGTGTAAGTGGAGCTAACACAGAGTAGATTTACCTGATGTCCAACAGGGGGAATCCTAGAAGGAATGAGTGAGAGAGAGTCAAGGGTGGGGATACCTGTTAGGTTTCTGGGCTGTACAGTTGAGAGAACGGTGTAGACACAACTGAGTTGAGTGGCCCAGTGGGGAGAAGCAGGCTGAGTGGGCAGTGAAGGTGGTGGGGAGGATAAATTCACTTCAGTGTGCTAGTTTGAGATGTCCGTGTTGTGGGGAAGTGTAGGTTTTTATCAGGAAGCTTCATATCACCCACATTTTTGAGACAGATGCTACATGTCCAGGCATCAATTTTCTCCCTCCCCTTACTACTCTGCCACAAAAGATTGACTAACTTGCTACCAGTCTACCATTTGTTTCAAATACTATGTTGACCAAAAAAGTAAGGGGGACTGTCACCTATAAAGAAGTGCTAAGTATCTACGGGGCCAGGAATAACTTTGAAAGCTTTCTGCAGCTCTTGAAAACTTCTTCTTCTATGTAACTGGTATGCATTGTCAATTGATAATATTTCTGGAACCACTGGGAATGAAGATAGGCTCCCTCACCCCAGTAGATTTTCCAGCTAATAGGAGTGTAGTGCACAGCAGGAATAGTGATTCAGGAATAGTGATTCAGCCAGCCCTTGGAGAAAGTGAATGCAAGGATGGAGACCAGCTTTGAAAAGAACTGAAGAAAGCAGCCCACACAATCCAGTTTGAAGATTAAATGTAGGCAAATGTGTCATTGTGTTTTAGGGATAGACATCACCTGTCAGGGTTAAACACGTTTCCTCCCCTTGGAGACTTGGAAAAATAAGAGAATGAATTATGAACTCATACACATACAAACACACATCTGATAGAAAATTTCTTTACAGATTTTAAATGCCCCAAATATTTAAAAAATGAATTCTCCAATTGTGGATGATTTATTCCTGTGAATAACAATTTGCCAAATTTTGCTATGCATGCAGTGGTACCCTACAAGCATTGGACAATTGTATGTCTTTATGTCTGGTAGAATTTTTTTTCCTGTAATTTCCTTTCTAGCAGGTATTCTATAAGAACTCTTTCTACTTTTTGTTAGCTTCCATGACTTTGATTTGCTATTCCTTCAAACTGTATCTAAAACAGGGTGAACAGGCTCTGAGTGGAATGAGGTTTTTGTAATAACTGCTTGGTTACCTGAGGCATTTGTCTATGGCTATGTTCCTCTGCATCATGCCTGAACAGAATACTTGCTAATGGTCCTGGATCCCATGAGTAATGGAAACTGGACAAATATTCAGTAGAATCATATATGTTATTAATTACCCACCCTTTCATAAGCTCCAAGAAATTCTAATAGAGCTTTGATTCCATTTACTGTTTGTTTGCTTTCCTTGGTTTTCTTCCTTCCTTTATAATCTATGAATGGATCATTCTATGTTTGCTAATGGGTCTGCTCTGCCTTCCTGCATATCTCTCACCCATGGCACCAACATCTCTGACCACCTCCTCTCCTTCCTTCCTAGCTATCCCAAGCTCCAGTGTCCTCCCTTCTGCTCCCAGAGATGTGGTCCCCGTGTTGGTTTCCAGTCGGTTTGTCCGCCTCAGCTGGCGCCCACCTGCAGAAGCAAAAGGGAACATTCAAACCTTCACGGTCTTTTTCTCCAGAGAAGGTGACAACAGGTAGGTCATACCAGTATCAATCTGCCACCTCTTTAGATGCATACTGTGACATAAAGGCACCTGCAGGGGATCTTGAGAAGGGACTTTGGATACCATGTGGTATCTCAGCTCTGCCCATCACTCATTAGTAAGTGGAGATGATCTATCTCCATTGCGTGTGTGTGTGTGTGTGTGTGTGTGTGTGTGTGTGTTCTAATGGAATTGTTTATAGAATCAAATGAAATCATTTATCAGAAACTTCCTTGAAAAAAGACAAGCAAATGAATTTGTGATAATTAGGTTTTTTATGTCCTTGGTTTTCAAAGTAATAAACAGAGAACAGAATTTGGCTGTATATTGATAGAACAGGGTATGAGAGAACCACAGTGGCCAGGTTGTAATCCAAATTCTGTTACTGACATCACGTGATCTCAAGAAAATCACATAACTTCTTTGAGCCTGACTTTACTGTGTAATAAAGAGTAAATAATAATACTTTAGCTTACAAAGTTTTTGTTAGGATTATACATATGTAATGTCATACAAGATTGTCTAGTATTTGGTAGAAATGTTGTTCCTCTTTTCACTTGTCACTTGTAGGCAAATGTGATCTGTATATGTCTAGTTTTAAGATTACCATTCTCGATTTTTCTCAACATTTTCTCCTTGAAATGTTTCATGATTTTAAGATTTTGAAGTTTTATTTGTAAGCCTAATGTAGATATTGGATAAATTCCAATCACTTCTATAGGAATAAGCTGTGCAATATCTCTTTATATTTCTTTAAATTATTAAACTTACTTAGTTTGTATTCCATGTTTGATTATTCTAATATCTGCAGTCCTTGTGAGTCTAATTCAGCTATTTGTTTCTGCTTACTCTTCCTCATAGTAGCTTGTTTCTTTTCATGTATAGGTGATTCTTGATTGTTAACTCTAATCCTTAGAAATTTTTCTGAGGGAATTTTTGAGAGCAAGTATTAAAGAACAATCTTATGGGAGGATGTGCTTTACCAAAATGAAAGCATGATAAACCAGAATATTGTTAAAGTTTACTTGCTCCATATGGGTCTCATGCTGATATTTTATTGCTTATGAGAAAGTCCATTAAATAGGATAACATTTGTTTTTCTGCTATTTTTAACACATCAACTCACATGAGTAAATGCAGACTTGTGATAAGGAATTCTCAGATTTTTTTGTGGTTGTTCTGTTTCAACTAAGCTAAGGCTGAGATTGTACATTTGCCAGTTCTCTCAGGAGGCTAATTTCCTTTTCTACTTCACCCTCTGAGATTTGCTCTTTCAGGATCTTTGCTGTATGTGAGGCTCTCTAATCAAACCATATACCCTACTTTATCTGCAAGCTTCATTTCCTATTCTCTTCTCCTATTGGTTACTAAAACTCCTAGCTCTAGACTTCTATTGATAGGCACATACCATCAGGCAAATACCAGCTCCATAAGTCTGCTTACTCACTATGATAATTCTCTTATTTTGCTGCCTGTATATTATGGATAAAAAAAAAAACCACTTTTTTAAATAAAAAAAAGACTTTGAATAATTTACCCAACATTTTAAGTGTGCCATAACAGAAAGGTTTTTCACATAATACTTAGTTTGCCATACTGTTTTAAATGGCACTTTGTAATATTTACTTGAATGCCTATATAATTGGTATCATTATTATATATTATTAACTATTGACATTTGAGCAAGTGCATTTGAATATAAGCATGTTCGGTCTTTGGGGAATTTTATTTAAGATTAAAGCATAAAGCAACTCCATAAACATTTAACTTAGAAGGAATCAGACACCAGAAACTAATATTACATTGTATTTCTAACTGAGATTGAAATAAAACCTTTTTAAAAAAAGGAATCAGAAAAGCAAGGAAGCTTGTGGAATAGACCTTTCCATTATATTCTTTGGGCATTTTTTACTTTCTCTCTACTTCACCAACTATTGGGTTTTCTGGATTGCCAATTAAAGGCAATCGAAGAGATCAGCATGTTAAAACTCAATTTGTTTCAGAGAAACATTGTGTTGCCAAATCCCAAGATTCTGTACAGAAGAGCATCTATTGACAAATGCACTCTGCAGATCTGCTGTGCCTCTCACATAAGTGTGGAACATCATCATTATGTCCTTAAACAGATGAGGATTTGGGTAGGGCAACTAGGGTCTATATAAATGTCTATCTGTTGATTTAGCTAAGTCCTGAGTTCCAAGTCTTCCCTTCCACATTAAACTTCCTCTTATATATAACCAGTCTAAACTGGACACTAAACAGGAGACAGGGGTTTCTGGAATGTGGCAGCTTCTTTCATCCTTGAATGAGAACTACGTTCACTGTCTGTAAAGTTTACCAGCCAACGGAATTGTAACCTGTATGATACTTCTACATAGATGGAATATTTTGGGGGTGATGGCAGCATGGGGGAACTAGAGAGGGAGAGTGAAAAAGAAAGGAACAGAGAGAAGTAGAATGAAAGACAGGAAGAAATGACAAGTGCCCTAGAGGAATCCTCTTGTTCACAGGGCTGAGCTCACAGTAATCCTGGCTTTCACCATATTCACTCATTCATTCATTCATTTTTAAAAAATTTTTTAAATTAATTTTTGAGAGAGAGAGAGAGTGCAAGCAGGTGAGGGACAGAGAGACGGAGACACAGAATCCAAAGCAGGCTCCAGGTTCTGAGCTAGCAGCACAGAGTCCAACGCAGGGCTCAAACCCACAAACTGAGATCATGACCTGAGCCGAAGTTGGACGTTCAACCGACTGACCCACCCAGGTGCCCCACCATTCATTCTTCTGTAGAGGAATAAACTAGAGGGGAGAAGCCAGGATTTAAGTGTGAGGCTTAGTCTAGTCTCTCAAATGTGTGAGTGCTTTAAACTCAAGATTCAAAAGGGACAATATAGCTTGGTTTAGCCAGAGTGGTATTTAGTATAGCATGATAATCAGAAAGAACAGTACAACTTCTCTCATGCTGTGTCTCAAAATGCTCTCTTTTCTAGTCCACAGCAATAAAGTATATCATGTTAAAGTTTCTATTTTCTCTTATAATTTGACCTGACTTTAAAATGAAAGAAATATATGTACTACACATATAGCCTATGTTTCCTAAGATTACTTATTACCACAAAGAAGTAGGCATTTGTTTTAGTCTTATCATCCAGCTCTTTAACTCTGTGGCTTTATGATGAGTCTTTGGATCTCAGTGTGCACAGCTGCCCAAAACCACAGGTAATAATTCTTGCCCAGTTGTCTATATGTTGCCACATGGATTTCCTGGAGTCACCTTAAGTTTACCCTTCCCCAAACTATACTCATTGTCTCCTCCTTAAGTATATTTTCCTCTCTTTTATTCGTTTATGTTAGTACCTTCCGTCCTGTTGGCTAAGCAAAAAACCCATGCCATATTTTACTCCTCCCGGCCTCTCAACTCTGCCATTAGTCATCCTGTGTTGTCACGTCTACCTTGGGCACATCTCAGCCATGCCCCCTGTATTATCTCCATCACCACTGATCTGATCTCTGACAATAGCTTCTTGCCTTCTAATCCATCCTCCTCATTGTCTCTGGTTATTTGTCTGAAATACAGTTTGGATCACTTCCTCTACTATGAAAAAAATGTGAATGTTCTTAAATTTAAATATTACAAAATTTCTAGATAAAGACATGCACATAGTAATTTACCAAGTCCTTTGAATGGAAGTCTATATCCAATCTATATATAGGTAGAGTGTAGTTCCTATAACCTATAATGGTTATAAATATGTCGCTTAAATCTATGGATACCTGGGTGGGTCAGTCAGTTAAGTGTCCAATTTCAGCTCAGGTCATGATCTCGCAGCTCATGGGTTCGAGCCCCACATCAAGCTCTGTGCTGACAGCTTGGAGCCTGGAAACTGCTTCAGGTTCTGTGTCTCCCTCTTTTTCTGTCCCTACCCTGTTCGTATGCTCTCTCTCTCTCTCAAAAATAAATAAACATTTATATATATCACTTAAGTCTAAATGGCTAGATTTAAAAATGGTACTATTGTTTACCAGATGTGTGACTTTTGAACATTTAATTATGTTAAAGACAGGAATAACATCTCTCTGCTATGCTGGCCAAAAGGAAGATGAATTATACCTCTCAGAATTTCTATGAGAATTAATTGAAGAAATTTAAGCAAAGCATCCAGGGAAGTCACTGTACCTAGGCTGAATAGGGGGACCCAGAATAGTGTGAGCTCAGAGAAAATACGGAAAAGAGGCCAAAAATTAAGCTCAAACGGTGGTAATAATAATAATGATAGCAACAACAACAATAATAAATTGCTATTTTGTATGAACCATTTCATAGCTGCTCACTGTTTCCTACTTATAGACCATTTAGTTATTTCCCTTTCTATTGAAATATTTCTTATCTTTCAAGCCCATGGATCAGTCCTCCATACCCCTTGGCTAGTCATGGCCCCTGTTAACACCAATCCCTGCAACCTCTTCATGATCTCAAGTTCACACATCTTTCTCTGATCTTACTCTCTAGACTCTTATTTTCCTGTCTTCCATTTAGGACTCTGGTTACAACACACCTTTGATTACACAGGGAACTACAATTTGTTGATTCTGCAGTGTTTTCTTGGTCCCTCATCCTTTATGTTTCCCTTCACTTATTAAACAGCTAAAACCCCTGCCTTATTATTATAAACACTGATACACCCCAAACTTTTGCTTGCTGTTTTTTAATTTCATATTAATTTCTTGGCAAAAGCCAACTCAAGTAAATGTTATTTTCTACCTACTCTCTACTTGTCTCTTGTAGCTGAATGTAACTAGAAGAAAATGTATAATTATGCTGACTAGTTTTTAAATTCAAAACTACTCATATTAAGTTGCCCCTTAATGCTGCTAGAGATTATATAGAGATTATATATCAGGCAGTCTTTCTCACAACATGCTCCTACTTGTATTTCACACCTTTTCTTTTCGTCTCAAATCTCCAACATTTTTACTCTTTCCCTTACTCTTAGTTGACCTTGCTTCTAATTTCCTAGAAATAGTAGCAATCAGAAGGAGAGTTGTACAAGCTTCCATGTCTGAGTTACATACCCAAGCTTGTCTTTAAGCATATAATTTATCTCCTCAAATTTCTATTAAAAAAAATGGCCATGCTCTGGATTCCATCCTTTCTTAAAACAAAACCACAAAGCTTAAGCTATTCTTCCTCTCCCACCATTATCAGTTTGTCCCTCTCTGGTGGATCATGTCCATCATCATACATGCATGCAGTTGTATTTTCCATCTCAACAAATTTTCCCTCAATTCTATTTTTCCCTCCTCTACCACTCTGTTCTTTATTCCCTCTAATAGCAACATTCCTTGATTTGTCTAACATCATTCCACTACCTTCTTTCATATTCCAATCATGGTTCTGTCCTTAGCATTTCACTGCAACTGCTCTTTTCTAGATTCACCAATGACCTCCATGTTGCTAAACTCAATAGTTAATTCCCAGTTCTGACATTACTTGGTCAGTAAGCAAATTTTGTCATATTTGATCACTACCCCTTTAGTGACATTTATTTCCCCCTTGGGTTCTATTACACACACTTTCCTGGTTCTACTCTAATCTAAGTAATCTAAGATTTACCTCAAATCTCCCTGACCTGTGAATATTGGATTACTCCAGATCCTAGGCTTTGAAGATCTCTTTTTTCCCCATTTGTGACTTTATATTTTGTCAGTATGCCGATATCTTCCAAATTTGTATCTTTGGTGTTAAAATTTTACCTGTAGTCCTGAATCATACATCCAGATTCCTTCTTTTGATTTCTCTTGATTTCTTATGAGCATCTACAACTTATCAACAAAACCAAATACCTGGTTTCCTTCAACCCCCCTCCAAAGACTTTATTATTTCAGAGATTTCTCCATCTCAGTGAAATCTACGTATTTCTCATAACTCAAGCAAAGAACCTTGGAGTAATTGTTAATTCTTTTCTTTTTCTTATATTCTATAACCAAAAACAACCTCAAGTCTTTGCAGCACTGTCAAAATACATCCTGGATCCATGAAACAATATAATACTTGGTATTTGCTACAAAATAATAATAATGACTGGCTATGATTTTCAGTTTTGAGCTGAGTTATGGGATAAAAGTGGTTCATCATATTATTCTGTCTAGTTTTGTGTTACTTAAAATTTTTCATAGTAAAAAATTAAAGTCAAACAAATAAATAAAAATAAAATATATACTGAATCTTGCCACTTCTTTCCCTCTTTTATTACCATCAAGCCTCATCTAAACTATTGCAATAACCTTTCAAAGCTGTTCTCACCACAACAGTTGGAGTAAATCTTTTAAAACATACCTTAGATCCTGTTATCTTTATGCTTCAAAACCCTCCAGTAACTCTCTATCTCATTCATAGAATAAGCAGAAATCCTTCTTGATCTGGGCCATTGTCACCTTCCTGGTCTCATCACTTATTCTTGCTATTTACCTTTTTGTTCACTTCTCTCCAGTCTCATTGACTTCCTTGTAGTTCCTAAATATACCAAGAATCCTCCTCCCTCAAGATTTTGTTCAGCTTGCCTAGAATGCTCCTCCCTTTGACATCCATGTGGATCATCTGTAACTTCCACTTAGTCTTTGGTGAAGTGGCACCTTCTCCTGGATGCCTTACCTGACCCCTATCATTCCCTATGCCCTTTTTAATTCATATATATTTTCTTAATCCACAGCTTTATCACCTCCTACTTATTTTTTCATTTCTTAACTCCAGAATATAAGCTTCCTGTGGGCAGGGATGTTCTTACCTCCTTTATTCACTGAGCTATTCTTAGTACCTAGGTCAATGTGTAACCCATAATAAACACTCACAAAATATTTGTTGAATTGAAACCCTAACTGAAATGTCAGCTACTATGTGAAACTCTCCACAGTTCTCAGGCTCAGAAGTCATTAATTTCTCCTTAATCCTCCCCTCATACTTTGATTACTATTATATTATTCCTACCTTTTGTCCAGTTTTGTGTTTGAGTACCTGCCTGTTCCCCCTCTGATGACTAAAACTAGGTCTTATTTATAATTCCATCCCCAGTGTCTAGTATCATGACTTTTGTAGACACTTACTGATTGGGACTAATACAATAAAGGTGGCAGAGAGACAGATGTGGTTCTTAATAGATAGTTTTTTAACAAGTAAAACAAATTTTTTTTTTAATTTTTTTTTCAACGTTTTTATTTATTTTTGGGACAGAGAGAGACAGAGCATGAATGGGGGAAGGGCAGAGAGAGAGGGAGACACAGAATCAGAAACAGGCTCCAGGCTCTGAGCCATCAGCCCAGAGCCCGACGCGGGGCTCGAACTCACGGACCGCGAGATCGTGACCTGGCTGAATTCGGACGCTTAACCGACTGCGCCACCCAGTCGCCCCCAAATTATTATTTTTTTATTTATTTTTGATATGGAGACAGAGTGTGAGCTGGGGAAGGGCAGAGAGAGAGGGAGACACAGTATCTGAAGCAGGCTCCAGGCTCCGAGCTGTCAGCACAGAGCCCAACGTGGGGCTCGAACTCACGAACCATGAGATCATAACCTGAGCCGAAGTCAGACGCTTAACCGACTGAGCCACCCAGGCGCCCCTAAAACAAGTTATTTTACTGAGGAAGATGAATAAGCTGATGCAGTTCAATAAAAGCCTTTTTTTTTAATTGAGAGAAAATAGAAGTGGATTTTGAAATTTGATTCCAATATCACTGTTCATTTTCTCGCTCTCAACTAGAGTGAATATATGCCATATGTCTCTGAATGGTTAGCCGTGGTGCTTATCTGCTCATATAGGTTTATTTAGCTCCTTAACACAATAGCTTTTTAAAAGGTGGTGGATTTAACATTTGCCTCAGACTAGCAATGAGTTTGTCAGGCAAATTACTCTAGCTCAGATTATCATTAATCTGTCTGACTGGTTAATGGTGTCAATAACGCAAGTACCATAGTTAACATTTTTTTTTTTTTTATTCAGCCCCTTGGGTGCTTTCATTTCATAAGTGAGAGAGCAGCATAAATTCCAGAACCTGAAAGCCAGGATTCACAGAGATTCAACTGCTTCACAGATATCCAGCTATCCCCTCCTTGTACCTAAAAATTGTTAGAATTGAAAGTGATTGTTGAAATCATAGTACAACTTCTTGCTACTTAGACATTTAGAAACTGATAGAGGAGGGGTAAGTCACATGCCTAAGGCCACAAAGTAAGCATCCATGATGAGAGCGAGCATTATTGAGTATTCAATAATACTTACTGTGGCAGATGCCAGGCTAAGCATCTTACATAAATTAATTTATTTCATCCTCACAACAAAACATTATCCACATGAGTCTTAAAGAAGACCACTTACATTTCTGGTATACAGATAGTAAGTTGTAGAACCAGGATGTAATGCGACCTGATTCCAAAACAGGTGTTCTGTGAATCATTACACCAACTTGCTCCTAACATAGTTGCTGGATTAACCTGGAAGAGAATCTGGCTTTCTTGATATTTTCAGAATTATGACAAGAATTTACCCTATAGGCTTCTTCCCAATCGTTTTATGACTTAATGGCTAAGTCATTTATTTACCAGTTATAAATGCAGTAGCAAACTTTTTATGCATGTATAGAACATTATACTTCCCATTCACTAATCTAAAATTACTTATGGAGTGTGACAACAGTGTAGCCAAAAGGTTAAAGTAATGTGGCTGTGGAATTCAACTGCATGGATTTTAGTCCTGGCTCAGACTTTTACTGGCATTGTGGCCCTGGGATAATTACTGGTGCTTTAGATTGCTCACATGGGATAATAATAGTAACTGACATGTAAGGTTATGACGACTTTAAAAACTGCTAGTACCTAAAACATTTGCTTATTGCCTGGTGTCCAAAAGCACTCAATTCTTGTTAGCCAGTTCTCCGTGCAAATTATTGCGTGCGTTAGAAATAAAAATCAGTGTGGGGTGCCTGGGTGACTCCATTGGTTAAGCCTCTGACTTTGGCTCAGGTCATGATCTCACTGTCCGTGGGTTAGAGCCCTGCATTGGGCTCTGTGCTGACAGCTCAGAGCCTGGAGCCTGCTTCAGATTCTATGTCTCCATCTATCTCTGTCCCTCCCCTGCTCGCTCTCTCTCTCTCTCTCTCCCTGAAAAATAAATAAACATTGAAAAAAAGAAATAAAATCAATGAAATATAAGTGTTCCCCAATTTATATTTAAAGGGGACCTTATCGCTTTACACACGTTTGCCCATTTGATCCTCAGATAAGGCAGGTATGATAATTTCCATTTTATAGATCTCCATGCCTTGCTCTGTTCAGAAAATCTAAAAAACATTGCCTAAGAAGCCACACAACTAGTAAATATTAGAAGAAAGATTTAAATGCAAGGTTTCTAGTCCAGCGATCTTGTTACTGTACCATACAAAATAAAAGATATTTCCTAAAAGAGGCACATGGGAAGCACTGCGGGAGTTCAGATGAGAGAATTAAAACATTTTCATGAGCATCATTCAATTTAATCCTCACAATGACCCTGTGAGGTAGGCAGATAAGGGACCAGGGACCGGCATCTTCGTTTTGCAAATGAAGTAGGGAAGACTCCAAGATAGCCCCTGACTTGCTCAAGGTCACACACCCATTCTGTGGCAGAACAAAGGCTGGACTGGGTCTTCCAACTTGCAGACCTGTATGGTTTACATTGCTTTATGCTGCCTCAGAAAACCTCTGCTCACCGCTCAGGATTAGAGGCCACCTTTTCATGATTGACACAGAGGATTCATTTTAGAATTCATCGCGCATTACATTCTCACCATGGCGTTTATGTATTCTTTTCCTGCTCCCCAATGCTGACGACTGTGCAGCTGATGAAACTGCTTATGAAGGGAGGGTGCTGTGAAGGAAAGACGGCAAGACTCAGATTCCAAAGCTCCATGTTCTGGTCCTGGCCTAAAGGCTGGCGAAGTTAGTCCCCCTTTCACTCTGCTTCTCTGTAAAATGTAAAACCCTGCCCTTTCTACGTCAAAATGTTCTGAGATCATTGAATAAGAGAATGGTGATTTAATTCCTCCAATGGACTTAGGGTATACTGAAAAATAAAACATGCTCTGTATAAATGCCATATACAAATGAATGACCCTTTATTCACTTGTGAGTTGCCTGTGTGTCCAGCTCCGTGTTGGGAAGAATAGAGAAGCCAACAGTCTTTTTGGAGGCAGGTTAGCAACGTTGAGAGGATTGTTCCATTGAAGCATATATAACTGCACACTGAATTAAGAGCCTGAAGGAAAGGAATGTGCTTTATGAGAGATGGAAAGCACATGGTGTCTATGCCATGGTCAGATCTGTATTTTGAAAAGATGCCTATTGCTGAAGAGTGGAAGTTAGACCAATGTGGTCAGCCAAGTGGATGTCAGAAAGCCACTGAGGCTATAGCTGAAGTCCAGGCAATAAATGATGGTGGATCAAACTGAGGCTGGATCACTAGAGATGAAGCAATAGAAACATGTCATTCTAGAGATATGTAGGAAGTGAAATTGATAGGAGCAGGTGACAGATTGACATTCATGGTGAGACAACAGATGTGTTCAAGGACAGTTCCTAGTTTTCTGGCTTATTTAAATGGAAGGATGGGAGGGTAACTCGCTGACATTAGGATGCCGGAAAAGACCCAGATTTGAAAATGCGGATGATAAATTCAGCTTCAGACGTGTTGGTTTTTACGTACATTCAAGTGGTTATGTCAAGTAGAGCCTTCAGAAGAAGGAAACTGGCTGGAGCTCAGAGAAGAAGTTTGGGCCAGAAACATGTATCTGTGTCAGGAATTTGTCAGCATATGGATGAAGACTGAAGCTAGAAAAGGAGAAATGGGTCATCCCTCCACCCCAAAGAGAAATAAAACCAAGAAGAGGTCTCAGAACTGAGTCATATTTATTAAGGGGCAGAGGCTGAAACTAAACAAAATAAACAACTTGAAACAAAAAGCTTTTTTTCCATGAAAAGATAGTTGTTTTTTTTTTATGTTTTGTTGCAGCAGCTATTTGTTATGTAACTAGTGTCTTGGGCACGTAGTAAACACTGAAACAGAGATATATTAAAGTAAACTTTCCACAAGTCTGTTCCTTGCACTATGCTGTTTAAAAATTCAACCAGAAACAGAATTCTTAGCCAAAGTTTAGTCAAAACTCCCTCTGACCCAATAGATGATCTCCATTTTCCATTATGCTTTATCTGGTGGTAAGTCATCTCTGAAACTGCTTTTCCTTCAAGATACAACTTGATTCCAAACTCTCTGGTTCTGGAATCATAAGGAGTATAGCATTGGGTAACTGCTGCTGCTATTGCTCTGAGCCCTATTCTAGTCAACACCATATTTCAGTTTTGAAATCTTCTCATCATTGTACCATTCTTGTCCTCACTAAAGAAATGAACGTGAAAATGGAATGGATAAAAAGGGGTTGCTAAAAATCTTTCCATTAGAAATAGCATAGTTCCTTCCCTATAAATCACCATTAGTGTAACTCATCCCCTTGAAGCAACTAATTAGGTGTCTGATACCTCAAGACAGCATTGTTTGCTCACCTCACACCTGTAACTAAATGTTAATACCCTGGTGCACTTGGGCGAGACAATATATGTTTACTTAATATGTACACTAAGGACATGTTATAAATGATCCAGTAAGAAACAGTGTTATGCTTAAATTGCACTTACTTCTGAAATGTAAATGCGGAAGTGCTGAATGCAATGAAAACACACACACACACACACACACACACACACACACACACACACACACAATTTTTTATTCCCAACAAAGAATATTAGATTAGAAAGTCCCCTTTGAGTAGATCCCGCCCTGTTTTCAAATAATGAAAACAAGAACTAGGAAGGTGAGGTGGCATGCCAAAGGCCACACAACTAAGTTGAGGTGGAAAAATGGAATTGAATCCAGCTCTCTAAACATTCTGGAGATCACACTGTGTGGGGATGTTATGCAGTTATTCTATTAATTTTTTACAATTATTTATGCATTCATTTAAAAATTTGTGAGCCGCAGCAGCATAGCTAGTTTTTAGTGGGTATATATGCTGAGTGCCAACAAAATGTGAATGGAATGTGGCTTCTCTGCTTCTGGAATCAGAGGACATGATGGTAGGAAATGTCCAGCAAGTGATTTCCTTTGAATTGGATTTGAAGAATGAACAAGCTTTTACCAAAGTGAGAAGGAACTATGAGTCAGGAGAATATAACTCCAGAATAAATGAAACTAAACTAAACTAAACTAAACTAAACTAAACTAAACTAAAAACTAATGAAAGGCAGAATGGCAATAGCCGGGGAAGCAGAGATGGCTATGGTGTTGTAGAGCCTGGTCACTCATTGTAGGTAAGTGTGAAAAGGTTTGGGCCACATCTTGAAGGTCTTTGGATCTTGCCACAAGGAGTTGAGATGTATTAGCCATAAAATGGCAGCCAGCACAATGTTTGGGGCATGGAGTTGAGAGATTACATTTGTTAGAAGAGTATCTCTTATCAATGGAAAGAAGGAATGGGGAAAACTAATGACAAAAAAAAAAAAAAAAAAAAAAGGAAAAGCTATTACACTGTAATACATTGTAAGTACAAACCAGAGAAGGAATTGGCTTCAGGCTCAGGAGAATACAGCCTAACCAGAGTTATGTCTTTAAAAAAATTTTTTTAATGTTTATTATTTATTTTTGAGAGAGACAGAGCACAAGCGGGAGAGGCACGGAAAGAGAGGGAGACAGAGAATCCGAAGCAGGGTCTGGGCTCTGAACTGTCAGTACAGAGCTCAATGTGGGGCTCAATCTTATGAACTGTGACATCATGACCGGAGGCAAAGTCAGATGCTTAGCTGTCTGAGCCAGCCAGGTGCCCCCAGAGTTAGGTCTTAATGCAATTTGTGCAAATACCATCTTGGACTTCATGGCTCACAATGTGTCAGCACCCAAGACTTAGCCATCTGATTTCTGAAAAGCAGCAGCATTGTCGTTATTAGGTCAAAGTGTGTGCTTTTAGAACATCGCAGTTATTTCCTAAGAAACCTCCACCAGGTAACCCAAAGCACCTAAAAGTAGAATTTACAGGAAAGAAATGTCTCCTATTTGTGAACTCTTCTTGGCCTCCATATAAAAGAGGAGGGCAAGTTGCCTATAGTTGTTTCAGCCAGCATGAGGAGACAGACTTTTTATATTTATATTTGGTGTGATTTTTCACTGAATGAATTTATAGTGAATGAATTCTAGAAGGCACAAGTGACTTGTTCCCTTTACTTCAGCCAACTGATCTTGAACCTGCCTGAGCTCCGCACTGCCAACTCAGAGTCAGGTGGAACGGAAGTGAAGGAATGAAACTTTGTCAATAATACAGCTGATGCCACAGCCATGAATCTGAGCTCTGTGGATTTGAAGGGCAGTTACGTCTTTAGAGTCATAGGAGAGAACTTCACCAAGAGACAGCTGGTCTGAGCCCCTGCTACTTTCCCGAAGATAGTTGGTACAGTGACAGGCATAACACCCCAAACACAATAGTTGGGTAAACTCCTAACATCTATTATTCTTTGTTCTTCAATACCTAGTTGGTTTATTTGCCCATTCACAGAGGAATGTGGACCAGAGTGTTCAGAGAGAAAATTGTAATTGCCAACTGGTCCAACGTGGAGACTCTGGAGAGTGTAACTACTTCAGGTGGCTCGCATCGGCTTATTGTGAGACCAGAGACCAGTAATAAATGGCCCTTCCAAACTCAACAGTTTTACTTACTTGTTGGGAATGATTTGTGGTATTTTATTTTTCAACTATTAAAGCATGAAAGGAACGATCAAAAGTGCCTGAAAGTCTTTGGGGCTTACAACTGAACCAATCTGTGAGGGACAACAGGCAGGAAATACCAGGTTCCCAGAATACATTTGTCTGCCTTCAGCAGTTTGAAGTCCCTCCACTAGGGCCCAAGGAACCACCAGAGCAGCCTGGCGACACAGGCCAGACACCAGCAGTGTGGACGTCACATTTCACAAGGCTCTGTTGTGAATTCAGGGAACACCAATTCCTTCTCAGTGTGCTGTCCGTGAAGCCTACACCTTTTAAAGATAATACTATTTTTTTTAATGTTTGCTTCTTTTTGAGAGAGAGAGACAGACAGAGTGTGAGTGGGGGAGGGGCAGAGAGAGAGGGAGACACAGAATCCGAAGCAGGCTCCGGGCTCTGAGCTGTCAACACAGAGCTCAATGCCGGGCTCAAACTCATGAACCGTGAGATCGTGACCTGAGCCACAGTCGGACACTTAACCGACTAGGCCACCCAGGCGCCCCCATAATACTATTTTCATTATCAGAATTTGTTCAGTACCCCTAGTTATGACCACCTTTAAAATTTAACTTATCTCAGAAAACAAAATTAACTTTACAGTAAATATTTTAAAAGTGTTTTTTTGTTTTTTTTGTTTTTTTTGTTTTTTTGAGGGAGGTGGTGGGGTGGGGGCGGGGGGAGCAAGCCCATACAGTTCAGTGAAACCCATTTATGTATTTTTTTCTTCTGCATTGTACCTCTTATTAATTTCTCTCCTCAGATTCTAGTTCTGAATACTTTGTGGAAAAGTCCTCTTCTTGGACTCCAGAGTCCTTATTTCCTATGAGATTATGGTGGCATTTTGTTATAATAATAAAAATAACAGCAGTTACTACCATGGATGTGAGACTTCATGTTGACGACCAGGCACATGCCTACTGCTTTATGTGGTTCCAGCATCTCATTCAATTCTCTAGAAACCCTATGAGGTAAACATTTTTACGGCACCAATTAGCACTTGAGGACTCAGGCTCAGCTAAACTGAGAGAGCCGAAAGAACAACCCCAGACTTAAGAATGATGAAGCCACTCCAGTCTAAAAAATATTTTCATTGTGACCTCACTTTGATTACATGAATAGATTTCTGAAAAGTGGCACATAAATTGAAGTGTTTCGATTAAATCATTATTAAACCATTAAGCGTGTACATTGAATGGGTGCCTGGGTGGCTCAGTCGGTTAAGCATCTGACTTCAATTCAGCTCAGGTCACGATTTCACACTTTGTGGGTTCGAGCCCCACATCAAGCTCTGTGCTGACAGCTCAGAGCCTGCAGCCTGCTTCGGATTCTGTGTCTCCCTCTCTCTCTAGCCCTCCCACTCATGCTCTGTCTCTCTCTCAAAAATGAATAAACATTAAAAAAGTTTGAAAAAGAATGTACATTGAAGAAACTGGTGGTCAACCCAGGGCAGTGCTGGCATGTGGTTAGAGTAGGGGGGTAGAGTTGTGTTGAAGTTATTTGTGGAGAAAGCACCCTTTATTTGCTTAAATTGTATTTTTCTCCAGATTGCTACCATAGAAATATTTTCTAAAGATGTTTTATTCACACTTTGTATAATATTGAGTATACTTAACGAGTATACTTTTCTTCATGACTGTTATTAATTTGGGATACTTTTTCAAGGCTGATACAGATTATGGGAGCCTAAAACTCTTCTCTTCATAATAAAAACCAGAATCCACTTTTATATGTGAGTGATGATCTTTGACATTCTTACGTGCCCAGATTTTCTTACCTCTTTTTCCTTTGAAGAATATCTGTTCAAGAGATTATGCCAGCATGTCCCGGAACACAGATCTTTCCGCTGAATTCTTTAGTAGTATCAGAATAAAGTTGATTATGAAAGCCATTTTTCCTTATAGATACCCAAGAAGTTTGGTATGCAAATCTGACATTCATGACAACTATGTTACTTGGATTCTAGGAAACATATCACAGCAGTTGACAGATTCATCTCACAGTGGTTTCTGAATGCCTAGCATCCCTTCTCCTTTATGGCCTTATATCTTCTACCCAAAGGGCCCATGATCCAAATAAGCCCCTCATTTCCCCACAGTTGTTAAATGATATCAATACTGGTTTAAAGGATGAATCCCCAGCTTTCATTTTTAACTCTGCTATCTACTAACTGTAAGGCCTTTGGAAATAAAAAAAAAAAACAAAACACTATTTTTCCAAATTACACTTTTGCATCTGTATAATGATAAAATCATACTATCTATATAAAAGAGCTGCATGAGGCAATGTATCTAAAAGTTCTGCTAAAGAAAACTAAATAAGATGCAAAAATCCATATATCCACAAGGCATATGTTCTGATTGTAAGGGTTTTCTTTTATAAAGCAACTTGTTGGCCTACATAATCTTAGGTGGGTAGAAGAGAGTAGTGTGATACATGGTATGTAGGAGCATTATCTGATGTCTTAGCCTTACCTACTTTCCATTACTATTGAAATCCACCCAGCTCCCTCCCCTCCTATAAGTCACACTTCAGCCTTGCAGCAACTTAACACAGCACTCCTAAAGGAATACCTAAACCTTAGGCTATATGTAGATTCATACAGGGTGTTTGTTTTTTATTGTGGTAAATATACATAATATAATATTTATAGGTTTAACCATTTTTAAGTATGGAGTTCTGTGGCATTAAGTACATTCATAATGTATTAGCATTATCACCACCCTCTATCTCCAGAGCTTTTTCATCTTCCTCAACTGAAACTCTCTACCCATTAAATAACTTCCTCTTCCTCTCTCCCCCTACACCCTGGTAACCACTCTGGGTACATATTTTAATTATTAGCAGTAATGGATAAAATAACACTACCTGCTATAATGAACAAGCCCTAATATTTATAATGGTTCAAAACTGTTTGACTCTATAAAGTAGAAAAAGGATGTTCCTGATTGACAAGCAGTTCTCCCAGCTCTTCTCCAGAATTCTTGCAAATCTGGACTGCTCCATCATCCCTATATGGCTCCCAAGGTTCCCATGCTTGACTACCCCAGGCCCACAGGTGAAGGAAGAGAACACAGAGGTGACCACGTGTGCAGTTTTTCTAGGCCAGACCTAGAATCAGCACATGTTGTGTAACCTCAAACTCACTGGGTATGCTCGGTCACGTGACCTTGTCTCGCTCCCACAGGGGCTGGGAAATACAGGCAAGCACATGAAGAAGAAATGAGTTTGAGGATGAACCAGCCAGTCTCTGCTATATCAGTCAAATTAAGATTGTATAGATGCTCAAGAATCACCATTAATTCCCTTAGAACTTTGTGGGGTTTTTTTCTCTTTGGAGACCTAATTTGCCCTGACAGACATTTTAAATATTTCCCCAAACATAATAAAACCCCATGGCAAAATTAAAACGCACATATAATTCCATTGAAATGCAAGAGACAGTATCTAGAAATAGAAGCCTTAAGTATCAGTTGAGTAGGGACACCTGGGTGGGATGCTCAGTAGGTTGAGCATCAGACTCTTGGTTTTGGCTCAGGTCATGATCCCAGGGCTGTGGAATCAAGCCCTGCATTGGGCTCTGCACTGAGCATGGAGCCTGCTTAGGATTCTCTCCCTCTGCCCTTCTCCCCTACTTATGCACGTTCTCTCTCTCACTCTGTCTTTAAAAAAAAAAAAAAGGAGGAGGAGGAAACTGTTGTCTAGTTTAGGAGTTACTTCTTCACCTGTCAGTAAATTATAAGAGACCAACGAGGATACAAATGGTCTACAATAATGTGTGTTCTTAAAGAATACTTTAGTAGTTATTGTTTCTTATATGTTAGCATCTATATTCACAGGGCTTGTAAATTATAAGGAGGAGGAGGAGAAGGAGAAGGAGGAAACTGTTGTCTAGTTTAGAAGGAGTTCCTTCTTCACCTGTCAGTACATTATAAGAGACCACTGAGGATACAAATGGTCTACAATAATGTGTGTTCTTAAAGAATACTTTAGTAGTTATTGTTTCTTATATGTTAGCATCTATATTCATAGGGCTTGTCCTCTCTTAATATGTACTACACCTTGCACCATGATCAGATTAATTCATTTGTCTGGAATCACTGAGGCAGTTTTTGATTGGGAAATGAATTGGACACACATAGATGTGGCTTGATGAACAAGGCAAGTAGACACGTTGCAATTTCTCCTCACGTAGAAAGGAATCTACCCTCCTTCACTAATTGCACTTAACGTAACCACAGGAACTCAAGCTCCATGCACATCAACACTTAGCATCTGCCTTTTCCTTTCATACAATGAGAGAAAATGCATAAATGCATTTGTTGGCAATACTGACAAAGACCGATTTGTGGAATAATTGAAACCTTGATTTCTGTCATTAGCCGGATGTTTACAAAATGCATCTTCCTGTCTACATTCCAGATGTTTCTTCTTATTTTAATAGCTCTTTGTCATGAGTTGTGAATTCTAAATTGTAAAATGTCAAGGGAAAAGACTTTAGTTTGCAAGTTTCATGGGAATGGCATAAACTTGAACTCCCCCAGAACCCTGTAATATTTATTTGTAGGCCCTTCCAATCTATTTCCCATAGTAAGCCAGAGGCCTTGATTTACAGCAGAGTCAACACTAAATGAGAAAGCAGACTTCGGTCCACCTCACTGCTTTGGCACATTAAGTAAATGTTTGGCTAAAAGTACTCATGTTAAAATAATCTTTCCCTGAAACTTTTATTTCCCAGGGAACGAGCATTGAATACATCCCAGCCTGGGTCCCTTCAGCTTACTGTGGGAAACCTGAAGCCAGAAGCCATGTATACCTTCCGAGTTGTGGCCTACAATGAGTGGGGACCAGGAGAGAGTTCTCAACCCATCAAAGTGGCCACTCAGCCAGAGTGTGAGTATGAAAATAGAAGGGCACATTTAGAAACTATTTCTTCTTGCTGGCAATATCCTTGAATCCTGTCATAGAAATTTCTTAAGGTAACAAGATGGAAGGAATATTTCTGAAGCAATGCATTAAACTCAAGGATTTTTAAAGGTAAGATAACTTTTTAACAAAATGGCCTCCCCGTTTAGGCCATAACGGCAAATTGACAACTGTTAAGGCCTAATCCATCCACGCAATCTACATGTTCACTTCCTAAGTAAGTAACTGACTAACTCTGCCAGCCAGGCCTTTATCATCCACATTGGGTATCGGTCTTCTCCACTGATTTTTTATGGGGTTTTCCGAGTTTGTCTATCAAGAATGTAACATCAAAGGTGAAAGAACAACCATATAGGACTTCCAAATACAGGGACTTATCAAATAACTTAAACATGCACTGAATGCCCTTAAGGAGATTCCAAAAGCAAGCCACAGCTCAAGAAATAAAAAGAGATAATCACTATTGGGCAATCTCATGATCCTCTAACTAAAATCACTATATTAAACCACATCTTCACAAAGTAAAACAGTTGAATGTTCTTTGACCATGTCATAATTCACGGATTTCTACTTTTAAAATGGAATAGCTCCAAAGCTATACAGTTGAAAGATGTCAATCTTATAAAATTTTGTGGTTTTTTTTCTATTAAACTTCTAATGGTATTTGGAAAGATTGATTACTGATGAGCAGTTTGCCAGCTTTATCTTGTTAAAATTTTTAAAAATTATAATCGAAAGTCTAAATGAAATGAATGGCTACTTGTAACAAACTACATTATTTAGACACCTAGTTGTATCTACTCCTTTTTCTTTTCATTCATGATACTATTCTGTTTGGGTTCCTGTTCATTTTATTTTTTAAAAAAAACTATGTTTCATTTTAGAATCATCTCACATGCTTTTGGAAGATGGTGAAGTAGAAATTAGAAATCTTTTAATTGATAAATATGAGGAAATAATCTTTGCATGTCAATTTTTGGGTGTTTTAAATTAGCATGTTGGGGGCGCCTGGGTGGCGCAGTCGGTTAAGCGTCCGACTTCAGCCAGGTCACGATCTCACGGTCCGTGAGTTCGAGCCCCGCGTCGGGCTCTGGGCTGATGGCTCGGAGCCTGGAGCCTGTTTCCGATTCTGTGTCTCCCTCTCTCTCTGCCCCTCCTCCGTTCATGCTCTGTTTCTCTCTGTCCCCCCAAAATAAATAAACGTTGAAAAAAAAATTAAAAAAAAAAAATAAATAAATAAAAAAAAATAAATTAGCATGTTGATGAACATGCAGTAACCCTCTGATATGTAGTCTAGTGCTGGTTTCATGCTCTATACTTAGCAAAATCTACATTCTTCTTTTTTCTACTCAGACAAGGTCGCAAAGACTAAATGTTAAGAAATTGGAATAAAAAATGTATTAGTGGTTGGAGAGAGAGCTGAACTATACAAATCTTAGAAATATTTGCCTCGTAGAAATAAAATGCCAAACAGCATCTTTAAAGGCATAGTATGGGGGCGCCTGGGTGGCGCAGTCGGTTAAGCGTCCGACTTCAGCCAGGTCACGATCTCGCGGTCCGGGAGTTCGAGCCCCGCATCGGGCTCTGGGCTGATGGCTCAGAGCCTGGAGCCTGTTTCCGATTCTGTGTCTCCCTCTCTCTCTGCCCCTCCCCCGTTCATGCTCTGTCTCCCTCTGTCCCAAAAATAAATAAAAAACGTTGAAAAAAATTTAAAAAAAAACAAAAATAAAGGCATAGTATGTACAGGTATCAGATAATGTTTAGGAAATACAGGCTCCAACACAGGATCCAGAAGCTACAGCAGGGCACTAAGCCACATTCCATGCAGTACGTTAGGTGACATCACTGGTTGTTATGCCCATAAATGAAGCCAGTTCTATCTCTAAGTATCTGTTCTTGAGAACGTTTTTAGTGTTTGTATTTAAATCACTAAATAATGCCAACTTCCATTTCACAATGTCTATGTTTTAGTCATCAGTTTCTTTATTAACTTATTCTTTATAGATCATATATAAAGAGAATCAATATCTTTTATGAATATATGATATTTATAATCAACAAAGTTGAATAAAAACAAATTAGGTAAAAAAAAAAATATATATATATATATGTACACACACACACACATATATATATAATTTTTTTAAATGGTGCATGCCATGTTGTATGCAGACCAACAATTTAAAAACTCATCAGAAACTCTCTAAAGGAAAACCTCATTTAATTTTGTAATGGTAGAACATAAATGTTAAAAGCTTATTTATTTTCGGAAGATCCAATATCTATGAATTATCTGAATTCTTTACTTCCTAATCTTAATGGTATCCTAAGAATTTGTTTTAGTGTACATTTCAAGGCTGACTGGCCATGATTATATTATGTTTCTGATAAAAACCATAGGGAGACAGCCTTGTTTTTTTAAGACTGAACAACATTATTTTTTCTTCTATCAATTCCATTGTTTCTAAGTATCCAACTAAAAATATCAATTTATAGAGTTTTATTTTTAACTTACTTTCTCTTATGCCAACTTTTCAAAGCCAAGGAACAAGAAAGTATTTTTCATTTGACCCTGACTCATTTCATGAAAATACTACTAATTATATAATATTTTCTACCATATTTAGTATCATTAATAAAAAGAAAATCAGACAGTGATTATTTGTATCACACATATGGCCTTAGCTTATAAAACAAAAACAGTAACATAATTCAATTTATAAATATGTTTAATGAACATCTGCTATGTTCCTAATACTGTTTCCTGCCATCTGAAGCATGTTAGAAAAGCATATGTGTGTAATGAAATAATAGCACTTATGGATTTCAGAAGATTCTTAAGGAGGCAAATATTCCAAATGTGTAACAATAACAAAACAAAGTAAGGGAACTTGTAGGAAGTTGTTAAGTGAAATATTACCATTTCAATCATGGGTTTGCATGTGGGCCCATTACCTGGGATGGTTGAGGCATAGTGTCTAGTTATTTTTGTATTTTTAAATTACATCATGCCTGCTTCCTCAAGCAAGTGTTGTATTTCAAAGACAGCTGCCTTAGCCCTTTTGTATGTCTTCCATTCCTCCTCATTCAGTAAGTAGTCTGAGAATTTGTGCAGAGGACCTTATGTGTGCTGGTTTCAGTAAGCATTTACTTTGCTTAGAAATTAGCATAAATGATGATAAAACTAAATGCCTGACTGAATAAAGTATGTTGCTTGTTAGAACTGTTGCCTGATATAAGTGATCTTTTCCCCAGAAAATGAAATGTAGAATCTTTCTGCTTTGGTAACATGAAGGAGCTTAGAATTTTTTCACCAAGGGCATAATAATGACCTTAGAATTCTAACCATGTGTTGGCCTTTAATAACAGTATCATTATTAAATCACTTCTGTTCTTACTGCTGCATGGAGTAAGAATTCTTTCCTTTACAGGCCATTGTTTACTTGAATGGGGGTGGGGAGTGACCTGATTCTGTTTTGTTGAGAATTGCCTTAGATAATTCCCCTCTTACTTAGTAGATACATAGATAAGAATAAATCAGGCTAGATAAACAGTACATTCAGAATATCCTTTAGATGTACAAAACAGTTAGCCAACTCCTTCAATTCATTTACATTAAGAATACTGTGTAGCTCACTTGCTGTCTTTATTACAGACATTAGAATAAATAAATTATGTTATCATGACTAATAGGTACTATATGTGTATTTTATCTTCTGTTGTTAACACAAAATGCCATTTTGGCAATTTAAAAATATGTCTAAGATAAGGAACACTTCATCTTCTTCAAGCCTGCTTGATAGTGTACCAATTGCTGAGGAAGATGGAACATTCTAGAGATCCTGTGCTTCATTTCCTCTCCTCTCCTCTCTTATTTCTCCTTTGTCTCTCTCTCTCCTTTCCTCCCCTTCTAGCCCCACACCCCCCCCCCTCAGCTTATGAGCCTACTGTTATTTTTTTTAGAGGAAGTTCAAAGGCCGATTTTATTATTTGGCTAAAATTCAGAATTTAGAGGCAAGGGAGGTGGGCAATTCTATCATTATTACTTTCCCTGACAAAATGATCTCATCTTTTGAAAATGGGCTTCATCTGGGTATGCATTTGGTTGCTCCTTTTATCACTGTTTTTCCAAATATGATGTAGTAATTGTACACTAAAATTACATAGCTTTTATACAAATTGAATTTCAAGTTTTCCATAATATTTGAAAATATTAACTCTATTATGAAAACCATATTCTCAAGGAATAAACACTAATGGAAAATATGTCTGAAATATAAATCAGCCAGCAACTGTTTCTAAAACTGCATACATTTTGTAGTAATCATTTAAAGAGATCAACAGCCCCAGATCCAGTTTATGAAATAATCACCCAGAATAGAAAAGCTTGATTTAAAGGAAGGTTTATGTCCCCTGATTATATCTTCCTTTTGCTAAACCCTTGCTTCTTCCCCCTGCCTTTATGGTGTGTAATTTCTCCACTGTATTATCAGCTGGATTTAAGTCCCTGCCTGCTTAAGACTTGTCTAATCTTTTCATACCACATGTGGAGAGTTTTTGAATTATTATTTGGGGTCCTTTAAGATGCTGTTAAGGCAGTTTAATCGTGAAGAATGTTAAAATGGACCACATACTGGCCTAGGGCTTCAGTTAGAATGGGAAGCCTATTTGCTAGACCACAACCCAATTATCCACAAAACCCTTTTATATTTGAGTTGTGAGTAATATTCTTAGTCCATTATATTTACACTGAAAAGATGAGTGAAATCCACCCCCCCCCAGGTTGAGTCACTTTAGAATATATTATCCAGAAGCATAGGCATATTTTCTTTTTTCCCTCCTTCCATGGATATTCATTCATTTATTGACTCATTCATTCATTCATTCATTTGAATAGGGCTCTACTTGTACAGTTGTTATGAGGGAAATGAGAAATTTCTGAACATCATTTGTTCAATATTAGTACCTGAATCCTAGGGCAAGTTTCTTAATCCTTGAGACCTCAGTTTCCCTAACTATAAATTGAAGATATGATTTATCCCTCTTCTTTCTAGAAGAAATGTGATAACATACGAGAAGCTCCTGAGTCTTCCCTGGCATCAAGTAGACAGTCAATAGAGAGAAACTCCCTGCCCCTGACAGGATCAAATGGAAACATAATCCCAACTGCCCTGCACTTAACAAACAAAGTGGGACACTCAGTAGGTAATAAAGTTCATATAATACCTTTTTGATAGTTTGGAACTAGCTTGATTATTATACAAATCAGCCATTTATATATTTTATTACTTTTCCCCTAATTATCATCCGCCTGTAATTTATCAGGCCATTATAGACTAGGTTGTCATCTCATCTTGCCTAATGTATATCTTTGTATCCCTAACTGAACTTTGAGGTCTATTATCAGAAAACATACCATCATCCCATTAAATGTGTCACAACATTGCCGTCTTATGAATAACTGGTTACTTAAAATTTGCTGGTAAAATCTGAGCCATACTTATTATATGGCCAAGGTATTAAATTCCAATTATATTTTTACTTCATCATGATTCTGTAAATTAAGAAAATCAAGTAAATCATAGTTCTGTCTAGCTCATTTATTTTATAACTCAAGCTGCTTTTCAATTATTAACTGTACTGCATGGTGATTTGAGTGAATATTTGGGATGACTGTGGTGGCAAAGTTGACCATGAACCAATGAACAATGCATGGTCATGTGCATGACTGTAGGTTAATCATGGAAAGAAATAATGATAAGCATTGACATTCCATCTTTTTTTGGTAGCATTCAAATGCTGATGCAATTTAAGTCTCTCATTGCAAAACATGCTTTTAGGTTTTACAAATACAAGGTGGGAGACATTAAAGACTTATGGTTTGGTATCCTTAGTGAGAGAAGCCTTAAGGAATCCATTTGTATATAATGGTCAGTTAGGTGAGGTATTATTATGTCTTTTATAATGACAATTCGAGGTAGGCTTGGAAGGATGGGTTGTTTAATCATACTAGAAGAGTTCAGAGCAAGTGTGAATCACTCTGTAGTTCATTCATTCATTTATTCATTCAATCAAAAATTGTTTTTCATGTTAAGTTCAAGAACTTCACTCTCCAGTACAGGAGCTATTAGTCACATGTGTTTATTTAAGTGCATTGGAGTAAAATAAAATTTAAATTCAGACACAGTAGCCATATTTCAGTTGTTAAATAGCACTTAAAACTTAAATAAAATTGAGAACTAAAAATTCAGTTCCTCAGCCTAATTAGTCACATTTCAGTGGCTTATATATGACTATTGGCTACTATGTGGGATGGCATAGAGAACATTTCCATTATTGCAAACAATTCTATTGGACACTATCAATCTAGACGCTAATTTAGGGCATGAAAATACAAAAGCGAGTCAGACATTGTTCTCACTCTCAAGAACTAGTAGTCTAGTGGCAACCATTTTAAGCAGAACTTTAAAAACATTTAACAGATTAGTGCTCTTTGAATGTTGAAAAGTGAATTATACATTGAATTAATATAAAAGATTTATTTTTCAAAGACCAGAGAATCTAGATTTCAACATCTTCTTCAGTTAGTTACTTAAAGGTCTCTAAATATTTTCTCAGGGTAAACAATGTAAGTATCTTTAAAGATGAAGGACAAAGATGATGTGTTGCTTGATTCAGCAGTGGGACAGTCTAAGTTCCATTTCCCCAAAGGCTTCTCTTGGCTCACTGTTATTCTCTTTTACTCTGAGCATAAAGCATAATTTAAGCTTCTTCCATTGGTGTAATCAAACATTTAGAGAAGTTATCTGCTTGGTGAAAAATTAAACAGAAATTATTATGTATGTATGCTGGTATGTATATATATGTGTATACACACACATATGTATATATGTATTAGAGACTTTGAAGAAAGAGGACATGGAAATATAATAATAATAAGACGTTTTGAGGAAGTATGGGTATCCAGTCTGGGATAAAGATGTTTCCCCCCAGAATAGATTGATTTTAGGTTTAATTGCATAGTTTGGTTATAGACCCTATTAAAAATGAAAGTAGGTTGCTGGCTAAACTGAAGTAGAGCAAAATGGAGCTTGAGCATCTTTACGGATATTGTCATTATGCTGGCACAGCCAAATAAAAATCTACTCTAAAGATAAAACAGCTGAGCTGAGTTTTTTTATGGAACTCCTTCAATTATATTTCATTCTGTGGAGAGCTGGTGAACATGACTAGTGAAAAATAAAGACAGAAAGAGAGTATGGTATTTATACCTGTAAATATACCTCATATTTATACATCTGTATTTATACCCTCTCTTGAGAAGCTTTGTTAATCTATGCAGTCTATAAACATTTATTGAGCACCTACCTACCAAGTGTCAAGGCCTCTATAGGTGCTGAGGATAGAAAGTAAAATAAGATGAACAGAATAATACCAACAAAGTTAGGGATGAAATTTTTGATGAAAATATATCTGTAAGATACATTGTTCTAAATCATACTGTGAGATCAAATTATTTCCTCTTTTTTTTTAACCTAAAGTTACAGTTACAAGGCATCAGTGTATAAGTACTATATAATTTAACGCATATATATCAGGTTATGGTATTATAACACTTAACATGAAATTATATAACATAATATCATTAGCACAATCACATAGATGCTGTTTAATACACATAATGTTATAGATATAGTGTTCTGGTGTGAAATATTAGTGTAATTTAGAAAGGATCATGTCAAGAAACTTACAGTTGACTTAACCTAATATGATACCTAACCAAAATTAAATCACTTCATTTTTTTATGGATTCTTTTAACCACGGCTGGTATTCTGCCTGCTATAATATATGATAAATCTTACATGCTACACAAAAGGACAATAATGGGACTATTGTGCTCTAACTCCAATGTTCCTGAATTATATTGTTTTATTTTTTTTTTTTTTTTTTTTTTTTTTTTGGATTAGTTGTTTTTTTATTTTTATTTTTTAAATATGAAATTTATTGTCAGATTGGTTTCCATACAACACCCAGTGCTCATCCCAAAAGGTGCCCTCCTCAATACCCATCACCCACCCACCCCTCCCTCCCACCCCCCATCAACCCTCAGTTTGTTCTCAGTTTTGTTTTGTTTTTTTTTTTTTTTTGATATTTTATTTTTTTTTTTATTTATATATGAAATTTATTGTCAAATTGGTTTCCATACAACACCCAGTGCTCATCCCAAAAGGTGCCCTCCTCAGTACCCATCACCCACCCTCTCCTCCCTCCCACCCCCCATCAACCCTTAGTTTGTTCTCAGTTCTCAACAGTCTCTTATGCTTTGGCTCTCTCCCACTCTAACCTCTTTTTTTTTTTTTTTTTGTTCCCCTCCCCCATGGGTTTCTCTTAAGTTTCTCAGGATCCACATAAGAGTGAAACCATATGGTATCTGTCTTTCTCTGTATGGCTTATTTCACTTAGCATCACACTCTCCAGTTCCATCCACGTTGCTACAAAAGGCCATATTTCATTTTTTCTCATTGCCACGTAGTACTCCATTGTGTATATAAACCACAATTTCTTTATCCATTCATCAGTTGATGGACATTTAGGCTCTTTCCATAATTTGGCTATTGTTGAGAGTGCTGCTATGAACATTGGGGTACAAGTGCCCCTATGCATCAGTACTCCTGTGTCCCTTGGATAAATTCCTAGCAGTGCTATTGCTGGGTCATAGGGTAGGTCTATTTTTAATTTTCTGAGGAACCTCCACACTGCTTTCCAGAGCGGCTGCACCAATTTGCATTCCCACCAACAGTGCAAGAGGGTTCCCGTTTCTCCACATCCTCTCCAGCATCTATAGTCTCCTGATTTGTTCATTTTGGCCACTCTGACTGGCGTGAGGTGATACCTGAGTGTGGTTTTGATTTGTATTTCCCTGATAAGGAGCGACGCTGAACATCTTTTCATGTGCCTGTTGGCCATCCGGATGTCTTCTTTAGAGAAGTGTCTATTCATGTTTTCTGCCCATTTCTTCACTGGGTTATTTGCTTTTCGGGTGTGGAGTTTGGTGAGCTCTTTATAGATTTTGGATACTAGCCCTTTGTCCGATATGTCATTTGCAAATATCTTTTCCCATTCCGTTGGTTGCCTTTTAGTTTTGTTGGTTGTTTCCTTTGCTGTGCAGAAGCTTTTTATCTTCATAAGGTCCCAGTGATTCACTTTTGCTTTTAATTCCCTTGCCTTTGGGGATGTGTCGAGTAAGAGATTGCTACGGCTGAGGTCAGAGAGGTCTTTTCCTGCTTTCTCCTCTAAGGTTTTGATGGTTTCCTGTCTCACATTCAGGTCCTTTATCCATTTTGAGTTTATTTTTGTGAATGGTGTGAGAAACTGGTCTAGTTTCAACCTTCTGCATGTTGCTGTCCAGTTCTCCCAGCATGGTTCTCTTTAACCATTTGTTAAAGAGACTGTCTTTTTTCCATTGGATGTTCTTTCCTGCTTTGTCAAAGATGAGTTGGCCGTACGTTTGTGGGTCTAGTTCCGGGGTTTCTATTCTTTTCCATTGGTCTATGTGTCTGTTTTGGTGCCAATACCATGCTGTCTTGATGATGACAGCTTTGTAGTAGAGGCTAAAGTCTGGGATTGTGATGCCTCCTGCTTTGGTCTTCTTCTTCAAAATTACTTTGGCTATTCGGGGCCTTTTGTGGTTCCATATGAATTTTAGGATTGCTTGTTCTAGTTTCGAGAAGAATGCTGGTGCAATTTTGATTGGGATTGCATTGAATGTGTAGATAGCTTTGGGTAGTATTGACATTTTGATAATATTTATTCTTCCAATCCATGAGCAGGGAATGTCTTTCCATTTCTTTAAATCTTCTTCAATTACCTTCATAAGCTTTCTATAGTTTTCAGCATACAGATCCTTTACATCTTTGGTTAGATTGATTCCTAGGTATTTTATGCTTCTTGGTGCAATTGTGAATGGGATCAGTTTCTTTATTTGTCTTTCTGTTGCTTCATTGTTAGTGTATAAGAATGCAACTGATTTCTGTACATTGATTTTGTATCCTGCAACTTTGCTGAATTCATGGATCAGTTCTAGCAGACTTTTGGTGGAGTCTATCGGATTTTCCATGTATAATATCATGTCATCTGCAAAGAGCGAAAGCTTGACTTCATCTTTGCCAATTTTGATGCCTTTGATTTCCTTTTGTTGTCTGATTGCTGATGCTAGAACTTCCAGCACTATGTTAAACAACAGCGGTGAGAGTGGGCATCCCTGTCGTGTTCCTGATCTCAGGGAAAAAGCTCTCAGTTTTTCCCCGTTGAGGATGATGTTAGCTGTGGGCTTTTCATAAATGGCTTTTATGATCTTTAAGTATGTTCCTTCTATCCCGACTTTCTCAAGAGTTTTTATTATGAAAGGGTGCTGGATTTTGTCAAAGGCCTTTTCTGCATCGATTGACAGGATCATATGGTTTTTCTCTTTTTTTTTGTTAATGTGATGTATCACGTTGATTGATTTGCGAATGTTGAACCAGCCCTGCATCCCAGGAATGAATCCCACTTGATCATGGTGAATAATTCTTTTTATATGCCGTTGAATTCGATTTGCTAGTATCTTATTGAGAATTTTTGCATCCATATTCATCAGGGATATTGGCCGGTAGTTCTCTTTTTTTACTGGGTCTCTGTCTGGTTTAGGAATCAAAGTAATACTGGCTTCATAGAATGAGTCTGGAAGTTTTCCTTCCCTTTCTATTTCTTGGAATAGCTTGAGAAGGATAGGTATTATCTCTGCTTTAAACGTCTGGTAGAACTCCCCTGGGAAGCCATCTGGTCCTGGACTCTTATTTGTTGGGAGATTTTTGATAACCGATTCAATTTCTTCGCTGGTGATGGGTCTGTTCAAGCTTTCTATTTCCTCCTGATTGAGTTTTGGAAGAGTGTGGGTGTTCAGGAATTTGTCCATTTCTTCTAGGTTGTCCAATTTGTTGGCATATAATTTTTCATAGTATTCCCTGATAATTGTTTGTATCTCTGAGGGATTGGTTGTAATAATTCCATTTTCATTCATGATTTTATCTATTTGGGTCATCTCCCTTTTCTTTTTGAGAAGCCTGGCTAGAGGTTTGTCAATTTTGTTTATTTTTTCAAAAAACCAACTCTTGGTTTCGTTGATCTGCTCTACAGTTTTTTTAGATTCTATATTGTTTATTTCTGCTCTGATCTTTATTATTTCTCTTCTTCTGCTGGGTTTAGGCTGCCTTTGCTGTTCTGCTTCTATTTCCTTTAGGTGTGCTGTTAGATTTTGTATTTGGGATTTTTCTTGTTTCTTGAGATAGGCCTGGATTGCAATGTATTTTCCTCTCAGGACTGCCTTTGCTGCGTCCCAAAGCGTTTGGATTGTTGTATTTTCATTTTCGTTTGTTTCCATATATTTTTTAATTTCTTCTCTAATTGCCTGGTTGACCCACTCATTCGTTAGTAGGGTGTTCTTTAACCTCCATGCTTTTGGAGGTTTTCCAGACTTTTTTCTGTGGTTGATTTCAAGCTTCATAGCGTTGTGGTCTGAAAGTATGCATGGTATGATTTCAATTCTTGTAAACTTATGAAGGGCTGTTTTGTGACCCAGTATATGATCTATCTTGGAGAATGTTCCATGTGCACTCGAGAAGAAAGTATATTCTGTTGCTTTGGGATGCAGAGTTCTAAATATATCTGTCAAGTCCATCTGATCCAATGTCTCATTCAGGGCCCTTGTTTCTTTATTGATCGTGTGTCTAGATGATCTATCCATTTCTGTAAGTGGGGTGTTAAAGTCCCCTGCAATTACCACATTCTTATCAATAAGGTTGCTTGTGTTTATGAGTAATTGTTTTATATATTTGGGCGCTCCGGTATTCGGCGCATAGACATTTATAATTGTTAGCTCTTCCTGATGGATAGACCCTGTCACTATTATATAATGTCCTTCTTCATCTCTTGTTATAGCCTTTAAAGTCTAGTTTGTCTGATATAAGGATGGCTACTCCAGCTTTCTTTTGGCTTCCAGTAGCATGATAAATAGTTCTCCATCCCCTCACTCTCAATCTAAAGGTGTCCTCAGGTCTAAAATGAGTCTCTTGTAGACAGCAAATAGATGGGTCTTGTTTTTTTATCCATTCTGATACCCTATGTCTTTTGGTTGGCGCATTTAGTCCATTTACATTCAGTGTTATTATAGAAAGATATGGGTTTAGAGTCATTGTGATGTCTGTATGTTTTATGCTTGTAGTGATGTCTCTGGTACTTTGTCTCACAGGGTCCCCCTTAGGATCTCTTGGAGGGCTGGTTTAGTGGTGACAAATTCCTTCAGTTTTTGTTTGTTTGGGAAGACCTTTATCTCTCCTTCTATTCTAAATGACAGACTTGCTGGATAAAGGATTCTCGGCTGCATATTTTTTCTGTCTAGCACACTGAAAATCTCGTGCCAATTCTTTCTGGCCTGCCAAGTTTCAAAAGAGAGATCAGTCACGAGTCTTATAGGTCTCCCTTTATATGTGAGGGCACGTTTACCCCTTGCTGCTTTCAGAATTTTCTCTTTATCCTTGTATTTTGCCAGTTTCACTATGATATGTCGTGCAGAAGATCGATTCAAGTTACGTCTGAAGGGAGTTCTCTGTGCCTCTTGGATTTCAATGCCTTTTTCCTTCCCCAGTTCAGGGAAGTTCTCAGCTATTATTTCTTCAAGTACCCCTTCAGCACTTTTCCCTCTCTCTTCCTCCTCTGGGATACCAATGATGCGTATATTATTTCTTTTTAGTGTATCACTTAGTTCTCTAATTTTCCCCTCATATTCCTGGATTTTTTTATCCCTCTTTTTCTCAGCTTCCTCTTTTTCCATAACTTTATCTTCTAGTTCACCTATTCTCTCCTCTGCCTCTTCAATCCGAGCCGTGGTGGTTTCCATTTTGTTATGCATTTCGTTTAAAGCGTTTTTCAGCTCCTCGTGACTGTTCCTTAGTCCCTTGATCTCTGTAGCAAGAGATTCTCTGCTGTCAGCTATACTGTTTTCAAGCCCAGCGATTAATTTTATGACTATTATTCTAAATTCACTTTCTGTTATATTATTTAAATCCTTTTTGATCAGCTCATTAGCTGTTGTTATTTCCTGGAGATTCTTCTGAGGGGAATTCTTCCGCTTGGTCATTTTGGATAGTCCCTGGCGTGGTGAGGACCTGCAGGGCACTTCCCCTGTGCTGTGGTGTATAACTGGAGTTGGTGGGCGGAGCCGCAGTCAGACCTGATGTCTGCTCCCAGCCCACCACTGTGGCCACAGTCAGACTGGTGCGTGCCTTCTCTTCCCCTCTCCTAGGGGCGGGATTCACTGTGGGGTGGGGTGGTCTGTCTGGGCTACTTGCACACTGCCAGGCTTGTGATGCTGGGGCTCTGGCGTCTTAGCTGGGGTGGGTAGGCAAGGTGCACAGGGGCAGGAGGGGCAGGCTTAGCTTGCTTCTCCTTAGGTGATCCACTTCAGGAGGGGCCCTGTGGCAGCAGGAGGGAGTCAGATCTGCTGCCGGAGGTTTGGCTCCGCAGAAGCGCAGAGTTGGGTGTTTGCGCGGAGCGAGCAAGTTCCCTGGCAGGAACTGGTTCTCTTTGGGATTTTGGCTGGGGGATGGGCGGGGAAGATGGCGCTGGCGAGCGCCTTTGTTCCCCACCAAACTGAGCTCTGTCGTCCGGGGGCTCAGCAGCTCTCCTTCCCTTTGTCCTCCAGCCTTCCCGCTTTCTGAGCAGAGCTGTTAACTTATGACCTCCCAGACGCTAAGTCGCGCTTGCTGTGGGAACACAGTCCGTCAGGCCCCTCCGCTTTTTGCAAGCCAGACTCGGGGGCTCTGCTTGGCCGGCGAGCCGCCCCTCCGCCCCGGCTCCCTCCCACCAGTCCGTGGAGCGCGCACCGCCTTGCCGCCCTTCCTACCCTCTTCTGTGGGCCTCTTGTCTGCGCTTGGCTCCGGCGACTCCGTTCTGCTAATCCTCTGGTGGTTTTCTGGGTTATTTAGGCAGGTGTAGGTGGAATCTAAGTGATCAGCAGGACGCGCGGTGAGCCCAGCGTCCTCCTACGCCGCCATCTTCCTACACATTGAATTATATTGTTTTAATACGGATATTATTTCTACTCTGTAGGAAGATATCTAGGCAAAAGAAACCCCTAACAGGTCTATTCTATGAAAAACTCTTTTCTTTCTCAGCCCAAACTTTCCACCTTGGGAAGCCTCAAATCATCCCCAGTATAGAAATTGAGTTGGGCCATCATTTCTAATTATGGGATATTTGACAGGTACAAGGGGTTGCCATGGGTTGAAATCGAAAGATTTTAAGGTGATGATATGCAGTTACTGCCTTGGATCGTAGCTGTTAAAACCAGAGTCAGGATGTTGCCGTCAATGCTCAGGAGAAAATCATTGTGGGGTTTTTATCAACTGAAAGTCAAACAGTAGAACTCTGAGCCCATGGTTGCACAAGTAAGTTACTAATTACCACCTAATTAAAGCTATAATTGGTGTTCCAAGTTCCAAGTGGAAGAAAAGTGGAAGATGGTTAAGAACAGTGATTCAGAAGTCAGACTGGTTTTGAATTCTGGCTTTTTCATTTACTAGCTAACTGGGGTAAGCTAGTTATGCTAAGCCACAGTTTCCTTGTGTATAAAAGAGAAACATCTTTCAGGAATGTTGTAAATTTAAAAGAGCGTCTATAAAATGGATCACAACAATACATCTTCACATGATTATTCAGAGAATTAAATGAGATGATTAGTGTAAAAGACTTAGCCTGCTACCTGGTACTTTGCCAAACCCTCAATAATGGGCGCTCCTCTAATCATGCATTCCTCCATTCTGGATTCTCATTATTCCTCATGTAATCATGTTTCTTAACACTGCACATAATTGGTTCATCTCTATCTCTGTACTTTTCACATGTGTTTGAAATGATCTCCTTTTTCTTTGGGTTATTTCATAAGTCTCTTCTATTTCTATTTTAAGATCTTATGTGGGGCGCCTGGGTGGCTCCGTCGGTTAAGCGTCCGACTTCGGCTCAGGTCATGATCTCACAGTTCGTGAGTTCGAGCCCCACGTCGGGCTCTGTGCTGACAGCTCTGAGCCTGGAGCCTGCTTCACATTCTGTGTCTCCCTCTCTCTCTGCCCCTTCCCTGCTCATTCTCTGTCTCTCTCTGTCTCAAAAATAAATAAACATTAAAAAAAATTTAAAAAAAATAAAAAGATCTTAAGATTTTTAAGAGCAGAGAGCAGAAAGCCGACTCTCGCTAAGTCACCACATGGATCAGTCTCTTAGTCTGCATAAGCTCATTTTTCACTCCCCATATTTGTTTGAACCCTATCAGGCCATTCATTTATTCATTCAACAAGTATTCATCTTGTACCTCCAAAGAGCTACCCTGTATTTTCCAGCACTGGGAATTCAGCAGTAAAAAGACAAAGTACTTATCCTCATGGGGTGTTTATTTTAGTGATAGGTATGTACAATAAACCAATAAAGTAAAGCATGCAGAAGAATAAAACAGCTTAAGGGGGTATAGAATGAGGAGAATAGAGGTGATTCTAGAAAGGAAAGTCAGGAAAGCCTTTCTGGAGAAGGGGCATTTAAGGGGATATCTGAATGAATTTGGGGGGAGGGTGCCGTCAAAGATCTTGGGTGGAGACATTTGAGCCGAAGAGAGTAGCAAGAGCCAAGGCCCTGGAAAGGAAGCACAAGAAGACCACCATGCTACAGGAGAGTGGAGAGAAGAGAGGGAGAGGGAGAAGTGGAGACAGAGGTCGACAGGTGACTGGGCCAGGCCAAGAAAAGCCTTGGAAGCCACAGTAAGGAAGGTAGATTTCATACTCAGTGAAGAGACATATATATAAGAGGGAGTAACATACCCTAATTTTCATATTTAAAGTGAGAGTGAGGAGAATAGAAAGGAGGCTAATGCAATGGTTTAGTCAAGAGATGTTGGTAGCTAAAGTTTTGGTGTTAGGATTCAAGATACCTTTAGAAGGTAGGGACAAGACTGGCTTCACGGTATGGGATGGAGAAAAGACAGGAGTCAAATTTACCATTAGGTTTTTGGCCTCAGAAGCTAGGTGAATCATGGGGCCTGTTGTTGTAATCAGAAGACTAGGGTAGGAGCTAGCTTGGAGGGTGTGTGGAAAAATCAAGAATTAATTTTTTTGACACATTAATTTTAACTGTTAAATTCATTTTCTTTTCTTTTTTTCTATATTTATTTATTTTGAGAAACAAAGAGAGAGAGAGAGAGAGTGAACATAAGCCAGGGAGAGGCAGAGAGAGAGGGAGAGAGAGAATCCCAAGCAGGCTCAGCACAGAGCCTGATGTGGGGCTCAATCACACAAACTGTGAGGTCATGACCTGAGTGGAAATCAAGAGGCCAACGCTTAACCAACTGAGCCACCCAGGTGCCCCAAATCCATTTTATTTTCTAAGCAGACTGTGCTTGAGGAATGTGTCTAATATTTTGAATATAAAAATAAAAGAAAATGTCACATTCTGCTGGGTCAATGGCCAAATGAAATGTGGTGTTTAGCTTCTAATAGTGGAAAAGCTGAACAACTGGAAAAACGTGGAAGAATTCTCCATGTTGTAAACTGTAAAACTTCTGTGCCCAAATGTCCCTAATGAATGCACTACAGAGATATGCACACTGCTGTGCACAGCCGACACTCATAAATTTGTCCATCATAGAGAAGCTTCCTTCCCGGAAAACCTCCCTATAGAACAGTGAAATGTAATTTGATGTGGCTGCTACCAGCAAGAAGTGCCTAAAAGGAGCCTCTGATCTGCAGCCCAGTCTCCCAGCTGCCGAGATTTTCTAAGGAACCTATCCAAAAGGGGCAACTTACTGCCAAAATAAATGTTAGCCCAGAACCAGCTTGTTTTCTGACATGTACTTTGCCTGTGTTCATTAAACAGGAGATTGAATTCTAGTGGGATGTCTGTTCACAAAAGATCCAGAGGTTGAATCACCTGTTCGCTCTGAGACCACATAGGGAATTTTACCAGCAGAAGCCTGGTTTAGGCCCAAGTGGAGGCCACAGAATTAAGGAGGAATTTGCCTTTTGTCTTCCAACATTTCTTTACCCTTTTCTTTATCTTGAAGGGTCTTCTATCCCTCATTATCTCAGAGTCTAACGTATTTACCCAATGATCTGAAACATAATGTTGAATCCATAGAATAGCTTTGACATGGTGGATCCCAATTTTGGAATTTTGCAAAGAGTAAACTTTGGGATCAGAGAGTTAAGTGACTTAGGGTGGGTCAGCGTACTGGTGGCATCAGCAGACCTATGTCTAAACTGCTATGCTTGCAAAAATTGTGTTTACTTTTGTTTGTTTTTGTTTCTGAAAACAGGTACAACACTGAACCAAAAGCAAAAGACAGGGGTTCAAGATTGTGGTATTCTCTATATTCTGCTATATATTTTTGAGGAAATCAGTTACCTTTTCTAATTCTCAATTTCCTCTCATAAAATAGGGATCATACTGTGTGTATTAACGTCCAAGGGCTGCTCTATGAAGTGCAACGCATTAAGCAGTTTAAAACAACAGAAATGTATTCTCTGATAGTTCAGGAGACGAGGAGTCTGAAACAAGGGTGTTAGCAGAGCCACGCTCCCTCTGTAAGCTCTAGAGAAAAATCCTTCTTTGCTGCTTCCTGGTTTCTGGTGGTTTCTGGCAGTCCTTCTCCTATGTCCACGTCTCTGTGTCTCTTTGCCTCTTTGTATAAGGACACCATCATATTGGATTTAGAGCATGCCCCAATGCAGTATGACTTCATTTAACTTAACTGATCGTATCTGCGAAGGCCTTTCTGGGTATGCATGAATTTTGGGGGATGCCATCCAGTCCAGAACACATGCCCTGCCCTACAAATCACAGAGATTTGTTAGTAAGATTCCAAGTAAGCTGCGCAAGGACTGAGCAAACTATGAGGTGTGTATATATACTTATATTACTCAAACTACCTTTTTCATTTAAAAAATAATCTCAACCATTGTCCCTCGAGCAGAGAAGTGTTGAGAAACATCCTTCGTTTTCTTAAAAGCATACTTGATAGGCCCCTACCTTCTTCCTCTCTCCACAATTCTAACCCTGCCTTGTAGGCTGTAGGATATAGTGCTTTCTGTATATTAAAGACTACAAACTGCTCAGGTGGCCCTAAGGGGACTAACAAGTGAAAAGAATCATCTGGATAATGAAGTTTGCAGAAGCTGTCAGTGAGGACTGTTACTGACACCAACTACGCACTCAGATTTCCACGGTTTGATCTTCAGTTGATAAAAATCCCATGAGCATTTCTTACTGAATGTTGATGGGAGCAAGTTGACTCTGATTTTAACAGCTACAAGCTAAAGTAGTAATGGTGTGTCATCACCTTGAAACCTTATAAGTTCAGCCCATAGCAACCCCCTATACCTGTGAAATATCCTGTGAGCAAGAGTTCTGGCCCAACCCAACTCTCATGGTAGAAATTATAAAATTAAATGTGTCAAAATTAACATTGTCAGAGCCTGGATTTGAATCTAATATAACATTCCTGCCACAATGTGCGTACATGCGTGTGTGTGTGTGTGTGTGTGTGTGTGTGTGTGTACAAGCTAAGATTAGCCATAATAATTTTAAATAAATAGAAAAAATAGTTAATTGAAAGTTAACTGCATTTTAGCAGTTCTTTAATGAGTTAAGATTCTTTTTACTTCAGAAAACACAGCCATGACAGGATAATGTTTTAAAAACGTCCAACATTATTGTGCTTAAGCCAATCTGAATGAGCTATGCTAACTCTACTGCTGAGGAACATGCTAGACATATAATTTCTACTTTATGTTATAAATCACTTACTTGATCTTAACCCTTCATCTACGGTCTTTGTTCAAAGTCTTATCCTACAACTTCGCAATGAAATAAAAACTATTATTACTTCCATTTTTCAGGGGGGCTAATTGGCTGGTAGTTCATCCAAGCTCTTCACAAAAATTCTTAATACTCCTAGAAATAACTTGCTGCTACTTCTGGTGGTATGTTTCATCACTTAATATACTATTTAATCACAAATAACAATGTAATAATAGACTTAACATATTACTGACTTAGATTATACCAACAGCTTGATTAATTTTATCACTTTGAATGTGATTTGTTCTATATCCTCTCTGTTATTTAATGTTCTTATAGTAATTTTACCACTGTCTTTGGTAATATTGAATTTTCCCCCATTTCAATGCATGAGTTCTTGAATTAGCCTGGTGGCATTGCCTATATCTGCAATGTTCAGTATGGTAGCTACTAGCCACAAGTGGCTTTTAACACTTGAACTATGGCTTGCCCAATTTAAGGTGTAAATGTAAAATAAACACACGATGTTAAAGAGTTAGTATGGAAAGAATGTAAAATGTCACAGTAACAAATCTTACATTGATTATATTTTGAAATGATAAAATTTAAGTTTATTGTGTTAAATATATATTACTAAAATTAATTTTACTTACTTGATTTTTACTTTTTTAATGTGGCTTTTTAAAATTACTATGAGCATTCATTGCTCACATTTATACTAAACAGTGATGATCTACATGTATACCCTTCTGTCTTACATTCAACCAGGAATAAGCCAAGAAGATTGCCAATCTGGTGTTAAATTGAGTTTGGGAGTTACAAATATAATAGGTAAACTTAACCCTTCTCAAAGAAATAGTAATTAAAGTCTTGCCTAAATAGCATTCATATTTAGTCATTATCTTCCTTATTTTACTCTGCATTTACTAGATATCATAATCAATAATAGCCTTTGAATGTTTGAGTTGAAGGTATTTTCTTCCTACTGGTCTGACACTTTGTGGCACCAATGCAAATAGAAGCAATGGACTTGGGCTTGGAGAAAGAAAGGAAGCCTTGGATCCAGAGTTGCGCACCAGTGTCCCTGTGTAAAGTCGTCCAACTTCTGTGAGATGATTTACTGCAGTAGTCTATTTGTCTTCCTGCTGCTATCTCTGAGCAAGCCTAAATCTTCCATGTGGTTAATAAACTTCTTATCTTTTGAATACTGAAAATAAAATAAACTTAATCCTCAGGGTGGTTCAGTCAGCAGACCGGGAGCCTTTTAGATGCTTCTTAGAGATAGAGGACAACTAGGTTTTCTGCCCTGTGCGATTATCAATCTTCCCCTTGCATGCATGTATGTGTAAGGGCGTTAAAGGTGCTTCTCAGTGATAAATGTCAGTGGAATCACAAAGTGAATATTAATTTCAGTATTGTCAAGGTCAGATGTGAACCCAAGTTCATTGTTAGTGGAATTTTTATTGTTGCTACTGTTAGGAAAGATATTTTATCTTGGGCTCTTTTTGCAAGAATCAGGGGAGAAGGGGAACAAAATTTCTTAACATGCGTATACATTACTCAGAAAAAAGTGCCTTAGCACAGCTTGATCCATTAACTGGGGTAATTATTTTGAGTGCTTTAAGAAAGATCAAAGTATGGGTTTAGAGGATCTAAGTAAGGTGGGGACAAAACAAACAGATGATCACAAAATCTGGAGACTTGTTGATGTTCCTGAAACGTGGCTAACTATATATAGAAAAAGAAAGACAAAAATTCAGGAGAAATAAATAAAGAAGAAAATAAAAGTCTGTGATTTGAGGCCATTCATTGAAGTAGGGTATGAAATTAATGGCTAGAACCTCAAGAAATTAAAAGAGAAATAAAGATGAAGAAAAGTATTAGGTTATGACTGTCCCTCTGGGGATAAATAAGCCACTGCACATGTCTGTATGTAGTGAATTACCTCAGACCCAACAGTGGGTAGCAGTGCTGTGATATTCACCTGCTAATACACCCACACCCGCACACCTGCCAGGTCTAGTTTTAGTGGAGTATTGACTGTCTTAGTGAACAACACCAGAAACACTCAGCCGTGCAAGTCAGAAATACAGGAGTCATTCTTGGTGCTTCCATCCTCCTCACTGCCCTACCTCTGATACCTCAAATGCTGCTGATTTTATCTTCCACGTAGCTCTTGAATCCCTGCCCACTGCCATTGTTCTTATTCCAGCTATTAACAACTGTCTTAGCTACTATGGAATATTCTCCCAACTGGTCTCCCAATACCTACATTCACCGCCTTCAATTCACTCATTATGTAACTAACAAAATACAACGTGCTTAAACTCATCAATTCCTTATCAGGGACTCCTGGGTTGCTTAGTTGGTTGAGTGGCTGACTTCAGCTCCAGTCATGATCTCACGGTTCGTGAGTTTGAGCCCCGCATGGGGCTCTGTGCTGACAGCTCAGAGCCTGGAGCCTGCTTCGGATTCTGTGTCTCCCTCTCTCTCTGCACCCCCCCCCCCCACACACACACACACACTCACGTTCTGTCTCTCTCTCTCTTAAAAATAAATAAACATTTAAAAAGAATAAAAGATCAAAATCATTCCAAGGCCTTTAAGACCCAGTATGGTCTTGCCCTGGCAACCTCTCCCACCTCATCTGAATCCCTCATCTCTTGGCTCCTTGTGTCCTGCCATCTTAGACTATAAGTTCTATGGAAGTTTTCATTGTTTGCCCCACCAATTCTCCCAAAGCCTGGTACACTGTAAAAACTTAATTAATATTTATTGAGCATTTCCTGTGTGCCAGATGCTGTTCATAAATTGTTTATTATGAATCTCCACAACAAACCCATGGGGTAGGTATTAGTATTAACCCCATTTTTAAGATAAGAAAAATTAAACTCAAAGGTACTAAGTAGCATGAGCTGGCCACATAGCCTGAGCAATGGTACTGTATTTGAACACAGAGTCTCTCATTCTGGAGCCCATATTCTTTACCATTAGTCTCTCTCAACAAAGCTTATTAGATGGGATCTGTTTTTTGGCATTTTCTGCCTCAAAGAGAAGCCCAGATCTCCCATTTCTGTGAAAACTATGTGTTAGGAGAATAAAGTTCGAAATTTCTTCTTTAACTTATGGTCCCTCCCAAAAGAACCAGTTTACCCAAGGCAGTTCCTTATCTTTTAAAGCCTGGAAATAGATAAACAATAAATTTCTTTCCCAAAGAGATAGTATCTTTTTAAGATAGGATCTTTTTGTCATAATGTGGAAAAACCTACTCACTTGAGGATCTGAAAAAGATTGCCACTTCCTTCTTCTCTAATAAATGGCAGCAGGGGTCTTTTATAAAAGCAATCTATACAAGTCATTTATTGCTCTATTAAAACTACAAACATCAAATATTGATTCTTCCCATACTGACCATAATACAAAGCAACTCTGAGAAAGGTTGCTGGGATTTAGTTACATTATCACCATGGGAAACACTCCGGGTTGCACATAAGCTGAAGACACCTGCTTCTCTGATGCATATCTATTTATAGAGAACTGACATTTTTGTGTGCAGAAATACAATCCTGAAGTATATGTGAGCCACAAATAAGTGTGAAACAAGCAAGAGGTCTGTGCATGCCCTTGCTGGGAATTTCTGCTTGCAGATCTTCCGTAAGAATTAAACATAAACGTATGATCTACATAAGAACAGTAAAAATAAGTCTATGTGGAGTATTTATAAGGAAGATGAAAGGCTTAACTTCTATGTGTTATTATGACAAAGCAGGCAAACCTCCACTCTTTTATCAGACACTCTTTTGGCCACATTTGGTTTGTAAATGTAATCCTAATTCAGGGCTCCTGCTGTATACATCTATGGAATGTTATGTTTCCTATTTCCCTTTCACATGTATCATCTCCTCATGTTCTTCCAACAATCCTGAGAATTCTTTTTTTTTATTTTAGAGAGAAAGTTTGTGGGAGTGTGAGCAAGGGAGAGGGACAGAGGGAGAAAGGGAGAGAATCCCAAGCAGGCTCCATGCTCAGTGCAGAGCCCGATGCGGGGCTGGATCCCATGACCCTGGGATCCATGACCTGAGCAGAAATCAAGAGTTGGATGCCCAACTGACTGAGCCACCCGGTTGCCCCCAACAATCTTGAGAATTAAGAAGATCAAATACTCGTTCCTCCAACTGTCTGTTGAGGGAACCAAACTATGGAATAGTTTAGAGGACTTGAGTCCAGATAGCAATATCATCTACCATCTTATTTGGAACACTTGCTTCTCTATATAGCCTCATATAATCCTGGCAATAGCCCTGTTGTGTAGAAATGTTGTGTAGAAAATGATGTGCAGGGTGTTTAAATAATTTGGCCTAAGCATACAGTGTTATGGAATGGCGGGAGGGGAGGGGAGTTGTTGATCAAGGATTCAGAATTAAGGTGCTTTATTTCCATTTGTGATATTTTCTTTTTCACTAGTTATCTCAGAGCTAGTTTTCACCTTTCCATTATTTCTGTCTAGAGTTTCTTAAAAGTTCCTGACAAGTTCTTGGAATATTCACCTGTTTTGTTTTGTTTTGTTTTTTTCTTTTCTGAATACTTATTCCCACACTGAAGTTTTAGTGTGGGGATCTTCAAATAAAATGGATGAATTTTTTAACTTTCACCAAGTATCTTGAAACACACCATATTTTTAAAAAACTGGTAGAATATTATTTGATTTGTGGATAATGCTAGCAAAATAGAAAAACAAGTGAATAATTGAAAATTCTATGCTTCTGGTTGTTTCCTCAATATGAGATCATCAGTGGTGCCATCTTTAATTTAGTTTATTTTGGAATTCTTCTCATTATCTTTACTTAGAGGCCTCACTGTTGGAAGCCTTCCCCAAGCTATATGGTTCTTCTCTCTTTACCAGCTTGTAAATTCTATTCTGAAAAAGCTAATTTCAAGGCCATTACCCATCAAACTCATTTTTGCTGACTCATCATATTCTTTCTTCACACCTGAACTTCCTTGTCCTTTTTCCATCAGTGCATCTCTTAATTGTTCTTCAAGAAATATTCTTGACCAAATTACCATAACCATTTCTGATTATAATTTCTAGAATTCTTATATAATTCATTGTCTGCCCAGAGAGGTTTTAATCTTGGTTATATATGGTCTGTTGTTCACATCTAGGTGTTTCCTGTGTGTGTGTTTTCTCTGTCCTACTAAATTCCTTGAAAATTTCTATCATAATAAAATATTTCATAATACTAGAGGCAGCACTGTATCCTAAACACATAAAACCTATCAATAGACTTTAAAACCAGCTAGTACTTTTATCTAAAATGAAATGTAACATAATGGAAAGTAACCCAACCCAAGCTATTCTGAAAAAAATTATAAGGGAGGAGAAAAAATGTATGATTGAATGTATATTACATCTAGCCTTCAGTAACATGGAAACTTAAACACATTTGGCTAAAAACTTAGGTTTTTAGTTTCAATGTTTGGTATCTTTCAGGCAACTTTTCTAGATCATAAAAACAATTGCTTTTGACATTACTTAGAAACCTCCAGTTTAAATGGTTTGAGAACTTAGGTTTGAGACCTCAGTTGTGCCATCAGGAATCTACATTTTCCACTACACTTTACATTTCTACGCATTGCCTGTTTTCTAAAGTGAAGTTCAAAATACTTGGCATACTTCACCAAGGCTATTACTACTTGACTATGTCAAGGAAAAGCCTGAGCTACCCCACTGAAAAGACCTTATCTTGAAGTCAATTTCTGAAATCACTTTTGTTATCAAACCGCTTCTAGTTCTAGGATGAATCACAAGATTACTTTCAGTACTATTTTTTTTTTCAGAGAGAACCATTAAAGTTTTTTCTACTACACTGTCAGAAACATCCATCATTTAATATGTTAGCATATATGTGTATACATGTGTGTATATATAAGGAATATGTAAATCATATATATCACATGTTCTATGTGTGCATAGATATCTACATATATTTCTCTATATACACACAATGACATAGTTGAGTATATTGTGACTTAGCAGATACCACCTATTAAAACCCTAAATAAAATGCTCAGGTAATAACCACTTCCTTTAACCAAGTCTAGTCAGACTTCAGTGGTTTTGTAATAGAAACCTACCCCATAGTTTGTGCTTCCTTCTTGCCAAATTACTGTCATATCTCCTAACTATGGATAGTTCAGTCAAGAAGGGGTTTCATTATGTTAATAATTACATTGCCTGCAGGCTTTTGATGTTGCATTCCCCATACAAAATAGAAACAGATTTCATAGAAATATCATTAAAGCTGTTAACTACAGGAGGAAAAAAAATCAAAGAGGCAATCAAAGCATGCACTTTATTATCAATAAATGCAAATTGTTTCAGAAATGACTTGCATTTGAAACAAGTTCAGTGAGATTGGCAATGGAAGCCGCTGCTTAAATAAGAGCATTGTAGTCTAAATCCATTTAGATCACTACAGACAATTACTTAGATCTTTTGCTGCCCATTTTAAACAATGAACTCAAGAATCATTTTTAAATTAGCAAATGAATAAGCAAATCAGGCTCAGAATTTTGGCCTGAATTGAGGACATGTGAATGATAGGTCATTATCTGAATGATAACATGTGATTTTTTTTCAAATGCACTAGTACTTTAGTTCTTAAGAAAAAAAGAGGTTTGGTAGCTGTTAAATTGATGATTTAGGAAGAGTAGGACACATTGTACTATACAGTCATTTTGAAAAGACTTTAAATATTCAAATGTTCAACTACATGTTCTCTGACACTAACATTTGTCTTCATTTTGGACTTCCAGCTGAGAAACATCAGTATAATGGTGAAGAGACATCAGCCTCATTCAGTATTATGAAGACAGTGGCATGTCTTGATCCTTCTAAAGCTTTTTCTATGAAAATCTTATGTTTACATTCTTATTTAGAAGGGATTATTTAAACTCCCAAAATATTTTTAGAACCTTATAGTCGATAAATCATAATTTGGATTTTAGTCTGATTAATGCAAATATCAAATTACATATAGTAAAGAGAAATCAGAAAGGTAGACGGGTAGATAGATTTTGGAATATAAACAGCAAGAAAAAAAGAAGAAAAAGAAAACCAGAGTGTTAATTCATATATGCTATGTAACTTCTTGATCAGCAAAAGCTCTAACATCTTGTAAAACCTAAAATATTTGACAAATTAAACCAGATTGATTCAAATGCTTTTAAATTGCCCATGATTTGGAAAATGAGATGGAGAGTCTATTTCGTAAATATTTTTAGCTTTAGAATTTTATTAAAAGTTGAAGATGTCTTTTTAAAGTAAAATTATTGCTATATTTCCCATCAGAAAGTAATTCATAATCATTACAAATGAGTTCATAATAAAGAATCATTGGTTTTCAAAGCCAAAAGAAACAAGAGATATCTGTTCCATTATCTGATCCATTGGGAGCTACTTCTTGGGGAATCATAGATCCTAATGATGGAAACTTATGGACCCTACACCTAAAAAATGTACATGGTACATTCCTGAAAGCGTACATACACTTTCAAGCACTCTATGGACTCTTTGATGCCAATGACTGATCTTTATCATAAGTAGAGTAGGGACAAGAAACTATACCCCCATCTTAACAAACTATAGCTCATTAAACTGATACTTTCTCCACTCTGCTCGCTCTCTCTCTCTCTCTCTCTCTCTCTCCCTCTCCCCTCCCTTCTCACTCACTTGCTTGTGTGCATGCACACACAGTCTCTCACATACAGTACAAACACACATCCTGTCTTCAATATGATTATATATGATAAATGATGCTGTATTAAGATTCAGCTAACTTTTATGTGCCATTTTGGGGGTTAATATCCAATAATGTCTCATGATAGAGTTCTCTGTTATGCTATAAATCTATCTGTATAGTCAGAAATTACAGTCCCCGGTGCAAATAGTGACATGTAATATATATCATTTTACTCCAACATAAGTATTTAATTTGTTCTTAGGTACAGGTGTTATAATGAATTTCTACTGGAATGCAATATTGAAATTTAAAAAGGTGGTTGGTTAAGCTGACATTGATTGATGAGTTACTTGCATAGATTATGCATCTATTCTGAAATCTTGCCATTCTTTGAAGAAATATGTAGCTCGAATAGAGATGAAGAGAAATTAGATGCATTTTGCCACAAAATTATTGTCCAACAGAGGGGATCAGTGAGGATTATTAAAGACATCTTGGAAATGATGAGCAGTTAAGGCCATTAAGTTTCTTGACTGACATGCTAAAACGTAATGAAATGGAAGGCTGAAGCTGTTAACAGTATTGATTTCTCATATAATTCCCATTGTTGAACATTTTTGTCTCTCTTTTTCTCTTTCTCTCCTTCTAATATGTATATAATAAATCACATATGTAAAACCAGGTAAGCTATACTTAAATATATAGATACAGACCTGAATAAATGCACAAATTTGTGTGGATGTACAAAAATGTGTACATCCGCAATTAACATCAACACAGTATATTATCCACAGACCTATGTTTGGGCTGTAATTCAAAAGGAAAATATCAGGGAATTCACAAATTTGAATTTATAGCACTGTTGTGAAGAAAAGTAAGCGTTTAATAGCTTATGTGAAACAGTCTTGACACTAGCCAGGAATGTTGTAAAGAAAAATATCCCATATGCAAGCAGTGTTTTGGTCTGATAATATGATTAATATATCATTTGCTAGTACTTTTTTTGATGTTTTGATGTTATATTTACTTGGAACAATAACAACATTATGGTATTTTAATTTTAATATATGATAATGTTAAAGAACAATGCAATCAGATCATAAAATAAATTCTATTTTAAAACATAAAGTTAGGGGCACTTGGATGGCTCAGTCAGTTAAGCATCGGACCCTTGTTTTCTGCTTAGGTTATGATCCCAGGGTCATGGGATTGAGCCCTGCATTGGGCTCCATGCTGAGTATGAAGCCTGCTTAAGATTCTGTCTCTCTCCCTCTGCCCATTTCCCCTCCTCATGCTCTCTAAATAAATAAATAAGTAAAAAAAATTAAAAACACACAACAATAAAAATTCACAAGTTAAAGTAGCAAACAGTTTGGTACTAAGATGCAATCCTTGGAAGTAGAAAGTGGAAGTGGACAAGTGGAAACTTTATAAAAACAAAGAGAATGTTATCATTTGGCTGGAATTGGTGAAAACATATACTCTTGTTTGTGCATGCTTACACTAAATGCTCTGAATGCTCTTTTTTCTTCCTATGTCTATTATCTCTGTTTAAAATTCTCCTGGAATCCCAAGTACATGTTTTTCCCTGATACTGTCTGATGACCAATAGGAAGGGAGAATAATTCAGTTGGTGAGCAGACAATCAGAGTAGGCACTACCAGTGAGAACTGACCAAATTATGGTACTTAACCACCTGATGGTGTCCTGTAAGTAACCAAATTATATATGCATATAAACAAATTACACAGTGGGCAAAGTGTACCTAGGTTCACATGCATACAACAAACATAAATATACCAACCTTAGTTCTTACCAAGTATGTTAGAAAAACACTGTTTTCTGATCACTTGTAGTAACAATCCTGAATTAACAAAATCAAATGAGTTAGACTGTTAAAGTAGCTGTTTTTATTTTAGGCTTGTTATTTAGGGTAACATTTGGTAATTGTATATAAAGTCATTCATTTGACACACACTTATTGAATATGTTGTATATACCTAACATTGTGCATATCCCCGTGAAAAAGACAACTGCTATTATTATTTGGAAACCCAAGGGGAGAGTTTTGACCATTCTCCTGACCAGGAACCTGGACGCTAAGCAGCCCTTGGTGGGCTCAGCAGGAGAGGAGTGTGGCCTATTGGTAGCTTTTGTGGGGATGCTGCCTGGAGCTGTGGACATCCATGTAGGCTGTCTATTCTCCTCACGATGCCTGATGAAAGTGGCTATGAGGTTGTCATATCTGATTGTGACATACTCAAAGAGTCTAGTCTGGCAGGCTGTTCACTCCCACCCCCATTATGCTAGGTGGCACCCTCAGCTTAGCCTTCTAGATTCACAGGTGTCTGGCTCTTCTTCCCATCACCCCTTTGTATTCCAGTGGAACAGAAGAGCGGAAACTTCCCAAACATTGCCTTCCCTTCCTTTCTCCAAGAAAGGGAAACCCACTCATCTCCTGAGCCTTTTGGAGATGGGAAACTTTCCTTGAAGGTAACATCTCACAGCAGGAGTAATAGCTCCCAACATTCCAACGGATGTTGGCCATTTTTAAATCTTAGTCTTGGATTCCATAATGAGCCATTTTTTTAAATAGGTAATGCCTTTTCAATTTAGCCATAGGAGACCAAGAAGAGACACATTCAGTTAAAACTTTATACATCACTGGGCCACAGGGATATATGCTCTGTGAAAATTTCAAAATCCTGGTTATGTCACACTTAACATATAACTTAAGCAGATCACTCAGTCTCAATTCTTTCTTTTGCTCCTTTCTTTGTCTTTCTTCTTCAGAAAAATAATAGATTCCAAATCAGAAAACCTTCCTTCTAGAAATGTTTAAATTGTCATTGTGAATATATCAGTAATCATAGAAGCATGCAAATTCTAGTGTTTTTTTTTTTTTGTTACTGTTCTTTAAAACATCCTATTTTGAAAATCCAGTTGAACAATGTCAGTGAGCAAGTTTTTATTTTTTTTTTTCCCCCCATGAAACAAAATGTCTGGGTCAACATAATACAGTTCTAATTCTATCAATGTGAACTTTGTTCAGTATTATCTACTGAAGTCTTCTTTGTGTAATAAGGAATTTTTCATAGAAAAACTACCCCTTCCTGGAAGAGTACCAAGATGAAGGCACTCTCATAAAGTGTCTGTCAGAATACAACTCTTTGGAAGCCAGAATCTTCCCTATGGAAGAAAGGACATAAAAGAGGAATGGAGAAGACAAAAACAAACTCTGGAGAGATGGATTAGAATGGGAGGCATCTCTGTCAAGTCATGAAAAATGCACCTGTGTACCTATATATATATATATATATATATATATATATATATATATATGTGTGTGTGTGTGTGTGTGTGTGTGTGTGTGTGTGTGAATGCATTTGTGTATGCATAATTATATATACATTCTTGTTTCTCATTCACCAGAAGGATCTAGCAGCAAGACAACTAAGCAGCAGTGAACAGAGCTGACATCCAGATCTTTGTCTTGAATACCATTCCCCACTAAAAGGAATGAGAAATATTTAGAGACATGTTTGATTCCAGAACTGGGGCAGGACCAAGATGAGCCTGGAATATATTATGCCAGGAAGACAAAAAGTTCCTCAATAAATGATATGTCATATTACAAGGACAGAGGACCAACTTAAAGAGGACCCCACTGGCCAGATTTGAACTTGACAATTTGAACACCAAAATGTCTTTAAGACAATTATGAATTATAGACCATAAAAAAGTAGAAATCCATGTGCCCATACCAATAAGAGATAACATAAATAGACATATGGGTTCTTGCTTATAATAGAATGTAGTATGCCAAGTGGCTAATTTGGAGGAAGTGCTTGAATAGAAAAAAAACAAAACAAAACATTTTGTAACCACCATGCTAAAAATTGATATATCAAAACTATTAATAGATGCTAATTCTAAGAGAATTTGATAAATAGCATGATATTTATATGGCCCTGACATACTATCTCCCCACAAATTGCTTATTGGCTATAAGCAATGGAGAGGGGCTTGGGGTGGGGGGATACAGAGGTCAAGGAGAAACCTTGACCAAGTATTCAGAACTAACATAACCAGCCATGGAGGGAAAGAGGTCTTGTGCCTCTGGACATGACGCCCTGAGGTATAGACATCACTCATGTCTCATTTGGGTCTAGAATGCATAACCTAAATCCAACATGAAGAAACAAAAACAAAACCCAAATAAAGAATATTCTATGAATTTAGAAAAAGGGCTAGGGGCACCGGGGTGGCTCAGTCAGTTAAGCCTCTGACTTCGGCTCAGGTCATGATCTCACAGTCTGTGAGTTCAAGCCCCAAGTCGGGATCTGCTGACAGCTCAGAGCCTGGAGCCTGCTTGGGATTCTGTGTGTGTGTCTCTCTCTCTGCCCCTCCACTGCTCATGCTCTGTGTTTCTCCCTGTCTCTCAAAAATGAATAAATGTTAAAAAAAATTGTTTTTAATAAAAAAAATAATTAATTTAAAAAAGGGGTATAACCTTCAAAAGTATAAATGACCTAAAAGATAAAGATGGATTTTGGAACTGTTCCAGCTTAAAGCCAGCTAAAGAGGTTATGGCACTGAAATGCAAACTTGACCCTAGACTGGATCCTGAACTGGAGAAGGAAATGCTATATAAGTTACATTATTGAGTCAGTTGACACAATTGGAATGCAGATGAAGATTAGATAAAAGTGTTGTACTAATATGAAATGTACTGAAGTTAATATTATTTATGTACAAATTAATGCTTAGGAAATATGCACTAAAATATTTGGGAGTAAAGAGCTATGGTGTGTGTAACAATGGATTCAGATTCTCTGTCTGCCTCTGTCTCTTTCTATATATATAATAAATATGTAATATATATGTATATAGGGAGAAAGAGTATATATACATATATGTGTATATATATATACATAAGTGTATATGTATGTATGTGTATATGTACATACATATGTATATATGTGTATCTCTTTTGTATGTATGTATGTATATACATACATACAATGTATATATGTGTATATGTATACACATATGTATATATGTGTATCTCTTTTGTATGTATGTATGTATATACATACATACAATGTATATATGTGTATATGTATACACATATGTATATATGTGTATCTCTTTTGGTAAAGTTTATTTGAGACAGAGAGAGCATGCACACACAAGTGGGGGAGGGGCAGAAGTGAGTGAATCCTAAGTAGATTCCACAGTCAGGGCCAAGCCCAATGTGGAGCTCAAACTCAAGACCACAAGATCATGATCTGAGCCAAAATCAAGTGTCAGACACTTAACCAACTGAGCCACGCAGGTGCCCTGAGAATATATGTATATCTGGGTAAAGGGAATACAGGTGTTCAACATAATATTTGCATTCTTAAATTTTTCTGTAAGTTTAAAATGATTTTCAAGTAAGTTTGTGAGAAGTTGTCAGCAATCATTTGTTAAGATGAAAGAAGGCAAATGTCAATAACAAGGATGCTCAAGCTTTGGGGACTGGTGGGAAATATGTGAATGTGACATAAAACACATGTTTCTGATATATAAATATATACATATTTTTCCACGCATTTTTCTACAATGCATGAGCCATGATGCCTTAAGGAGCCTGGGCTCCATGGAATCAATTCTGAAAAATGACTGATCCAGGGACACAGGTGCAGCACTGATCTAAGGAGTTGTGTTATCAGATATCTGTCGGCCACAGTTTCAGACTTTTACTGTGGATGTTAAGCTCACAAAATTCTATTTAGAGGCCTACAAGGTGCATCTGTTCAAAGGTAGGTGGGATCTAAGGCTGGGGAAAATATACAGCATGTTTGTTAAAATTGTCATCATATTTGTGATGATGAAACTATTTAATTTAGATTACAATGTATGGCATTTACAATTTACAAACCACATATTTATGTATTCAGGTCTATAAATAAAAAAGTATGCACAAATTCAAAATTTGCAAATCTGGAATTTGAAGGAATTTCTTGACTCCTGACATACCCAAAACTGATCTGCCCTTATGCTACGCTAAGCATAGTCTTAATAATTTTGTCTGATGTGAATATCATATATTTTGCAGCAAATGTATGATTCGATAACAGGGTGCAAACAGAGACCCCACTTGGGATGTTAAATGTAACATTGTACATACATCATATTGTCTTTCTAAAATCTGAAAATTTCCAGATCTCAAAACAAATCTGGACACAAGTGTTTTGGTTAAGCAATTGTGGACCTGTGCTGTATAATTTATTTAATGAACAAGATACTTATTCTTGATTAAGTAAAGTAGCAGTTATGAGAGGAAATAGAATACTAGAAAGTAAAACTGAAAATTAAATCTCAATATTAATTTAAAGGACATAGAATTGGGCAAGATTTTAAAATGCTGACTTAAATACAGATGTGGCAAATTATCCATAGCTGTGCTGTTCATTTGAATTATAAGTAGAATCATGATATACAAGTATTCTAATTGTATTTTCTCTTTTCCTTCTGTAGTTATTATTCATACACAAGCAAAGCCATGCTGGCATAGTGGAAAATTTTCCATACTAAGAACTTAGATTAACAATCCCACTCCTTTTCCATCATTTTCCTAGTAATTTAGACTCCTTGACCAATTTCCTCAACTGTAAAATGAAATACGTAATTTAGATTAATATAAACCCTCTCCTGAATTTCAAAGTGAAATGATTCTAAAATTCATTACTTTATGGGGCGCCTGGGTGGCGCAGTCGGTTAAGCGTCCGACTTCAGCCAGGTCACGATCTTGCGGTCCGTGAGTTCGAGCCCCGCGATGGGCTCTGGGCTGATGGCTCAGAGCCTGGAGCCTGTTTCCGATGCTGTGTCTCCCTCTCTCTCTGCCCCTCGCCCGTTCATGCTCTGTCTCTCTCTGTCCCAAAAATAAATAAACGTTGAAAAAAAAATTTTTTTTAATTCATTACTTTATATTTTATTTTTTCATCCCTTTTGGTTCTTAAAGTAGTTCATAGGACTATAATATCCCTAAACTGTAAAAGATGGAATTTTGTTTGTTTCGAGGAAGAGAACCCTCTCATACTAATCAATTTCTTTTGTACACAGTGCAAGTTCCAGGGCCAGTAGAAAACCTGCAAGCTGTATCTACCTCACCTACCTCAATTCTTATTACCTGGGAACCCCCTGCCTATGCAAATGGTCCAGTCCAAGGTTACAGATTGTTCTGCACTGAGGTGTCCACGGGAAAAGAACAGGTAGGCAAGGGAATGGGCCCAGTGCTGCCACCTATTGGATGGTCCTAGGACCAGAGGCATAGGAGGAGATCTGCAAACTCTTGGTCCAGTCCACCATGTTAATTGGACAGCTGATATTTTTTAAATACTGATTATTAGAAACGTTAAGCAATTTAATTGAAATTTAATTGAATTCTGGTTGTAAGAGAGGCAAATGGACAATGAAATGAAATCACTACAAAGAATGTTTTTTGTTTGTTTGTTTGTTTTTGTTTTTGTTTTTGTTTTTTTGTTTTTTAGTTGTAATAGGTAGTGGCCCGGGCCAGCATAGCCACATTTATGTGAACTTATCTGGTCCTAGAAACCATTTGCATTGTCAGTCCTTGTCTTAAGGATGACTGATCTCTTATTCAAAGGCCTCAGTCAGCTTGCTGCTTTCATTCTATATATTTGAGTTATTTCTGTCCTTTCCTCACCATTAGGTTGTAGTCACCTATCACTTTTCATTGTTTTCAATAAGCCTCACTCCAGAAGGCTACTTGCCTCCTTTCAAGTTGCTTGTAATCTATGGTTTGCGCAGATACTTGAAAACAGGCAAATTAGATTTAGGGGGAGACACATGAAAGTCAGCAATTCTATTTTGTGACATATATATGACTGTTGAGATGTTTACTTCTGGTTTCTCAACCTCATGTGGGAAAAGATATATAGACAAGTGCATAGGTAAATAAGAAAAATCAAGAGCCTATCTTGGGATACCAGAGTTCTCAGGATATGTTGTGAAGCTTGCCAAGCGTACTGTGGTCTTCCTGCTTGCACATAAACTGCATGATAGGGATTTTGCTTTTTAAAGACGTTTTGCAACAGCCCTATTCAGAAATAGTTCAAGTCCTAAGTTATATTGAGCAATAGGAATTACTAAGAGCTCCTTCTATACAATCATTCATCCTGGTTTTTTTGTTTGTTTGTTTTCTGTCCCCATGCTATTTAGCCCTTGTTTTCAGCTTTCCATTCTCTCCATTTTCTATACATTTTTGTCTTTCCCATGATGCATTTCACCAATCCACTTAAAAAAATTCAGAAGTGATGCTACCTGAGACAAATGTGAGTGTGAGCATCATTGTGGAGAGCTAATAATGGGTCTTCTACAGCAAACTGGCTCTGATTTCTCAATGACCTTCACCTCCAGTACCTCATTTCTGCTGCTGTGACGTACTGAACAGTTCCAACCCACCTCACAGCTTTGTGAGAGATAAAGATTATGGCAAAGTATCTGTCAGTTTCTAGAGCCATGGGTATATTTCAGCAAGGGAAAGAAGAAATCCACTGTTTCTTAGTGAATTATTCCATTTAGGGGGAGGAGTAACGATCTGTTCCCATGGATTCACAGGTTGCCTTCTGCCCGTCAGTATCAGTGTGGGTGGAATATTGCATACCATTCAATGTATTGGGTGGTGTTAAACACATTGGAACTTAATGACTGTAAAAATAGCATGGTGCTATTTTAACTAGGAGTCTACAGAGTGGTTTGGAATTTAGTGGGGGAGTGTGTGTCACAAGTTAGGTTTTACAACAACTCATTATAAGGCTAGAGCGTGGTTCTATGAGTAAGAGTCTAATATCCAATTCACTGATTGTGCAGAATGGATGCCATTTCTGCTTTAATGTGCCTCCTGAATAACAGTTTGACATTTTATGTCTCCAGAATATAGAGGTTGATGGACTATCTTATAAGCTGGAAGGCCTGAAAAAATTCACGGAATATACTCTTCGATTCCTAGCTTATAATCGCTATGGGCCAGGAGTATCTACTGATGACATAACAGTGGTTACACTTTCTGATGGTAAGTGTTAAATGGTGAAACTTGACTCACATATTTGATAGTAATGAAATAATACTGCGTGTATGCCATGGATTGCATGTTTAAGGCCTTTGAACTAAAATTTAATGGCATATATTAGCATTAATTAAAAATTTGGCTACTTCACTCAAACTATCTATTATAGTTAAATTTAAACTTTCTTTCAAAAGGTACATTATATGCTCTGTGTCAGGATGTCCTAGTGTTGCAGGATTCTTTACCACAATACCCAGGATTCGTTGTCTTGCTGCTTCGAAGAATGAAGAGGTGGACACAAAATGAGCAACAGGCAAAAGTTTATTAGAGTATAAGATTAGAAAGGAGGAATAGTAGGAAAGCTCTCTTTACAGAGAGGGGGCATTTGAAAGTGAATGCCCAAGAACTGTAGGCAAGGGTCCTGCTTTTATAAGGTTCTGGTCAACCCTCCCCCAGCCTTTCCCCTTGTTCCTTCTCAGGCTCTACCCTTATTGGCTTGATAGCTCTAGGTGCTAGGTTGTCAATTCCTGATTGTCTGGTTTCCATTGTATGAGGGGTAGCCTATGGCCATACTTAGGTCTTTTGTCAAATTCCTGAGGGAAACCTGAAGGGAAAACCTGAAATCCAGAATGGGTGGGATCTGTTACATTCTTAAGAGGAACCTTATGCCTGAGGGGGTGTGCTGTGGTCAGACACTCCTCCCAGCATTGTTCCAAAATATGTGTTTTTCTCCACCCAGGGACCTCAGGTCCTATCCTTTCCCTCTCTGCCAATTTTATCCTGTCTTTTCCTATCATATTAGTAGGTTATCTTCAAACGTGGGACTACTCCTAAGAGTTCAAATTATTTTTGGGGGGTGGTTTCTTAATGTCTGTAAACACTGACACATTTGTGCATGTGTGTGGACTAATTTACATTGGTGTGCTTCTTTTTATTTCTCATTCTAAAGAGGAGTGGATGACTAAAGGTGTAAATGATGGACAGCCCTCCTATGTATACCTCTTAATTTGAAAATATGTCATAAGATATAGGCCAAATAATCCATTATTTCAGGTATTAAAACTAAATATGAAAGTACATAATTTTAGCTGTACCTTGCCCAACAAATGAAATATTAGACATATTTTCTTAAATGTCATAAAAGAGAGGAAGAACTCTTAATGAAAAAGATGGATTTGGCAAAGCAGTAGCAGAGGAAACTGGACATCTAAGAAAAGGATAATGAAATGTTGGGAAATTTAATGACAAGTGAAAATAAAGGACAACAGAGTATATGATGTGGGGCTAGTGGAAATTCAAGCAGGTGTAGAGATGCAGAGATGGCCTCTATGAATATTAAAAAGGCAACAAGCTATCTCTTTTCAGCAATGGTTTCCATGTTGTTGTATATAATTCTATAAATTATTGATCTGCTGAATTTCAAGGGAAAAAAAGACTTTACCTTGTGATTCCTTAACCAATCCATCATTCTTTAATCTAGAAAAGTATCTGGGCGGATATTTCACACAATATCAGTGGAATGAGGAAGGTCATGCATGTTATTAAGGACAGTGCAGTGAAGACACAGGAGTGATGCTCATTTGCAATTTCAACTTAAAAAAATTTTTATGTAACACCACTTCAGCATCGTTTTTAATGCCCATCCATCTGATTCTGTTATTGAAGATGGAATAGAGTATTTATTGGCAGAATAAATTACTTCACAACTTATAATTATAAAAATAAAAGGAAAACAAATGAAAATGAATATTTTACATAATTTATGTAGATTTCATTCACACTCTGAACTGTAATACTGTGGCCTTATTCTCCACTTTGGTTTTAAATGTCATAAGTGAGAGAGATAGATTATTACTCATTAGTCCAAGAATGATTATCTCTAAGTGTTGTAACAGTTAGGACCTAGAAAATGCCTGTCACTAAATAAAAGGATTTCATGACCCTAACCCAGCAAGCATCATTGTACAAAGGATGCCAACTTCTCTTTATCGATGCATTTGATAGGAGAAAGCAGGAACTGAATGGCCCCTTAGAGTGGGCTCCTGAAACTTGTCTGCAATCTCCTTCACAATCAATTCATCTCTTTGGATTTCCAACAAAAACCCCTGCACTCTTGACTTTCTCTCTCTTATTGTCCAGTCCCCTTCTTTTCGCTCATGCTGATGTCTTCTCTCTGTTGAAGCTGCCCATGCTGTAGTCACACATCCTACAAAGATATATGTTTAATCACTTTTCATAGTCTGCTACTTTCTAGTCCTGAGTTGTAAAGTTGTCTTCTCCTTGACTTTCTGGATGTTATAAAAGGGAGATGTTGTGGAAATTAGATGAGCTAATCCATGTAAGCACCAAAAATATGAACATGGCATATATTTAAGTGTTCAATAAATATTATCTATGACAATGTACGTGTCACTTTTTCTCTGTATACTACACGTTCTTTAATGTGAAGAATGCTGTTATGTCCATCTCTGCATTCATCATCTCAGTAAATATTTACTGAATTAATCAGATAGCTAAGCCAAACAATATAATTGTTTTTATGTGTAGACTTATCTTTAGAACTTTCCATTTATGTGACTAATTTAATAGATGACTGTGCCTAAATACATGCATGTTATTGAGGGTACCATGTTTCTTATCAGGTCAGAGGATAGCATAAACTTGATATTGGGACCAGAGAAAAATTAAATAAAAGCAAAAATGAAATACAAATAATGGGGTTTTTTTCTGAATTAATTATCCCAATGGTCTTCCTGTTATGCTAAAATGCTTATAAAGATTTCTGTCCTGATAAGCTCTCATCTCTAATTTAGCCTGCTTTAATTGTGTTTCTGGGAAGAAAAATTGTTTTTCATTCAAATCCCTCCACTTACTGTATCATTTGTATATAACGATCTGCTTCTTTAATCCCTTTGAGATGGACATCAGATTTAGGCAGTCTAATAGCACGGAATGTAACTAGTTTTACCAATTTGTTCCCAAATATTTTCTCTTGAACCAGTTGATGAGTGTAGGTCATTAAAAGATTTTATGAATCAATTAATATTTATGAGCTTCCATGTCAGCTTGTTCTGTGCCCATAAGCAGAGGGACCCAATTTCATAGACAAGCTTAACTATAAGAATGTGCTTTTTACTGTTATCACTGGTATTTATTGAGTACTTATTAGTACAAGGCCCTGTTCTAATCACTTTGCATTAATAATCTTTAATCCTTATGATGCTATGATTTTTTCTACTTTACAGATGACAAAACTAATATTAGAAAGAGGTCACAAAAGCTAGCCTGGTAAGCAGCAGAGTCAGATCACAAGCTAATAGGAAAAGAAGCAAGATTTAATGTGAAAAATCTTGAGTTTCCCTTATTCTATAATGAAGTTCTTATATCAGTTGCTGAAAGTACAAAGCTCATAATTATATATGAATTATTTCAATCCATAAATTATGTGTACAGGACAGCACACATTTGGTAAGGGGAGGAACTCAAGTACCTGACTCTATGGAGATTGATTTACAAATGTGGGAACTTTATCTACTATACAGAATATATCATCATCATATGTATCAAATCAGCATGTTTCACCATATTGAGGGAGTTTCTAGACTGAATATCTCTGATCAGCCTTAACCAACCTATTATAAATGATAAATTGCTTGACATTTTGAAGAGAAAACAATGAACCATGGCTTTCCTCTTTGCTTCATGAGACAATGAAACATCTTGGGAAGTCAAATAAAGAAAAGCTCAAATAAATGTAGATCCTACTTCCTTCCACCAAGCATCTAATCCTATCTACTTTATCTATTTATGTCTCAGGAATGTGGGAATTGATAGAGGGAGGGAGTGGGGTTTGACAACTAAAAATGCTGTAGAATAAACTCTCTACTTTTTTCCTGATTACATAAGTCAAGAACAGCCCATGTGCTAGAAGTTTGTGAAATTATATGATGGAGCACTTAGCATTTTTCAGTTGGTGCCTATTTTAATTTTCAATGCTTTACAGCATAATTTAAATATGGATCATATTAAATTCTTCCTCATTGTGAGGATGTCAGTCTGTTTAGTTTTTCTGATCACACACATTGTTATTATTTCCAGCCTACTCTAATACTTCGTCTTTTACAAAAACAGAATGTAGAGATGGTCTTATTAAAGCCTCTGCATTCTTCCCTTTCCTGAAGACTGGGAATGTCCACAGGTCTGTGAAGGTAGTTTAGGGAAGTCCATTTCATTATTATAACATTTGAGAAGAGTCGAGAAGATAGGAAGTTTGCCAAGTGCAGAAGAGCCCTTCTGACTATTTTAGCTATAGAGAAAAAAAAATCTTAATATTTTAATCATAGTAACATGAACATAGAATATAAGATAAAGGAATGAAAATTTTGGAGATGAGTTTTAAAGGAAATTTAGCTGTAAAAAAAAAAAAGACTCTTAAAACTCCACGATAAAGGGCATCCAAATGTCAGCAAACATGTGAAAAGATGCTTCACATTACTGATCCTCAAGAAAAAGCAAATAAAAACACTACATACCTACGAAATGACTAAAATGGAAGAGATTCAGAAAAAATAAACGTTGGTAAGGATACGGAGATTCTGGACATTAGCTACATTCTTAGTGGGAGTGTAAATTGGTGGGACCACTTTGGAAAATTTTATCATATGTATATTTTTCCTTGTTTACATATGTAAAACCCCCATAGAGGTTTTACTTCTACCAGGATTTCCACTGTTAGGTATATAAAGGTATATAAAGAAGAAAATGAGTGTAGTTGTTTGTCAAAAGACATGTACAAAAATTTTCATAGGAGATTTAGTCTCACAGTTTTAAATCTAAAGTAGTCGAAGGCCATTCATCAACAGAATGAGTAAATATAAAATAGAATAGTCATATAATATAATACGTAGGAGCTATAAAAGACAAACAGAAGCACCAAAACTACTGCTAGATGCAACAGATGAATGAATCTCAAGAAATAATAACGAGTAAGAGAAACCAGCCTAGAAATAATAACCGATTTCATTTTTAGTAAGCTTAAAAGCAAGCTAAACTAATCGATGGTGTTGGAAGTCAGAATAGTGGTTACTCTTAGAAGGGTATTGGTTGTGAGGGGACTCAAATGAACTTTCCAGGATACTATATATTCTAAATCTTCATCTAGGTGGTGTTTAAATGCGAACACACCCACACACATACAACTGTATCCAATCATGCATACAAGATTTGTGCATTATACTATATGTATGTTATACCTTAATTAAAAAAAATAAAACTGCAAAAAGAAAGCTTGTTATGACTAAAACTCTAAGTATGATAAAAAGTTTTATTATTTCTTATAATCTCTCTGTTAATTAATTAATTCAACACATATTTGCTGAATGTGACACTCTTATTGATACTGAGGATTCAGCATCCAAAGAGGCAAAAATCCTGGTCCCTGTGGGGAATTATATTCTTTATTTGAAAAGAAATATAATATGAGCTAAAGTAAGTTGAATAATAAAATCTATTTATTAAATTATAAAATACTTTTCGAAAGGATTATTGACCTAATTCATGAAAATAAGACCAGTGAGTGTTATTTATCACAAACTACATTGGCCACAGCTTTTATCAAGTACTAAGATAAGAAGTTCAAAATCAAAACAAAGTGATTAAAATTCTTATGGTGTCCAGGAAGGTCCAAGAGCTAATATTTAAGTAAGTATTTGTTTTTTCATGTAATCATTGAGTCAGTAAATATTAGTTGAATGTCAGTTTGAAGGCTGTAAAGATTAATGAGACATATACCCTCATGGTGAATACTTTCAGAAAGTAAACTCAGAGTAGGGCATAATGAATTCAAGGGGAAAATACAAGTTCCCTATAGAAATATAGATATTGTCCAAGTTCAAGTTAAAGAAGGGGCAATGTGACAGAAAATGGCCTTTAAATTCTTGAAAATGCTAAGAGCAATTCTTCTCTGTTAATCAATTTGTCATGAACAAATAGGGACTATATTTTACAGATTAACATACGTTAAGCATTTATTGAATGCTACTTCTGTTTCTTTTGGGGGGCGAAAAACATTGTTTATGATTTATCCAAGACATCTAGGATAGTGTCTTACACATAATAGCTGTTCAGCGAATGGTTGTCTTTGAATTATTCACAAAATAGAATATTCACTTTTTGATATAGTAAATATTTATTACAAGTATTATAAAGAAATTTGTATATATTCTTCCTTTTCCCATGAAGGAATTGGGCAATCAAAATGCAAGCAAGAGAAAAACAAAAACAAAAACAGAAAATCTACAAAGAAAAATAAACTGCCTTTTTTGTTCCTGGAATTGACTCACTGAATGTTATTTGATAACTTGCTTGCATCTGTGACACATAGGTTTAATTACATACAGATAAAAAGAGGGATGTATTTCATCTTTTCTCTTTTTAAGAGATAATAAAGATTGCATTAAGGGGATTAAGCAACATGACTGACCATTAGAATGACATATTTTATAATAAAACCATGCAGATCCTGAAATGCACAACGTCTTAAGCCTTTAAAACCACTCCAGGAAATCTCTGGTGTGTTTTTATTGGCTTCTCTGGGAAGGTAATAATAAGAAAGCTGTAATTAAATGGCAGTGTTTGGTATCACGGCAGGTGCTTTCTTACCAAACAGTTTTGGGGGCTCCCTATATGGATAACTGGCCTACCAAGTAAGAACAAATAAACAGATGCAGTTATTTTCCATCTCTCCAGGAAAATTTTGAAGTGCCACCTGGATCAGCCTACCTAATTATCATCATGAACTGTGAAAGTCATGCTTTCTTTTTTCACAGAGGGTTGTTGTTTCTCTTTTATGACTTTGGCAGTAACCACCTCACCTTGTTTTATTCCCTTTAGTGCCAAGTGCCCCGCCTCAGAACGTCTCCCTGGAAGTAGTTAATTCAAGGGTAAGTCATGGAAAGTTTCACTATTTCAGCACTTACATGTGTAATTTTCACTTACCCATTCATTCACCTTCTTGGGAGGCAGGGTGGTTTCCGTGTGAAGAAATGTTCCAGAACAGCACAGGGAGTGAGTGGCATTGATTCCACATCTTCTTCAACCACACTTGAATTAAAGGGAACATTTGTTTACTAACAGCACACAGTTTTATGAATGTGACAGTGATTAAAGTCTATTCCATCAGGAAACAAAGATGTCCATTTACCTATAGTGGCTACATAGGACATAATGTGTTAGAGCACTTGAATGAAGAAATGAACATCTTCACGTTGAGAGAGGTGGAATAGAGACTTTGCTTCCTGACAGATTAGTTAGAATGGAATATTTTATCATAATCTCTATTTTTTACTTGTAAATATATACATTGAAGGCCCTTCTTGAGGTCCAATAAGGTTATATTTATGAAACAGTGTTATCCATCGATTAGTGTTTTCCTGGCCTGGAAAGTTGATATAACTTTCAAATGGACTTAAAGTAAGCTAGGTATAGCTGAAGATAAGGAACCTAATGCCAGAAATCAGTTTGCTAGAAACATCTCCTTATTTCAAGTGTGCCTTGGGTTTGAAAATCAGCTAAAGCCATATAGTACAGTGAAGCAAACAAGGGTTGGTTTGGCTTGGCTCTTTCATCGCTTGGTTGTGTGCTCTCAGGGAAATAATTTCACTATCCCTGAACCTCACTGAGTGGAGGCGGGGCCGGGAGGGCAGCCTAACTGGTGTCTAAGCTCTGGAAGACAGCAGGGAAATTATAGGAGTCTTAGAGAAAGTCATACTCTAGTTTTTATCCTAGCTTTCTCTTTTAATACCTGTATGTGATCTTAGAAAAGTCTCTAACCTCAACAAACCTCAGTTTCTATACTCATGTAATTTGAATGTTAATGCTTTCCTTATTGATTTATCATGAGGAAGTAGTAATATAACATATACATAGGATCTAACTTTGTGTCGGTAGCTATTACTTCCCTCAATGTACAATTCCTTGCCAAATTTTGCAGAAATCTCTGATGAAGCCCTGTTTTGTGACTTTGAACAGATTTGCCTGTCAAATAAATTTGTCTTTTGGAACAGGTGAAATGTCTCTAAAATTGTTAGCCTCTTTTATTTTTAGTCCCTATATTGGATAAGAACTAGTAAAACAAGTTTAAAATTAAAAGGAGTAAAATAAGTGAACTTAGAAAAAAAAAAAGCTAAAGGAAAATAACCAGAGATAAGTATTCCCTAAAAACTATATTTTTATTGGCAACAACATTAAATGTTTTACAGATGCACCATTCAAATTAAGAGAATGCCAAACCATAGTCAAGTAGATTTTTACAATTATTGTAGGTTGTTAATGAGTGAAATTTGGAAAACACATTTTGATTCTATTGTTTTAATTACTTATTTTTATCAGAGTTCTCACCTGCCTCACATCTTTCCTCCAAGACAGAACATAGAATTGATACAAGCTATTTATGTGTATGTATGTGTGCTCTTATTCCATACAGTCTACTCTAGTAAAAGATGAATGTTTTCTTCTGAAATGTGAAGAAGGCATTATTGAATGACCTTGGATGCTGACTACATTTAAATATGGATTTTTTTTTTTTTACCTCCCTCAAAGGGGAATTCCTGTTTCACAAAATTGGATTTTCAACTGATTTCTATATGTATATACAAATATCCCAACCTGTCCTTTTCTATAATATGCAATGCTTGCAACGACCAAATATAAGCACTCCTGTTTCTATCCTCTTGAGGTTATATCTGGAACATTGCACTGCTAGAAAATTTAACTTGTTCATTAGCTTTTTAGAATGAATACAGCAGGCCCAGGCACTGGAAAGCCTCTCCTTCTCTTTGTTATCTTATTTCCTAGCTTTTATGGAAATATAAATTATGAATTTGGATTATTCTTGGATTGTTACCAAGGAGAAAGAAACTAGATGGCAAAAACACTTTTGTTTTGTTTTTATTCCCGATGATGATGAGGAAAAAGACAAAAACAATATTATATTTTGATGTTCTTATGTTTGAAACAAAAGAAAAGTTCTCAAATATATTAATATTTACCCCTGGCTATTGCCATTTTAAGAAACAAAATTTATTTAAAAAGGAATATTTTAGTTATGTAAGTAGTATTATTATCTTTAAACTAAAAGAATTAAACATTTATGTCATTCATTTTACTTGAGGTTTCTATTTAATATAGAAGGAACAGAGCCATATTTAAAATTTTTTATTCTAGGGGCGCCTGGGTGGCGCAGTCCGTTAAGCGTCCGACTTCAGCCAGGTCACGATCTCGCGGTCCGTGAGCTCGAGCCCCGTGTCAGGCTCTGGGCTGATGGCTCAGAGCCTGGAGCCTGTTTCCGATTCTGTGTCTCCCTCTCTCTCTGCCCCTCCCCCGTTCATGCTCTGTCTCTCTCTGTCCCCAAAAAAATAAATAAACGTTGAAAAAAAAATAAAATAAAATTTTTTATTCTATATAACATTGCAATTACTGAACTTAACTCATTTTTTTACTGACAGTCAATGAGAATTGACTGGTGGTGTTAATATCTGTGCACACAGATGACTAGGATTTCTTTCTTTTTTAGGTTTATTTATTTTGAGAGAGATAGAGAACATGCACACATGTGTGGGGGAGAGGCAAAGAGAGGGAGAGAGAGAATCCCAGGCAGGCTCTGCACACGTGGGACTCAAACTCACAAATCATGAGATCATGACCTGAGATGAAGTCAGATGCTTAACTGACTGAGCCACCTAGGTGCCCTGATGGTTAGCATTTCTGTACATAAAAGTGAAAATTCACTTCAGTGAATGGTATAAATGACCATTTATATGGTATAAAATGGCCATTTAAATGACCATTTATATGGTATAAAATGACCATTTAGAGGTACTTGTTAAGGTTCTGGCTCCCAGTAAGCCAATAGGACTGAGAAATCCTGTTTTAGATTATGTCAATAGTAAGGTTCTTACACATTTAGATAAAAGAACCAAAAGAAATTATGTTACTTTATTGTCCTTAAAACCCCCATACAGCAGATTACCTTTATAAAGCTATAATCATAGAACAGATTTGATTCTCTTTCTGCAAGCTAACAATGAACACAAATTTTGTTCTGAAGAAATGGCTTTACCTATAGATACTAGATTTTAGGTAATAATGAGTCATGATTGTGTGGTTATTTCTCATACTAAAATTTCTTTACAAGAAATAACATCTTCATTAAAAAAGAGAAAATAATGGTTTACACTATGGACTTTAAAATGTAACTGTTTTATTGAGAAAACTTTATAATAATTTTCTTAAGATTTTACTTTGAAATTCAATTATTATTTGAAGAAGTAAATTTTTTTAATTTTTTTAATGTTTATTTTTGAGAGAGAGATAGAGATAGCATGAGCATGAGTGGGGGAGGAGCAGAGAGAGAGAGGGAGACACAGAATCTGAAACAGGCTCCAGGCTCTGAGCTGTCAGCACAGAGCCCAACACGGGGCTCAAACTCACAAACCATGAGATCATGACCTCAGCTGAAGCCGGACGCTCAAATGACTGAGCCACCCAGGCACCCCTGAAGAAATAAATATTACAACTTAATTAGTTGGCTAGAATATAAAGCCTAAATTTGTATAGTCTTGGAAGGGCTTATGTTGGTACTTAACCATTTTCCTATGTTCCAATACAAAAGTTCTGAGAATAAGAATATTTAGAGAATGCTAGAATTCAGGATGCTGGGCCCTGGTGCTAGCTCTTTGAGATCTTAGAAAGTCAAGGTTAGTTTCATCGATTCATTCAACATTTACTGTGTACTTACGATAGATCTACTATGTACTGTATACATACACACATGCATTTATACATACATACACACTGCATATACACCTACTATACATATCCAGTCTCTGCCTTCATGGAATTAATAGTTTAATAGGGAAACATATGAGAGAAAATTCACTTTTAATCTAACCAAATTTGATCTATTATAACTCCTCAAAGTTGACATTATTTTCTCACTGTTAACATGAGAGGGTTGGAGAGACAATCTCTAAAATCTTGTATGGCTCCAAACATCTATTGCTGAAATATCACTTGTTAGGCCTTTTCTCAATCATTTTATCTTTACAGAATTAGAGAAAATTGCACAAGTATATTGATTAAAGTATACTGGACTCAATTCACATGTGTTCAGATATTTATTGACTGAGACTATAGGCTGGTTACAAAGAATGAAATAAAAAAATAAACAAAATCCAGTATATCATCAGGCATGGATTCTTGTTCAGGTTGAGGTTTTTTTTCATGTATAATAGTGGTTTCCTCTCATTATATCTTTGCACCTCTCTAGTGTTGAAATTCTTATCCTTGGATACCAGGTACATCTATGTGGATGTAATTTTTTTTTTTTGCATTCCGGAAGCTAATACCCAGTTAGTCACTCACTGTTTGATAATGTGTGTGCTGTCTTAATTGCAACAGGAGAAAAGGGACTGGTGTCTTCTTGTGTCTTAGTTCCTCACTCCCCTGTGTGTCAGCATATTTTAGCATGCTTAAGTAACTTGAAAATTAGTTTACTGATCATTCAAATCCCTTTACTTAAACACTACCCAAAGGGAGAATTAAAACAGCAATTTCCAACTCCAGAAAACATACTGATCATTTTCGCCCCAGATATTTTAACATCTTTTTTCTTTCTTTTCTCTTTTTCTTCCTTTCTTTTCTTTCTGGAAAAACAAAACAAAAAGTGACGTGGAGATAATCTAAGTGCTGTGTCACTGGGTAACCTCAGAGGGGTCTGCTTCTGAAGATGTGGTGTGACAGAATGAGTTTGACTAAGGTCTCTGTCTCCTGTCATTGGACTGGTTCTCTTATCAACAGAACTTGATAGTTAGGTGGACAGCTGAATGAGTCATTTGCGTTTGACTCCCAACTGGGATACCCTCTTGTTAGGGACTGTGATGGAAATTGTAAAAGTGAGGAAAGGGGAAAGAGGAAGAATGAAAAACAAAGAGCTGGTGTGAGTTATAATATTTATTTGCAGATCCTCTGTGCCCCCTCCCCCCACCCCGGCCCCGATTTAAGGTTTCTTCTCTTGGCTGTCCACAGGGCACTTAAATTCGTACCACTCTCTGCTGTATCTCATCTCCCCTGAACACATACCGCTCACACAGGTGTTCTAGATCCTTTTCTTCAGTCTGACCATGCTTCCTGTGAATGCTGATCTCCCCCTTGTATGTTGCACATAGGCATAAGTCTCAGATATCTCATGAAAACAAACTTTTTGTTTGTTTCGCTCCCTGTCATCCTAAATCCTTCATAAAATACACTTTGGCCACTGAGTTATTTGGAGCCAGAGCCCTGAGTCCTCCTCCAACATATACAGTTGGTTTCTGAAATGCATTTAATGTGGAGACAGAGGACATATAGGAGACCTTAGGTGATTCATACCATGCAAAGAAAAATTAGAAACTGGTATTTACAATAATGTTTACATTCCAAACTTCCCACTGGGGTTTTTAATCATAATACACAGAGAATTTCTGCTTGATTATAGTGTGTGGTCCAGTTATTCATCAATTCAATTCAAACGGATATAGATCTCTTATATTTATTTCAGTTATTTTTCACTGATGCATTACACGAGTGTTCTTTGAGCATAGATAATGTGACTGAAATGGTCTTGGGAAGGGTCTGAGGGTAGGAGCCTAACTATAAGGAAGACAATGTTTTCTAGTATTTCTTATAGTCTAGCCTTTCTGTTTTTGCCTAGAATTTGTAGAATATGCTCGCTATAAGTTTTAATGTTGTGTTAAAATCAGACACCATGAAATAATTCATGAGAAATCCCTCAAGAATAAAACTATTTGGTCTGTAATTTGGAAGGAACCCATCTTCAGATATCTGTTATCCTGCTTATATTAAAAAAAAAGGTACATTTTATTGTAGTAAAATACATATAACATAAAATTTGCCATTTTAACAATTTTTAAGTGTATGGTAAGTGACATAAGTACATTCATATCAATGTGAGATCATCACCACCATCCACTCCCAGAATGCTTTTTATCTCCTCAAATTGAAACTTTCCCCATTAAATAATAATGGCCCATTTCTCCAAGGCCAAGGGCCCTTTCTCCAAGGCCCTGCGAACTACCATGCTACTTTCTGCGACCTGACTTGTTTTATAAAAAATGAGTGGACTGATTCATGAAAAGAAATGTGATTGCCTTTTACTTTATCTTAATAGAGAAATGAGAACACTCTTAAAGTTTTATATCTTCGCAGGGAAATGAAGGATCTAATGAATCATAGTAGTCAAGAATATAGGCAGATGCTTTAATTGGCTGGGAAGAAATACCTCACTTCCATTATTGATACTGCTTTCAGAATACTTCTGTTTCCAAGGTCCCACGTTTATGAATTATTTTTTTAAAAATGTACTAACAAAACCAACTGGCATAGTTAATAATAAGGAACCAGAAATAGGTGCATGGGATTGTTCTGGAATGACTCTGAAAACATGATTTGGTCACCAGGATCAATTTCATATCCCATCACAATTTAGCTAGTAAGCCAGTAGCTAAATTGATCCTTTGATTTTCTTTTGGAGTTCCAATAAATCAACAGTTTCCATCTTTTTTTTTTTTTTTCCCTAGTGAAAACACAGTGAATGGATAAACTCTGATGGGAAGGATATTAGGAGAGTAAAAATAAATAAATAGCCAATTTTTAAATAATTTAAATGCACCATGCCAATTTAAATACATTCTGTAAATAAGCTGAATAAGAGAATACACCATAAATTCAAAACATATCTTCGTATCACACTATCACTCATTCTCTCAGAGCTGTTCTTGGAGAGTACTGACTCATGATACTTTCCCAGCAATGATGTTGTATGGTTTAAAAGTTGTGTGAAATATAAGTCCCCTATTAGAGATACTAAAGGCTGTGAAAAGTATTTAACTCTGTTTTGGTCAAATGATTTCTTTATAGATGCCTTTTATACTAAACACTATCTTTAAAACTTTTCCATGTTACTTATCTTGGTAATATCATACACATTCCAAACAACTATGTAGTCCATAAGTTGAGCTAACTCATCCCCACAAAATTAATTTAAAATAAAAATATAGGGGTGCCAGGTGGCTTGGTTGGTTAGGTAACTGACTCTTGATTTTGACTCAGGTCATGATCTCACAGTCAGGAGATTCAGCCCTGTGTTGGGCTCCAATTCAGAGTGGAGATTTTCTTTCTCTCTTGCTCTTTGTCCCTTCCCCACTTGTGTTGTCACTGTCTCTCTCAAAAATAAATACACTTAAAAAAATAAAATAAAGTAAAACTATAAATTAAGCATAAAAAGAAGAAAAACTAAATTTATAAAAAAACTAGAAACAAATCTAGGAAGAGTCTTTACAAAGTGTCTATGTGCATAACTATGGAATATGGAGTTGAGAATGACCCATGACTTCTCTGACAGGATTTGAATAAATTAGAGGCATGATTAAATCTCCATATCTAGGGGTGCCTGGGTGGCTCAGTTGGTTAAGCATCTGACTCTTGATTTCAGCTCAGATCATGATCTCAGGGTTCATAAGGTTCAAGCCCCATATTGGACTCCAGGCTGACAGCCTACTTAGGATTCTCTGTCTCTCTCCCTCTCTCTCTCTGCCCCTCCATACCACACACATGCACTTGTTCTCTTTTTCTCTCTCTCTGTCTCTCTCTCTCTCAAAAAAATCTCCACATCTATATAAACTTTTTATAATGTAAACAGGATTACAAAAACATTTTCTAGAATGTTTCAAATACATGTATCATTTTTTGTTGTTGTGTGTTTGGGGGTTATTGTATTTTGTTCTTTCCAAATTTATTCTCATTATTGCCATATAGGATACCTGCAGAAAGGATTTGGAGAAACAGACTAAAATATATGGTAAAATACCACCCTCTTGGGAGTTCTAGCCCCACTTTAATATCACCTTGTAATTTGTACTTCATCACACACATTTCTAATGGCTCCATTTCTGGTTGACTCTGAAGGCAAAGCTCACTTTAGCCTCCCCATGAAGTTTAATGAGATTTCCCTCAAGTCATACATTTTTGAAAAGTGGGAGGTTTAATAATGGGCCTAAATTAAATGAACCTAGGTCTAGTGATAAGATCTCTGATTTTAATTTAGTTCAAGGAAGTTGCCCTTATGGTTGGAATGGTTGATTAGTTAGAGGACATGAATAGATTCAGTCCTACCAGTAGTGATTTGAATTTAGAGATGTTGAAACATTCACTTACATGCAAAAAACTTAATTTACTTGTCTAGCTTAAAATATTGATTACCTTAGAAAACAACTGTTAAAATACAAATCCTTCATCTGAAATATTTAAGACATTAGCATAAGTTATTTTAACTAACATTTTGATACATATTTAAGGAGCACCTAATTCTAACAATAATACTGCCGGTAACTAACTTTTCAGCAGGTATTCTGTGCCTGGCAAGGCGCTAACCACTTAAAATACTATTTTATTTACTTCTGTTATAATAACCCTATAAGTTCTAGTTGTTAAACTTATTACTGGAATATTAACTTTGAACTGAGCTTATTACTGGAAAAGCTACAACGAAGGCAGCCAAATCTCCTCTTTTCCTAGAGCTTACGTAAATTCAAATACAAGGAGGCAGGTTAATAAGCAAACAAAGGATTGAACAATTAACACAAGAATAAGTTATGTGAAGAAAACTAAACACAATAATATGATAGAGAAGCACCAAATTTAAATCATATTTCAAGGAAAAGCCTTTTAAGAAAGTGACACGTGTTGAATTCAGGAATATGAAAACGGCCAATTTGTTTGTTTGTTTGTTTGTTTGTTTGTTGCACATTTAGGATAAGGCATTCCACATAAAGCTCATAGCTAGTTCAAAAACCTTGGCAGGGGAACCGTCCGTGCATGATTGAAATAACAGTCATACGCATGGATCACAGATCTCTGGGTCAGAGCCAGATCGTGTGGGGCTTTATAGGGCATGCTGAAAATTAGAATTTCATTCTGTGGATGATGAAAAGAGTTTTGAAAGGGGAGTGATCTCTTTTTAAAACATCACATTGGGGGCGCCTGGGTGGCGCAGTCGGTTAAGCGGCCGACTTCAACCAGGTCACGATCTCACGGTCCGTGAGTTCGAGCCCCGCGTCGGGCTCTGGGCTGATGGCTCAGAGCCTGGAGCCTGTTTCCGATTCTGTGTCTCCCTCTCTCTCTGCCCCTCGCCCGTTCATGCTCTGTCTCTCTCTGTCCCCCCAAAAAATAAATAAACGTTGAAAAAAAAAATTAAAAGATCACATTGGCTGCTGTGAGGAAAATTATTGGGGATGGGCAGAGTAGAAGCAGGGACACCGTTTAGGAGACAATTGAGTAATCTGTATGAGATGATTGTAGCTGGGACCTGGGAGTCATTACAGCCGATGAAGAGAGAAATGGGAAAAATCATGATGTGTGTTGCATTTAGAACCAATAAGATTGGCTAATGGATTGGATATAAAGGGCAGGGGAAAGAGAAGGATCAAAGATAGAGACTAGATCTTTGCTACAGGAAATGAGTGCGCTGTGGGGCTGTTTAATGAGATAAGGATGAGTGCAGAAAAAGATTGGTTTAGAGGAAACAATCAATTAGTTTTTGGACATTTTGAATTTGAGATAAGTACTGGACATACAATTAGGGATGTCAATCATGTAGACAATCAGGCATATGAGACCAGAGGTCTGATGACAGGTCATGACAGGATATATAAATTTAGGAGTCACTGTCATATCAATGACACCTAGGGAGAGATTATAGTTAGAAAACCAAATGGCTGAATCTTGGAACACTGCACATTTAGTGATTGGACAGATGAGAAGGAGCAAGAGTGGTAAGAGAAAACAAAGAGGGATGGTGTCACAGAAGATAGAGTGCTGCCAACTATGTCAGTGCTGATGAAAAATAGAGTAAAATAATGACGGCAATGCGACCACTTGGGAGGGAGCATGAAAATGGAGAGAAGGGCGAGGGTACTGCAGAGTGTGACCGCAGATGATGTTTTTGTGGAGTTTTGTTCTGCAGTGCAACAGGAAATGAATGGTAACTTTAGGGCATGGTAGGCTTGAAAGAGGTTTTACTGCTTGTTTTATTTATTTACTGTTGTTGTTGTTTCCTTTTTTAATAGTTGTGTTCATATGAGAATTCAATAATTTCCTAAATACAAGCTTCAAAGTAAAGCTTTAGCAAGTTAAGTTACCTGACTGGCAATGCATGGAATTCTTACCAGGTTGTACTGTTTGGTTTACAGTTTAAGTCATTCAAGTGGTTTATAATTATTTGTGCACTAGGGGATAAAAAAGCACCAATATAATAAATATTTTTTTCACATCATAGATGAAATCACAAAACAATGATCTCAATTTCCTTTCAAAATCTAATCGTTTGAAAAGAGCATTTATTTCCAATATTCAATCCTTAAACTTTCTTAGTGTGAGATCAACTGATACACTAGAGATGAGAATGGAAATACTAAAAAGAGGTGCTATACATAATATCTACTAACTACTCAGACATTCTTCTGACACTGATGATATCCATTTTTTAACTGATTTCCTTAGATCTAAAAAGAACTCTGAAAATAAGTGTAACATTTATAAACTTATCAACTATAAGTTGATCTTAAAAAGAAATTCTTAAAAAGAATTTCTAAGTCTCTTGAAAAGAAATTCTAAAGATGTCTTTCTTCCCAATACACACGGCAATATTTTCCTGATGAGCAAAAGCACCTTATGATAAGGGAATATGTAAAGCAAGTATTTTCTACAAATTAATATAGAAATTTATGTGCATAAAGGTGTAGTCATCCCAGCTGTATACCTCTCCAAATTATTTATACAATCTTAAAGACTTCTGGAATTTCCAAATGTAATTCTGGTTTTTCCGGAATTCCAAGTTCTAGAGTACACTTATTAATGAAACTTTGAAAGGGAAAAAAAAATGAGATCACAGAGAAGAGCTTTACTTCAGCTCTCAAGGTTCGTTAGCAATAAAATAAAACTTGTGATTGATTGATTGATTTTTAGCAGCAATGGTCTAGAACCATTAGGAGATGTATGTTAGATTCACAGAAAATGCAGATCAGAACACTTGCCATACATTTTATTAGCAAGCATGTTAATTTTAAAAATAAACAAAACTAAACCAAAAGGGCATAAATTAGATGAGAAACCTAGAGCAAGAGCAAATGTTCCCAGGTAATAGTGCAACTATCTAAATAAGAGTATTATTTTCAGATATAGCTGCTTTAGCAACCAAACTAAGTCTTTTCTATCATTGCCCTGAAGTCATTTTACTTTAATCTCATTAGAAAGCCCACTAACATTACATAATTTGAACATATACTCTCAATAACACTGAACACTGAAATCTATTTATTTATACATTTATTATGTTGCTTTTTCAAATAGAAAATGATAGCTTCCATTAATTGTCCAAAGCTGTCCAAAACATCACTCAGTCCACTGGAAAACTCTCCACGAGAAGTTGACAATCTAAAAGGGTAATTATCCTTGTGTTTCATAAACATTTTAAGAAAATACCCTACATATTGTATTGAATAGAGATGGACTTTTCAAATCCATTGAAAAGTATGTAATAGTAGGTTAAAAAGTGTAGACCAATTTAATATTTTCAGGAAATTAACTTATGATCATATTACATATCTAATCTTCATAGAACTAGGAGAAATTGCTTGTGTCTTCTACAAATTCCTTTGTTCCAAAGCAAACAAGAAATTCTTTTTTTTTTTTTTTTTTTTTGGTAATAACTCAAGTTCCTCCTATCTAAGCATTTCTCATACTTCAGAGAAATATATTTGGCAAACCATTTTGTGTTTTAGCTGAGAGGCAGAATCTATTAACTAGATAGTTGTCCGTTTTATTTTTACATGGATAAAGTTGAAGAGACACACACAGAAGGGATTTATATAAGAAATGCCCCATACTGACTTTAAATAAAATTCGTATTTTAAAATAGGAAGCTGACTGTAGATTTTTATCTTTTATGCATAGATGAATGTAAATGTTGCAAAGAATATATATGTCGATGTCCATGACTGTAGTATCAACATGTACTTCTACAGAGATGTCTATATTTCAACATTTCCAAGTTGAGAGGGATATTTTTGTACCTCAAAGAAAGAAAAAACATATTTGTTTTTCATTTAGATGCTAATGTACATAATTCTCTTGATGAAGTCAAATATAATGACATTGAAAGGAAACATTCCAGTTCAAAAAAAAATCCAAATGCTTTCTTAGTTTGGGAGTTTTATTAGAGAAAAGGGAACAAAAGATTTTTAAAATTGTTTCTTTCATAATCCTGTGTTATTTTTGTGTGTGTGTTTATTCATTTGTGCATGCATTTATTCATATATTTGCTTAATAATAAATATTCATTGGGTATATACCACGTGACAGACTAGCTAGACGCTTATGCTCTGCCAGTTTAAAAAGAGGCCTCCCTGGTTGCTTGTCAGTCAGGAAACCTCAACACCTCCATGAGCAGTGGCAATGAATCAGAAACTCTGACAAGTGACAGCATCTGACATCGAATAGAGTTTCTGTTCTTATACAAGAAATTAACTTCTCCACCTGTGATAATGGCGGATGCTTGCCCCTTGCCTATTGTATAGGGATGATTGGGACATTTTTAGACTATACTTAGCTTTGATATAGTCAGAGACGTTCTGGGTTGATGGACAAGAGGCCAGGTCTGTGAAGCTGAACGTGAGCTACAAATGGGACTGCATCTGCTCATTGCCCTGCTGTCCTGGAGCGGAAGCTGAGTGTGACAGACTCAGAAAGTGGAGGCTAACAGTTGCAGCTTGGAGAAAGAAGTGGAAGGCTCAGAGTTAAAGTTCTCAAACTTTATGCTCTTTAAGGAGCATAAAAGTCCTAGGGATGCCTGAGTGGCTTAGTCAGTCAAGTGTCCTAACTCTTGGTTTCGGCTTAGGGCATGATCTCACAGTTCTTGAGTTTGAGCCCCACATCGGACTCTGCGCTGACAGTGGGGAGCCTGCTTGGGATTCTCTCTCCTGCCCTCTATCTGCCCCTCCTGTCTCTCTCTCTGTCTCTCTCTGTCTCTCTCTCTCTCTCTCAAAATAAGTAAATAAACTTAAAAAAAATTCCTATAAAGCAGGTACTTGTTTAGAATGAAGAATCCCTCCCCTACCTCCTACCGTACACACTTCTGATTCAGTAGGTCTCCTGTCCAGGAAACTTGTAGAGCACACTACTGTTTCAGTGTGTAATCCAGAAAGCAGTCCATCCATTTGAAATGATTATGATGAATGTTAAACACCTTCTTTAAAACATGATCATCTTGCCTAGTAAAGCCATGCTGAGTATTTAGCAAATTTAGAGACTTTCTCCTACTCTCTATTATGGACACTTTTGTCTTTAACACTAATTTATAATTGAAGATGCCCCCAAAGTAGAAGAATTACACTTCCTTTAATAATATCTTTATAATAAATATGTCATTTCCTTAGTAATGGATTATTTGAACCTCTTAAAAATGAAATGATATTTTTTTAATAGATTTATAGAACACTGTTGTTTTTTTCCTTAGGGGACCTCAGTATCTAATTTTACTAATAACATGTAATCTTGTGTCTGTTATTCAGCCATTTACCTATTAATTAATTAATTAACTAATTAATTAATTTTATCGATTCATTTATTCAACAAAGAGTTATGCACCTGTTATTTAACAATTAGATATTGGCATGCCTTCAGAGGTCTTATCAATAAATAACCTGAAATTTAGATCATTTAGGTAAACCATCTGAATTGTAGTATGATAAGCTAAATACACACATGTGAAATTTTCCCCTTATTTTGCATTATATATAAAGGGAGCAAATGCTCCCTTAAAATCTTCACTTGCCTTAAAAATCTTCACTTAAAGATTACAAAATATTTAAAAATTCCATATATTCAGTTTAGAACACCAGAGGAAAAGTTTGTTTCAATCAGTCATTTGTGTGACTTCTCTCTATAATGGATAGTTAAATACCTTGATTTGGGGAAATGTCTGCATGTGTGACAACCTGTAGTTTGAAGTCTTATTTTCTTTGAAGTGTATGCGGATATGTGGATTTGGCTTGAGTAAAACTAAGTGTCCCTTTTTCTGAGAGTGTTTCCTAGAATCCTATTTTGATTTTAGAATTGATCTTTTTTCCTCCATACTGAGGAGGACATATGTATGTCAAGAACTTTACTATGGGATACAACTTGACAGAGTGACACGCACAGGAGTCAGATGTTATCAATAAGAAAATACACTTATTCTCTGACATGTGGGTCTTGTGAGGAACTGACATTGATGGGAAGCGATGCTCTTTAGCCAAAGGGAAATATATCTATCATGCTGTCACATTAGATTTAGTTCAAACTAGAGTAAATATTTTGTTATGATGCTATTCTTGGGAAATATACTTCTGAATATGCTCTCAGCTCTTTGGATGAGAAATGATAATAACTTTAAAGTGCATCAAATAGTACCTGTCATAACAGGCACATGATAAAAGAGATCTATACTTATTATAACTATCAATAGCTGCACCCATGAAATACACTAGGAAGGAAGTATCTCAGCAATGCAGCACATCCTGTCTTCACCCAATGCCAACAATCAGTGCTCCTTTGCCTGACTTTGCAGAGAATTGTGACTAATGATGTAACTGGTTTGAGGAGCCATTTTTTTAATGAACTTGAGACTTATTTGAATTCTGAATTTTATAGTTGATGGACTGATTTTCAAAGCCCAGCAAATAACATTTATGTTAGTATTAACTGGAGTCAGACTTTTGAATGTATGTCTTACACAAATTCTATTTAATCCTCGGGATGTTAGGTGGATGTCACATTCCACTCTCACTGATCTATACTCTTCTCTACCACATACACAACAACAACAACCAACAGGATCACCAAGAATTTATCTAGAACCTATCATTTTAATTTTAGTGATTCACAAAATAAACCCTGAAAGTCTCTGAAAAGCCAGCTTCTCCCGTTTCCATCTGATATCCAAATCCCGTTTATAAAACCCTCTTCTAGCTCATGCCTGAACTGTTCCGCTGACAGGGAACTTATTTTTCCCTCTCTCTAGGCAGCCATTTTTGTCATATGTAGGTCTAACTTTCAGAAATTTATATTCAAAATGAATTGCTCTATCTCCCTATAACTTCCACTCATTTTTCATAATTATTTCCCCTGGGACTATAAAGAACAAATCAAGTGAGTCTAGTGACTTTCTCTTATGGCATGACTCTAAACATTTGAAGATGTCTGTCAAGTCCCCCTTTCCTCCCTTGATTCTTCTCCAAGCTAAATATCCTTAGTTTCTACAAATATTTCTCATTTGCTTGTCAGCTCTGCACTTGATAAGTTATCCTCCTCTGCACAGTTTACAGATGGCATGTGATGATTAAACATCCCCTTTGGATACCTTCCTCGTCTTCAATCATACATTATTATTTGCATAATCTACAGTCACACTGTTGTTGTGGGTGGTCAGCCTATCTTGTGGACTGATTATAGAGTTGGTTCGCCACTGAAACCTTTAAGCGTTTCATGAATGTTGCTCAGAAACTGCATCTACCTCACTCTGTTCATGCCAGCCTTTGTCTTATTGTATCCAAGACCTCTTTATTTATTTTTATTACATTCCATCTCAGATTAAATCCACTACAACAACCTCTCAAGGTGCTTGGAATCTTCATGCACTTATTCAACTGGTTGAATAAATAAATAAATACTGGTTGTGCACCTGGTACATGTCAGGCAATGTGCAAGATGTTAATTTTGTGGTCCGTTTATTTGTTATACCACCCAACTTCAATTGGCTTCTCCCCTCTCTGTGATTTTCCCTCCCACATTAATTCATCCACCACCCCAGACCATGTCATAACTTTGTTTTCTTCCCCTCAAAAGGACTTTCATTAAAAACCTTCAACTTCAAAACTATCCTACATAATGGTTACTTTTTCCTTTCTGATCTCTGCTGTCTTCACTCTCAATAAACTGATGAACCTCACAAACACTTCCACTTTGATCCCTATCTTTTCAAATTCATTTATCATTTTCTGCAGTATCTCACTCTCATTGTTAAACTGGACCTTGTGGTTGATCACGTCACTAACCATATTCAGCACCCTCAAATTCATTTCATTTTGTTTTGTTTTGCATTAACACTATTGTCATTTATTTCGTATTACTTATGTCAACCCCCTTGCCTGTTCCTAAAGTCAAGCTAATGAGCACTATGGGAGGAAATCCTAGAGTGGCTGAAATACCATATCTAAAGGATCGTAATTAAGCCACTATTTTTTTCACCTTAGGTTGATAGTCTCTAGTTCTTTTAATTTAGCTATCATATCAGTTATTAGTTGAATACTCCTTTAATTTTCCCTATATTTCTCTATGTCATGCATAAATTCAGATATTCTACTTTAACCAAAGCCCACATTGTTGCCCATATCCAAAAGGTCAATTACCATGCAGGGGTTTCCAAACTAAAATTATACCAAGAAACAGTTTTTCTACATACTTTTTAGAAACTATTTGAAGCTAATTTATTTAGATCAATATTATAGGTTCTCATTTTATCTCATTTCCTGTAGTTTCAAGGTTAATGCATTTATCATATCATATTCTCACTCAAAGTCACAACAAAATGAGTTGATAAAAAGGAAAATGGTTCTCCTGCTTCACCTCCTAGTTTTTCTACTAATCGTATCTGATTTTACTTAAAACTTAAAAAAATATTTCAAAAAATTACAAGTGCATGATTAGTATAAATATTGTTTTATATGGAATAGTTCAGGTGTCAACACAAAAGCAAGAAGACACAGATATGAAGTAAATATTTTTCCCATTCTTTTTAGTCTCAAAGTCTGATTTTGGCCAGTAAGCCTTTTTTTTCCCCTTTATGTCTTCAAAAAGCTCAGTCAGATGTACCACAGAAATCTAGATATACCCTACACAAAGCCATTATTCCCTTTAACAGTGACTTAATGAAATATTTGGAAGAACTTTAGAGATAAAATAATACAAGGCCCTCATTTAAAAAACTATGTAAATATCGACAAGTCTAAATCTCTCAACAATTTAGTAACAGACCTGGAACCCAAACTCCAGCTGTCTACCTAAATAAACTAGTACTTACTCTGTCCTGTACTGAAAGGAAGCACACTCAGCAATTCTCAATGAGCTGATGATGTCTTTTAATAAATCTCTTGAAAAAATACAATTTGCTTAATAATGATTGGTTTAAAGCTGAAGCTTTTGATAATCATATGGTTTGATCCTTTCTTCCTCTCTTCTTCCTTATAAATATATTCACTTTATTACTTAAATAAGACAAATATGTGTAACAAAAATAGAGTCACATAATTTTTGTTTGACAAACCTTATAAGTATGAGGAAGGATGACCTCTAGATAGCCAATTTCCATTCTTTTCATCCTAATGTTAATGATGTTATTTAAAGTTATTCAATGTGCGGCATCAAATGACATTATTTCAAGTGACTTCATGGCACAGAGGGTACATTGTGTAAGGAATATCAAGTAGAAGTTCTCAGGTGTTTTTCTCTTTAAAATGCAAAAGAAGAAATGCAATTACTATTTATTATTTAGTTACCTAATGCCTGCCCATCATGTCTTTTTGAATTTGGCCCACTAACTTATAATTAAAAGAATCATTATCTCTGCTGGATGTGGGCACAGATTCACATTATTTCTGTGAAAGCCTGTCTGCTGTCTCACTTTAATGAAAATTTAAACCTCTTAGAATGGCATGTGGGTCCTAGAATTATTTTTCTTTTGTCTGAACAGAGTTACAAAGCGAAAGAACTCCTAGAAAAATAAGTCCCTGGTCCTTTCAGTGGATTCTTGTCTTGCAGACTTCCATTTTCTGCTTTTTAGGGAATGATGAGGACGGTATCTATACAATGCTGTAAGATAAGTTAGTGATGCTGAAACGAAACAACTGGACTTCCACTTTCAACACAGATTTATTTGGCATTTTTTAATCATGGTAAAATACACGTAACATAAATTTCTCCATTTAACCATTCTTACGTGTACAACTCACTGGCACTAAGCCCATTCATATGGTTGTATAATTACCACCACTCTCTGTCTCCAGAACTTTTCATCATCCCCTGCAAAAAAAAACTCTATCCCCATTAAGCAATTGCTCCCCATTCCCTTTTTCCTTAGGTCCTGGTAACTACTATTCTACTTTGTGTCTCTATGATTTTGTCTATTGTAAGATATCTCTTATAAATGGAATCATACCATATTTGCCCTTTTGTATCTAGCCTGTTTCACTTAGCATAATGTTTTTGAGATCCATCTATATGTTGTATGTTGCAGTCATTTGTTCTTTTTTATTGCTAAGTACAATATCATTGCAAAGATATACTTAATGTGTTTGTCCATTCTCCTATTTATGAATATTAGATTGTGTTCAGTTTGGGCTATTATAAAGAAAACTGATACACTAATTCTAAACCAGCCTTTTGCTGACACAAACTTCCTCTTGGACAAGTATCTGGAGGTAGAAGATGTGGATCAGAATTTAAATAAATATTGGGGCACCTGGGTAGCTCTGTCAGTTAAGTGTCAGACTTTCAGCTCAGGTCATGATCTCGCAGTCTGTGAGTTCAAGCCCCATGTCAAGCTCTGTGCTGACAGATCAGAGCCTGGAGGCTGCTTTGGATTCTGTGTCTCCCTCTCTCTCTGCCCCTCCCTTGCTCATGCTCTGCCTTTCTGTCTCTCTCAAAAATAAATAAACATTTAAAAAAAATTTTTTTAAAAAGACCTTAGATAAATGTCTTACTGGATTTGAAACAGTTTTCCAAAATGTTTTTGCCAATTTAAGTTCCCGGCAGCGGTGTATGAAAGTTCCAGTTGTCCAATCCTAATCCGCACATGTATTGTTAGACTCATTAATTTAGCAAGCCTAAGGGGTATGTAGTCATAGGTTGCTGTGTCTTTAATGCACATTTCTCTTATAACTAAAGATGTTAAACATCATTTCATATGTTTCTTAGCCATTTGAACATTTTATTTTTCCCATTTTTTTCAAAAGTTAGGTTGTTAATCTTTTAAATTATTGATTTCTCAGAATTCTTTAACATCTGGAAACAGGGGTGCCTGGGTGGCTCAGTGGGGTAAATGTCCAGCTCTTGACTTCAGATTAGGTCATGATCTCATGGTTCATGAGTTTGAGTCTGGCATCAGACTCTGCACTGACAGAGTGGAGCCTGCTTGGGATTCTCTTTCTCTCTCTCTGCCCCTCCCCTGCTTGTGCACATGCTCTGTGTGTGTGTGTGTGTGTGTGTGTGTGTGTGTCTCTCTCAAAAATAAATAAACACTTTAAAAAATTCTGGAAACAAGCCAATCATATTTTGTATTATAAATGTTTGTTCCAATCTGAGGCTTGCCTTTTCAACTTCTTAATGGGGTCTCTTGATGAGCAGAATTTTCTAATTTTGATGAAGTCCAAGGTATTTTTTTAATATATATTTTTATTTTTTTAACTTTATTTATTTATTTTGAGATAGAGTGTGTGAATGGGGCAGGGGCAGTGAGAGAGACAGAGAGACAGAGAGACAGAGAGAGAGAGAGAGAGAGAGAGAGAGAGAGAACTCTAAGCAGGCTCTGTACTGATATGACACAGAGCCCAACACAGGGCTTGAACCCACAAACTGTGAGATCGTGACCTGAGCTGAAATCAAGAGTCAGAAACCCAACCGATTGAGCCATCCAGGCATCCGTCTTTTAGTATTGATACCACTTATGACCTAAAGGAGCTTTGTTTACCCAAGGAATGGAGCTAATCTTCTATGTTTTACTAGCTTTTCCACTTAGTTCTGTGACCCATCTTGAATTAATTTTTGTATGTAGATTGAGGAAGAGGCCAGACTTTTTTTTGTATAGATATTCAGTTTTATTAGTATCATTTGTTAAAAGACTCTTCTTTCCTCATTGAATTATTTAGTGCCTTTGTTGAAGACAATTGATATATATGTTTGTGTCTATTTCAGGACCTTATTCTGTTCCATTGATCTCTTTGTTTATTCCCATGCTAATACCATTTTGTCTCAATTATTTTACATTTATAGCTGGTCTTGACATCAAGTAGCATAAGTCCACCAATATTGCTCTTCTTCCGATAGACTATTACTATTTATATGCCTTTTTAGACCATTATTCTATACAGAGAACATATTATTTAGTAGGAAAATGTTCTAGATTCCCAGTAGGGTCTAGATCACTAGATTCTCCTTCATAATTTAATAAGGTAAAGCCCATTAAAGAACTGTTTTTAAAGAAGAGGGCTAATGCTTTTTGGAGTGCCTTTTATAACCAGGCAATCTGAAAAAGTTCTTTCCAGATCTTTCATATTTAAAATTAACTCTCACAATAAACTCTCTGAGGTAGTTCCTATTATTTCCATTAGTAGATGAATAAAGTGAGAGAGAAGTAAGTTGTTCAAAAGATTCAGCTGGATATCCTTTTATTCTTGACAATAATGGCCAATCAGTAGTCATCCCAAGTGATCACGTAGGGTGCCTGCATTACAGTTGACAGCTGGATTTTCAGCTTGAGATAGGTGTGCCTATACTTCCTAACCAGTTGTAACATTGAGTAAACAGATAATTTAGAGAGTAGTTTTAATAAATCTATAACAACTTAGTGGCTCTTCCATTATATTATATCCCAAAGTACCTGATTTAAAAGTGAGTGGTATATAAGTACAGTGTAATAGTATTCAGCCATGAAGAAAGGATGACATCTTGCCATTTGCAATGACAGGAATAGAACTAGAAAGTATCATGCTAAGCAAAATGACTCAGTCAAATGAAGACAAATACCGTATGATTCACTCATCTGTGGAATTTAACAAGCAAAAAAACAAAACAAAACAAAAGAGCAAAGGAAAAAGAAGAGAGAGAGACCAAGAAACAGACTCTTAACAATAGATAACAAACTTCCCAGAAGGGAGGTGGATGGGGTGATTGATGAAATAGGTGATGGGGATACCAGATGATGTATGGAATTGATGAATCACTATATTGTACACCTGAAATGAATAGAACACTGTGTTAATTATATTGGAATTAAGGCTTTTAATTTGTTTAATGTTTATTTATATTTGAGAGAGAGAGAGAGAGAGAGACAGTGTGCCAAGGGGGGAGGGGCAGAGAGAGCCTGAGACAGAATCTGAAGCAGGCTCCAGGCTCTGAGCTGTCAGCAGGGAGCCAGTGCGGGGGGGGGGGGGGCTCAAATTCATGAGCCCTGAGATCATGACCTGAGCCAAAGTCAGAGGCTTAAGTAAATGAGTCACCCAGGTGCCCCTGGGATTAAAGTTTTTAAAAAGCCAAGATAGAAATATATCAATAACTGAATTACATAACAGATTCATCCTCCAGGTATTAAGACTAAAAAGGACAATAAAAGTAAGTAGATAGATAGATAGATAACAGTGAGGTGAGTGGTTGCCAGAAAAGTCAAATTCTGATTCTCATTGTTTTTCAAAATCATTATTCCCTATAAAAAGTAAAATAATAGCCTTTTTCTCTGCCAAAATTATGTGACAAACTCACCTGACAGCTTTAAACATTAATCGTTGCAAAATTAGATATTATTCACATAATGAATTTAAATAAACAGCTAGATGATTATCTACCCTTGAGAAAGCCCTTCGCACACAATTGGGTTTAACTTTTAAATCTCTTACTGAGAAGCCTTAAAAATAAGTTCCCTAAGATGTTTAAATCAATTACTTTCTGAAAGAACTCAATGAAGCACTGCGCTTGACCTTCACGTGGGAAACTCTGTGTTTCTTATATTCTTGGAATTTAGTATATACTGCTGATGATTTTCTTCATATCAGCTATTTTTACTCATGATATAGAGAAATGTACCTTATATAGGAAAATTTTGATTTTTACTCTTCTAACCAATCTTCTAATTTATACTTAGAGGATATATCGTGCTGGGTTCTGGGTACTTTGGGTGAATCTGGGTACCTAGGATTATGCAGTGTGAATGCTCCTAGGACTATGCAGTGTGAATGCCTTTTGAGGTTAAGTGGTGTTAAACTGATGCATTGTGGTTGTATTACATAAGATCATAAATATTCTAGGAAAGCTTCACAAGTATGATAAACACTAAAACAGTAAACTTGTAAGCATACATCTTAATCCTTGCAAAAGCTCTATGACATAGACAGAACTAAAATATTACTATAATATTTTTTTCAACGTTTATTTATTTTTGGGACAGAGAGAGACAGAGCATGAATGGGGGAGGGGCAGAGAGAGAGGGAGACACAGAATCGGAAACAGGCTCCAGGCTCCGAGCCATCAGCTCAGAGCCTGACGCGGGGCTCGAACTCACGGACCGCGAGATCGTGACCTGGCTGAAGTCGGACGCTTAACCGACTGCGCCACCCAGGCGCCCCATACTATTTCCATGAAAGACAAGGAAATAGAGAATCAGAGACATTGATGATTTATTGGGTCCAAGCTCACACACATTGCAGGGGCCCTATTTTCCTTATGAGCCTTATAATTGTAGCACACACTAAAAATGATATATAATGTGTGTCACTGCAACTAAGGAACTCACAGCCTGGAGGAAGATGTGACATGCAGCCAAACATGTAATATTGAATTTGGAAAACGCTATGATAGAGGCATGCTAAGAGGAGAGAACCTGACCCACAGTATGGGGGACATTAACCTACAGAAGGTGAACTCTGAGAACTTGGCTAATATTTATTGAAAGGCCCTTCAAATGTCTGTTATGTGCCATGCACATTCAATATACCCTATCTTCTTTAACCTTCACAAAAATCCAGCAAAGCCCATTACTGTTCCCATTTCATAGTTGCGGAAAGTGGAGGAAAGAAAAGCCCAAAGAAGAGAAAATATGAAATGACCCTTCAAAATTTCTCCCACGTGTATCATTTTGTTGTTCTTTGAACTTCCAATAGCCATGAATCACTGTAGTTTTCTTCCTCGTTTCCAGTTATTAATGTTCTCTGCTCTAAACTCTTTAGTGGTGGTTCATGTTGAAAGAGGCCATGAGCCAGAGATGACTGGTGTCCTGATAAATGAGGGAACTCACAAGCAGAGCTAGTAGCAAGGGGGAAATATACCTACAGAAAGGCCCACCCTGGATTACTATGTCATCGGGCCCTTTGATTGGGGTTTTTGACATGATTACCAACAAAAATGCTTTAGAATGTCAAACAGTACCTCATAGATTTCCTGCCTTGAGTAGAAGAATTCAAGTGTCTTAAACACAATATTCCACCCCAGGAATTAGAGAGTTATGGGGAAAGACCTCTGATTTTTCTTGGTTTTGCTTCGGGGGCAGTGGGGGGCGGGGGTGGGGGTGGAAATGTTAATATGATTTGCAGAATTTCAGATGGTCTATTACAGAACTCTTTTATTTTGAATACCCAAGGGCTGATATAATACTATAATTTACGGTTTTTATCTTAGTGGGTGACAGTGCTGCATAAGCAAAATGGTGACATAATACACATTTTAATAAGAACTAGGACAGAGCAATAAAGACTATGCTCATAATTTTACTTTTGTTAAAGAAGAATGGTAACAAAAGAAGGAAAAATATTTAGACATCCAAAATTTTAGTTTTAGAATCAGAAAAACACTATTTTCTCATCAATGTATAATATACAATCAGAAAAAGTCACGCCTCCACTGTTTTCCAGAGGAATAAATAACATAGTTTTAATTATTTTTATAGTAGACATTTTTCCCCCCTGGGGAATCTTTTAAAGGGAAGACATGTCAGATAATATTATAGACGAATGCTAGTATTTAAGAAATAAATTAAAACAACAGGAACAAGTGTGCTGAAAGCTCCCATCTTTGAGTGGTCCTTATACCGATTATTTTTGCATTTCTGAGGTGGCCTCAGCCCACCCTGAGTCATATCAGAAATCTGCTACAACTGCTGTGGGATCAACAATCATCTCTGTGATTGCCGTGGTTAGAGTCACTTTTATATACGAAAAGCAAAGAAACACAAGCTACCAATCCTGGTTCTGTCATTGAACCAGGGTCAGAAATAGAGCAATCAATTGTACATAGGTAAGAATATGTGTAGAAAATGTGTTAGACAATGATCTTCAAGGCATAAAAGTCTTGGGTGTCAAACAGACCTGACACTAAGTTCCTCTTTCCAGTTGTGACACGTTTTGTAGCTAATTAGCCATCTGTGTGTAAATGAGACTAACACTGGGTCCTCACTCTCATAAGACTGTTGTTCAACTTAAAATAATGCCCATGAAAGCACAGGCCATAGCAAAGGCTGTTATCATTTTCATTATTAGTATTTTAATTTGTCTCTGAGGCTCTATCATCTCTCATAAACCCATTTATTAAAGTCATTGTTTTAAAAGCTTGCAATTTTGTTAACTCGTTTTTAACATATTTGTTATTATGACAGAGATTTTCACTTCTGCAGTCTTGTTGCGTTGTGTGCCTATTGCTTACATGCACAGAAGAAATGTCTTACTAGCCTTATTAGCCTGTGTTCTTAATGCAGAAGACACATTTAAAGGTTTCATGGGGTTGGGAAGACCTCAGAAATGTTGCCTCTGGCAGCAGAGACTTTTGAGCTTCTGAAAGGATCTCAGTTCCTACATATTATTAGGCCCAGTGACGGGGAAGTAGGAGCATTCTATCCAGTAGGACATGTCTGAGTGACCCAGGGCAGGAGGGCAAGGTGTGGTGAAGTCTAAATCTGGGGTTCAGAAAGGTCGACTGGCACCTTAAATGAATCAGTGTCAAGGTCTTGGCTGAGCTGGAGAGAACTGAGCTACTAAGTGTCATTGTGTGCCCTGAAGAAAAGAGGCCAAAATGAAAGTAATACTCAAATCTTTCGTCACTTCTCGGCAATATAATCAAGAGGCAAACTAGAAAAAGCACTTGAGTCTCCCTGTTCCATTTTCCCCAGGAAATGTCAGCAGTGGAGGGTCGGTTTGACCAGCACAGACAGTGGGGTTGTCACACTGCCAAGGGAGCCCTGAACAGATTTCTGCAGTTTTGTGGACCCTGGGGCTGGAAGTGGGGAGAAAGGGCTAGGACAAGAACAGTGCTGAGTAGCGAGTCAGAGTGGAGAAAAGTGTCTGCATGGTTTCCCTCCTCTCCTAGATGGAGGCCCGGACGTGGTGCCTGAGGAAAACATCTCTGCTTGAGGCCTCAGAAAATGAAGCCTCAGAATGGAGGTGTGTGGGCTGGAAATGCAGATATGCATAGGAGGCCTGCCATTGCCGGTGAGGGCAATGTTGTCTGAGGCCTTGACGGCAACTTCCTTCAGAGGCTACAGAGCATTGGCTGTGCCAACTCAGGTGTAGGAGGGCAGCTTCCCCCCAGGGGCCTGCCAGGTTAAAGCCTTTGGAATCAACTATAGTCAAGCCTGAAAAAAAATCACCTAGGGTTTTAACCAGAAGCCAGACACCTCAATGAGAAGCAGTCCTGTAGCCATCCACTAACAGCAGAAAATAGGAACCTCCTACAACTGGCCCATCCCTTTGTTTTCCCTCTTCTCTTGGCTTGCAGTAAAACTTATAAATCAGAAAAGGAACTGTGGATTTATTTAAATCGAAGAAGAAATGAAAGAACATTAGGAAGACTGAGGTCCAGTCTTTGGCAGTTCGGAACAAATATCCTTTCTTGAAAGATCCCGTTTTATCCTCCGTGGGTAGCAAAAAGGATGACTGCTCTTGCTTCTGTTTGGCACCTTCAGGAGTTAGTTTGTATAACTTTAACATAAAAAATTTCAACACAGAGATTTCTCTGGTCTCCTGCCGAGTTTCACTTGCTTTAGGACAGCTGGATCAGGCCCGGTGTGAATGTGTGCTTTGAATTGCGATAGTTTATAATGAGCTTTATGAATTTACATAATTTGCAGAGTTGGCTCATTACATTTTCTATTCTGTTACATCATATAGTTTAAAAAAAATCTGTTTTTCTTTTATTTGAAGAGACAGTTCTTATTATATTATAATTAGCTTTTAACAAATCAAAAATAAATTGTCAATGTGTATATTCTATCCTAAAGTAACCAGGATGTATACGACTCTGAGAGAAGTCTCAATACTAAATGTTGACAGAAGGTTCTATCAAGTCATTTGTTTTTGACATTTTTCATAATTAGCATTTTATGACACAGCAAGGGCTTTAGATGTAAGCTTGGGGTATTTGGAGTCTGTTTTATGAAAGAAATAATAAAAAATATATGTGCAAATTAATGAGGATAAAGTGGAAATCGTTGTCACACAACGATTAGTGTCTCCAATTCCTGTACCTCTCCTGACTCTGCAAACGCTGCCATCTGCTTCTGCTGCATTATTTTCCTGAAACTAATTTCATCAAGATCATCTATGACTTCTGTGCGTTCTTTTTTTTTTTTTTTTAAGTTTATTTTGAGAGAGACAGAGACAGCACCAGCAGGGGGAGGGGCAGAGATAGATGGATAAAGAGAATCCCAAGCAGGCTCAGCACTATCAGTGCAGAGCCCAACGTAGGGCTCAAACCCATGAAGTCACGAGATGATGACCTGGACTGAAACCAAGAGTGCCACCCAGGTGCCCGTGTGTTGTTCTTTCTTAATCATCAAGCCTCATCTTGCAGGCTTTATCATTCCCTTTTCTTGGAACGCATCTCTGTCTTTGGCTTCTTGTCCTTCTGTTCATCCTCCTGCATTTGCTTTGTGGCCTTCCTTCCCTTTATCTACCCCTTCGATAGGGACTACTTGGCCTTTTATAGAGTTGTATCCGGTTTCATCCTATGGTCTTTTTATTAGACTCCATCCCTTTTCCTCCTGCTTTCTGACTGATGTGACTAAAACATCTCTGATTATATCAGCTTCCTGCTTGAAAATTGTCCATAAATTTTCTCTATTGCCAGCAAACAGCCTGATTTTAGCCTGATAGTCAGATTTGCCATAATCGGCTTTTATCCTACTACACAAAACCTCTTTTCTTTGTAATGTGCCTTCTTTCCTATTTCACATTAAATTCCCCTCACTTTTGCATTTCCACAATTTTAATTAGGATTAACTCACTTACATGGAAATGAGCATTGTAACTAACAATAGCATGAATATGGATCCTGAATTCACGTACTAAATAATCAAGACCTTGTCCAAATCATACCTATAAACTGAAATCCTGGCTCAAATGGAAACTTCCTACCCTTTACATAATCCTAATTTCTGTCTAGAATAAATATGGATTTTCTCTGAAATCACATATATTTTGAAAGTATTTACAGTAACATACATGATACAGTACTGATCAGGCAGTATACAATATATATGGGCATGATATAGTACTATCCATGGTGTGTGTGTGTGTGTGTGTGTGTGTGTGTATGTGTATGGGTATGTGTGTACAGATAGTTTAACAAAGAGATATAGGAATAACCAATAACAGTAAGAAAGGATGCTCAATATCATTAATCACTAGGGAAGTGGGTTCGCTGATGAAGCACTGAATCTCATCATCATTTGTAATTTGTTACCTTCAGTGCATTGAAGTTGGTGATAAACACATATTTTCCCCCATTACTTCAAAATTCTCCCTCCGACCTTAGGTACCCATGACACTGTCTGTTCAGGGGTGTCACCAAATTCTTCTTTCTGTTGAGTTTTCATCATCTCAGATCACTATTCTTGGTCTAGAATAACCCCAGGAAAATGTTACCTGACATGACCCAAATCCTCAATAAGAAACATGTATGTTTGATTGCCAAATAGGGAGGGCAGCCCTCTATTCTGAAACTCTGGGTGAAACAAAGAAAATGATAAAATGTCATTGAAAAAATCTTTCATTTTGTTAAAAAAAAACATTGAGCGTACAAATAAGGCAGAATACGATAAGAAAAACGAGCTCCGTGCTAAAAGGTGGCAATCATAGTTGCAGAATTATGTGTAAATATATGCAATTACCTTTATAGATTTCTAATATCCTATTGGTGAATATATTTTCCCACAAAAGCAATCAAAATAGGAGTCAAGAAAAAAGTGGCTTGATTTAAACCAAATGATTTTATCTAATAAAAAAAGAAAAACATCAAACAGGGGCACCGGGTTGCTTAGTTAGTTAAGCTTCTGACTGTTGATTTTGGCTCACATCATGATCTCATAGTTGTGAGACTGAGCCCCATGTGGGGCTCTGTGCTGACAGTTTGGAGCCTGCTTGGGATTCTGTCTCTCTCCCTCTCCCTTTCTATCTCTCCTCTGCTCTGTCTCTCATGATGAGATGAGATGAGATGAGATGAGATGAGATGAGATGAGATGAGATGAGATGAGATGAGATGAGATAGAATAAAAATCAAACATGCAGCTTCAGACCCTTCTTCATTGTATTTGACCTATGCTTTTTACAAGAAATCTCTTCAGATGCTATATGGCATCTGTGATTTATGTATATTTGCAGGTGTTTATTTATATGCTGCATAGGATGAGATGGTCTACATTTTATTTTATAAAAAAATAAAAATGTATTAGGGAATGATAAAAATAAAAAAGTTACTACAAGAGAAAGAATGACAAGAGAAGACTGAGACTTAGTCACTCTCAGGGTTTCAAGTGAATGGTGTACTAGTATATTCACAGAAAGAAAAATAATTGTTGTAAAATCAGGTCTCACAAAAATGTCTTAAATGTGAAATTTATTTTTAAAATAACACCTATTTTGCAGACCCCAAGAGGCAAAGTAAATGTCTCTAAGTCAACAAATCAGGATTTGTTCAATTCTGGATTGAATTGAATTCAATCAAGGATTCAAAAATTCTATGAGAAAAATCGAACTATTGCTAGACCCAGCAATAGTAACATGAGGTACGATCCATCATAGAAATCGGGTCCTTTTCTATGCTCACAATTAGAAGAAGGGCTGTGCAACATTGAAGAAGTGGAAGGCATGATCACTGAGTTCAGGAGATTGACTTATCCATTCATTTAGGGAGAAAGGCACACAGAAGATTTGATTATTGAACAAAATATAACAGATTAAATTGGGTTAAATAAACAGTTTGGAAAGAAATCTTATATTTTAAAAACCTCAATTTTTTCATGATAGTTTTCATTTGTATAGTAGTTTTTACTCTATCCAGTCCTCTCACATTGCTTTTGTAAAATGAGGTGTTGGAAATTAAGGGATTGAGCCATGTAGCTAATGACAATAATGGGATTAGCACTTAATTTTCCTGATTCCTAACCAATTGTCTCATTCACTCATTTATTTATACTCATTCACATTTTGTTCTCTGTTAGTTGATTGAGAATGCCATCATATACCAGCAAATAACGTGTAGCTAGTAAATAGATATGAAAAAAAATTAGCTTAATTCAACCACAGATATAAATGACCAGAACTCAGACAGCCAGGTGAGTCTGAAACATTTTGATAATCTACCATAGCTGTCTCTTACCTATACAGTAGTCCCCCTTTCTCAGCAGAGGCTACATCTAAGATCCCCAGTGCATATTTGAAACCACCCACAGTAATGAACTCTATATAGAGCATGTACAGTATGCTTTTTACCCATGCGTACTTACCTATAATAAGGTTTACCTTGTAAATTAGGCACAGTAACTGATTAACAATAATAAAATAGAACAGTTCTAATGATAGACTATAATTTAAGCTATGTGAATGTGGTCTCTCTCTAAATATTTTATTGTACTATACTTACTCCTCTTTTCTTCTTGTGATTATAAAATGCTTACTTGATGAGGTGAAGTGGGGTAAATGATGCAGACATTGTGACATACCATTAGGCTACTCTTCACCTTCTGGGTTTATCAGAGGGAGAATCATCTGCGTCCAGACTGCAGTTGACCACAGGTAATGGAAATGCAAGAAAGTGAAACAGGATGAGGGGGATTACTGTATTTTTTGAAGCTGTTAAGGTTCCCATTTATCCATCTTCCTAAATGAATGGCCGATATTTACTGAAATCTTATTTAAAGCAGTATTGTTTTTTTTGTTTTTTTGTTTTTAATTTTTTTTTTAACGTTTGTTTATTTTTGAGACAGAGAGAGACAGAGCATGAACGGGGGAGGGTCAGAGAGAGGGAGACACAGAATCTGAAACAGGCTCCAGGCTCTGAGCTGTCAGCACAGAGCCCCACGCGGGGCTCGAACCCATGGATCGCGAGATCATGACCTGAGCTGAAGTCGGCCGCTTAACCGACTGAGCCACCCAGGCGCCCCTTAAAGCAGTATTGTAAGCACTTTATTATTTCACTTCAATCTCAAAAACCCTAAGAGGTAGCACTTACTATCTTTATGTTGCAGATGAGGAAACAGAGCAAGATTGAAGACCTTGTCCAAGGCTACTCATATAATAGATATCAGAATCCGGGTTTAAATTAGAGGTGATTTTGAATGTCATCGTCAGTTAGAAAATGTCTAACTCCAGACCCAGTGCCATGTTGCTTCAAATGAGGTGTAGAGCAGTTTGGTCTCATTATAACAATTCTCTGTATTAATATTACCCTCTCTGAGGAGTTGACAAGTACTCTGAAGAAATTAGCTAATTAACCATCATGTCAATTATATTGTATTACTGTTCTTTTAATAAAAAGGATCATGAGCTTTCTCAAAGCCAGCTTAGTGGGAGTGTCAAAAAGAAAATATGGAACAAATTTCTCAAACTAAGAATTGTCTCACACAGATTTAAGGAGTTAGATGGAAGCTAATTATAAATCCATGACATTTTTATTTACTTTGGTATAAGAAATCATCCCTCCCCCCTCCCCCACCCAATGCTATTCTACATGACTAATGAGTTAATTTAAGAACTGATGCTTCATATGAGACAGGGCAATGAAAGATATATAGGAATCAGAGTTAGGTGGCAGGTGTCTAAACAATGCCTGATTAGATGAAATGTGTTTTCCTTCAAACATGTATTAGCATAAAGTGTCAAATAGCCTCAGAAGTCAAAAACGTTCAGGCAGTTTTCCAAGCTAATGAGTGAAGGGATATTTCCAGGGTTCCCTCACTATAAAAATGAGTGATTACTTAGTGTGGGGAGAACAATCAGATTTATTTCTTTTATCAGGCAAATATCTTCACCCTGAGCATTAAAAATATTCATCTCTGAGATGCACAAAAGGATTTACTCATTGCTGCTGTGGCTTTTTGCTCTGAAATGAGTACTTCCTTCTAGAAGTAGGGAACCCAGTCAGCAAACATGAGAGAAGAAAACGGGCTCAGATTTACCCATTACTACAGTGGTAAAGAATCCCTGAGTGTTACAGACTGAACGTGTCCCCCCAAAATTCATATGTTGAAACATTATGCTTCTGATGTGATGGTACTAGAAGGTAGAGAATTAGAGAAGGATGTAGTTAGCATTAGATGAGGGTGAAACCCTCCCAAATGGGATTAGTGCCCTTATATAAAAGTCATGAGAGAGCTTGCTTCCTCTCTGCTCTCTGCCATGTGAGGATAAAGTGAGAAGCTGGAAGCCTGCAGCCCAGAGGAGGGCTCTCACCAGAACCCAGCCATGCTGGCACCCTGATCTTACTCTCCCAGTCTCCAAAACTATGAGAAATAAATGTTAGTTGTTTAAGCCACACAGTCTATCACCTTTTGTTATAGCAGCCCAAACTAAGGTAGCAAAGTCCACCTCTGGGATGGCATCCTCCCCCAGTTGTACTGCACTTCTTAGCTAGCATCATGGCCGAAAGAGAGATTCAAGAGCCACCAGCATCTGCATCACCATTAAAATGTAAATTCAGTGCCCCTTCTAGTCCAAGTGAATCAGAATCAAATGGGATTTCTGTTCCTGGCTATCCTTGCTTCTCCCCTGTCCCCAAGAGGTTTTAAGTCAGTGGTATAATGCTCTTTTCAAATACACATGCCCGGCCACTACACCCACTTCTAGTCCAGTGCAGGAACCTATTTCCTACTCATGTGTTTTTCTTCTTTGTAAGAACCTAAAATCAAATCAAACAACTGTAGGTACAGGCCTATAGAACGAGCCCTCTCTTTTGCAAACTATGATATTCAAGAATCCATTCCATGGCAGTGCATAACACCCTGACATAATTTCTGTCTTTCACTATGATGTATCGATGCAATGAGTTTTTTGTAATTCATTATCCCTGGGTCTTCCTGGCCAGACATTTAAAGCTAACATCCTGTCTGATTCTGAACATCTTATAATACTTTCAGAAGAGGTGATGCATGCTAAATTTTCATGCACACATTCAAATGTGTACTGAGAATGGTTCCCCAGGGAGATACTGCATGCAACTCAAAGGGTTACATAATTTAATAGATAGTCTCGTTCTCTTTTATAGAATGAAAAACAGTGATAAATTCTGAAAGATAAATAAAAACACTCTGCTGCATAGACATCCTTCCTTAGTCCTTGATCAGAGGTTTACTAGGTGTTCTGAACTTTAAAGAAGGGTGCAAAAATGGCAAACAATCCCAAGTATCTTTAAGAGGTCAATAAATTCATTTCTCTGAAATATAGAACTCCATTTATGACTAGAACACATTTCATGATATTTCCATAAAATGAGGAGACTTGTTTATTTATAACAGAAGATTGCAAATATTAGATGGTGACCTTTTTTTTTTAGTTTTTAGGAATACAACATGCATATCTGTGTATTTCTTGGTCTTTCATTGAAAAGCATTGAAAATGAAAGCTTCCATTGAGAACTGGGTAGGTATGTGGAGGAATCAGCTTATGGCCATTCTAACAAAATGATTGTGAACATATATTTGAACATTAAATAAAATTAATCTCTGTTACTTTGAATGAGTTCGATATTATATAGAACACATACTTTACAAATGTATTTATATGTCTTAATAGTTTAACTTTTATATCTTATTTTTGGATAATTGAAATTTTAAGACATGTTTAATTGAAAAAGGTTTTCATTCGGGGTGCCTGGGTGGTTCAGTCAGTTTTATGTGTCTGACTCTTGATTTTAGCTCAGGTCATGATCTCATGGCCATGGGATCAATCCCTGCATGAGGCTTTGCACTGGGTGTGGAACTTGCTTGTAGTACTCTCTCCCTCTCTTTCTTTTTTTTTTTTTTTTTAATTTTTTTTTTCAACGTTTATTTATTTTTGAGACAGAGAGAGACAGAGCATGAACGGGGGAGGGGCAGAGAGAGAGGGAGACACAGAATCGGAAACAGGCTCCAGGCTCTGAGCCATCAGCCCAGAGCCTGACGCGGGGCTCGAACTCACGGACCGCGAGATCGTGACCTGGCTGAAGTCAGACGCTTAACCGACTGCACCACCCAGGCGCCCCTCTCTCCCTCTCTTTCTTACCCCCTCCCCCTTCTCTCTCTCTTTCTTGAAATAAACATTAAAAAAGTTAAAAAAATGTTTTCATTAAGTTTGCTTTAGGAACAGAAGTATATATTAGGAGGGAAAGGATTGTGACCACTCTTAATACTGCATTTAAAATATTAATGATGAAAAATAAATAACAAATAAAATGAAATAATAATGAAGGAGCATCCAGTGTATGTTCCAGACATCTTCAAGATAAAAGACAAAGAAGTTTTGTACTAGATGTGCATATAGTTTTTATTTGGCCTTATGTTTTGGTTTTTTTTTTTTTAATATGGCCAATCACGTATTTACTGGATTACAAACCCTATCAGTAGCTTTAAATGTTACTTTTTATATTTTTTATAATTACATGGTATCTTTAATGTTTTAATAATTTCATAATAAACTCTGGCTCTACTGGTATTTTTTTCCTCAATGTGCAACTATTCTTTTTAGGAACTTTTAAATTATTGTTCTTTTTTAAGGGGAAGGCACACAGAGTTGACAATGATTTAAACTTTCCACAAGGCTCATTCTCTGATTTTAAGTGGAATGTAATGATTCACAAAGTGTTTCTTTTAATTTGTTTTTAACATTTATTGTTAAGAGACAGAGTGTGAATAGAGGAGGGGCAGAGAGAGGGGGAGACACAGAATCCGAAGCAGGCTCCAGGCTCTGAGCTGTCAGCACAGAGCCCGAAGTGGGGCTCGAACTCACAAACCACAAGATCATGACCTGACCCAAAGTCAGACGCTTAACCAACTGAGCCAGCCAGGTGCCCCCAAAGTGTATTCTTAAATAAGGGATAAATGTATTTGGGAAATTTTCTCTCTTTTGTTCTTAAAATTCACAAGTCCTATTTCCTATATTTTGCTCCTAAAATTAACAAATCCCATCAGCATAGGAAACATTCTGAAGAGTCTTATGCTGGTAAAACCTCTCTAAATTTTCCTAAGTTTGTAAATCCCTTTCACCATGAAACTCTTTTACACAGAACATAGGGAAGTCATATTAAAAAGAACCCCCATCTTTTTAGTACCTTGTGGGCAATCTCCACTGAACGCATTTAGCTGTAATGAATGGTCCATCTCATAGATGGAGTTGGTGGCACCTCTGATTCTCTTCTAAATTTGGAAAAGCTGGTATCAGTCTTTCAAGTTCAGCAGCAGAAAGACCTGCTGTTCAACACTTAACTCATTATAAAGTCGTTGTCAGATGGCTCTCCCTTTAGCTCAATAATTCTCTTCATTTTTCGTTGAACAGAATGAGGATGAAAAAATCATCACAGATAGAGCAACATGCCATAAAGTCAAGTAATGTGATAGGAACATCTTTCATATCCTGAAAAAGAAGTCGTAGCTACTCTCAGAGAACATGCTTGAACACTACTGTGTAATATTTTGAGGAAAAGGGAACCTTATAATTTTTATTTCAGGATTTCTTATTTAAAGAGTATTGTATCACCATTCAGCAAATATTTGTTAAGGGCTTTCTGTTCCCATGATCTCCAGTATGTGCCCAGAAGTGAACCGTGAAAGCCAGCCTATGCTTTTATTCGTAGGGAAGTGGATCTTTCCTAAACTAAGCACACTCCTTGGCAGAACTAACTGGATGGCATTAGGGATACAGTCTATGGAAAGTAATGTGTTTTTCTTTTCTTCCCTAATGCTAACTAATGAGAACCTAGGTCCTTGGCCTCATTAGCAGTAAGTTTTCTGAGCTTTAACCTGGCTCAATATTCCTAATAGAAGTGACAGCCTATGAGAAATTAGAGGGGAAAGGTGAATTTTTGCATGTCATAAATAATTTCTGGGTGATGAATTTCAGTCCTGAGAGTGTACTGTGCTTTGAAGAAATATGCTAGTATAAAGGGGACCTAGAAAATGGTTGACTGATCATTATCCGATTCAAAATAGATGTGATGATTGACAGCAGAAGAAGTTTTCCTCTGCTAAAGAGAACGTTTCAGGAATTTGGAGACCATTTTAATCTTCTCTCTCCTTAACTGACCATAGCCTCTTTTGTTTTTCGGAATCAGTGTAGTCAGGTTTAATTGTTCTACTTCCTTGACCTTCCAATAATAATGGGAAATGAGAAAGTAAAGTTGCTCACATGCTACTTAGTTCCAGAAGTAAATTTAATCACTAAGAATGTCAAAGTTACACATACTAATGACTCTTAATAGTAATCCTTACCTCTGACCTCTTACCTGGGCCTTTCAGAGGTTTACAGGGCTCCTCCCCATCACATCAAACCCAGAAATTCAGACCCAGAAGCAATTACCCTCCCCACTTCCTTTGACTCTATTCCCAAGAATCCATTTTCTGATGACGATACCTCTGCTCTTACAGGTTCCTCTGTTAAATACATTGGACTCATCATTCAGGATGGAGGTTCATGCCACCTTTCCAAAACTCTAGTCTCCTGCCATTCTCTGACTTGAACTCTACTGTAGTGTTCTTCCTTCCATAGTCATTCCATGCAATTTTCTACCTCTGAGCTTTGGTTGCTCTCTTTCCTACTGTGGCTCATTTTCCCTACTTCTTCCTACCCATCAAAATCTAAACCAACCATCAGATCAGAGACCTCAAATTCATACCAGTCTAGAATTTCTATGAAGTTCTACTTCTTTTTTTTTTCTTTTTTTTTTTTTTTAACATACATTGCTATATTAGTGATTCAACAATTCCATATGTCAGCCAGTGCTCATCATGACAAGTGTACTCCTTAATCCCTATCATCTATTTCACCCATCCCCCACCCATCTCCCCTCTGGTAACTGTTAGTTTGCTCTCAGTAGTTAAGAATCCGTTTCGTGGCTTGTCTTTTTCCCTCCTTGCCCATTTGTTTTGTTTCTGAAATTCCACATATGAGTGAAATCATGTGGTATTTGTCTTTCTCTGACTGGCTTCTTTCGCTTAGCAGAAGACTCTCTCTAGCTCCATCTATATCATTGCAAATGGCTGAAGAATACAATTCCCTTATATGTACATACCACCTCTTCTTTAGCCATTTATCTATCAATGATAGCTAGGGAGGCTTCCGTAATTGGGCTATTATAAATAATGCTGCCATAAACATAGAGGTGCAGACATCCTTTTGAATCAGGTTTTCATATTCTTTGTAAATACCCAATAGTGTGATTACTAGATGATAGGTTAGTTCCATGTTTAATTTTTTGAGGTACCTCCATACTGTCTTCCACAGTGACTGAATCAGTTTGCATTCCCACTAACGGTGCAGGAGGGTTCCTTTTTCTCATCCTTGCCAACATTTGTTGTTTCTTGAGTTTTTTATTCTAGCCATGCTGACAGGTGTGAGGTAATATCTGTACTCTTTTTCTTGAGACTAACTTTTCTCTTTCCTGACTGATTGTGTATTTTTTATTTTAATACTCTAAAGTGAATGTATCCCCCAGGAGAGCCAAATGTCTATCTTGGGCCCCTTTGGAAAGGAATAATGAAATAGTTTCCTTTATTTACCATTTTTGCTTCTATTCCTCAATTAGAGAACATTGGCTAGAGTAAAAACCCTTGACCAAAAATTTTAAACTGTCATGTTCAAACTGTTAAGCACCACTTAAACTACAAAGCAGCTATGTCATTGCTAAACATAACTACATAGTTCCCTCATATGTTGGTTTCGGCTGGATAAGATTCCTGGTCACTTTTACTCACTCTATATCTTGACATTTGCCTGAAATTTGTCCCTTACTTTCAGAGCTGTGAGAGTTGGGATCCTGTATTTTTAAATGCTTACTTCCAAGCATATCTGCAATATTGTTAATGAGGAATGGGCAATACTCTATGTTTCAGATTGAGGGGACATAATTCAAACACATTTAGCTCTGTGAATAGCAAGATTTCCAAAGTATAATACTAAATAAAATCCAAACCTGGCACAGATTCGCCACATCTGAAGAAGATTCATTTATATTATAACCACAGATAAAATTATTTTGTAGGCATAAAAAGGTAAGAACTTCAAAGCATTCTGAGATTCCCCTGTGAGAAAACTGTATTGCAAACTTATTACTTTTGGGGTAGCTGAGAGCTTCCATTGTATCTATAATATTTGACTTCCACTTGAACACAGACAGCAAAAATGAGTTTGTAGAAGGCCTCTGAAGTAAATTAAGTCTGAAACAAGATTAATATTAAGTGTTGTTGCTGGCTTTCTTTCAAAGGATATTTTTTCCACTAGGGGGTCATTTCTTCTGTGCCCTGAAGCATCATGATTTTTTTTTAGATTTGTCAAAAAAAAAAAAGATTTTAACAATTCAAGTGAGAATAATATGATTTACACATACCAGTGTAAATAGAACATGTGGTAAATAGGTTGAATTTATTAGGTAGACTCACATAGATTATATGAGGCAGAAAAACATGTGCTTCCAACTTACTACAATTTAAAATCAAAAGCATTATCACTTTATTAGGCATATTGGATTAAAATGAAGAAATGTCTTTTTTTTTCTTTTACCCAGGAAAATGTTAAGATATAAAATGCCTTCTTACATATTCAATAAGCTCTTCTCAAGAATGTGTCTAATCAGGATTTCTCAGCCTTCAATTTTCTCATTTGCAATGCCATTCTCATCTTCCTTTCTTCCTTCTCTTTGTTATTTGGCCTTAAAAAAATGACAGGATTCATATCTCTGTCCAGCTGCCGGACTCTCATAAGTTTAAGACAGCAATGTTCTTATAGGGGAATCGTGGTGCTGTCACATTGATTTCAGGAGGCCTCATTCCGTTCTGTTTTCCCTGTCTTTAAGATGACAACTTGAACAGGATGAGCGGCCACAGATGCTGTTACTCTGTGTCAGCCAAAGAGCAGAGGACCGGACTTGGCCTGTGGAGAGGAGTTGTACAGAATGAGGATGGCTGAGCAGAGGGGGAAGTAGGATTACAAAAAATACCTTTGGGATAGAGGGCAATTGCTCTTTATAGACCATAGTCTCCAGGTCATTTACACTAGAAATGTGTTTTCAGAGGAGAGAATATTGTTCATTAGTGAGCTGCTGGCTTCAGTAGGAAAAGCATCTCAGGGACAAGTTTTGCTCAAGTTTAGAGTTCAGAACAAAAATACCTAATTCATTATTCTGATAGAGGTGTGCATGCTGTGTGTATATATGCATGCTTGTGAATGTGCACATGGGGTTAACGTTTTATTTTGCTTGATCAGTTTGATGAAATAATTAGCGTGTCTCCATTTATTTGTTACAAAATGAAAAAAAAAATGTAATTTTAACAAAAATGTAAGTTTTTGTTTTCTCTATTGCACTTTAACAACACACATATATTAATTATTCTTGCATTTTCCAGATTGAAAGAGGTTTAATTCTGATGTCCTAAATTTAGTACCAATGTTCTATTTTACACCAAAACCTAATCCTCATCCTTGGGCACAAAGTTCCACTGCAGGTGATTGTTTCAACTGTACTTTCCTCTCCTCAGCATGTCAACTCAGGTCCTAGGAGAAAAAAAAAAAAGAAGAGAAAAATTTTCTCTTGTATACAAGAAATAGGAGAAGAGAAAGCTGTAGAACATTAACAATAGCAGCAGTGATAATACTAATGACAATAACTTTAACTATTAATGTCTTCCGAGAACCTGTTTTTTGCTAGGCACAATGCTAAGTGGTCGATGCATATTATATTATTGGTTCTCTTAAGAGCTCCACATGGCCAGTTCTGTTATTAACCTCATTTTATAGTTGAGGAAGCTTAGGCAAAAACATTTTTAGAAACAGTCTTCAACTGCACAGCTGGCTGCAAACCCAGAAGTCATACATGTATAACTTGAGTTTAGTGTCCATATCTCATGTAAGCTGAGTGCTTTCTACAGATGGACCTCCTTGAATTTGGCCTGGAGAATGGATGACATTCAAGTAGATTAAGGCTTGGGATGTTGAAGGAGAGAATGAGACTTCTAGGAGAGTATAGCATTCTTTTCTCCCTCAGCTTTATTGAGGTGTAATTGACATATAACAGGAATAACATTTGAAGCAGTGGGTAGGGGAGGAGTGCGGAACATTCATGAGATAATGGAGAATCCAGGCTGATCAAGCCCACTGTTCACGCTGGGCAGGGACCAGTAGTAGTGAAGCATGTAACAGACAACCTTGTTCTAGCCAGGGAGGAGAGCAAAAGAGATGATCCCTGAGAGTTTTGTCTTTTCATTTTTTAACACAGACACAAAATATCAATAGTTCACCCACTTGCCTCACAGTACTATACATAAGTTCTTGGCTCCAAGGTACTTTGGTTCAAACATAGTGAGGATTTGAGAAATCTTTTTAAGCTAATGCAAGTTGCTTTGAAAATGTTGGTTCAAATGCTTTAACTATAATAAAGGCTACCCAGTTAGAAGTTTTTTGTGATACTTTGCCTTTTTTTTTATTTGTAGAGGGGGCAAAGTGCTGAAGATTATTCTATAGAAAGAGCAAGATATTCAAAATCACCTTAAAAACTTAATTATATGTGATCAGTTACATGGTCTCAATCCCAGAAATTAGGCAGACCTTATCATTGAAATGGCTGATTTGAAGGCTTGTTTAAAGGTATGAATGTCAACCTGTTTCCTGGGATTCATATACTGGGAGGCTTTACCCTAAAATGATTAGAATAAACTTTGAAATAAAAGATTCACAACTTCTTACAATTTCACTGTATGCCTCATGATGCAGAAAATGTAATTACCTCCAAAATACCATATGGCACATTGGTACCAATTGTTAGCCTTTGAGAATTGTGTTTAATCACCCTAATTTCAACAGATTTGAACTTTTCAGATTTACCCAAAGTTTTTCCTCCTGTTATGAGCATGCTTCTAGAGTTTTGATGTAATAATTTCAGGATTTCTTTTCCAACATAAGCAAGTAAAACCTACATAATGCCTACTGTATCTCAGGTACTATTCTAAGTACACTAAATTTGTTTAATTCATTTCATTCTCACAGTACCCTCTGAGGTAAATACTGTTTCCCATTTTACTGAGAGAGAGATGAAACACAAAAGCTTTGATAACTAGTGCAGTGGAGCACAGCTATTACCTATTAGAGACGAGTGTTGAATCCAGGCAATTTGGCCTCAAGACTTTGCCGCTCACCACTCTATCCACTATCCTCCAAGGCTAAGTTTCCATCTGTATGCCAAGCGTATATGATGCTGGGGTATTTTACTTGGTATTTATGAGTACTTGTTTGTCTACAATCTAGATAAGCACCACTGAATGCAATTTTTCTAAACAGGCTGCCATCATCGATACAGATGAGATATCTGAAGGTGGTTTTTAACTGTATCACTACCGGTGAAGTGAAGGAAGCAATGTGAGAGAGTTATCTATTGCTGCATAGCAAATTATCCCTAAACTTCGTGACTTAAAGCAACAAACATGTGTTATCTCCCAGTTTCTGTGAGTCAGGAATCCAGGCACAGTTTAGCTCAGTGTCTCTAGCTCAGGTCTCTAACTAGGATTTGTCATCAAGGTGTGGACTGGAGCTGTGGTCTCATCTCCAAGCTTGACTGGGGAGGATCTGCTTCAAAGCTCACATATGTCACAGTCGGCAGTGCCCAGGTACTGCTGGCCACTGGCCAGGCACACCAATTCTTTTTCACATGGACTTCTCCATAGGTCATTTACAGCATGGCAGCTTCCTTCCCTCAGAGCAAGCCAGTGAGAAATGGCAACTCAAGACAGAAGACCCAGTTTTCCTGTGACCATCAGTCTTGCTGTATTTCACTTATTGGAAGCAAGTCAGTAAATCTCATTGTGAGTGTAGGGGAGAGGGTTACATAGGGCATAAGTATCAAGCGTTGAGAGTCACTGGCTCTTTTTTTGAGGCTGCCTGACAATGTGCCTCCTCTTGTCAGCTTAAGTTAATTTAGAATTGCTATGGGGTAATGAAAGACCAGCGAATCTATTGTCTCCTTGCCTGTTGGTATAGTTAATAGACACAGCAATTTTCTATTTAAAGCTTCTTTTTTAAGGAAAAGGCTATTGTGTACCCTCCATTAACTTCACACCAATTTTGCTCAGTTGGCTGTGCTATGGTAAGATGTTTTAATTGTATCTTTTCTGCTTCAGAGTGGCTGGTCTTCTTTGCAGAGATAGGAGAACTTAGTCTTTTGGCAGAATTGACTGGTTAATTTGTTTATACAAGTAGTTAATTCAGGCAAGCAACTGACTTGACTGATCTGAATCCATTTAGTAATGCCTATTTGCCTGAGTTAATCAGATGGCATGCTCATTTAGCTTTAGGTCGAAAAGGTCTGAGAAGTAGAGTGGGTTTTCCTTAACCTATTTTTCAGATCCAAAATAAGGGGAAATATAGGATTAACTAATAAAAATTCCAGGAATGTACTATATTATAAATTATATATTTCTATGTAAGATTATTTTTGATGAATGATTATTCCCATCATAGAATGATATCAGATTTGATTTTGAAATGCATCCTTTCTCAAGGAATTGTCAATTGGTATTCTTTTCCAAAATGTTCTTTCAATGATACACACAATTTTTTTCTAGTTATCATTACACAATGGTCCTGATTCGAATGATGAATTGGTATGGATCTGCTGATGTCACATTTCTTCATATCTCAGATATTTTTTTATTTCTTTGTGGAATTCACGGATTCATTAATTTGCCCATTTATTGATTCAGCACTTGTTTATTGGATGCCTACTTGGGGCCAAACACAATTCTAAACACTTTGGTTCAACTCCAGCTTTTGCGTCTTTTTTAAGAAACCTTTTCAAGTGTGAGAGTACTTAGTGCCTTGCACTGGATTGAGGTAGCGATACTCACTTCTTAATATTTTCATTAGCAAATGAATTTCAAATAATTATGTGATCTTTTCTATTGTTTCAGAAAAGCAGTTCTCTTAAAGAGTATTTTAAATGTCATCAAAAATTACTATATGATTCTCTAAGAATGATGCTTCACATGGCGATAAATAAAAAGCTCAACACAGATCTAGAAATACAAATTACTCTAGTGAGAAAAGAACACAATTATTGATTGGATCCGAATCTTGATTATGAGTCAGTAGCAAATAGTAAAAGAGGGATAATGATCCATTACTAAATGGAAATAATTTAGCTTGATTATTTCTGCATTTTCAAGTGCAGCAAGATCAGCCACATGCAGACAAGTGGTACAGAGTTGTAAATTAAATGTAGTGATGTTACGATTATATTTAAGATATCATAATCTCATTTAGTCACACAGAGCCGAAAGTATGAGCTCTTGTGAATAATAATCACCTTATGATGTTTTTTTTCCTAATAAGAAATTATACATGAGCCTCTGAATCTCTTAAGGTGGGTAAGAATTGTCCCTTTTGTGCTCTTACTATTTGTAGCTGATATAGTTGCCTGTACATGAACCGCAACATCTGACCTGATTCACTTTTACAGATGATAGATAGAGAGATAGAGATTGAGAGAGAGAGAGAGAGAGAGAGAGAGAGAGAGAGATGGCTAAATGGCTATAGTGTGTGGTAGTCAAATGAAGCCTGATGGGTAGAATTAGCAAATTGTGCACTTGTTAGAATTTTAAGAGCAAATGTCATTAAAATATATATATTTCTAAAAACCCTCAAATCATTCAATTGACAGTCCTTTCTGTCAAGAACATCATTTGGTGCTGCATTCCACTTTAAAAATTAAATGTTAAATTCTACAAGTGTTGCCTGAGAGCTGACTATTTGCAAATAAATTCTGGATTTGTTTCACTGGGCTCCTGTGCCATCGAAATGATTGTTCTTCTACACATTGCATCCTGTTCCCCCCATAATTCATCTCCTTGGGTTGCATCTATTTCTGTTACTCTGGTTTGTTTCTTTCTTCACCCTACTCACTTCAATATGAATCTTCCTTTCAACTCAGCAGCAATTTAGGGGCTCACTTCTCTTGTCCAAGTGAGTTATTTCAAGTGAGTCCACATATCACACATGTGGCCCTGGCACATCTGTGAGATGCCGGCACATGTGCTCCACAGTCATAACAAAGCAGCTCCTTTCCACTGGTAACATTGTGCAGGCGAAAGAAATCAATAGGGCCCCAGGCAAGCCTGAGGAAAAGAGTTAATTAAGGGATGTGGAAAGGAGAAGCATCATTGACCAGCTGCAAGATAAGTTTAAAAGGAATGTTTCCAAATGTTTTTAAAATGAGTTAGGGGATGGAGGGAGGATGAGGCACAGTGGGAGGAAACCATGCTCTAACTTTTCAAAGACACTGTCATATATTTAATTTTTAAATAAATTATAGGTATGTAAACTGATATCAATGAATTGAAAGTCCCCTGATGATTCTGTGAGGACAATGTGTGTGAGGGACATTATTGATTTTACAGAAGAATCATAGCATGTGATATCCATCATGGATTGTGTGTAGAGGCTAAATTGAAGGAGTCATGATTGTTTCTACGTTTCCAGCATCTCATAATCAGGTGACAGTTCTACCTCTCAAAGTTTCTTTTTCACGTTATTTGGAACAAACTTGCTATGGTGGGCAGTGTTATGTTTGTAAAGATTTTCGGTGGCGTAGATTTCAATGTGCTCTCATTACATATGATTTCTAGGTATGAAGTAAGTGTGTGGGAGGACACCATACAATCTGCATCTCTGTTCTTTACCATGTGCCTGCGATTCTAATGGGACTGGAGATTATATGTGACACCAGCTGACACTGAGTGCTGAATTGGTGGAGAAACTGCATATCGGTTAGTTGTCAGTGTAGACTAGATTTTCTTTTGGCCTTCTAGACCAGACCCATTACACAACTTATGGGGGAAACCCAAAGTGTACTTGAGTATTTGCTGTTCTTGGTAACACATTCTCTTCTGTGGCAGAGACAGGCAGGTGGGAAGAATCTCAAAGCTTTTTTGTGGAGCGGTTATGGATCTTTTTCTTTTTTTAATACTTTCTGATGGTCTTGAGTCATGTTGCTGGCACTGATAGAATCACATCTTTTTGGTGTTTTGTTTTTTTTTTTACTCAATTTCTCCTTTGTTCCTCATCTGCCTCATGCATTGTCTTCAGCATCTGACATGTCAGAAACCAAAAATGCCTTTTTTAGTACTAAGGATATTTGCACTTGGTGTTCCTTCAGTTTTGAAAACCTTCCTCCAGATCTTTAGATGTGTACCTCCATCTTATCATCCAGGTTTCAGATAACACGAATATCACTTTCTCAGAAATATCTTGCCAAACCTCCTAGCTAACAGCATCTGTCTCCCAACCATTACTCTCAACCACACTCCCATGATCTATTATCTTCACAGAATATATCAGTAGTTGAAATCGTCTTTTGTATCTACATGTTTGTTTCTCCACACCAGCCTGTAGGTTCCTTAAAGCACGGACTTTGTATTGGTAACCTTTATAAGCCACAGAAGTCACAATAGGACCAGTTGAATGAATTAATGCACAGCTGTCTCCAGAGACTGTAGTTTTAATTGCAATACTGATGCAAGCAGTCTGGGTCCAAGTATACAGTTTGTGTGTGGGGTGGTCCCCATAGGACCAGCCCAAGAGGGTCCTTGGCTTCACACAGAATAGAAATCAAACATGAGCCAACAGGAGGTGAAAGCGAAGTTTACTGAGGATGTAGAGAGAGATACAGACAGGAAAAGAGGGAGTCTTGTCTTTGTTCAGGATCCGGGGGTTTTATTGACGAACTGGCCTAGTGCATATGTCCTCTCAGGCATCCAGGAACTGGTCATAAGGAGGACAAGGTCCAGGTGTCCATCATAAATAACTTATTCCCTGAAGCCAGGGGTCATTGCATTGAGATGGCAAGAGCCAGTATTCTGGAATACACTTATGATATCTTCATCCGATCATTCTCACTTAGTCCTTCCTTAAGTGTTCTGTGTTCTAGAGAAATCATTAACTCCATGTTGCTTACAAGAGGACATACTTTATTTGCATTCTGAGGCATGTGTACATGTGTACATGTGTAGCAAGAATAGAAGCTGTATAACAAGCAAAGGAATAAAAAAAAACAAAACAATCTCTTTCTCTCATGGGGTCCCTTCGGTTTCCCTGTCTCAATACTATTTGCTTCAGTATAATTGGGTGCATAGCCCAAATTTCTGTAGGAATACAAGAGAAGGAACAGTTACCTCTAAGTAAGAATTTGGAGAAAGAGGAAGATTAAAGGAAGCTTCAAGGAGAATGTAACATTTGAACTGATATTAAAGAAGGAAAAGGAACAGTGGAGAAGTCGAAGAAATGTTTTCCAGGTATGGGGAAATTATTAACTTAAACCAAGTAAATATGTGTGGCAGGTGAGTAAGGGCATATTGTACAAAGGAAGAAATATAATTTAACAGTAGTTTAGGTACAGTTTACAAAGAGCCTTAGATGCCAAGCTAAGATGAAATGGTTTTCTGTGGGCAAAGATATCACTGCAAGTTGTATAGAAGACTAAATAGATCAACTCCTAGAATTAATTTGGATTTTTGGAAGCATATTATTCTTACTGAAAAAGGAGAGATCAGTTTGAAAAGCCCAACTGAACTCCTATCCATATTTTAGATGGCTATGCTTCCTGATTTTATTCAGAAACTAGAGGCCTAAAATGGACTGACATTTGCTTTTAAGACAAAGTACCTAAGTGTCTTTGGTCAAAGCATTGTCTCTTGGCCAACAGCATCAGCCCCAGCATGACCTAGGATCTTGTTATAAATGCAGTCTCAGGTTTCAGATTCATCCAACTGAATACAAATCTGCGTTTAACAAGATTCTCCAGATGATTCTTGTGCTTTCATTGCAGTGCACAAAGTATTGAGCCCTAGAAAATTACATCTTGGTTAGGGTGCATTCTAAAGGGCAGAAGAGAACTGTTTCTGCTTCAAGGCTGCAACTCTGAAATCTTGTCCTCTGGTTGTAAAATCTAACTTCAGTGAAAATGTCGAATTGCCAATCAACTCAAATGAAGATAATTAGTATTTTGATGCCTCTAGTGCATGATCAGGATAGTGAGGAAAGATCTCAGCTTTGCAGAACAGTGGAGTTAGTTGACTGTGATTGCCTTCCCATTACAGAAGATGCATTCTACAAACAATTAGAGAACAAGATAAGCCCATATGTAGTCCAGTGCTAGATTGTGAGCTTTAGGCTATCACTGTTACACAAGTCTTGAGAAGGTACAGATTATTGTGCAGTGGAGCTGGAGAGAGCTTGACTTTTTTTTGTTTTTTTGTTTTTTTCTCTCTGTCACCACTGCAATTGCTACAAAATTATACTGACCTTTGGAAAAGGCAGTGAACTATTTGATCTCCCTTGGCCCTAAATTTTATACTCTGACTAAATATGTCACAGAGAAAGAATTCTCTTTAATTGTTTTTTTTTTTTCAACGTTTATTTATTTTTTTGGGACAGAGAGAGACAGAGCATGAACGGGGGAGGGGCAGAGAGAGAGCGAGACACAGAATCAGAAACAGGCTCCAGGCTCTGAGCCATCAGCCCAGAGCCCGACGCGGGGCTCGAACTCACGGACCGCGAGATCGTGACCTGGCTGAAGTCGGACGCTTAACCGACTGCACCACCCAGGCGCCCCTCTTTAATTGTTTTTAAATTGATAGTCCTTTCATTCAGCTCTTTTACTGGCTTCCTTTATTTCATTGTATTACATAGAGGAGCAAAAAGGTTTTGCCAGAGACTGTCATTGGAGTCAAGTAAAAAAAGAAAAGAAAAAAAAAAAAAAAGACATTGCTATTTTGAGAAATTGGTCATGATACTACCATGAGCAAAAATCACCAAAAAATGAACCAGCAGTAGTAAAGTTCTCTTCTGTTTATTTTCCTGTCTGTTTTGCTTTTCTGGTAGTTCTTCTATTTCCACACCTAATGTGATAGTAGATTCAACAGGGTTATCACTGGCAATGTGAATGACCAAATTTTATTGACTTTAAGTTTTTTAAATCAAGTTTTGATAATAGCTTTTCTCCCTTTATATCATATCAGCAATGCAAACAAAACACTCTTTATGAGATAAAGCAAGTTTTCTTAAGAATCAGTTACTTTGGGGGCACCTGGGTGGCTCAGTCAGTTGAGCATCTGACTCTTGCTTTTGGCTCAGGTAGTGATCCCAGAGTCATAGGATCAAGCCCCAGGTTGGGCTCCATGCTGAGCGTAGAGCCTGCTTAGGATTCTCTCTCTCTCCCTATCCCTCTGCCCCTCTCCCACACTTGTTTTTTCTCTCTCCCTCTCTCTCCCTCTCCCTCCCTCTCACTCTCTCTCTCTCAAAAAAAAAAAAAAATTACTTTTAAGCCATTGGTAAAGCCTAACTTTCAAAAAATTAAAAATATGACTCCCATATAAATATAAAATGAACATATCAAACATTTTATCCATCTCATTAATTAATGACAGAGTTAGGAAGATGGCAAGGCCAGTATTTATGGGCACTTTAATAAAAGGATGTTAGAATAAAATCACTATGATAGTTATGAAATTGGTTAGTGTCCATTGGGGTAATAAACTATAAACTGGTATTTTATTCCCTGCTGGACAGAAATTATTTGCATTTATACTGGACAGGAAATCTACAAATTAACCTATAACTTCACTAAGCTAGGCTTCTTTAATCAGTATTAAACAATGTGTTTAATAAAGCACATTCCCTAGATAATAAAATAATCCTTATTTAAGACTATTAAATCATCACAGAAAATGTCACCTGTCTTTTTTTCTTGTTTTCAAGTTTTAAATATTTTTTAAATATCATTATTGGCTTTTAGATAGATCACAAGTTAAATCTTGTTCACTGTTTATTCCCTTTGCTTTATTTTGACCAGAGTCAATGAACAGTAATTTGGTTCTTCAGAATTGCTTGGAAGATAAGAGCAATCAATCCCTTTACTCTAAACATCCTCCTCCTATCAGAGGTCTTTCCATGTTAGAGTATTCCCTATCCCGTATGACTCCATAAAATTTGGACCCACTGCAGTTTTTTTATTTATTTATTTTTTTTTTTAATTTTTTTTTTTTTTTCAACATTTATTTATTTTAGGGACAGAGAGAGACAGAGCATGAACGGGGGAGGAGCAGAGAGAGAGGGAGACACAGAATTGGAAACAGGCTCCAGGCTCTGAGCCATCAGCCCAGAGCCTGACGCGGGGCTCGAACCCACTGACCGTGAGATCGTGACCTGGCTGAAGTCGGAGGCTTAACTGACTGCGCCACCCAGGCGCCCCCCACTGCAGTTTATTTATGTGGCTCAAGTGAGAAATGATTGGCCTATGATCATGAAAATGGGCCTGATATATACCTAGAAAATGAAATTAGAAGGACCACAAACAAGTCTGAAGGAGGAAAGAGCCAAAACTGATGGTGGGATTATACTAGGAATAAATATGATCTTTGATATATTTGGGTTAATATTGGAGTCACCCATTGTTGGTGATAGCTGAAACCATGTGAATTGATTTAAAAATAGGCACCTACAGAGGTGACTGATAGGAATACAGGACCTAAGACCAAACCCAACTTCATCAGTGCTAGAAAAAGAAGAGGCAATGAAGAAAGGGCAGTCATATACTAAGATAATTAGAATGTGGCAATCTAAATGCATGCAGCCTACTTTGAACATATAAACAAAGAAATACAGTACTTTCAACACACATACAAAATTAATTTTAATTTCCCCAAATTAGTATTTCCTGCTTCTTTCTAAATGTTGTAAGTTATTTTAGCATTTCTAGTAGGTCCATAGATTGTTAGAGTGGAAATGAGGTGCACAGATTTGTGATTTTCCTTTAAAACAAGAGCTAATCAAGATTTATCTGTCTTTTTTTTTTAATTTTTTTAATGTTTATTTATTTTTGAGAGAGACAGAGACAGAATGCGAGTGGGTTAGGGGCAGAGAGAGAAGGAGACACAGAATCGGAAGCAGGCTCCAGGCTCTAAGCTGTCAGCGCAGAGCCTGACGTGGGGCTAGAAGTCACGAACCATGAGATTATGACCTGAGCGGAAGTTGGACGCTCAACTGACTGAGCCACCCAGGCACCCCAAGGTTTATCTGTCTTAAAGAGCTGGGAAATGAAGGTAAACATGAAATCTGAGGGGTACAGGTAGCCGTAGAGTCAACACCAGTCAGTCTTTTGGGGCTTTGGGCCCTGTATTTGATGTACCTTGAGTGGATTTGGCTTCATAGTGTATCCTATTTGAATTGACTGTTGGGAGCCCTGGAAATTCTAGGTAGAGCATTATTTTACCAGGTATATTTAACTAGAGATAGTAGTTCAAGGCACCAAAAACCTTCCTCTCCACCTTAAATGTCAGCAGATGCGATAGGCAAGAATAGAATCCTAAGACTATTTGCCAAGCAACTGCTGGATGCCTGGTGGCCTACATCTCCTACAGAGTGAGACTCCTAGCTAGTCAGCTCACTCAGTAATCTCACACTGTTCCTTTACTTTGTCTTCGGGTTGAATGAGGATTATCCCGGGTTGCTTGTTATTCTGTTCACTCCGCACATTTGCTTGCCAAGTGTGCACACGACCTGAGAATGCATCCAGCACTGTCAATTTTACTACTGCTTCAACATTCCAATAGTTGACTTGACAGCAGATATAATTTTGACAAAATTAGAAAATCTTGTGGAATGGGTTTGTCTCATTCAATTTCTGACAGAGATGTTAAAGAATTGTTTCCCTGCCCCCAGCTCCCCTCTTTGCAATCTAGATGACACTGTGGAGCAGCAAATCAGGGAGCTAGTTTCCCAGTGAAATCTTCCCTTTTCCAATGCACTGCCCAGGTGATCCTTTGATCATCTGAAGAAGGATGGCCCTCACTCTACAGGAAACCTCAGCTCCACAGGGCCTCTGCTCACCGAGCACATCAGCGGCCGTGCTGGCGTATTTATAGCCAGTGGGACTCCGGGTTGCTCCACACATTTGTAAAGCCACCAGCTATGATAGTCCATGTGATGGCAATTTTCTGCTGCTGAAAAGGTCCCACAGAGGCATTCAGAGAGAGAGAATGGCATATTCCAGGATCCTGGCTGTAATATTTTTTTGCTTCTTTTGAGAAATAATGGGGACTATGTCTTTTTTTTTTTCCAGTTAGATATCCTGCACTTAGATAAATAACTGGAACTGCAACAGGTATTTTGTTTTTTTCCTTTTCTTTTAAAGAAGAACAGAGAATAACATGCCTTTCTTTTAAGTATGTTGATCTCAATAAATAACAAAAATTTTAAAATATGCACAGTCATGTGACTGGATAGTGTGTATATGATTCTTAAGATATGAGCAAAAGTACAAACTTGCAGATATTTGACATTATTTATATAAACCATCTGAATAATTCATCTCATGGCTCTTTCACTGACATACTTGGGACTTATATGGGCCCAAGATGTGGGAATGTGTACTGGTCTCATTGTCATGAGAAGACTGGAATTTTCCTTTACCTAGAGAGAAAAACTTTCATTCAGTTTGGAACTAATATTCACTTTGTGAAGTAACACTGCCATACAAAGTTTCTACATGATTCTTAGATGGGCAAAATAATAATCCAATGCACCATACCATCTTTATCTATTCTGTGCAATAACAGACTTTATTATAAAGGCCTGTGTTAATTCCTTTAATTGACAGGATTAATATTTACTGTTTCTGTATGAATATGGTAGAGCTTAAGCAAGTTCTCTTTCCTGGCTTTCTGTGGTCCTTCCACTCCCTCACCTTTAAATCTGTTGTTAGCTTTCAAAAGTCCTTCTAGATTAAAAGAAAAAAAAATTGCCTAGTGATATGACTGTCTCATTTCTTTTTCTTTTTTTTATTTTATTTTTTAACGTTTATTTGTCTTTGAGAGACACAGAGAGACAGAGTGTGAATGGACGAAGGGCAGAGAGAGAGGGAGACACAGAATCTGAAGCAGGATCCAGGCTCTGAGCTGTCAGCACAGAGCCCGATGTGGGGCTTGAGCTCATGAACCGTGAGATCGTGACCTGATCTCATGGTGCCTGTGACTCTCTCATTTCTGAACATAATTACTTTCACTGTCTTGTGTTGAGAACTCACTTTTTGACTCAATGTTTAGCCTTACACAGCACTTGGGTTAGGGTACTCATAAATGCTTTACATCTGCTGCCCCTTTGATCCTCACATGATGAAGCTGGTGTTGCTATTCCCATTGTGCAGATGGGGGAAGTGAGGGACAGAGAGGGTAAATAACTTGCACCCAAGAACTCCCAGCTGTTGAGTGTTAAATCTGAAATTCAAATCTAGGCTATTTTACAAGCTTGTGGATTAATCTCTTCATGACACTGGTCTTGATTGTTGATGAATGAATATGAAACCTAGAAGTTCCATCACAGGAGATGCAATCTAGTCATATACAAAGTGCTATTTTTCTTTTCTGCAAGCATTCAGATTCAATATTTGTTTTTGTTTTCGCAGTATTGGATTTATTTTATGATAGCCTAGAGTCTCATTACTGTTTACATTTCAGAGATTTTTATGGGTTTTGTTGTTTGTTTGTTTGCTTGTTTTAGAACAGTATATCGAGAAAATAAAATGTTAGGGGTGCCTGGGTGGCTCAGTTGGTTAAGTGTCCAGCTCTTTATTTCTGTTCAGGTCATGATCCCAGGGTCTAGGGTTCAAAGCCCACATTGGGCCCCATGCTGAGTGTGGAGCCTGCTTAAAATTCTCTCTTTTTCTCTGTCCCTCCCCCTGCTCAAAAAATATTCATAAAGTTGCAAAGAGGGTCATTTCACATTGCAATACCAAATCTTCTTCCTAGCCTCAAACCTTCGAATGTCCATCTGATTTAACTTTCTTTGTGAAGAGTTTTGAGTAGGATGAACATTGGGGCATGCTCTGGACTTACCAGGAATTTTGCTCATTTTTAATGAACTCCCCTATTTTATTTATGTTATTACCAAGCTTTTAGCACAAGTGCCTTCATCTTTTACAGAGGTCCTCTGGTATGAGATATTTTTTTTCTTTCTCTCAAAATCAATATAAGTTAACCTGTTGAAAAAAACTGAACAAACTTGATTATTTTGGTTCATAATGTTGCCATTATGAAAAATTTCTAAGACATCTCAGCTAAAACACCTAAAATGTCCCTGAAGCCTCTATTTTCTTAATCAAAACCTGAAAAAAGTAGGACTAGATTAAGAATAAAAACTATTGTATTCCTATGAACTATATGAAATCACCATTTTTAGGTCAGAAAAAAATTGATTATTTGCCATTTCATATGGCTTAACCTAAGAGATCAACTATTTCATTATATGATGTTAAATATTTATATGTATTTATAAAGATCTTAGTTGTTTTTGAGGACCAATAAACTAGGGCTAAGATTAAGGTTGTATTTATGACTTTGCTCTAAATTTAATAGTCCTATAATTCTTTCTGATTTTTAATAGAAATTAAGATTAAAATATCATGTGGTGATCTGAGTCTCAGTCCTTCTATCTATAAATACTTCTTGATTGCTAAGTAATAGAGGAGATTAAAAAAAACTTTGTCTCAGACAAAGACCTTGTCCCCAAGGACTTTGCATTAGGTTTTAGAGTACTCTTCCATGCACACTTGTCCCATTTGGACTTGTGGACCTGTGGCTATTTGTTGACACCTGGCATAATATTCCTTTTTGATATGTGTTGGAGCCAGCTGGGACTGCCTCACAGAGCGAACTAGTTAAATACTCAAGAATTTTGCAAGGTGATCGTGAAACCATTGCCAGCTTGAAATGGGCCACGGTAGAAGTATTAGCCCACAGAAATTAGCAAACACTACCTAAGAGGGCTTTTTTTTGGTCAGAAAGCCAATTTCCCAGTCTGCTTCTGGAACTCACATGGCTGACAGGTATAGTAGAATTCTTAGCAAGCTTTATATCTGATTATTACACATGGACAGTTAATTAAAAGTCCAAAACAGAACTCTGAACAGTTGTACACAACTAGTTGGTGTTGAATAAAGAGAAGTTGGAGAAATGTAATTTGGACAAAACTCTTTCCTTTTTTTTTTTCTTTTCTTTACTTTTCTCTTCTCTTCTTTTCTATTCTTTTAAGTTTATTTATTGGGGCACCTGGGTGGCTCAGTTGCATCTGACTTCAGCTCAGGTCATGATCTTGAGGTTTGTAGGTTCGACCTCTGTATTGGACTCTGAGCTAACAGCCCAGAATTTGGAACCTGCTTCAGATTCTGTGTCTCCCTCTCTCTCTGCCCCTCCCTTGCTCATGCTCTCTCTCAAAATAAGAGAGCACAAGCAGGGGATGGGGTAGAGAGGGAGAGAGAGAGAATCCCAAGCAGGCTCCACGCTGTCAACACAGAGCCTGATGTCAGGCTCAATCTCACAAACCATGAGATCGTGACCTGAGCTGAAATCAAGAGTTGGACGCTTAACGTCTGAGTCACCCAGGCACCCCTGGACAAAACACTTTCAAAATGAAAACAAATGCTCTCAGTTTAGAGAGTTGGCTCCATTTCTTTTTGCCAGTCTTTCTGGGGACACAGATAACTTCAGGGAAGAGATGGCTCTTTTCACCATGTATGACACGGCTCATTTTGATAAGCATTGCATGTATGAATTCTAACAGGCATCCTGTTAGATTATGATTTTTTTCTTAGATTATGATTTCTGTTTGTTCTTGTGTGCGTGCTTACATATCCCACTTACAAAACAAAGATAAAGCATAGTTGTGTCACATGGCTAGTAAAGTGTCAGTAATCAGTAGTAATTAAAACCCAGGCCCTGTTGACTTCAGGCTGTCCTCTCTCTACCTCACTGTTACTTAAACAAGAGCACCTGATGAGTAGAACCAATAACCTGAATGGCATCTCCTCTCTTATCCCTTATAACATCTGCCTCAGATAAGATAGCACACATTAAAGAGGCAAGAATTTGACAAAGTTTCTTAGAGATCTAGAAAGTTAATGATTTTTATAATTCACACCCAAAAAACCAAGAGTAACTTTGCTTCTGTATCCTCATTTGCAAAATATCTGCAATAAAGGAAACTGAATAGGGAAAGCTATTTAATATCTTTTAAATTTATTATGGTACTAAAGTGTTATATAAGTGTGGGACATTAGAAGTTAATCATTTTTGCGTGTTAACATCTCACACCCTTCCTGCTATTCCCCACTTTCAGACCAATTTTTAAAAAATATTTATGTCTTTAAAGTGAGAAACAACAAAATAGGGACTCTATTTTCATCTCTAAATTAAGATATAAGATCACAGATGATAATACTTAGCCTCATATTATTGAATTTGTGCAGGGAGTGAAAAAGACATCTAATTAAACAATGCTACTGAGGACAAAATTGAAAGGACTGCACTGAATGACCCTAGTCATTAATTCTAAAAAAAGAAAATCGATGTGTGAAGAATGTTGTCTGGTGACTTCTCCTGGGTTACCTTTCCAGAATATTCAGTGGCTATCTCCCATGATCTTTACATAACTTGCTAATAAACAAAAGAGTAGGAGACATAAAAGAAGAAATCAGCAAATCAGCACTGACCTAATTATTGCAAAGTGAATGTTTTTACAACTGACCTGCAGGCAACTTACGAGTGGGGAAATAGTTTTGTCCAAGCATTTCAATATTTCATATGAATCATAAACCTCACAGCAAAAAGAAAAGAAGAGTTCAGCCACAATTCATGAATAAGGTAAAACGTGAGTTCAAAGGGTAGAGATGTTTAGCTGTAGGTTGCCTATAACATGATAAAGTGGGACAGAGAAGATGAAGTTGCCATCTGCTTGGTGTCTGACAAGTGAATTCTGATTTACTCCAGGGAAGAAAAAAGAACTTTTTCTTTCTTTCTTTCTTTCTTTCTTTCTTTCTTTCTTTCTTTCTTTCTTTCTTTCTTTCTTCTTTCTTTCTTTCCTTCCTTCGTTCCTTCCTTCTTTCTTTCTTTCCTTCTTTCTTTCTTTCCTTCTTTCTTTCTTTCTTTCTTTCTTTCTTTCTTTTCTTTTCTTTTCTTTTCTTTTCTTTTCTTTTCTTTCTGTCTTTCTGTCTGTCTTTCTGTCTTTCTGTCTTTCATTTGGTCTTTCATTTCAGACTCATTCTCTTCATTTAAGAGATTGATTTAGGAAGAAATTGCTAATTTGATCCATGTTATTTTAAAGATATTTTCATAATATTTCATATATTTCAATGTAATTTTGAAAGCAAAGAAAAGATAGTAAGTGAAGATAAAAAAATTAAGAGTAGAATGTCCAAAGGTAACTTTTTGGTTATGCTTCTTCTGTTGTTCCCCTAGACTTCTTCCTTTATACTGAGACACAGAAATTGAAAAGGAAAATTAAACCATGGGCCAGTATTACAATCGTGTGTAATTCAATGCCCATATATATATATATATATATATATATATATATATGCCATGATTGTTACTTGTTTGACATTTACTTAAATTAACTTAACTTTTCATTAACTCCGCTATGAGTTTGCCAATGCTAATTATGGTGTGCCCTGCTTCATCAGCACCCAGCATGATAACTACTATGACTTGAAATGAAATTTGACTAAATGAGGAAATAAGTCCTTTAAAATACTTGTTTATTAATTAATTCAACAACTATTTATTGAATGTATTCTAAGTTTTAGACATTATGGTTGGCACCAAGGATCCTAGGGTAAGAAACAGCAGAAAAGTTTATGAACTTAAGTTCTCAGGGAAAAAAAGACATTAATCAAATAAATACATAGAAACTCAGAACTGTGATGATCAGTATCAGAAAAAGTACATAGTCCATGAAAATAGTACATATGTTCTCATTGAATTTGGGGGGCTTAAGTAAATAAAAGCTATCTAAAAGATTTTTATGAGACCTTTCATAAACTTCATGCCTAATTCAACCATCCGTTCACTTATATGCAATAGTTCAGCAACCTCCACCCCCTAAAGAACACCCTGTGTCGTCTGGAACCATGTTTTGGCATCTAGTTTTGTTATACAAGAACCATTTTTAAAGGGATTTGGATTGGAGCCTTAACAAATTTCACATGGGCTTTATTAGAGCTCTTAGCCAACTGAGCTCTCTGCAGATGAGTTAGCCCCTAATCATACCTTACTTGCTAAATGTCCTCAGAAGAAGCACTTGAAAAGCAATGGAGTGTGACTCAATTGCTCTTGTAAACTGCCTCCTTGTGGAAGCCGAATTTACCCCAGTCTGTTACCATTGCCATCTGCAAACATTTGTGAATACCAAATGTACAGGGCATTGTATCAGTGATGCAGGAGAAAAACAGATTGTATTCAGGTCCCTCTGGAACGTACTTCTCACTTACAGTGAGACCCACACATGTAGTGCATTTCTGCACTTTATAGGACTTCTTTAACTACAATCTCAGTCCAGAGGACTTGGTAGATATACATAATAAGAGTGGAAATGAATTGAGAATTTGAAGTCAGGTGATGGGCATATTGGGATCCATTATACTAATCTGATTTTTTGTGATGCAATTATTTTTGTAACATCTTTATCGAGTTATAATCCACATACCATAGAATTTACCCTTTAAAGTTATATATCCATCACCACAATTAATTGTATATTTTATCATCTCTAAAAATATCCTCTATGCTTTAGCAGTCACTCCTTATTTCCCTCCTATCCCCTTTTTCCATCAGATTTAGGCAATCTCTAATCTAATTTTTGTCTCTATAATGCACATTTCATACAAACGGAATTATATTATACACCATGTGGTCTCTTGTGAGTGGCTTCTTTCAATTAGGGTAATGTTTTCATGGCCCATCCATGTTGTAGCAACTATCAATACTTCATTGCTTCCTATGGTCAAATAATATTCAATTGTGTGAATATGCCACATTTTGTTTATCCATTTATCAGATGGTGGGCATTTGGGTTTTTCTACTTCTGTTTTTCACCATATAAATAATTCTTCTATGAACATTTGTGCGTGCGTTTTTCTGTGATTGTATGTTTTGATTTTTCTGGAGAATACCTAGAAAAAAATTGCTGAGTCATAGTTAATTCTACACTTAGCCTTTTGAGGAACTGACAGAGTATTTTTCAAGGAAGGCGCACAAGTTTACATCCCTATCAGCACTGAGTGAAGATTCTAATTTCTCTGCATCCTGACCAATATTATTATCTGTCTTTTTGATCATAGCCATCCTGGTGATTGAGAAATGATATTTTATACTATTCTAATGTTGTATTTGCTTGAAACATTTTATAATAGAGCTTCAAAAAGGAAATAAATATCAAACTCTGTATGTTTAAAACAGTCATTTGCACAAATATTTCATTTATACCAAAAATGGTAGGGGCATCTGGGTGTCTCAGTTGGTGAAGCATCTGACTGCCGCTCAGGTCATGATCTCATGGTTTGTGAGTTCAAGCCCTGACTTGGGCTCTGTGCTGACAGTGCAGAGCCTGCCTGGGATTCTTTCTCTCTCCCTGTCTTTCTGCCCCTCGCCCATGTTTATGTGCACACTCTCTCTCACAATAAGTAAATAAACTTTAAAACTCATGGTAGTTTGCACACCAGAATGTTTGCAGCTATGACTTAGTTTTAAGGTATCTTAGTTAAAAAATGACTTTCTTGGGGCGCCTGGGTGGCTTGGTCGGTTGAGCGTCCGACTTCAGCTCAGGTCATTATCTCAAGGTCCGTGAGTTCGAGTCCCGCGTCTGGCTCTGTGCTGACAGCTCAGAGCCTGGAGCCTGTTTCAGATTCTGTGTCTCCCTCTCTCTCTGCCCCTCCCCTGTTCATGCTCTGTCTCTCTCTGTCTCAAAAATAAATAAACATTAAAAAAATTTAAAAAAAAATGACTTTCTCTTCTTAAAAATCTTTTCGAAATAATTATTTAGGTTCTTATGTGTCTAAAAAACAAAGATCCAGTCCAAGATCTCTTTTGAAGATGATTGTTGAAGGGTCTGTCACATTTGTGACAAAGGATCAACATACTTTTCCATTTCTAAAACGTGAATATTTAAAAAAACAGATTAGAAATGGGGCTCTATTGTTATCTATTGTTATTTAGGATCTTCTTTCTCATGCTTCTTGTTCTGATAGACAATGGTTTATTCTATATTACTTCCACATCTTCCAAGGAAATGGCAGATTAGTTACCTTTAAAAAATCACTGGTTAGCTTTTCTCCATGTTGTATAATTTAAGGAAAATCTGTTAACATTGCTTAAAATAAAAATTTTTTAAAATATTTTATTGAAATGGTTTTAATCTCATTTTTAATAGACTAATTATTCTGGAATTGTTTTATTCTTTTCTTTATAACCCAGTGGTGCTCATGCAGATATCATTTTAAGTAATCAGCCATAGTGTAATCAGTAATTAAAATTGTAGCCAACTACAGGTGCTGCTAATTGTTAATCAATTAGACACATAATGATTGCATATCTAATTGAAATACTGATTGAAGTATTGATAGTTACTCATGATTTTTTTTTCAAAAGTAAACTATCTCTTCTTGTTCTTGAATTAGAATGAGTTGTTGAGATTATGTTCCTAACTACTCTGAGTAGCTTCTTGGAACTTTGGTGAGCAATGGACCTGTTCTTTCTGCATGTATAAATAAAATTGGTACAGTTGATCAGAATTGACCTGACTGGCTGTTGAATAAGTCTGTAAATTTTAATTAGTTCATTTGCATATTAACAGGCAGCATTCTGCAGATGGTTCTGTGGGCCCTGAGTATCTGAATTTGGCAAATTTGGGGACCATTATATAGGAATGTAACAGTCATTAAACACTGATGGAATCCCTGTCTTGCCAGGAGGCTCCAGTTGGTATCACTGTCAACCTGCTGATCAGTCTTTACGGGAATTAATTAGCTCACATATTTATAACAATTTGGTAGTTATAATATCTGCATGACCAAAAAAGATTTGTCATTTATTCCTTTTGAAAAATGATTGTTGAAGTTCACAAGACAGGCTAAAGCTTGGAAAAGAACATTTTGTCTATACCATCATAATTAAACATTATTTTGTACTTTCATTGGATCATGTGAATGGAGGAAGCTTAGCAAGAATAAGCAAAGGCAGAGCAATATTGTTTGCACTTCATGATTCATCAAATAATGACCATTCTAATTTAAAGGCATAAACTCTGAATATAAAGCCACAATTTATCTTCCCAGAAGGAGAGCATATGTCATAATGCTTAATAGATTTAGGAAGGCCAATCCACTAACAGCATCATAGACTCTGTCGCTAGAAAGGATCATGCTCTTCAAGGAAAGTGTTTTAAGTGACTATGACTCTGTTATAACACCACACCTGGAACATAGCAGGCATTCGGGATGTTTGTTGAATAAACTAATAAAGAAATGCATGTACATAATGGCAAGATTTTCCTTGGGCATTAATCCAAACAGAACAGATCATTAGCAGTCCAAAAAGATTTTTAATTTTAATTTTTTTAAAGCAGCAATGTAGTAATGCGACCACTGAGCTCTTATTCATGATATCAATGATGTTTGAGATGAGACAAGCACAGCTTCCTCTTCTGTCTGCTGCCATAATTCACTTATTAGGCTAAAAATGAATTTCCAAGTAAAGTCTGGGATAAGGGCTGAAACTTGGAAAAAAACACAACTTTGAAATTTTACTGCATATTTAAGGATGCGTGAAAATTGGTACAAATACCATTCTTATTCAAGGTAATAGAAATAGAAAACCTAAGAACTGCTGTGTTATTACTCTGTCTAGTTGTGTGATGTATCATTTATTAACACGTTGTATATGACATTGTTTTTAATCCAACTACTCTGTTGACACCTGTACACTTATGGTTTGGATGTAAAGTATAAATAGTAAGTTATGTTATTGGTTGGTCTTCTGGCATTACCTGAGCATTGAATTTGAGAACAATCCCACTTACTCATTCATAGAAGGAATATTTCTCAAACCTTCATTTCCAGTAAGAGAATACCACAAAACACTTGTGATTCTGGAAGCAGCCAGCTGTTAATATGAGTTATGTGAATCTGACCTATAATCTCACCTGACATTTGGAACTCAAATATTTTCCCTTATTTCTCCAACACAATTAAAATATTTAGTCTCACTTCATTTTATGAGACATAAATAGCTATGTAAGTACTCTGTAATTACTGTACATTGTAACAAATGACCTCATAAATACATTGTAATGTCCCATGTAATTACATGGTAAGTCATGTCTTTGAGATGACTGCTCTGAGATTGAAAGCCTGCTGGTTTCAGAGATTAATTACTTAGGGCCTAATTTGACAGTTTGCTTGAAGATATGCCTCTGTTAAATAGCCACATCTGCATTTTTTTTTGAGAAAATTGTTTCATAGCAACATGTTCCCTTATTTAATATAGATCTAGGCATATATGTTTATACGTAAATATTGGACATGCTTAAATTTTGATGTGCATTAAAGCAAAAAAGGGCATTGTTCTGTATAGGATGAGATTCATGTGTAATCATATTTCTTCTACCAAACATTAGAAATTGTTTTGTGACAATAATTTTAAAGCCTCTGGTTTTATCACTCTAAAACAATTTTCAGTATGTAGTATTGTAAAAATTTTGGTTTTTATTCTTTTATTGACCATTGTACCACCCTTAAACTAATATTTCATTTTTTAGGAGACCTACTGGTGTATCATGATCATTTTAACATGAGTGCCCTACTGGAATTCTCTGAGTTCCTACTGGTCATTCTTCTTCTTCTTCTTCTTTTTTTTTTTTTAATGTATATTTATTTTTGAGAGAGAGAGAGAAACAGAGCACGAGTAGGAGAGACACAGAATCCAAAGCAGGCTCCAGTCGCTCAGCTGTCAGCGCAGAGCCCAGTGTGGGGCTGGAACTCACAAACTGCAAGATCATGACCTGAGCAGAAGTCGGACACTTTAACCGACTGAGCTACCCAGGCGCCCTCCTACTGGTTATTCTTGATAAATACATTTTATCCCATATGTGAAAAATTTTTCAGGGTGCCTGGATGGCTCAATCAGTTGAGCTCCCGACTATTGATTTCGGCACAGGTCATGATCTCACGATTTGTGGGATCGAGCACCATGTAGGACTCTGTGCTGACAGGGTGGAGCCTGCTTAAGATCCTCTCTCTCTTGCACTCTCTCTCCCTGCCTCTCCCCCATGCTCATGTGCCGTCTCTCTCTCTTTCTCTCAAAATAAATAAACAGACTTAAAAAAATTCATATGGTATAAATAAGTATTTAAACTCTTATCTCTTTGCCTCAATTGCTTAAATATCTGGTGAAATCAATTAGTCTGTAGTTATGCCATTCACCTTACTGCTTAAAAAGTATCTTGGTTTCCATGTTCTAAAACAAACAAAAGAAATGAGAAATAAGTGGACACTGTATTTTCTGCCTTAAATTATATATTGGTCTATTTTCTTGTGCCTTTGAAGGGTATAATTTTACATATAACGCTGCTGATGTGTTTGTGTTCTGGCTTTCCTAACTCTAGTTCCTGGCATGAAAGCTATCACATTGCTTTTAGTGGTTTTATTTAGTAGAAATGAATAGTCTGAGAAAGGACCTAGTGATCTGAAAGAGTTAATGAGCCTCCCTAAACATCCGGCTTACTTCCAGGGAATGACTTGGGTCCTGGAGAATAAAGTCTATTGATACTGACAAATTCTGAAATGTATTACTCCTAAGATCACTTTATCATGAACTCCAGGGAACAACCAAATTGCTTTATCGTAATGGAATTTTGTCAAAATGTGAATACCTCCTAGAAATTACATTCCCAGTTTCTAGGACCTAGAATAAAATAGGCCTGGCTACTAGGCTATGCATAGCAAATTATCACGTGAAAAAATGCTATTTTAAATCCAGGGGTTTACAAAAAAAAAAAAGCCAGATACATACCCGTTCTCCCTTTCTTTTTTTATTCCCAGTAGTATGAACTGTAGTCTGTATTGGGGAGTGATTTTCCTGGTTGATTTAGGAGTATTCAGTTAATTTTATATAGTTAGCCAAGAAAGCCTGGCTAGCAGGAAAAATTAATTGATTTTTCTTCCATTTCTTCCCATAATAGAGGCCACGCATAGTTACACACCTGAGAATCAACTCCAAAAGGGTTTCCGTATCCAACAGAGAAAGCACCGTTTCTATGCCCCACTCAACAGAATATGGTAAAATCTACCATAACAAAACCACCTCTTTACACATTGCACTGAATGGCGTTTGAGTGGCAAAGAAATTTGTTTTCCAGGGAAATGTAATCTAGTTGTTGTGATCAGATGAAGTGTTTATGAAGATAACCTACCTCAATGAGGATCATTCATTCATTTATATATTTTTATGTCTTCAATACACAATCATATGAGGTCAAAGTGACCTGATAACTATACTTTTTGAGACCTTTCTTCAGTTTTCAATGTCCTTTTGTGTTTTCAAAACAGACATACATGCTACTACCACTATTACCACTAACAATTCTAAAATGAAAATACAGTAAAATAAAATACAAAAGAGTAGAACTTTGTGTTTTACAGTGTTTTTATGTTTCTAAACTAACTGGTTATCTCTCAACAAGGTGAGAGAAAGAGATGGTCTTGTGATGTACGATTGATACAACTACGTCAATGATTTCTAACATCACTTAGCAAATTAATGAAAAGCTGAGATGCTTTCTGTCATCCATCTTATACCTACTAAATATCTTTTATTTGGAAAATACTATTCTATCTTTCTCTAAACAATTCAGAACTGCATGCTAGACAGAACATCCAGTAAGATTTTTTAAGCAGAGGCTATAAGAATTAAGGAGGTCCCAAGGGTGCCTAGGTGGATCAGTCAGTTAAGCGTCCAACTTCAGCTCAGCTCATGATCTCATGGTTTGTGGGTTTGATCCCTGCGTCAGGCTCTGTGCTGACAGATCAGAGCCTGAAGCCCACTTGGATTCTGTGTCCCCTCTGTCTGTCCCTCCCCTGCTCATGCTCTGTCTCTGCCTCTCAAAAACAAATAACCATTAAAAAAAAAAGAATTAAGGCAGTCCAAAGTATATTTCCATCTACCTGTGCCTAGGATTTAAATTTATTTAACATTTAGAATTAATTCTTAAATAGATGACTAGTATTTACTGTGTAGCATACATATGCAAATTAGGAGCCACAGTTGAGTTGGGGACACCACTGGAAAAGCTATGGACCACACTCAACTATTGTCCCATTTCCTCCTGATAGAATTTTGAGCCTCATCTTTAAATTACACAGAAATATTTTTAAAATATTGCTTTGAAAGTATGCAAAGTACTAACTTAACAGACTGCCCAGTTAATGGTATACATGGGATGCCCTATATCTTTATGGACAGTGATGGATTGATGTTCTTGCAGTGTAGGTTTGGAAACCTATTTGACCTTAATTTACTGGTTCAATTCCCCTATGCTACTAAACTGAAGTGAGCTAGGTAAGGGATTAGTTTCCCCTTTTTTCCTTGGAATTGTCAAGGTTGAGCTCTTAGAATTTGATTACAGGAGCAGGGAAAGTGGTGGCATGTCAATTTCCCAGCATCAAATTAAATTTAGCCCAGTTTACTCCAAGAAATATAAAAATGTGCATATAATAAATAGAGCATATTCCAGATGCCATTTCTCACTGTGTGGGTTTTTTTTTTTAATCTCATATGTGCTCACTGTCTACACCTGAAAAAGACAGTGGTGTGGGATGAATGGGTGTGGAATTCAGAGCCAATGTCAGGAGGGCTGTTCCCCTCAATCAGGAGTGAGGAAGGTGATGAGGGATGTTCCTTCAGGAAGACTAGTCATAGTATCCAGACAGAGTGGCAGAGAGCAGCTGTACCTAGTGGGTGGAGTCAGAAAGGGCTGACAAGGATTTTCAGGTGGTAAATCAGGAGACCAAGTAGGTTTGGGGAGTTCAGAATGTGAAAGCAGGTAATGCAGAGATTCAGAAAGGTGAGTAACTATTGTCAGGGAAGTCTGCCAGCCCCAGATTCACCAAGGAGATAGGAGCTCCTGGAGGACTCAGTCTTGGGCGTTTTGGAAGAACTAGGCAGATTACCAAGGTAAAACAACATTGAACAAGATGCATGGCAGCATTCTCATCAGAGAAACCCAGTCACTAAAACTAAGTCCCAAATCAAGGTGGGTTTGCAGTATATGATTTGAAGTTGAGCAACCTGAGAAATTGTCCCAGCGTGGTTTAGCACAACATAACCAGGAAGGGGGATTTTTCCAGAGTAGCCATAAGTAGGGTTTAATCTCCAGGTAGGACTCCCACTGGCACTATGAGGACCTAGGGGCCACCAGGACAGAGATCAAAGGAACACTATTTTACAACTAAACTAACCTATTGATGTGGAAACGTTTGTATTATTTCAAAGTCGTTAAACAAGATCACAACAGGCTAGATTTCATCATTTTTAAATAAAACAAAGCAATGTTTCTTACCTGAATTTAGGATACAAAATTTTATTTAAAGTCAAGTATTTTTCAATTTGTATATAAACATACTTTTATTATTGCACAAATATGTAACTTAGACCTGAGTGGTACTAACAGACTTCACTCTGGAAATGTGTCACACAAAGCTATTTGCAAATATGGCTTTTTGTCATTTTGGATAATAGCTGCCTACATGAACTCAAGAATGCCAATTTTAGTATGCTATCCAGCTTTCTGACTTCACTTATCACAAGAGATTGCATATTTATGATAGTGAAGTAAAAAACATGTCAAATCTGCAGGAATAGTATATATCTGCAGGAAAAATATATATAGCACTTACTAATATTTTATCAACATTTTATCAAATCCATACTTGGTTAGTCCCATAAAGTCCCATAAAGTGGTTCAGAAAAAGGCAAAACACTTTTTTGGAAATTGTCCACACAATTATACACATAATAAAATTTAAAATACTGTTGAATTAGCGAATTAAGTTCTATTCCAGTTCAAAATTCAATTTAGTTTATTTCAGCACCAATGAAATATTTACCAAGTATTTAGATAAATATCAAATTTAATCATTAAATTTTGTTATTGTATAATTTTGATATTATTGAGGTATCATTTATTCTAAATGATAAAATTAGAAAATAGCCTTCCCAGTGTCATTTATTCTAAATGATAAAATTAGAAAATACCCTTTCCAGTGTCATTTATTCTAAATGATAAAATTAGAAAATACCCTTCCCAACATTAACTAGAATATTATTAATATGGGTAGCCTTTAGTTCTGCATCCTCTGTGAAGTGTCATTTATTGATACTACTGGCAGGTCCAGTAAACTTTTTTTTTTCTTTTGAAAGTAGATTGTTTTTCAGACAGCCTTATCCCAGAAAATGTATTATCATCTACCAAGTTGCTTATTCCAGAAACCTGAGAGTCAATATTGATGACTTTTCCTTCTTTATGTGTGACATTCAACAAATCACTGTGTCCTGTCAAATCTACCTACAAAAGTATTTATAGCATTTCTTCACTTTTTTTTTAAGTTCATGTATTTACTTTGAGAGTAAGATAGCATGAGCCAGGGAGGGGCAGAAGGAGAGGGAGAGAGAGAATCCCAAGCAGGCTCAGCATGGAGCCCAGTGTGGGGCGCAATCTCACACCCTGGGACCATGATCTGAGCCTAAATCAAGAGTCGGATGCTGAACCAACTGAGCCACCCAGGTGCCCCAGAATTTCTTCACTTTTTCACATTCCTCTAGTCTCCAATGTATTCCAAGGTCTCTTCTTTACCACCCATGCCCGAAGGGTCTATAGGCTACAACAAGAAATGTCAATAGTAATCTACAGAGTAAATTGCTCAGTAAATATTCATCGAAGAAAAGGAGTTTAAAAGGTGTTACTAGGTAATTTATCTCTCAGTGCTCCTCCTGATGTGTAGAAGAAAAGTTGTTGAGCATTGCTGCTGTATGGGGTCTTGCTTCTTTCTCTCTGACCCTTGTTTACGTTTTCCTTTATTCTCCCCTCTCCATCTCTTAATCTCTTGACCCTCTTGCCTCACTCTTTTTCTCTTTACTCCTTCCCTCCCTTGAAGTTCAAGGAAGTTCCCTTCCTCTCCTTTAATCCACACCACAATCCTTTTGAGGTAGGTACTTCCCATATTGCAGATGAGCAAACCAAGGCAGAGAACTTAAATGTCCCACTCACTGATAAGGAAGGTAACTGATATGGGTTGGGTGTGAGAAGGGTAGTACCTGGAGGCGTGAGTATCAATCGGTTAGCTGTGGCAATATTCTGGGCAATGGTAAATTAAGGTCTGAATTACAGCAGTAGCAGAGAGAATGTAAATAAGGGAATGTAAGTAAGATGAGGGATACAATAAAAAGAGACTCTTTAAAAATGCCTATGGGCACTCTCATGAAAAGTCATAGGGTGTCATGAGTACTGAAAGCATACTTCATTCTTCAAGCAAGTTCATGTGAGATTCAACAAGTTACCAGAAGTACAAAACAGAAATAAGGGGCAGAGTTCAAAACTTATATTCAAGTAAGTTTCAAGATCCTTAGATTCCTGCTGTGCTGACCAAAGCATTCCTCTTTCCTGCTAGGACCTTCTTTCAAATGGTGCCCTTTAATTCCCTTCTATGGGAATGCTATCCAGATGAAACCACTTAAAAAAAAAGGCTCATTCTACAGCCACTGACCATGTTTGGAATGGGGCTTGTCTTCCTCAGCAGTCCACTCTATCGAGAGTAAAGTAAAATGTCAGTGTGCAGTGGGATATATGGACTTAAAAATAGAATCTTATGAAATGTGGCTTCTGAGAAAAATTTGGGGTGATGGACTTCCCAGTTTTTGTTTTCCGTTTTGTTATTTACTACTCATATGCTAGAGTAAAGGAAAAATAAAGAAATGAATTAATGGAGCCCATCAAAAGGAGAATACCACATCAACAAACTCAACAGGGTTATCTCAAAAAAGTTAGAAAATAATGGCCAGGAAGATCTTTTCTTTTCAGTCACTAAACCTAACTGCTCCCACCGTGCTGACTTGAAATCTAATTCATTTTTATGATAATCAAAGAGGAGATGGAAGGATTTGAGGAAGCCAAATTTTACAGTTCTTCTTTTATTTCAAAACTGGGGGAAAAAAGTTAAATTAATCCTTGATTCAAGATAGAACACTTCAACAGCTAGAAAAGGATTAATTTCAACCTCTCAAGTAATGAAAGAACCAAAAGTCAAGTCACAGCTACTAGAATTGATTTTTCAAAAGTCGAAGGTCATGTGTTAAGTATTTTTAATAAAAATAATTACTAGGCTTACCCATGAAGACTAGGTACAAGAATGTTCCCCTAACAGTGATAGCTTTTGGTGGCTTTGTGGGGGGATGGCCAATGAAGTCTAAGCTACTGAGCACTGACAGAACAGGTCTCATACAGAAAATAAGATACATTATGCCATAGAATTAGAAAAATTTACTGAACACTTTCAATTAACTTCCCAAACCAATATAATTTGGGACATCTAGCCATGTCTGCAGAACCTACAAGGAAAGAATTTGACGACCAGAACCATTAGCCATCTGCTGGTGTTTGCTTGAAATCGATGAGAAAGCATAAAAGATGCTAATAAACTTAGCCGCTGCCCATATATGAGGATGAATACAAATGATGAAATTACTTCCAAAGATGAATGATAACCATTGAGGGGGTTTGCCTCCTGGCATGTAGAGTGTATAACTGATTCTATTAATTAATTGCTGCTAGACATTGATAGTAAGGTATTGGCTATGTGGGAATAATTTATACGATCACTGAAAATCCTCGAATATGATCAAGAAAAATTATTATCTGTCAAAAACTAAATATTGCTCATGTAATCATTAGTATAATTAAGTTTTCCAGGCTTAACACGTGATTTACAATCATCTGGTAGACATACTAAGCACAATTATTCTCCATTTCTCAATATGTGCATTAAGATTAGAGTCATTTATTAGACTTACGAGAGGTCACTCGTCAAAGACAAGGCAAAGCGCTAACTGGAAATCATAAGGTTCTACCTCTTGGTCAAAGTTTAATGTCTTCATTTGTATTTTTGTTTTCTATTTGAATTTACTTTTGACTTTAAAAAACAAGCTTGTAGACCTTAGAAAATAACCCTTCATGATTTGCCAAGGGCTACTTATGGGAAGGCTGATTGGGTGTATTAAAAATTAATTATTTAAATTCAGTTTTTATTCCTTTCAAGAATGTTTTGTAGGACACTTTGAGTAGAATTGCCAGGTATAAATTCTATGATTATTTTAGCATAAAACAATAAAAAAACATTAGGCTCAAACATTAGATAATCTTTCTGTGATAGTATGAGATGACTTCTGCCAATCATTTAACTCTGTGCCTCAATTTCCTCTTTGGTAAACTTGTAAAATGGTAATAACATCTTTCATGACTATCTTGAAGTATTGAAAAATAAAAGTAAGATAATTGTGGAATATAAATATAAGGTATAACTATTCATCAAATCCAGTTTTCTTTGCTAGTTTCTAAGATACTTGAGAGTAAACACATCCACATATGTGCATGTATGTGTGTGGAGTAGAGAGAAGGAGTAGGTGAGTGTACGTGTATTTAAGGCTATGCATTCTTTGAGGTCCAAGGACATTATATTACTATTTTATTTATTAGTTTGTCTCCCAAAGAATTAGCCAAATGCCTTAAATGAGTGTATTGATCTAACATGTCTCCTTTGCATGTCCCAAAAGACTTTTAACTTTTTTCCAATCTACCTTTCCATTACATTGTCCTATATGTCCCATTTGTTCCTATTTGTCCCAGTTGAAGGTGCTATACATTGTCATGATAAATTGAGCTTGCTTTTGATATCCTCTTTATTTTAAATACCTTTTCTATCCCCTAAGTAAAGTTCTACTCATATTTGAAGTCTTGACCATGTAAAATAGAATTAATCTCTCTGTCTATTATATTCCATTCTATTTTCTGGGACTACCTCTTTTAGCATGTGACACTTTGTGTTTTCATTATGAGTTTTTGTGTCTAATTTCCTCAGCCAGAATGGATATACCATGACTTATCTGGGTATTTCCATAGTCCTAAAGATGGTGCTTTCTACACAGCAGAGGTGCAGCTAATCTATTTTGAGTGAATTATTACTGAATGAATTAGTCTCAGCCTCTTGAACTCTCATGGGAGGCTGTATTAAATAGTAAAGAATGCCAACTTCAAAGTTATATAATCTCGGTTCAAATCCTGCCTCTATCACTTGATGGCTGCATCAGTTTAAGATACTTAACCATCTGTGTCCTAATTTACATGATTGTACAAAAATTGTAACAATAGACTTGAATTCATAGGGTCATTGTGTGGATAAAAAACCATAACTCATAGGTGCTTAGACCATTGGTACTCTATAGTAAGGAAAAAATAGTGTTAAGAAATATTTTTTTTTATTTTATTTTTTTTAATTTTTTTTTCAACGTTTATTTATTTTTGGGACAGAGAGAGACAGAGCATGAACGGGGGAGGGGCAGAGAGAGAGGGAGACACAGAATCGGAAACAGGCTCCAGGCTCTGAGCCATCAGCCCAGAGCCTGATGCGGGGCTCGAACTCATGGACCGCGAGATCGTGACCTGGCTGAAGTCGGACGCTTAACCAACTGCGCCACCCAGGCGCCCCAAGAAATATTTTTAAGAGTGGCATTTAGTTTGTCACATTTAAAGGGTAATGAGGGTGAAATAAATGATCTTAGTAGTGCTCTACACTTTCAGATATATTCTGACTTAATCAGATTCTGATTATTCTAAATAATTCTATTTAGCTAAATTCCTCTAAAATTATTAAAATGTGTTTATTATATAGTTACAGTTGATCTTTATTATTTTGAGAGTCTGTATTTGCAGATTCACCTACCTGCTAAAATGTATTTGTAACCCCAAATCAATACCCCCCCACACCCCCCCACCCCCGTTACCTTTACAGTTACACCCACGACCATGAAACAGATGAGTTTCCAGAGGCACACATTCCCAGCTGAGGTTGAACAAGGAGACACTCTGTCTTTTTGTTTCAGTTCTCATATTGTAACCAAGTGTTCTTTTTGTGGTCAAATAAGTGCCACTTTGGGGTGGGGGGTGGGCATTTGTTTATTTTTGCTTTCTGTCTGTGAGTTTGGTATTTGAAATGCTCTCCAACTGTAATGCTGAAGTGCTGTTTAGTGTCGCTTATTCCAAGAGGCTGTGATGTGCCTTAGGGAGAAAATACATGTGTTAGATAAACTTCATTCTGGCATGAGTTACAGTGCTATTGGGCATAAGTTCAATGTTAATGTACCAACAATAATATTAAATAGGATGTCTTTAACCAGAAACACACATAAAACAAGGTTACGTATTGACAAGTTGACAAAAATGTTGTAATGAAAGGCTCATAAGAACCTGCACCTGCATTTTCCCTAAGAGCAATGTTACCATATTTGCAAATTCAGTGTTTGTGGCAACTTTATAGAACATGGCTGCTGCTTCAAAAGATGAGAACTGACTGTAGTTTGCATGTCATTGACATGTTAAAAATGTTTAGCAAGTAACTGACTTTACCCAATTTTTTAAATCCTTTTACAAAGACACTTATTTGTAGAGCAATAGCTAATCTGTAGTGATCTAAAAGAAGAGGCTCAGACTGGGGTCTCCCTGGAGAATATATTGCCACACCTCTGCTGCATTTCCACATGATTGAAACAGTATCAAAGTTGCCCTGGGGTTGTAGGGGGCTGGAGGGGTCGGAAATCCATTCTGTGACTTTGTGCCTGGCCTCTTTCTGACAGTTGTTTATTTCTACCACCTCAAAAAAACAATTTTGTATGTTTATTTTTAAAAATTAATTTAAGGGGCACCTGGGTGGCTCAGTCAGTTAAACGTCCGACTCTGACTTTGGCACAGGTCATGATCTTGGGGTCCGTGAGTTCAAGCCCCGTGTCAGGCTCTGTGTTGACCGCTCAGAGCCTGGAGCCTGCTTCAGATTCTGTGTCTCCCTCTCTCTCTGCCCCTCCCCTGTTCACACTCTGTCTCTCTCAAAAATAAATAAAGATTAAAAAAAATTTTTTTAATTGATTTAAATGTTCATGGTAGTGTTATATGCACATTCATTTTCCAAATAGGTGTATAACTAAAACCAAGACTCTTCCTCCCCAACCTGGAGGAACTGGAGGGAGTTCCTATTCCCTCCAGACTCCCCTGTTCATTGCTTTTCACTATCCTTTCTTTTCTGGAATTTACCTTAATGTTTTTCAGCATTTAGGTAGCTGTAATTCCTTAGTTTTAATTCACAGGTTTAGGTATCACCTACTGATTTATTCCTGGGTCAGGAGTTAGCACTCTGGTACACTCCAGCCCTACGCCCAATCGTCTTCCTTCTTTTCTCCTCCTACTCTTCCTTCTCCTCCTCTGCATTTCATTGTGATCCTTCTTCTCTTCTTCCCTGAGGTGTAATTAATTAATGTGAAATGCACAAATCTTCAGTGTTTACTTCTCTGGTTGTATTATTTCACTAGGGCTGCCACAGCAAACACCACAGAGGAGGAAACCTAAATGAACCACAGATAGTTGCTTTCTCACAGTTCTGGAGGCTGGAGTCCAAGATCAAGGTGTCAGCAAGCTTGTTTCTTCTGAGTCCTCTCTCCTTAACTTGCAAATGGCTCCCTTCCTCCACCATCTTCACATGGACTTATTCTGTGTCTCCGTATTTCCTTTTCTCAGAGGGACACCAGTCATACTGGATTAGGTCCCACACTGATGACCTCATTTAACCTTTTGATTTCTTCAAACCCCCTACCTCCAAAACACTCACATTCTGAGGTACTGGGAATTAGTATTTCAGCATGTGAATTTCAAGTGGGGGCCCAATTCAACCCTTAGCAATACATTTTGACAATTTTATCTACCCATGTAACAAATGTGAAAGGAAGATGCAGAATGTTCCCATCACACCAAAAATCTCCCTCTTTCCATAGCCAATCCGTTCCCTAGCACAACTGCTGTAGGCAACTGCTAGACTGCTTTCTTTTACTATAAACTCCTTTTGACTCTTCTTGGACTTCATCTAAGTGGAATTATGTAGTATGTGCTCTTTTGGATTTGTGTCTCACCTTGAGTAATCTTAAATCTTTTCAATTTTTCCTTATCATATTTCTGAGAATTCCATTTTTTTTCTGTTTTGGAATCTCTGTTTCTTGGATTTCAAATCTTTTTCTCTCAGTTTGCACTCTTCTTTTCCTGAAATTTACCCTCATTAGACTCCTGATGAATATGGAGAGATATCTTTGAAACCATGTATTTCTGAAACATCCCTATACTTATATAAGCATATATTCTTATACTTGAGTTATTTTTCCTTATGCTTGATAACATTTGTATAGCCTTGGAATTCTAGGTTTAAAATACTTTAGGAATAGAATTTTATAAGTATTCTTCTATTGTTTTCTAACTTTGAATGTTGTTGAGAAATCTTTCTCCTTACCATTTTTACTTTTTATGTGACCTGCTTTCTTTCTTCCATTCTGGAAGCTTTCCTATCTTCTCTCCCCCAGGAGGCTCTAGTATTTCACAGTAATGTACCTTAATGTAGTTCTTGTTCATGTATTGTGTCAGAAAATCCATAATCCCTTTCAGACTAAAGTCTCAAATCTTCCAGTTCTGCAAGGTTTTTACTGCAGGAAAGAGTTCTGGTTTTTGTTTTGGTTCCTTGCTAATTTTCTGCCTTCTATTTTTTTTTTTATTTTCATTATTTCATCTTATTAGTTGGATATTGGAAATTATAGACTAAACTTCCAATTTCTTATCTTTTTTCCCCCAAATTTCTGTGATCATCTTTCTATGATCATCTTCCCCCCTCCCCTGGAATTTTACAAGATTTCTTTCCATGCATCTTCCAGATAATTTATTGAATATTTAACTGGTTAAACCAAACTATAAATGTCATAATATTTTAAAAGAATCTTTCATTTTTCCCATATTTCTATTCCTTTCACAGATGTAATATCTTATCTTAGATTATCTAAATATTAATGACAGTTTTTGGGATACTTTTTCTACTCTAAGCATAATGTTGTCTCCTTCAAGGGCCATAATATTGTGGTTTTTTTTTTTTTAAGTTTATGTATTTATTTTGACAGAGGGAGAGAGAGAGAGAGAGAGTGTACAAACAAGGAGGCACAGAGAGAGATGGAGAGAGAGAATCCCAAGCAGGTTCTGGGGCTTGATTGTATTTTTTCCTATTTTATACTAAAAGCTTTTTAAAACAAAATGTCTTGTAGTCTTACAATGTTGGTTAACATTAAAATGAAATATGTACTAAAAAGCTGATTCCAAAGTGCATGAGTGGATTAAGTGGGAGCCTCATTATTGGGGCATTAATTAGAAACCTGGCTACTGTTTTCTCTAGGGCCAAACTTACAATTTTCTCTAGAGAATTATTATTTGGTATTTGCCTGGGCAATATACATCTGGTTGTCATTGCATTGAACACAGATGATGAAAGAAGACTTATTCTCTTCGACTTAATAACCCTTGCCCTCATCTGTACTCTCTTCTGTGCCTGATATCTCTGAATCTGTGGACTCTGTTTCAGTGTCCCTAAAGGATAAAACTCCCAGTGACTCCAAGGACACTGAGGGTTAGTAGATTGATTTTCCTAGATGTGGGTATGACTTTCAACCCATCTTTTATTTCAGCACCATGCTTTAGTCTTGTCTTTCAAGGTATTTAGGACGCAACAATTTCTAGCCCTCCCTGAATTTTGTCATGGAAATCACCTTGTTATTCTTTAGTATCTCTTAGGGAGTAATTTAGGTTTCATCTTTCTCCTTTGGCTCAGCCACCACAGTTCCCTCGGTTTGCATCTCTTAAATATTTGTTAACATCTGTCATCCTTAAGACTACTATTCTCTATTTCCTTATGGTTTTTTACTCTTAAGAACATTTTACTGTCATTTTAGTGGCATTTACAAAGGAGAGGTGATCATGCACATAATCAATCAAATGAATTGTGTATTTTTGTCAAAATCATACAAAAAGGGACACTGTCAAATTGTAAAAATGGATTTAATTTGGTTATAGGGGCTAATCCCTAGCACTTCTTGCCTCTCTGTTTTATTCCTACTTAAGTTGGGGTCATTTCTTTGACCCTGCTCTGTTGCCCTTACTTTCTCCAATGTTTTAATTTTCATCTTTTATTTTGCAGAGTATCAAAGTAAGCTGGCTGCCTCCTCCATCAGGAACACAAAATGGATTTATTACCGGCTATAAAATTCGACACAGAAAGACGACCCGCAGGGGTGAGATGGAAACATTGGAGCCAAACAACCTCTGGTACCTGTTCACAGGTCAGTGTTCACATAGCACAGTCTTGCAAGGTTTTTATGAATTAAATGCTTTAGGAATAAAATATGCTTTCACTTCAAGGAAACATTCTTTTTTGTTTGTTTGTTTTTTCCTGACAGGTGACATCTATTGGTCTGAACAAGAATAACCTTTATATTTTTAACGATATCTTTGTAATGCTTTCAGTACATATTATGGTCCTGGATCATACTCTTATAAATGTATCATAGATCTTTTAATCCGTATTAGTTTCTCAGCATTGCTTATTCAACAGCAGCCCCTCTGTCAAATAACTTTTAACTTTTTAACTAGTAACTTTAAAAAGCTATCTAATCAGGGGTTCCTGGGTGGCTCAGTAGGCTAAGCATCCTACTTCAGCTCAGGTCATGATCTCTTGGTTGGTGAGTTTGAGCCCTGCATCAGGCTCTCTGCTATCAGCATGAAGCCCACTTTGGATCCTCTGTCTCCCTGTCTCTGCCACTCCCCACTCACTCTCTCTCTCTTTCTCTCTCTCTCAAAAATAAATAAACATTTTTAAAAAGTCATCTAATCAAATGGTTCCAAGTTTAAGTCACTTTGATCCCTTTCCGCCTAATCTCCAGTGGTGAGAATGGGGCTGGAAAATGTGGAGAGGGTAGTTTAGGAAATAAACAGATTATTCTACTTTCCATAAACATAAAAGTAAATTCACTTTTGTAGCAATATTGGTGGAATTCATAGTAGGTCAAGCTTCTTTATGACAACTGGAGTATTCCATGCAGTTTTCCATGCAATATTTAGAGAATGTGTTTTATTTTACAAAATGAATAATCATATATATTTTTTTAACTATTGGTACTATCATGTCCATCCAGGTTCCTGGAAAACAGTCTGAGATATGCTTTCAAGGCAATGCCTCTGGGGGTGCAAGCCCAAGAAAGCACGCATGAGGAAACAAAGAAAGGGACCAGGGAAGGAGAGAAATCTTTCACAGTGGCTATCATTGAGCTGGCTACAAGTTTGGAGCAAACACAGAGTTTGTTCAGCCTCATGGGGTGTCTCCTGAGAGGCCGCATGAAGTACTATATATCATAGGCAGTGGCTGGATAGGAAGTATGAGCAGTTCCTCTCTTGCCTATAATTGGTCTAAATCTGTAGATAGGCTGTTATCCATTCTATACCTGCAGACAGCACCTGAGAAGCCAGAGCATCTGGCGAGTATGCAAACATAGAATTCTCTCTGTGTCAGTAAGTCCTTTATGAGGTGGTGGCTTGGTCTAGGGTAGCACCAGTAAGTACTTAGGAGGGCTTTATAGCTCTAAGGAGAGTGTGAACTATTGCCTGGGGCTTGGGAGGCAAAGCATGATATAGCAGAGGCTCTTGGTAAGGATTGGGAGGCAAAGTTGAGCAAATCTGGAGTGGCACATAAAAAGGGTCCTGGAAAATACACAAACTGAACTCTTAACTTACACCTAATGGATAATATAAACTATCACTGCAAATGAGGAAAAAAGAAAGTAATCCCTTATTTATTTCTTTCTCTATACCATGTGCTCAGTAAATTTCCATTTGAAATCATAGTTTGTTACACACACACACACACACACACACACACACACACACATTTTAAGCTACATTTAAGCTACATTTAAGTCCGCATTCTGCAACTTGATCAAAACCTGTTTTCCCCCTCAGGTTTGTTGTTGTTGTTGTTGTTGCTGCTGCTGCTGCTGCTGCTATTGGTGTTTGGTTTTTGGTTTTCGATGTGTTTTTCTTGTCTCTTGTGCCTATAAAATTTTAGCATAATGGTGAAAGTGCTTCCAAGTAGGTTGTCAAAAATCACATTACTCGTTTTATATCTGGACAAAAATCTCTCAGACAAGTATTATTGCCTCTAAGAGGAAGTTATGGCACTCTACCACATCATTTAAAAAGCTTAAGAAAAGCCGAGATCTTATGTCTTCTTTCCTGATGAAATTATGGGAAGAAGGTAAAAATAAATGAAGTGAGGCATATGTGCTCAGTGTGATAGTTGGTGTAACCTGTAGTTTATTTTGACAGAAATCACCAACATTGGAAAAAAAGTCTTGCTGAAAAAATTTTAATAGAATTCCTAAGATGTAATAGATGAAGAGTCTCTAAGGATAATTATATCCAAGACTTTTTCACCCCTGGTTTTACTGAGGTATTATTGTCACATACCACCGTATAAGTTTAAGGTATACAACTTAATGGCCTCACTTGTGTTCACTGTGAGATGATTAACGCTGACAGTTTAGTCAGCAGCCATGATCTCATATAGATACAATTTAAAAAAAGAAAAAAAAAGTCCTTATGATGAGAACTCAGGATCCACTTTCTTAAAATTTTCATCTATATCATACAAAATGTGGAATGCTTCACTAATTTGCAAGCCATCCTTCTGCATGGGTCCTGCTGATCTCTTTATCACTCCGATTTTAGTATATGTGCTGTGGGAACAAGCACCAAGCCTTACTTTTTTAAAATAGATGATGGTATTTGAAGCCCTGAAATCTTTTTTATAAGTTATTCCTTCTCAGATGAAAAAGCTTAAAAATATAAAATAACCTTTTTATACAGTAATTCATTGAAAGATGAGTGTTCCAATGGAAAAGCTCAGGATTGGATATTCAATTTATGGAACTATAAATAGCCAAGATGCATGAAACAATGTTCAAGCTCATTAGTAGAGAAATGCAAATTAAAACAAAAATGAGTTAACATTTTCTTTGGATTAAAGTAATAAAGATATAAGTGAATGATGATACCCTGTTCTGGAAAGCATATGGGAGACATAATTAATATTCATATACTGCTGTGGGCCAGATGATTCTAGAATCTCTCTGGAAAGCAATGTGTAGATATTTGTTATACACAGGTGTATATACGTGTGTGTGTGTGTGTGTGTGTGTGAGAGAGAGAGAGAGAGAGAGAGAGCAAGAGAGAGAGAGAGAGAAAGAGGGAGGGATCTTTACAGATATATGATCTATGTTTTCTACTAGGAATTTATTCCAATTATGCAGCCATATTTTCTGCAATTTTTTTCACTATAAACATGTTCATTGCACTGTTACTTTAATAGAAAATTTTAAGGAAAAAAATACTCCAAGCATCCAAATATAGGCAGCTACTTAGAAAACTTTGTCAAAATCATATCAAGGAATACTGCTTACCTAATGAAAATGATAAATACTAAATCAAATATTAATTATTTCAAACATGATTCAATGAATAACTCAACTTTAAATCAATATTAGTGTGTGAAGTTGATATTTATAAATAAAATATGAATTTGTAGGAAAATATTTAGAGTAATATATACACCAGAATATTGATGGTGATTGTTATTTACATTTGTAACAACAATAAAATATGTATTTTAAAATTATGTATATAACATGAAGAACAAAAAGGCAAGACCCTAATGCCATATTATGACTTTTGGTCACCAAAATTGAAAATTCCTACCACTAAAGCTAACTCTATGGCCACTGAACAGCTAAAAGGCAAGTGGCCCAGAAAATAAATGAAGAATCGTAGCCACCTGACCAAAAGAAACTGCTGCTGTGAATTCTTTAGTATTTACAGTATTTTTGGCAAATGGGATTTAACATATTGAGCTTAGTAGTATCAAACCAAGATTCTGGCTCTCTAAATAGACAAACTTTTAGGATTTTCTCTCTAAAGAAGTGAAATTATTAAAGAAGAAAAAAAAAAAGCCAGAAGTCTGAAATAAAGGTGTTGGCAACATTGGTTCCTTGTGGAGGTCCTGAGAGAAAACTCATCCATGTTTCTCTCCTAACCTCTGGAATTTGCTGGCAATCCTTGACATTCCTTGGCCTGTAGTTATGCTGCTCCTGTCTCTACACCACCTTCTTCTGTTGCCTGTCTGTGTTCTCTCCTCTTCTTATAAGGACACGCATCATGGATAAACCCCACTCTAAATCCAGGATGGTTTCATCTCAAGATCCTTAACTATTCATATTTATAAAGATCCTATTTCCAAGTGAGATCACGTTCTGAAGTTCCAGGTATTCAGGAGTTTTGAAGTAGACACTATTAAACTTGCTGACAGATACCTTTCATTTTCCCTCTCAAGAACAATCATTTTTAATTGTATTATCTAACGAACTTTATTCAAAAATAAATAATTCAGTCCTACATTTTTATTCATCTAAAATATATGGGACAATTAGATCTTCTAATCAGCATGAGCTGTAACCCCTTACCACTCTGGTTTAATACCATTCCGGCCAAAAGCAAAGAAATAGGATGAATTAATTAGCTTGTTATTGGAATAGCTCACAAATGCCCCTTCCCATCTTTATAGATTTCTAGGAATCTGGACTCAAATTTGAATTCCTCATTCATACTGTTCTTTCTTCATTTCAACAATTACAAAATGAATTTGGGAAGACAAACAATCTGGGCAGTTATATTTGTAAGTGTACCTGATATTTATGGTAAAAACAAAAGTCACACAGACTCCATTCTTAAATTGAAATGAAGAAATAAAAACTGCCAGATAATAGCCTCATATCTATAAAACATTAAAAACAAGTTGTATAGAGTCTCTGCCTTCCTATCCCCTGATCTGTGACCCAACTTCAGTAATGCCTATTGCATTGCTAGATATTGTGGGAGTGTTTTCAGTGGTAGAGAGCACAGGTTTTGACTTGTTCCCAGAATATATTTATTTAGTAATGTATGCAATTTCTAGTTTACAAAAGTAATTGATTTTCTGTATGAATCTGCAGCACTTTAGAATGTACAAGACTTGACCCTATGTTTCCAATACCTATATGGTACATGGATATATTGATTTGTCTGTTAAAAACTTGGAAATGCTAGAATGCTTCATTTGGATGACATAAATATTCAGGTGTAGAGACTCAAACTTGTTTTTTACAATCCTCTGTTAGACAGGTGTTTTTTTGTTGTGTGTGTTTTTTACTAGGATAATGAGACATCTGCAATAACATAGTAATTCAGAGTTATAATAAGGATTTTAAATCATTGTTATCAGTTTCATTGTGGGATCCCATGTCAACTAAATTTTAAAGCGTTGTTTTTAATTTTTGAGTGCTCTTCAGAGAAAGTTGTTTTGAATTGAATTGAAGAGTTTTCTTGTGTTTCATGGCCAATATAGAATAAATGTAATGATTAACATGCATTGGTATTTTATGGACTGAAAAATGAAACAACAGCATAGAATTTTATAACAAGGTTAGCATTAGGGGAATAAAGGGAAATTATATTGTTTGAATAATGTACCATCTCTTAACATAAGTCCTGTAAAATTAGAAATAGAACAGAATTACAGAGCTTGAAGGCACTTAGTATTGGGGATAGAAACAGGCAGAAGATGATCTTCTTTCGACAATGTATTTTTTTTTATAGTTGAGGAATGCATTGCTACTTACACCATACTTTTTGTAGAATAAAATTATACTTAGAAGCAGGTAGGAAATACACATGCATGAGCATGCCCACACATAGGCACAGCATACACAAACACATGCCCACCCCCACATACACAATGAGATTGAATTATGGGTCCCTGACAAACCAGACCATTCATCTTATGCACAGTCCTAATTTTATAGAAGAGTTAACTGAGATCTAAAGAGTGACATTGCTAAGATCTACCACTAGTTAAGGAGATAATCCCAACTCGACTGTAGGCATTTCAACTCCTAGTTATATACTCCTTATACTATATAATATTGTCTTCTTTAGCTCACTGTATTGTAAATGACTCTGGCTATCATATGAATCTGTAATAGATCATTGGCATTAAAAATAATTTAACATTTATAACAATAATAATACCAGCATTAACTTTGACAACAGCCACTATGCTAAAAACAGTATGGAGTTTCTTCAAAAAATTAAAAACTAGAACTACCATATGATCCAGCTATCCCACTCCTGGAAACATATCCAAAAGAATTAAAATCAGGATCTGGAAGAGACATCTGCACTCGTATGTTCACTGTAGCATTATTCACAAGAGCCAAGGTAGACAAACAATTCAAATGTCCACCTAAAACAATTTTTTTAATGTTTATTTATTTTTGAAAGAAAGAAAGAGAGACACAGTGTGAGCTGGGGAGGGGCAGAGAGAGAGGGAGACACAGAATCTGAAGCAGGCTCCAGGCTCTGAACTGTCAGCACGGAGCCCGATGCGGGGCTTGAACCCAAGAACCATGAGATCATGACTTGAGCCAAAGTCAGACACTTAACTGACTTACCCACCTCAGCGCCCCTCAAGTGTCCATTGACAGACAAATGGATAAAGATGTGGTATATATCAATAGACCATGGAATATTATGCAGCCTGAAAAAAAATAAGGAAATCCTGCCATTTGCACCAACATAGATGGATCTGGAAGACATGCTAAGTGAAATAAGTCAGTCACAGAAGAACAAATACTTCATAATTCCTTTTGTATGAGGTATCTAAAATAGTCAAACTCATGGAAGCAGAGAACAGAATGGTGATTGCAAGGGTAGAAGATGAGGGTGAAATGGGGAGTTGTTCAGTGGGTATAAAGTGACAGTTACACAACAGGAATAAATTCTAGAAATCTTTTATACAACATAGCACCTATAGTCAACAGTATTGTGCGCTTAAAAATTTTTAAGAAAGTAGACCTAATGCCAAATATTTCAACCATTAAAAAAAAGAGGACACAAGAAATCTTTTGGAAATAGTGGATATGTTTATTACCTTGATTGTGGTGATGGTCTCATGGATGTAGGCCTATGTCCAAACTCATCAAAATGTATACATTAAATATGTCCCGTTTTTGGTGTATTAAGTATATGCTTCAATGAAGCTGAAAAACCTCTATAAAAACACTGTATATATACATATATCCATATATATATTTCAAATTTAGTCTTTGTAACAATTTTTATGCATATATTCTCATTTTATTGATGAGAAAACTTAGACAAAGAAGGAGGGCAAACAAGTTTTTCAAGGTCACATACCTAATGAGCAGTGAGGTAAAACTTCAAATCTAATTCTGCCTGAACTGAGTACCTATACTCCTAGCTCTTAAACTGTAGGTAATGTGTTGCCAACCACAGATAATGAATGTGTGATTTTGTGTGTATAAAGGGATACCTAAAGTGGAATAATGCACAATGGAAAAAGGTTTCTGTTGGATAATAAAAACTGAATATTAGCTTAGCAGCTAAAGGAACTGCTTAACTCTAGGAGAAATTAAATCAAAGCTTTCCTACCTACTTCTTTTAAAAAATGCTATTTAAAATTTCTACTGGCCCAACTCAGGAAACACATCCTAGAAAACAATGTTTAGAAATATTCACACAAAAAAGCTTTAGATTCCAGACAGGCTTGTCTCTACCCTATCTTCAGTGAATAAATGAATAGATAGATAGATAGGTAGATAGACAGACAGACAGATAATGTTTTGAAAGTTCTTTAGGTATCAGCTCTCAGGATTGGGGCTCAAAAAATTGCTTGTTCATGTTGATTGTTGTTATAACTTTTGAAGACACCTCTTCTTTCAAATGTGAACATTTTGGGAGATAGCCAGCCAAAGCATAAGAGACTCTTAAAAACTGAGAACAAACTGAGGGTTGATGGGGGGGTGGGAGGGAGGGGAATGCAGGTGATGGGTATTGAAGAGGGCATCTTTTGGGCTGAGCACTGGGTGTTGTATAGAAACCAATTTGACAATAAATTTCATATATTAAAAAAAATAATTTAAGGAGGCGCCTGGGTGGCTCAGTCGGTTAAGCGGTCGACTTCAGCTCAGGTCATGATCTCGCGGTCCGTGAGTTCAAGCCCTGCGTGGGGCTCTGTGCTGACAGCTCAGAGACTGGAGCCTGTTTCAGATTCTGTCTCCCTCTCTCTGACCCTCCCCCGTTCATGCTCTGTCTCTCTCTGTCTCAAAAATAAGTAAACGTTAAAAAAAATAATAATAATTAAGAAAATAAATAAAAATAAATAACCCACAAATGTGAACATTTTTTTTAATTAAGAGAAAAACCTTATACTGAATTTGAAGTTTAATTGAACTCTTAGGTTGATACATTGTAAAAATCATAGAATTATCAATTCTTTCCTGCCTTCCTGCTCATATTTTAGTTCTGGATGTAATCATTTTAGACAAAAATTTCTTGCATATTTGCCCAATGCTTTATACTTGCTACTGATGTCCTTCTTAGGTCCCAGCCTTGGCCAGGTGGATCTCTGAAGAGAATGGTCTCTGGCACCTCAGCAGGAGATAGGGCAGAACCAAGAGTCTTCTCCCAAAAGCACTCCAAGTTGTGATTAAAGCTCCACATAGTCACTTGGCTTAATTTATGTCAACCTTATTATCCTTATCTCTGAAGTGGGAGTAATAATGTATTTATGGCAAAATCATAGAGTGTGTGAAAATCAAGTCAGAAAACAATTTGCAAATGTTATCTATTAAATGCTTAATTATATAAACTATTCTAAAAGCAGTCTGGCATTTGATTCTCAAAAGAACATTATAAGATGGAAAAGCAGGTATTAGTACCTAACTTATATGGGAAATGGCAATTAAAAGAGCTTTCAGTACATCTAAATTTGCCCAGCTAAACTTGCAACCTAGATTTCTGAAGGTCATACATGGAATGTCTCTCTGAAAAGCTGAAATGTCTCATTCTACTTCTCACCACTTCCTACACTTATCTAGACATAGAAGAGGGTCGAGGTTTAATTCCGTTGGTAAAGGTTTCAGAAGACAGAATCAGAAGACTTGGATAAAGATATTTTAAAAGAGGATTTAGTTTTGGTTTAGCCCTACAATGTAAAACTAGGGCTTATTTGTAGATAATATGTAGTAAAGCAGATCAGTGCAATCTAAGGAAGAACTTTTCCAACAAGAGAAACGGTTGAGTACATTCCCTCCCTTGGTGAACTTCTCATGCCAAAGGTATTCCTGCTTTATTTACAGGATCACTTTGTTAGATGTATATCCAAATAGCTCTAGATGGGTCATTTGAATAGACATTAATTAAGATCCTTTTTGATATTGGGATTATATGTATATATTTAAACTTTTTTATACTTAATCTAGAATTTCTTAGGTGTTTCTAATGAGAAAGATTCCACAGCTATATTTTAGAATAAAATTCAAATTAAAAAACATTTAAACTAAAATATAATAGTTCAAAGAAATTAGGCAGGATTTTCAAAGGGACCTGGGCAGTAATGTAGACAGCATATTAAACCTTCACTGGATATCAGAGAGGATCACATAAATAGCTCATCTTCCCTCCTTGGAAGAGGTATTTTGATCAGTAGGTTAGGCTGGTTAGGCAAGACTCCAGTGGGGAAATACTTAATGAATGGTCTCTAAATTGACCTACGATTTTACTTCAAAGAACTGTTAGTAGGTTTTTGTTTTACTCAAGACTGAATTAGTGATATTGACAGATCCTCAATGCAATATATATAAATAAAAATTTGACAAAATTATAAAGAAATCTTTCTCTCTTCTAGTGAGGTATTTTACTACTCATATCTACTTTCTAGTGAGATGATTTAATAAATTCCTACTAAAAATTGATATATTCTGCACACAAAAAGTAACTTGATTTAAAGTCAAATGAATGGAACAGAATATAGGGCATTCAAAAAGATTTCCATTTATATGTCAAAACATTGCATATGATAAGATGGCAGGTCATTCAGGGTTCAACCAGAGAATCAGAACCTGTGGAGATGTGTACTAAGGCGTTTATTACAAGGAATTGACTTAAATGATTGTGATGCCTGGCTAGGCCATTCCAAATCCACAGAGCAGGCCATAAGAAAGGCAGGCTGAAATTCTCAGGCTATAGTTGCTGTCTGCAGGTGAAATTTCTTCTTCAGGGAAGCCTTACTTCTGCTCTTAAGAACTTTCACTGGTTTGAATCTGCCCCCTCCCCAATTATCTAAGATAATATCCTTTGCTTAAAATCAACTGAATATGGACTTTAGTCACATCTATAATATAACACCTTAAATTAGTGTTTGAAAACTGAGGACTTCAGTCTAACCAAGTTGAATAAAACTGATCATTACAGATGGTATTCCTAATCACTGGTGGAGATGGTATTAATACAATTGCCCATCCTTTTCAAAGAAAAATAAAATTAAATTTTACTTAATATAAAAGAATATATTCTTGATGGTCTAAAACTATGTCACATAAGACCACTATGAGAGCCATGAGGTACAATGATTAGGTAAGCATTTGTTCCCAGAATTGTCTCCCTATTATTTTCAATGTCCTGGAAACTATAATCAATCCACAATCCCTTTGCCTTAGTAATTAACAATGGTGCCTATGAAAAGGTGCAAAATGTTAACAAATTCAGATCAACATCATGTGAACTAAGGGACAAATCAAAGTGAGCACAAACCTATTGAGCCGTGACAAAGGCCTTTTGTTCAAAAGCATCCATTTGCTGCCTTCCTAATGATGTTAGATATTATATTTTAACCTAGTATTTTTGGGTATGTTAAGTGCTTCCTTAGCGGATCTTTCAACAGCTGCTTTGTGTGTGTGCATTCCATGTGTCAGGCAGTGTAATGGAATCTATGGGTATATAGATAAAATACCAGTAATAACAAAAACAGCAACAGTTCTAACTATTCTCAGTCTATTTCTTTATGGAGCTTCTAGTCTATCTTATAAAATTAGAAGCCTCTTAAAGAGACAGCATTTTGTGTCATAGATACTTTTGTGTGGGTGAATTTATCAAATTGTCTTCTCTAATAGTATAATTTATTGAAGGTAACCGCTATGGACGTTAACAAGTCCATCTAACCATCACTTAAAACATTGTCTCCAATTAATAATAAATTAGAATTCCCCTAAAGACCAAGATTTACTCATCTGCCTATGCAAAAATATACAAATCTGTAACTGTGTACATGATAAGCATCATTTCTCCAATAGTTTATTTTCTTTATGAATTTTTCTTGTTACCAAATATTTGTGCCATTTTAGATTAACAAAATATAGATTGTAATTTAAATTTACCAGAGTTGTTCAACTTTGGAGATTTAAAGACTTGTCAGTTTAAGCCAAGTCCTCATTGTCTGAAGAAAGTCACATGGTTTTTTAGCAAGTAATTTGTTTTACAATAATTTGTCATGGTAATGAGCTGCTTGAGATTTAGCTAAAAGGACTATTACTTACATAAAAATTTATACATATCACACTAATGATCCATGGGCCGTCTCTCATCAACCTGTATTCTGTGTGCTCTCTAAAAAATAAGCCCTGATGTACAATATTATATGCCCAAGTTATCATGGAGATAGACTTTCTTCATGCTTCTAGTATGGACAGTGATGCAAAATAAAGTATGCCTTGTGATAAAAGGCCTAGTATTTTCTGCTTAAGTGCAGTGGCTTTGGATTCTTCTTTCTTGGCTCAAAGAAAACATAATCACTGACCTTGAATAAATGATGGAGACATAAATTTTTAGGATGACTGTTCTTGATTTATAGACAGGCCTCTTCTAGACTGTGAGAAAAAATGATCCTTGCTATTTTTGATTATTTCTTCATCGTTCATATTTTATATTCTGCATCTGCCCTGAAGCTATTTTCAGGGATACATTTTTATAAACTAGGAAAAAATAAATGAGAATATGTGAAAAATAATTTGATTTCTTGCTGTACTATTTCTGCCCTTTTGGCCAAAATAATAATCACCACAACAATCACAAACCAGGTAAAGATGTCTACTGTTTTGAAAACTCTTGAAATAAGCTAGAAATTCTTTTTATTCAATAACTTTTTTTCCCCTTTCTGGAACATTCTCTTATAGGACTGGAGAAAGGAAGTCAGTATAGTTTCCAAGTGTCAGCCATGACAGTCAATGGCACTGGACCACCTTCCAACTGGTATACAGCAGAGACTCCTGAGAATGATCTGGATGGTAAGACCGATCCCAATCACTGTCACTTTGATTTCTATTTTCTTTGTTACTTCAGCTTCAAAGGCTCCCTTATTAGAAGTTGATGAACTCCAACACTGGGGATATTTATTCCTTCTATATCATTCAATGCAAGACAAAACAAAATATAAAATACAAAATCCTCAGTAGATTCTTCAACAATACCATATAAAATTATGCATTAATTGGGGCGCCTGGGTGGCGTAGTCGGTTAGGCGTCCGACTTCAGCCAGGTCACGATCTCGCGGTCTGTGGGTTCGAGCCCCGCGTCAGGCTCTGGGCTGATGGCTCAGAGCCTGGAGCCTGTTTCCGATTCTGTGTCTCCCTCTCTCTCTTCCCCTCCCCCGTTCATGCTCTGTCTCTCTCTGTCCCAAAAATAAAGAAAGGGTGAAAAAAAAATTTAAAAAAAAAAAAAAAAAAAAAAAAAAAAAAAATTATGCATTAATTACATTCTTCATGGGTTATTTTTTTCAAGATAATTTGAAATTATGTTTTTTAAATTCATCTTATTGAATAATCAACCTTAAAATTTTCTTCATAGGAATTGCTACAATTCCTGATAATAATCATGAAATACAATTACTTTACCCTTGCCCTTTTATGATGCTTCTGCAAAATAGCAATATGTATTTTTTGTTTGCTTGTGATATGGTCGTTAATATTTGAGATTTCATCTTTTTAAATTTTTTTTTCAACGTTTATTTATTTTGGGGACAGAGAGAGACAGAGCATGAACGGGGGAGGGGCAGAGAGAGAGGGAGACACAGAATCGGAAACAGGCTCCAGGCTCCGAGCCATCAGCCCAGAGCCTGACGCGGGGCTCGAACTCACGGAGCGCGAGATCGTGACCTGGCTGAAGTCGGACGCTTAACCGACTGCGCCACCCAGGCGCCCCAAGATTTAATCTTTTTAAAACCAGGAATAATCTGACTTGTTTGCTTAATAATCTGCCTAGTTGTCTTAAGACATTTGTGGATGAGATACTGAGATTTTTATAAAAGTCATATATCAGTAATTTAAATATAAGCAAAATCTTCAAAATTAGAAGATGAGAAATAGTGTTTGAAATGAAAACATCATGACTGATAGGAAGAAAATCAAGAGGAATGGGTAATACAAGCAACAGAAAGAAAGTGTAAATAATAACGCAGAAATATATGATGAAGAATTAGAATTAACAAATTAAAGAAGTAGAAATTTATGAAAAGAAGAGGTATTTGAAAAAGAAATTAGTTATGATCAGTACACTTAAGCTAAGGGATTAAAACCGAGACCAAAAAAACAAACCACATATGTATTGAAAATGAGACTGTCTAAATCACTGACAATGAAATACTCTTACTCCTTCACTGGCAGACCTGAAAGCATCCAAGTTACTGCAACATGAACATTTCTATGTCCCTTCCCTTCGTCTCCTTTTGCTCTCTTGCTCCTTCCCTCATTTTTATTCTCATCCCAGTTCTTGCGTTGTCCTCTCTCCAGTTTGTCTTCCCTTGTTCCTTGAACTCCTCCTTCTTATTTTTCTTTCTTGACCTTTCCCTTCTCTAAGTAATTCACTATCACTCATGAGTTTCATGTAGTCATAGATTCCACTTTACAAAATAATTAATGTTGCAGTGAAACAATCAACAAATATCATTTCCACAATAATGGTAATTCCTACCACATGACAGCACATTAAAGAATATTCGTAGGAAACTAAGTAGCTTTGAGGGTATAATAGTAGATAGAAGGCATGACCTTCTCCTTGTGGAGTTTAAAGTATAGCAAAGAAAAACAGACATCCCAGATGAAGTCATAGGAAATTGCCATTTCATAATTCAAACCTTGTTGAGTAGTGGAAATATCCTATCTATCAACATAGAATGAATAGATAAATTGATAGGCAAACAGACATATAGATGCTTGCATTTCAACTGAGACTGGAGGGAGGAAGAGGAGTTTGGAGTGCAAAAGCATACATTACAAACTGAGGGAGGAAGTGTGGAGGGCAAGTTGAATGCAGTTCTGAAGTCAAGATGGACCATGATACTATTTGAGGCCTGAAAAAAGACCATCAAGACTGAAACACAGGGATGACACATGTTGAGGTTTGTAAGATAGCAGGTTCTAAATTGGGCAAGACCAAATTAAGGATCTTGAACTTTGTCCTAAGAATGTCATTAAAGCAATAATGTGCTTTATCCTAAGCAAGTCATTACAAGACTTTTTTAAAATAGTGACTTAATTATGTTTTCATTTTGAAGAGATTACTGTGGCTGAAGCATAAACAATTGTATTCAATTAGACAACCATGGGCCAACTCAGGACAACCTTAGAGGTAATGTTAGATTTTCATTGGGAAAGAAACTCGGGGCTTAGAAGATTTGTCTTCATCTTTATAAATTGAAAAGTTGTGGAGCTACACAAAGTCACACTTCATAAAGCTTATATCCTTCACTAATATATTAGAGAACATTCATGTATTTACTTATTCAACATATATTTCTTTTGGAAGGTTTATATATATCAGGCATTATTTTAGGTACCAGAGGTTAAGCGATAAATAAGGTCCCTACTCTCGAGGGGTATAAATTTATTGAGATAGAGGTGGATAGTGATAAATGTTCTGAAGAAAAATAAAGCATGGTAGAGGGAATAGCAAAATATTAGGAGTACTGTTTTATGTAGGGTACTGAGACGATCTCTCTGATGAGGTAAAATATGATCACAGACCTTAAGGCAGTGAGGGAGGCAGCCATAGGAATAGGTCAGACAAGAGCCCTCCAGGTAGAATAGCAAAAACAGACATCCTGAGGCTAGAGCCCAATTGTTGGCTGAAGTATGGGGAGGAGGTCAGGATGGCTTGGTATAAAGACATGAGGATGTGCTCTGCTTTATTTAAGGAATAAAAAGGACAATTCTGATAAACTACATAATACTTTACTTTTCTATTTACTTGAGAAATAACTTTGAAAGTTTATATACTTGTCCTTTATCCTCTCATTTACCTTTATGAGGTATATATTATTAGCCTTACTTTCAAAGGACAGTAACGTAAGCTAAGAAAGTTAAACTAACTTAATCAAGTCATTAAGGTAGAAATTGTGGATCTGAAACTCAGGACCTAGTTTTGTAAGTCAAATGTCCAATACAGACCATCGAAGGAAAGCCTCCACTAATCCTCTAGAACTGACCCAGTGACAATAAAAGACAGTGATTCAAGGCAGAAGATTCTAAGAAATGAGGTCATATCATTTACCCAAACCTAAGGGACTATATCTCTTACTGGAAGGAGTGAAAATAAATGGAGCAGAGGTGCCGAAGGTCCTATAAAATATCCAGGATGGATGGGGCTCTCCACTTGACTTATGTGCTCTTTCTTCTCACTCCAAATGACTCACAATCTAGTGGAACCAAAATGTAAAATCACAGCCCCTGGGATAGCACAAAACAGAAGTTTTAACTGTCTGCTTTTTATATCCATGCAATCTTAATATAATCCAATCCATACATCTGTTTTAATCGAGAATCTCTATGCTTTGGTCATGAATAGAGTCTTAATAAATACTGCCTAATTGGATTTTTTGAACATCTCTATACTCTTGGCTTAATAATGCCCCTCTTCTGCATGCAACATTCTTGCTTACTTTTTTTCCTTTCTTGAGTATTGATGCATTTGTTATGAAATATAATTAAGAACTTATAGTGTGCCCCGTCATGGGGAGTACAAACGTGAAAGAGATAGAACAGTTATCTTGAGAGATAAACAGGTAATGGCTGCAATGATTGAAAAGACTTCATGAAAACAAAAAGTGCTTGAACTAAAAACTTCAGGAAAAGGAGGTTGACTAAGATCACAGGGAGGATAGGAGCACCTGGGTGGCTCAGTCAGTTAAGCTTCTGACTTCGGCTCAGGTCATGATCTCACAGCTTGTGGGCTCGAGACTCACGTCGGACTTTCTGTTCAGAGCCTGGAACCTGCTTCGGATTCTGCTTTTCTCTCTCTGCCCCTCCCCTGCTCACACTCTGTCTCTCTCTCTCTCTCTCTCTCTCTCTCTCTCTCTCTCTCTCTCAAAAAAATAAATAACATTTTAAAAAAAGATTACAAGGAGGGTGTGTAGGACAGCATAGTAGATATTCTTCAAAAAGGCCTTTAGGAAAATTATTTCTGCCGTGATTAGTTTAAAATGCATCCTCACTCATCCAAGTGCTATTCATTTACCAGTCAATTATCTTAACACATTTCAAATAATACCCCTTTTCTTATTCTTTCACTTCTTTATTTGGATTATACTTACTTAGACAATCCTTGTCCTTGTCCTTAGTGTACATGTTAGCAATCCAAAAAGGTAAATAAAAAATTAATAGAAGAAAACTAATGGAATTGACGCTTCTTATACATAATACTGTTCTGGATTATGACTTGAAATTGTTCACTCTTAAAACATGATAGAAACAGCCATTTTAGGGCACTAACTATATGAGTGTGCAACAGATATGGTTCACCTACTTTGTCAAACGTTGTTTCGTTGGCTGTAAGAAATTAATAGGATTGGGGCGCCTGCGTGGCGCAGTCAGTTAAGTGTCCGACTTCAGCCAGGTCACGATCTCGCGGTCCGTGAGTTCGAGCCCCGCATCGGGCTCTGGGCTGATGGCTCAGAGCCTGGAGCCTCTTCAGATTCTGTGTCTCCCTCTCTCTCTGCCCCTCGCCCGTTCATGCTCTGTCTCTCTCTGTCCCAAAAATAAATAAACGTTGAAAAAAAAAATTAAAAAAAAAAAAGAAATTAATAGGATCATATATATTTGGTCCTAAGGCCTTTGTAATTTATTGACCCATAACCTCTTTTCACTGATACTCCTCTAAACTGATTTCAATTTCTCTTCCTTCCTCCTGTTTTTCTTATCTTGAATGCATCATTCAAATCTTAAAAAGCATTACCCTTGGTAGGAATCAGTATTTGGACAAATGGACAAGCTCAGAAGTGGTCATAAATAGCTCCAAAGAATACACAGCCTGATGGCTTGTTCTATTTCCACACGTAAATGCAGAAATATAAATGTAAATATATATTTAAGCTAAGGGAATTTTCTTTAAATAGTCATCTCATTTCAACTCATTCATGTAAGTGTTTAAATCATAAAATAAGATATAAGCAGCTTCTACTATATAGCTTTCATGGCTAATGTAGGAAAGTTTTGAGTCCTAAAATCAGATATTTCCATATAGAATTGCTTTGATTTCCCTTCAATAATAGATAAGGGGGAAGCAGCCATTTTGGAAACCACCAGAAATGGGAAGCATTCTTTGCGGTAGTCAAGGAAACCTCTATTGGGAGGGAAGTGCAGTGTTAGCCCTCCCTAGGTGCATCCTGTTACATAAAATTTTTCCCTCTTGCCTTAGAGTCTCCTGGGGAACTCCAAGGGGATGTTCTACTCGTTAGGGTGGTAGCTGAGCCCTGACAGTAACTCAGGAGAGACAGTAGGAAGTACAGACAGTTCAAAGCAATCCCTTCTTCTTCCGTGACTTCTGTAATTCCTCTTGCATCCTCCACTTGGCTTAATCCTTGTGAGGATCAACAGTAACTTGTAGAAAAACTCCAATTCCTTATGGGATTGTCCTTTTAATTGGGATGTTTTGTTAAAGAAATTATAGAGCCAAACCTCACTGTTCCGGGCTCCCTGAAAGCATGTTTGCTGTTGTTACCAACAGCTGGAAAGTTTTAAAATATTTATTTTGTGCCTCAAATTTTAAACTTAAAGAAACAAGATCATTAGAATTCCCCAAAGTTCTTATGTAAATGTCTTGCATAAGGATATGAGAGAATTTGTGATGAAGTTCAGCAAGGTATCCTCCAGGAAATTGAGCGTGGGGATCAGTTTGTGCTGCTTCCCCCCCGCCCCGCCGAATTTTGAAGTGAACAGGTAGAAATTGTGATTTGCAATCAATAATGATGTAATTTAAAATTAAACTTCCACCCTAAAATGGAGGAGGTTGGCCAGCAAAAATTATCAATACAGAGAGACTCCTGAAAGTGCAACTAGGTGATGTAGCAAAAACTGTGAACCTGGGAGCAGGCTCTAATTTCCTGCCCTCAGGAAAGAGATAATTAGCCCTATTAGCCTGATTGAGTGAGGGCAAAACGAGGTTACTGCAAATGCATTTCATTTGAGAAGTCAGCCACGAAGCAATTCCTGTGTTTTCGTACCTGTGATATATGATATTCTTCAAGAACATGGTTTTGAGCAGGAACACATGAAAGCTTACTTTCAGAATAACAAAATCTAAAATGATGAGACCACCGTGAAAGAAAGGACACCACCTATTAAATTTGTCATCTTCATTAAAAAAAAAGAAAAAACAGGGTATGAAAAGTGGAAAATCTCTAGGTAGAAGAATGAGAAATGAGAAAAATAAATTTTGGGCTAAATGGAAGAAATTGAAGAATAGAAAAAGAAAGGAAGAAGGAAAGGAAAAAGGAAGGAAAGATGGAAGGAAGGCCAGTAAAATATATGTGTGAGTTGTGGTAGGCTGAATAATAAATAGGCTCCCTCTCCAAAATGTCCATGTCCTAATTCCGGGAATCTGAGATATGTTAGTTTACATGGCAAAAGAGATTTTGTAGATGTTAGTAAATTAAGGATTGTGACACAAGAGATTATTCAGGATTATCCAGGTGGGCCCGATGTACTCACAAAGGTCATTCTAACAGGGAAGTAAGAAGAGTATCGAAGGTTGATGTCACAACAGAAGCAAAAGTTGGAGTGATGTAAAGCCAGGGGCCAAGGAAGGTGGGAAATCTCTAGAAGTTGGAGAAGGCAAGAAAGCAGTCATTCCTGAAGCCTTGAGAAGGAACATGCTCCTGGGTTGACATCTATATATTACCTCCCTGAGACCGATACTGGAGTTCTAACTTCTAGAAATGTGACATACAGAATTTGTGTTGTTTTAAGCCTCTAAACTTGTGATAATTTAAACCACTAAGTATAGCAGTAATAGTATTTTCCAGAAAAAAATATTTTGATGTCACTTGGGTAACTGACAAAGATAAGTACAGTAGACCCTTGAAAAACGCCAAGGTTAAGCACACTGCCCCCCATGCAGTTGAAAATTCACATATAACTTTAGTTTCTCCAAAACTTAACTACTAAAAGTTTACTGTTGACTGTAAGACTTAGTTAACACATAGAGTCAGTTAACACATATTCTCTATGGTATATGTATTATAATACTGCATTCTTACAATAAAGTAAGCTAGAGAAAAAATGTTATTAAGAAAATCAAAAGGAAGAGAAAATACACTTACATTACTGTATTTATTGAAAAAGTATCAGCATGTAAGTGGACCTGTACAGTTCAAACCCACATTGTTCAAGGCCCAACTGTATGCTTGTATCAAAATAAAAGTTTGCATCAAATATTATAAATCAGTTTGTGTTTTTAGTTTCATATTAGCCAAAAGGTATGAAACAATAAGCATTAAGGATGAAATAGAAAAATAGGTAAAGAAAAGGGAAACACAATATATAGAAATGAGACGCTCAAAAATCTAGAATTTCAGAGTCTGAACATTTAATGAAAGCCGAAATTGAGCAAGGACCAGAGATAAACAGGATGGTCTATGATGATACTCTTACCTAATAGATAGCTAAAGAAATAAGCGAAGGCCCAAAACTGTCTAAGATTTGACAGAAGATAAACACCATGGCAAATTGCATATCCACCCAAGAATTGGTTTTTAAAAAATACTTTAAAATATGTATTTTTAGGGGCACCTGAATAGCTCAGTTGATTAAGCATCCAACTCTTAATTTCTGCTCCGATTGTGATCTCACCATTTGTGAATTCGAGCCCCATGTCACGCTCTGCACCGATAGCACAGAGCCTGCTTGGGATTCTCTCCCTCTCTCTCTGCCCCTCCCCTATAAGCTTGCTCTCTTTCTCTCTCAAATTTAATAAAATAAAATAAAAATAAAAAATACATATATATTCTAAATTATTGGAACAATAAAAATAAATAATGTGTTATGTAGCAAAGTACAGAAAATAAAGTTGTTAGTAAGGAAAAATGGAAAACACTCTTAGATGAGAGAAATTCTAAAATTTAATAAAACTGAATTGACTTCCCTTTGTAAAAGGGACTTTCAGATCCTGTTAAAAACAAAATGAAACTATATATTTTTAAGACAAAGGCAAAAATATTAAATGAAAATTGGGCAAAGAATTAACAGGATACAAGTTGATAGGATTCCAGGGTAATGATGACATCACATACTTACAACAGGCATACATACACACATGTGTATATACATGTATGCATGCAAACATACACACATGCATACGTGCACACAGAGACACATACATATGTATACACAGGCATATAGATGCACATGCACACAAACATACACACAGACATATGTACACAAACACCCACATGCACACATACATGCATGGAATGGATGTATAATTTTATATTGAAAACTACAAATAAATATACAAGTCACAAAACTTCAAGTCTCAAATATGCAACTCTTAAAGTACATAAACAATATATTTTCCAAAAAATTCAAAACACCAAGCTCCATCTGAGAAAGAATCTTTTTAAATGCTTGGAACAACATAAAAATACACACTGATAGAAGAAATAATAGAGAACTTGAAAAACAAAACATGGAATGAGAAAACTTAACATGCTTCAATCATAATTCCAAAGGAAAATAAAGAATGGAGGAAAAATAAATTTTGAAGAGATAAGTGATCATTTTCCAGAATTGATGAAATATATGGATTATCAGATTCAGGAATAATGCTTTACCTTTGATACATTGTACAATATCAAAGATAAAGACAAAAGAAGAGCTTAAAATGCCCAAGGAGAGATTACTTCTTTAGGGACTATAATTATACTGATGAAGACTCCCCTATAGGAACAATTAAAGCAGAAAACAATGAAATATCTTCAAAGTGCTGATTAAAAAGTTACTGTCATTAAAGAATTGTATATCTAACTAAACAACTATTCAAGGAAAGGAGACATAAAGAAAAATAGACAACCACCGCCATCCTTTTTATAAATAATGTACATTTTTTTAAAAAGATAAAGAAAATGACTAGAGGGATTATTAGAAAAGTGATTAACAAAATCATGTGACATATGGGTACATCTGAGCAAATTATGGCCATCTAAAAGAAAAATTATGTTTTGGAGAGTTTAAAAAGTTCGTGAATATTAGTTAATAAAGAAGAAGGAGATCGTGGAGGTTAAACAGTTTTGAAATTGTTTTTATGATGTTCTCGTGAAAAGAAATGATATAATTAACTTCAGACTACAAATTATATGTGATCTCAAAATTGAAAATCTTACAACCAGAAGGAATATTATTTTGTATCAGATAGAGAAAAAATAAAATAGAGGGAGGGGCTCTTTAGCTTATACAAATGAGGTCATAAAAATTAAAAATAATACTTTATTATGAACAAATGGAAAATTAAAAGTGCATAATAAAGTCATATAAATAAACTTTAATGTAGTAACAACAATAAGTGTATTAGACTCACCAGTTCAAGGATTCCATTACTTAATGGAATTTTGAAAACATCCATGTCTATAGTACTTACAGTTGGCAAAATTTATAAATATTAAAACATGAAAAAGTTGAAAATAAAGAGATGAGACAAAATACCAGTCATCCTAACAAAAAACACGTGTAGGTTTTTCTCTGGTAATTTTCTTAAGGCCAAAAACATCTTTAGGGGTAGAGTCACTATTAATGGTAAAAGGATTGAGTTATTGAAAATATGTAAATTGTTGAAGAAATATGTATTACTTATAAGTATATGGCTTTTATAACAAATTTATACTATTAAAGCAAATCTTGACAGATCTTTATGAAAAAATTTACAAACATTTTAGTACATATTCATCAGTATAGAATCAGTAAATGTATACAGTTGTAGCTAGAAAATACAACAAACCAACACAAGTCTCATCATCTGAAGATGATCAGATTATCATCTTAACACTCTAATACATATCCTTTAATTTCTTTCATTATACACATGTCAGTATATACATACATGCATAAAATATTTATATAATTAAAAATATATAGATGTAACTAAAATGAGAATATATGATGCTTACTGTTCTTCAAACTTCTGTTTTCAATTATTTTCATTTTTATCTTTGCAGATTATGATTTTACCTAAAATCCTGATCATATTCAAATTTCTTCAGTGAACCCCAAAAAACTTTTTTTACAGATCATTTGTACAAACTAGAATTGAATCTAGAATTACACACTATATACAGTTTTTATATCCCCTAAGGTGCTCAATCTACCATAATTCCTTTTCTCCTACTCTGATTTATTGAAAAGACAAGCTTTTGGTCCTCTATGTTAAACAACCCTAATATTTGTTTTTTTCTAATTATTTCTTGTTTCATTTAATTTGTTCCTCTAGGGTCTGTAGCTTTGTAAACTGAAAGCTATATATAAAGACCAATGTTATATTTGGAGATTTTTACACATCTCTCAGAATAGGAAAAAAATGAAAAAGCAAGGAATGTGGAAGATTTACCTTTCATAATTGAAATATGCACAGTTACAGAATTGCATATTTTTTTTCCTAAGCATCCAAAAAATATTTAGTATTTGGCTGTAAGAAAATGGGTATTAAAGTTCTTGGATAATACTAAATTCATTCATTGATCACAGTGTAATGAAACTAATAGTCAATAATAATATGATATCCAATATGTTTGGAAATACAAAAATATTCTTCCAAGTAATTCGTTGGTCCAAAAGAAACCATAGTATATCTAGAATGTAACTTTTAGCACCTGATATCTAAGCAATCTTGTTTATTTGTGTATCTATTAGATTAAAAATATAGTGAAAATTTTATAAAATGGATTTTTTTTTACTTTCAACAAATGCAGAAATTATTTTTGTTTGGCTATTTGATAAAATTCTTGGTTAAAATCAATAACATGCCATTTAAAATGCATTCAAGTTAAAGATACCAATTCAAGGGTAAGAAATGGGGTCTACACCAATGAGCTCGCAAATGCGGTCCTCTGATGATATAACAATGTTAGTATATGATTTTATGCACAGAGGAACGTAGGTTGTAGGTGGCATGTCATGAAAAATTATTTCTTTCACATGGGCTTTTGATAGGAACCATCCATGATATGCTGGGTTACTAGTTGACAAAAAGACTTGCAAATGAGATGAGCCATTGGTATAACAGCCAATCCATCATGAAATTGAAGAATCCAGCCCCTTATTCTCATTCAAGTAGAATTCATCTTACATATAAGGAGTGTTGTAGGCAAAGCCAAATTGAGTTTGAAATCAATTTAAAATCTGCTTTTGTTCTTGGGCAAGTGGTTGTTCAAAATCTCAGCACTCCACCATACAAACGATGTGCAAATTATTTAGATTTGGACAAATGTTCGAAAAAGTTTTAAGTCCTTTCCTTAGCCATAGCACACTTTTTAGTATCCTCATGAAATGTTTAATCCCCTTATGACTTCCTTGACTTTTTCTAAGTATAATGTAGTATATAAGGTTGTGGGGTTTGAAATCTTAATAACTAGGTTTGACTTCTGCTCCACTCACTGTATTATCATGCACAAGTAACTTAACTTCCCTAAGACCTGAGTTTTCTCATCTGTAAATAGGGTGTAACAACAGTATCTATCTCAATGGATCTCTGTAAGAATTAATAATGATAATGGAAATAAAGTACTCAGAAATGTATCTGATATATATTAAGCACTCAACAAATGCTTATTGTTACTGATTTTCATATATTAGATCTCAAACTTCAACAGTGGTATGAAATACTAATACCACTGGTCCTATGAATCTTTTTCTTGTTCATGATGATAAAACTCTGTTGTCTGCATTAGGGAATAGATGTATTTCTTCTGATGCAAAAGCAGGGCATACACTCAGTGTGTCTTAAAATCCCACCATCTAATTAAAGTATAATTTAATGGGACATCGTCATATATCATATGCAAGAGGGCATTTTGTAAAATTAGTCAGTCATTACCAGTTTCTTAAAAATTTGTGTTAATATGTGAGTTTAAGGAAACTTTCAAAATGTTATTATTTTGTAAGAAACTAAAAGCAAGCATTCTGCTAAATACTAAAATTCTAAATACATTGTCCTTAAAATCCAAATAAACCAGGGAAGTTTCCTACTATTTTTATTATTCAACAGTGTAGAGGTTTTGATAAGAAATAAACACACTGGGGCGCCTGGGTGGCGCAGTCGGTTAAGCGTCCGACTTCAGCCAGGTCACGATCTCACAGTCCGTGAGTTCGAGCCCCGCGTCGGGCTCTGGGCTGATGGCTCAGAGCCTGGAGCCTGTTTCCGATTCTGTGTCTCCCTCTCTCTCTGCCCCTCCCCCGTTCATGCTCTGTCTCTCTCTGTCCCAAAAATAAATAAACGTTGAAAAAAAAAAAAATTAAAAAAAAAAGAAATAAACACACAAAAAAACTTAAAAAGCTATATGTCATTACAGAAGGAAAGAAATGCTATTTTTATGAGCAGTGTGATTGCAAATTTGGGAATTCCAAGAAACTACATTAAAAAACTATTAGAATTAATAAGAAAATTTAATATTAAAATTATATGTATATATATTTATATACATATACATATCTATGTATACACACAAAAAAATAGTTTTTTTTTATACTGGGCAATAATTAGTTCAAACATTAAAAAGAAAAGAAATGGATTCATATGGAAACCTAAAATATGATAGCTAAGCCTAAATTTAACAAACTAAATGTATATGAAGAAAATAACATTTTATTAAAAGATATAAAATAAGACATGAATAATAGAAATATATTCCTTGATACAAAATGTTAGCATATCAATGCTTCTTCCGAAATTAATGATTAAGTTAATAAATACAACTCCAATCAGAATGTACTTCATATGGAAGAATAAATGTAAAAGAATTCCGAGAAAATTTGAAAAGTAGAATAAACATTAACATTTACAATAAAACATGATTTAAAAATCAATATAGTACTGTCTGGCAATGAAATAGACAAGTAGATCCATGTAACAGAATATAGAGGACAGGAATATTTCTTGCTATATTTGAGAAATAAACTTTAAAATGAATTTGGCATTTCAATGAGCAGATTATTCAATAAATGGCATTGAGACTATTGCCAGTACTTCTAGTAGAGCATAAAGTTGTCTTTCCCCTATACCAAACTAGTTGGTAGTGGTTGATTCTAGTGATGGACTTGAAGGCAAAGGAAAGCAAAGCTATCACTTCTCATATAAATCAAAAATAGAAAGGTCAAGGATGTTTTTTTTTCAATATATGAAATTTATTGTCAAATTGGTTTCCATACAACACCCAGTGCTCATCCCAAAAGGTGCCCTCCTCAATACCCATCACCCACCCTCCCCTCCCTCCCGCCCCCCATCAACCCTCAGTTTGTTCTCAGTTTTTAAGAGTCTCTTATGCTTTGGCTCTCTCCCACTCTAACCTCTTTTTTTTTTTCTTTTTTTTTTCTTTTCCTTTTTTTTCCTTCCCCTCCTCCATGGTAAGGATGGTTTAAAAATTTTGTTGTTGCTTTGTTCCTTTGGTATTTTCAAGTATAATAAAGATGGAGGGCTCAAACACACATCCTATATGCACCTGGAGGTGGTGAGATGAGGTGAGCTGATCTCTCAAGGTATCATTCCTACTATAGGAGATTGTGTTCTCCCTCTTGTGTTCTTCACATTGGGACTGGTACCCATATCCACCAGTCATCTAAGCCAGCAGGTTCCCCATCCTTAACTCCTCCATTATCACTTCCTACCAATATACCCAGTACCTGCAATTTCTACCTCCCTAACAGGCCTGGAATTCATGCCCTCCTCTCTGATCCACCACTCTAGTTTATGTCAGCCTGTCAGCCTTTGTCACCTGAAAATAGCCTCCCACCTGGTCTTCTGTGGGAAGACACCAGTTTGCTCCTCTCTGGACTCCATCATGCTGTCAGAGTGATTTTTCTTAACCAGATATGATGATGTTATTTCTCTATTCAAATTCTCCTTGTTGTGGTCCTGCCCATAACCTCAAGTTTGACATTCTATCACATCTTTGCATATGTATGCATCCCTCCAGATGCACTCCATTATATCTCATGCTTTAACACTTAGTGTTTCCTCTGCCAGAGTGCCCTTTCACATGACTTCACACCTACTTCTACTTAAAAACTCACTGAATGTTTTGCTTCTAGGAGGCTTCTTTCATTTGAGCTGCATCCAGATGTCTTTCCTCTAAGCCTGCTGTCTTGGGCACAATATCAGCAACTATCACACTCTTCTCAGCTGACTACAAGCAAAGACCTTGCTTTATTTGATTTGAATTTCTCAGTGCTTTTCGTGGTGCCTGATGCATGGTAGATGCTTTATTAATATTGAATAGATGGGTCAATATATAAACATTCATAGCCAGGTATTATTTATGTTAAACTCATACTATTATAGTCATAAAAAAACAATTATAGTTAAATGAGAGCTAGAAACATCCCCCTTGGCCCTCCTTGGTATACTTTTATTTAAATGGAGAATTATATTACCTTTTCCTCAAGTAAGATGTTAAAATAAAAACCCAAGTTTTCTAGAGAGAAGCTTGCCATAAGATTTTAGAGATAGTGATATTCTTTTAGGGCAAATAGATCTATAGTTTTGACAGACTAGGGTTTTAATCCAGTTAGAGGAAAATGAACCTGAAAAGTTCATGGAAGTAGATCCTTTAGGAAGTACATCCTTCCATCCTTTGGGATGGAAGGACATCCTGAGACCCTACTCCCCATGCCCTTTTAAAGAATAGTATTTATCATTTGCATGGCCCAAAACCTGGAGATTATTCAATATGAAGTAGCTGATAAAATTTATCATGGGAAGACATAAGATTCTAGTGAGATTCTATGATTTTTGAAGTTGGGGTCCCTGAACTCTAAATTGAGAAAACAAATATTGATATCATGGATATTGATAGGCTCTGATCCCACAGTGCTCTTAGAAAGCTACATCAAAGGTGTTGCCTGTAACTGTCAAGTTTTGGTTTTCCCACTCAAAAAGCCAGGAGTTCATAAATAAAATTGAACTTGATTGTGTTTCTTCTTGTGTTCCATTTGCCATGCCAACCTCCTCCCTAGACAGTTACCTTAATTTTCTCCTTGTCAAATCAAGAACTCAACAGATTTAGGCCATTTTTTTCCCAACATTGGAACAAAAAAGGACTAGTTTCACCCTACTGATGATCTGGAGTTGGGATTCTGCAGTTTCTCTAGGCAAGAGAGAACCAAAGAAGGAACCATCTTGATTATTTTGTTAAGATTAAACTTGGACATGACATTGAATGTCTCTTCCGTGAGGAATATCTTACTCCCCCCACTACTTTTTTCCCATTGAGTTTCATCATTGTGAGACTTGATCAGTGGTAAAAGTGCAGAGGCTACAGGATCTAGATTCTGATCAGTTATCTCTTCAGAAAGACATCATATTGTTTCCTAGGCCTAGGCAGACAACCCCATTCCAGTAGTCTACCTTGATTGTCAATAGGAGTAAGGCTGTCAGTGTCGGAAATTGGAGGACACAAACAAATACCCTCAAGAGGCATATTTTTTTCAGAATTAGAATCTTGGTGTTAAAGGAATGAATCTGTCACAAGTTCCTTTTTAGAACACTGTGTATCTACCTGCTCCCCTTAATTTTCTGCATGCTTTTTCTTTTCTTTTTCTGGTTTTATGCTAATTTTTTGTCTTTAATTTTCTGTTTTCTTTTTAATTTTTCCAGCTTTATTGAGATACCATTGACATAAAATATTGTGTAAGTTTAAGATATACAGTATGTACAACATGATTATTACCGCAATAAAGTTAGTAGCCTCATCTATCACTTCACATAATTACCTTTTTGTGTATATGTGAGGTAAGAGCATGGAAGGTCTGCTCTCTTAGCAATTTTCAAGTACATAATACAGTAATTCAGTATTGTTAAGTATAGTCACCATGCTGCACATTAGATCCAGAACTTATAACTTATCTTATAACTGGAAGTTTGTACCCTGTGACCAACATCTCCCCATTTCCCTCACCCCTTAACCCCTGGCAACCACCACTCTACTCTCTGTTTATACTTATATTTATTTTCAATTTCAGGAGCAGTGACAGAGTAAAATGAATATTTTCAATTTCAGGAGCAGTGATAGAGTAAAAATTTCATTAAAATGAAAATGAATACTACAAACAAAAGTACCTAAAAATAACATGAAATAGTAGAATAATAAGATTATTTGAGCTGAGACCATTAAGATTGTGGAAAAATATATAAAAGTAAACAAAAAGATACAATTCAATTAAAATTATGAATCCTAATTTGAAAATTCAAACATTATGATAAACAGGACATTTGTAGAATAGCTAAGAGCACAAAGTATGTACGAAACGTTCAAACATTTATTCAAATGTTGAATATGGCGCTTATTCATAATAGTCCTCCATACATGTTACCCATTGTTATTAAGGAACAAGAGCAAAAACATAGATTTTTTTTAAAAGAATTAATGCTGAAAGTAAATAAGTAAGATTATTCATAAGAGCATATTCGTAGAGGAATGATATTTTAAAATCCATTAGTCAAGTTAATATTGAAGGATCGGGGAAGGGAATGACTGCCAAGGTGACAATATGAGGAGAGTTTGAGGGGGATGGAACTGTTGTGTCCCATGATGGGAGTGCTGGACACATGACTACACTTGTATATCACTAAGTGAAAAATATAGTAAAAGGTTAATACTAAGAAGATTGTAGGAGGAAAGCAAAAATAAATATATAATAAAAATAAAATAAAAACAAGGTATAGTTCATTGGTAAATAGAAGTGATTGTTCACTACAATAAATACACAAATAACATTCAAAGTTTATAGACATGAGTGGCATAAGGAAGATGATGTCCGTTGGTGAGAATAGTCCTCGCCAATAGAAATGAACACATTAGTATGTATCAGAACTGTCTGGAAAGATAGAAGATGGCTGTACCAACTGTCTTATGTAATTCTCTGTAAAGACATATAGGCTATTAGGGACCGGAACAAATCTCTAACAAAATGACCCATAAAATGCAGCACACTAAATCGAGAACAGATATGTGAGTATTTGTCAAAAGTACCAGCTGCCTGACGCCACTTGGCGGGCCGTCCACAGAAGACAGTACACAGCAGCGATCATTGTCATTAGCAGGGGCCAGCAGAAACAAGTCTCTCTGGCCACTTGGAGAAAATGCCGTTCATAACTGTTTTTTTCATCTTCTTTCATTTCTTTATTATTTCCTTTTTTCTTAAAATTCTTGTCTTAAAGAGAGAGCTGTATAAAATTTTGATAATTGTATAGTTAGTGACAGTTTTATGTATTCCAGAATTTATGGAAGGAGATGAGACAAAGAATAATGAAATAATCACATTAAATAGAAAGCACAATAAATGGCAACAAATCCTAGGGGGAGAAAATAAGATAGGTGATTATTAGATTAGAGATTAGGGAAAGATTGCAAATTTAAATATGGTAGCCAGGCAAGGCTGAAGTTGAAAAGCAAATAACAGAAACCTGAAGGACATAAGGGAGAAAGGCGTATCTGAGGGAGTGCTTCCCAGGCAAAGCATACAACAGATGCAAATGCCCTGAGGCCAGAGCATGCCTGGCATGTTTGAGGAACAATAAAGTGTCCACTGTGTAATAGATGGCTGGGGTAAGGTAAGCAAAGGGGAAAGTGGTAGGAGATGAAGATAGAGAGCTAAGGAGGGCTGGGGTAGAGCATATACAACCTTTTAGGCCATGGTAGAACCTGACTTTACAGTGTGCTATCAGAAGACTTTAAGGAGTTTTGAGTGATGTTACTTATTTGACATGATCTTATTTGTTTTTGTTTACACACATGCTCACACTGTATCTATATTCATACACATTTATTTTCAATACCATCTGTATATTGGCAGCTTTCACGTCTATGTATCTGACCATGGCCTTTCACTAAAACCCCAAATTTATATACCCACCTACATCCTTGAGATCTCCATAGGTATAACCAATAGGTATCTCAATTTAACATGACCTAAGAACTCACTTATTTTTCTTTATCTCAGTAGGTCATACACCAGTTGCCCAAGCCAAAGATTGAGTCTCTTCTTTCCCAAACCATTTACATCCGGTTTATAGCTCTGTTGATTTTATCGCCCAAATGTCCCAAATATGCACACATCACTTCCACAATAGCAATCCAGACAAGCACAAAAACATTTCAGGGTTTTCTAATTTTTTAATTAAAAAAATTATTTTAAATTGCGCATAACATAATAGTAACCATCTTAACTAGTTTTAAGTGTACAGTTCAGTGTCTTTAAGTACATCTACATTGTTGTATGACAATCATCAAAACCACCCTCTTCTAAAACTCTTCGTCTTGCAAAACTGAAACTCTGTACCCATTAAGCAATAACTCCCTACTCCACCCTCCTCCCAGTTCCTAGCAATCACCATCTACTTTCTTTCTCTATGAATTTGGACTCTCTGGGTATGTCATAGAAGTAGATTCATGCAGTTTTTGTCCTTTTGTGAACTGGTTTGTTTCACTTACCATAATGTCCTAAAGGCTCATGCCTAAAGGCATGAATCAGAATTTCCTTCCTCTTTAAAGCTGAAAAATATCCCATTTTGTATATATACCCCAGTTTGTTTATCCATTCATCTGTCGATGGACACCTGAACTTTACTTACTTTTTGGCTCTTCTGAATAATTATACTGTGAGTGCAGGTGTACAGATATCTGTTTGAGTCCCTGCTTTCAATTCTTGGGAGATTATACCCAGAAGTGGAATTACTGGATCTTATGGTAATTCTAATTAAAAAAAAAAAACTGCAATACTATTTTTCATAGCATTTGTACCATTTTAAATTCCCACTGGGTAACTTTCTTTTTATTTTCTTTATTTTCCTTCTGTGGGCTAGGCACAATGACCTTCTTTGATATCTCCGTATACGAAGCGCATCCTTGCTGCAGGGGCTTTGTAGCAGTCATTCCCTCTTCTTGTAAAGTTTTCCACCCTGGTATTTGCTTGACTGACTCTTTCTGATCATTCACCTTAGACTCTACCAGGAATACCTTCCTTGAGTCAGTGTCAGTTACTATTCTATCAGCATGGCACTTACAAAATCTTCTGATTTCCTTGTTTGTTTCTTCTTTCCTCTTATTTTATTGGTTTTACTTCCCCAAAAAACTATGTCCCCAGTACTTAGAACTATGACTGGCACATAGGAGATGTACAGTAATTGTTGAAATGTCATGGGGATTAATATGGTAAATTTCCTAATGTGCTATATGTGAATACTACTCATTAGTGGAAATTGGTCGTCACTCAAAACATCATAACTATTCTTTTTTTTTAAATTTTGTTAATGTTTATTTTTAAAAGAGAGAGAGCATGAGTGGAGGAGGAGCAGAAAGAGAGAGACACACAGAATCCAAAGCAGGCTCTAGGCTCTGAGCTATCAGCACAGAGCCCAACACGGGGCTCAAACCCAAGAACCGTGAAATCATGTCCTGAGCTGAAGTTGGACGCTTAACTGACTGAGCCATCCAGGCACACTGCACCCAACCCCCCAAAATAATAACTCTTCTTTAGGAACAAATTAAACCAAGATAGGATCCATAATTCCAGAGTATAACCAAGAATGGCCGTTGACCTAGTTACTCTGATAATTCAGATTTCAGTAGAAATTTGAGGTTCATTAATTTGGATATTTCAGGCAAAATGTGTTCTTTGGTTTCAAATTATTTAAATAATTACCTTAATACTTCTCCATGCTTTATATACTCAATATTGTCCTAGAGGTACTTGTAAAATCTTTCATGTACTTCTGAGTAGTGAATTTCAGTTTCAGCCTTCAAACCGAGAGGTCTCATGTCACATACTTTCATGGCAAATTTTCTGAATTGATGTTTTATAGTTCATTCCAATAGTAACCATTTTCCTAATCCATAAGGTCATCTATGTTAGAGAAAACTGATTCAGGTAGCATAAAAGGAAAATGTCATTTCTGTTTTCATATTAAGAAGTGAGTAGGTGGGTACAAAGGGGCTATTCTGGATTACGAATCTCTTAGCACAGTTATCTTTATGATGAGGCCATATATTATAAATGGGTTATGTCTCACACTGCCTTGATAGGCAACTTTTCTTATGGCCCTATGATCTTAAGGGTAGTAAAGCGCATTAAGTATTTAGAGGGGGAGCCAACATGTATTCTTATGTATATACACCCTTAGTTTTTATCATGTTAAAATTGTTCCCAGTTTGGATCTAGGATTAAAATTCCTTTCATACAGTGAAAAACAAACAAACAAACAAACAAAAAAGACAAGTCCTGTGTACCAAGAGCCCCTCTTCATCAAGAGCCAGTTTGTACACTCATTACCATAGCCCCTTTATAACACTCCAAGATATGTACTTCTGTGGGTATGAACCTTACTAACCTGCAAGGGAACTACTCTATGGTTTGCAGAAAGATGGAGAAAGTTATTGTTTTGAAACATTTTAAATATTTTTTTTTCCTTTTATTCTAAAAGATGTTGAGTATCGTCATTAAAATCATTAGGTTTTCATATTGTCTTTAAAAAGTCATAGCACTGAATTCATTTTCTAAATGTAAGGTTAGGCAGATTGTCTTGCTGTTTTCAATAATGACTGCAAAACCTCAAAAGTGTTAAATAATTCTTTGTAGAACCCATTACATTTCGAGGACACTGGACAGCCTCTGTGGCAATAGAGTTGAAAAGTATTAATCCATTCCTTTTATGTCTTTTATTACTTTTACTTAGGGTTTCTAGTGGAAAGTCCCTTACATTGTGTTTCTGTTGTTAAGGTTTATGTCCATGTTTTGAGATAATTTTTTTATGACACCCTTGCATATTATGTCACAGGCTTCCTCAGAGCAGACAAATAAAACTTCTTCCCTTTCTGTCACAAATGGGCATCTTTGGGCAGGGTGGGGGCTAGAGGGGTGGGGGAGCTCCTTTAGAAAATGCTGCTGATGTAACATCTTTAGGATGTAGCATCTTTTAAAAAGCTGTTATTATGGGACCTGCTTTAAAAACTTTTAAAGGACATGTTCCCATATATCACTTAAGCTAGAAGTATGCATGTTGAAAGTGGATAAAGTTGGTAATAGAGATTATATCACCTTTTGCTATTACATCAAGGAAACAAATATGTTGTAACATTACCTGTAATCATTAAATCATTTTGCATAATCTGACATTTGTTACCTTTGGAGATTACCAGTTAAGAAAGAAATAATGGGGGCTCCTGTGTGGGTCAGTCGGTTAAGCGTCCAACTTCAGCTCAGGTCATGATCTCACAGTTCATGGGTTCAAGCCCCATGTCAGGCTCTGTGCTGACAGCTCAAAGCCTGGAGCCTGCTTCAGATTCTGTGTCTCCCTCTCTCTCTCTCTCTCTCTCTCTCTCTCTCTCTCTCTCTGCACCTCCCTTGGTTTCACTCTGTCTCTCTTTCTCTGAAAAATGAATAAAAACATTATTAAAAAAAAAGAATGAATGAATGAACACAAATAGTTTGAATAAAGTTCGAATCACTAATATTTTGAGTACCCATTAATTGCCAGAAACTGTGCTAAGCACTTAATGGACTATTAAAGTTTAGATGGGCACATTCTTGCTTAAATTTCTTCCCAGAATACTTACATAATTTTCAAAAAATAGGCTACATATGCCTGTATTAACCCTATCAAAATATTTATCATGGTATATTATAACTGCCTTTTTACTTGTCTTTCCCATTAAACTGTGAACTCCAAGAGTATATGTTTTATGTTTGCCATATTCACTCTTGACCTGTATCCTGATCATCATGGGATACCTTGACCCGTTCCCCCAACATAGTAGGTGCTCATAAATATTTATTAGTTGAATGATGAGAATCATCCAGAAAATGCATCATTTCTTTAACCATGGGACCAAAGGGAAGAAAGATAATGTAAAAGTCAGCATGCTAATTTATTAATTTTCAACACACAATCCCCTTCAGAGAAAATTTATGTCAGGGTAGCACGTACATTTACTCCCTAACAGCTAACATGAGTTGGTGCTACTCATAATGAGTGCTTTTATACTTTATCTCATTAAATCTTCTCAGCACCCTATGCGAATATTACTATCCTTAGGCTCATTCTGCACATGAGGAAACTGAGGCTTAGGTCTTAAGGTCTCTCTGAGATGGTGAGTATACAGTATAAGTTGGAATTCTTGGGGCGCCTGGGTGGCGCAGTCGGTTAAGCGTCCGACTTCAGCCAGGTCACGACCTCGCGGTCCGTGAGTTCGAGCCCCGCGTCGGGCTCTGGGCTGATGGCTCAGAGCCTGGAGCCTGTTTCCGATTCTGTGTCTCCCTCTCTCTCTGCCCCTCCCCCGTTCATGCTCTGTCTCTCTCTGTCCCAAAAATAAATAAACGTTGAAAAAAAAAAAAAGTTGGAATTCTTATTTTCAGAGCTCAGGCTTTGAAGCAATCAATATTTGGAATGCCACTTTAATTAAAAGGTAATCTCAGAGAAGATAAATAACTTCATGAGGGTGCACAGCTAGGAAGTGACAGAGCCTGGTATTAAATGAAATTTGCACACTCCAAAGTCTGTGTGGCTACCATCTCGGCCACTGTCTCTTTTTCTTCAATAATGAATGCACTTTTCAGAGATGCACTAAATTATGGGTCAGGTACAATCTTAATCATGCTGATTTGCCCTAAACTGTTTCACCTGACATTTTGAGAAAGAACTGCTTGATTTTCCTATTTAGTTAAATGAGAATAAAATAATCCTTGGGCAAGACCATTTTTGACATTTCATTTCCCTTCCTATTGTTCTTACATCCTCTTTGATTTCACCCATTAGTGATGATACCTAAGAAGAATTATATGGGGGGAAAACAGCTGAAAGGGGAAAAAAACCTATTAGAATAAGGATGCCTGATGCTACATGCCTATGGAAGGAACTCAGTGCCCTCTCGTGCTTAAGGAATTCTGTGAAACATGGAAAATGGAATCACACGCTGACACTAGGGAGAACTTGGGCAATAAGTGATGCACTATGTGAGAATTCATGGAATATGGTATTAAGTGTTCTTTAAATGGGAAGGTTTACCATGCTCTATGTTCTATTATGAGACAGGCTGATGTTTACCCCTCTTTGAATTCTAGAGTCTCAAGTCCCTGACCAGCCAAGCTCTCTTCACGTGAGGCCCCAGACCAATTGCATCATCATGAGTTGGACTCCTCCCTTGAACCCCAACATCGTGGTGCGAGGTTACATAATTGGTTATGGCGTTGGGAGCCCTTATGCCGAGACAGTGCGTGTGGATAGTAAACAGCGATATTATTCTATTGAGAGGTTAGGTGAGTAGCAATGTTTTTTATTCTATTAAAGGAAGTAAATGATTTATGTGAAATTATTTTCTTTCTTGGAAACTTGTTCTTCAGAATTTGATTTTAATTTGTAGCACATATTAATTCTTAAAACGAGTCTCTCTCTTTTTCTATCTCCTGTCAGTCTACACACACACACACACACACACACACACACATGTTTGCATGCACACACATGTATACACACACACCGCTGTTTTTCCTCTCTGAGTTTTGCATTGGGGAATTTTATTTAGAGACATTCACAACAGTGGGTGCTCTGCTGTGTACTCTTGTTTATGTGCCAGAGGATACAAAAAGATAATTGTATTAATTTTCTTTTTCCCTGGTCAACAGAAACTTCTAATCTTAATAATTCTTATAAAAAGAAAGTCAACACTTTTTTGTCATTTTTTTTCTCACTAGGAGAATATTCTGTCAAGTTTTCTTTAACACTGAATTATCTAGTCACATTGCCCTCTTGTCCTTTAGTATTTATAGGCAAAACTTTGTGACTATGCCATTATGACCATAAAACAAAAGGTGAAACAAGGAATTTTCTTATTTGTTTCATGTTTATTATTCTGAGAGAGAGAGAGAGAGAGAGAGAGAGAGAGAGAGAGAGAACAAAGCGGGGGAGGGGTAAGGACAGGGAGAGAGAGAATCCCAAGCAGGCTCCACACCATTATCAGGGAGACCAGTTTGGGGCTTGAACTCATAAACCACAAGCTCCTGACCTGAGCTGAAATCAAGAGTCAGATGCTTAACTGACTGAGCCACCCAGGTGCCCCGAAACAAGGAATTTTCAGTCAAGCCTGTAAACTTAGTTGTCAAACTCCTCTCTGCATGCATTCCAACCTCTTATCATCTTCAACCTCATTTGACTAAATACAATACTTGACTTATGACATTTCCTAATCCATTGAAAATTTGTTCATTTAGACAGGGCTGATGTGTAATGAAAGGGTTCACATCCATTTTATATATGATTTTCCATAGTATAATTAGAGATTATATCATTGACAGAGAGAAATCAAAGGAATATATGTCATACATAGGCTGCTAAGAAGTTAAACTAGTCTCATAAAGCACAAAGCAAGTTGATTCTACCTGTTGATTTAACTCCGTATTATTTGCAGTGAAGCACATTGACCTCCTCACTGGGAATATTACCTGATTGGTGGAGGTAGGGGATGCTACTTACTTGTAATTTCTTTCACAAACAGAACATTTGTGATGAGTAACTTGATTTGAATTTAAATACCTTTCCTTGCAGTAGCAAGAAAAGGTTTTCTCACTGCAGGAGGAAAATTACACTGACAGGTTCTCTCTATAATTGCCTCAAACACTAATAAGAAAAGTACCTACTGAAAATCTCCACAATTCTAGGTAGCTCGGCATTTAGAAATAACATTCTCAGTCAGTCCCCGAGTTTGAATGTTAAGGCAATCACACAACATACTCTATGACCGTCAGATCTATGTTGAAGGACTGCCATCTGTCCATTATTCAGTGGGCATCACCTCTGACAGTTGATCATGATGCCACCCAACAGAAGGAGAGATCCCCATGGCCGGTCCCAGGCTCTGCTGCCATGAGAGTGCGGTGCAGTCAGAATGAAGTCATAAAGGAAAACCACATTGTCTTGCTGTATCCCTTTGGTAATGATGTTCTTTTCTACAAGCAGACTTTCCAGGAGTCTCCTAGGCTAGCAAAGTTGAGGCTTTTGGGATCTCTCCAGGCAAATCTCTCCACATGCTTACAAAGGAAACAAGCTCTCGTTGTTTAGAGAGCTAAGAAAACTGTTAAAGATAAAATGGATATGAACCTACCTCAATGATAGATAATCATGTGTTTATTACACTTTAAAGCTTATCTGGAAAAAGATAAGTTACACACATACATTTACACACACATACGCACATACACATGTGGATATATACATAAGTATTTAAGTTCTACCAGCTGATACTTTTCTAATATAGTCCTATGTCTTAACATAAAATAAGAAATAGAAGTGTTATATTCTTATTGTTCAAGTATCTGCATAGTTAAACAGAGAAACTGGTATTTTTTCAACATGTGTATCACTATTTGCCCAGAGTGTATATTAAACATATCTATATCTATATATCCATATCCATATCTATATATCACAAGATGCTATGCAACTAGTCTGCTTCTTTAATGTTTAAAAGAATAAAGCAATCAGTGGTTTCTTTGCAAAGTTTGAATGTGGACTTGAGTGAATCCTTTATCCTCTTAAAAGTTGGAACTTAAGATGTCTGACATAAACTTTGGCTAAATAGTGGAATATATATTTTAAGGACTGTATAACAGTTATACAATTAAAAACGAATTAAAGAAAGTTATAATCTGTTAAAGCATAACGTCAGCTATAACTTCAAGTGTCATGGTTGTATTTTAGACTATAAAAAAGCGATTTGGTTTATAATTGACCAATAAACTTCCTCTTCTCTTTGATAGGAGACCAGAACTTTCAAACAGCATTTTGTTTATCAGGCATAATAATTTAATATTTAGACACCAGGCACTGTGACCTGCTTCAGGACAACAAATATAAGACTGTTTTGAACAACATCTAATGTTGCCTGATTTAAAACAAAGCTTACCTAGTGTAGACATAGAGTTTCATTAGCCAATGTTTGTACTGTTAGATATTTATAATTAATCTTTTGACGTCGTATTTCTTTTAGTTTAAGAGCCCTAAATGCCAGTTTTGATGTATATGCATGGTATAGATTCATAAGATCTGAATTCTAGCCATGTTTGGCAACATTAATTTGAAACCAAGCTCCTCTTTCAAAAACTCACTATTTACCTACTAACCTATTCATCAGTCTATCAATTGATCAATTTACCTACCTCTACATCTTTATGGAGGTATTTGTATGTGTATAAACTGTACATATCTAAAGCGTACAATTTGTTAAGTTTTAAAAGGGCTTTATTGTGACATAACTGACAATAAACTGTGTTTTTCAAATTTCTTCTTTAATTTCTCTCAGTAATATTTTACAGTATTCAGTATAGGAAATCTTGAAAGTTTTTGTTAGATTTAGTCAAAATATATATATTAGGCCAATATCTATATACCTATATATGTATATGTATATGTATATGTATATGTATATGTATATGTATATGTATATGTATATCTATATCTATATCTATATCTATATCTATATCTATATCTATATCTATATGTCTGTGTGTGTTTATTAAATTTAGTCCCTATGTATATGTGTGTATATTAACTATTTTAAATGGGATTGTTCAAGTTCATTTTCTAGCTGTTTGCTGCTAGTATAGGAGAATACAACTGTTTTTAAGCACCAATCTAGTATCCCAAGACATGTTACATTCACATATTAGTTCCACTAGTAGAATGCTCTGGGAATTCCCATGTAAACAAGCATATCATATGTAAGGAGGAACAGCTTTACAGTTAATTTCTGATCTCCTGCCTTTAATTTATTTCTCTCGCTTTCTCTTGGTTAAGATCTTTATTAAAATGTTGAATAGAAATGGAAGCAGGTATTTTTGTCTTGTTCCTGATCTTAGGGGAGGCATGAAATGGGATATTAGCTATAGGTTATTCATAGGTGTCTCATCAGATTGAGGAAGCTTTCTACTTTTCTAGCTTTCTAGGAATTTTTATCATGAATATTTGTTGAATTTTTGTGTAATAGGTTTCTAGCTCTTTTTCCTCCTTTATTATTATTTTTTTAATATGGTGAATTATATTGATTGATTTTTGAAGGGTAGCTAATCTTGAATTTCTCATACAGATCAATGCATGATATATTACCCTTTTCTTATCTTGTTGGATTTGATTTGTTAATATTATTAAGGATTTTTGTGCCTATATTCATGAGATGTATTTGTCTACCCATATTCATTAGATATATTTGTCTATTATATTAATAAGGTATATTTGTATACAATTTTCTTTTCATGTAGTGACTTTATCCATTTTTTTTTTTAATTAAAGTCATACTGGTCTCCTAAAATCAGTTGGACAATTTGTTCTTCTGTCCCTGAAAAAGTGTGTGTAAAATTTATATTACTTATTCCTGGAATATTTGATAGAATTCACTAACAAAACCACCTGGATCCAAGATTTCCTTTTTAAGAAGGCTTTTGATAATGAATTTAGCTTCTTTAACACATATAGATATTTTTGTATTTTGTATTTTTTTCTTGTGTTGATTTTGGTAAGTTACAATTTTCATGACATTTGTCTACTTCATTTTGTCATGTTTGTTGGCATAGAATTGTTCATTCATAATGGTCTTTTATTATCTGCAGTGATAACTGCTGTTTTGTTTATGATGTTGATCATTTATGTCCCCTCTATTTTTTGTGATCAGTCTAGGTAGGGGCTTATCAATTTTGCTGATCTTTGAGGCTTTAACATTACCAATTACTGACTGTCTCCATTTTGTTTCTTTCATATCTGCTTTTACTCTATTTTCCTTCTTGTACTTATTGTACAATTTCTCTCTATTTCTAATTTCTTAAGGTGCGACCTCATGAAGTAGGTTTTTAAAGTTATTTGTGTTCTCTAAGCACCCTTCCCTTACATCCCACAAATGTTGATATGTTATCTCTTCATTATCATTTCGTTAAAAATATTTTCTAATTTCCCTTGATTTATTTTTCCCTTTAGTAAGTGCATTGCTTACTTTTCAAATTTTGTTTTTTCCTAGACATCTTGTTATTATTGATTCATAAATTTCTTTTGAATTTTTTTAATGTTTATTTATTTTTGAGAGACAGAGAGAGACAGAGCATGAGCAGGGGAAGGGCAGAGAGAGGGAGAGGGAAAGGGAGAGAGAGAGAGAGAGAGAGAGAGAGAATCTGAAGCAGGCTCTAGGCTCTGAGCTGTTGGCACAGAGCCTGATGCGGGGCTTGAACTCACAAGCCGTGAGATCATGACCTGAGCCAAAGTTGGACGCTTAACCGACTGAGCCACCCAGGTGCCCCGTTATTATCAATTTTTAATTTTATTTTATCATGATTAGGAAATACACTCTGACTTTAATATCTTTAAACTTATTGTGACCTGTTTTAATTTTGTTGAATGTACTATGTGAACTTGAAAATCATGTGTAGTTTTCAATTATTAGATATAGAGTTCTATAAATGTCAATTAGATCAAGGTCTTTGATATCATTTCCTCGATCATCTGTGTTTCTTATTAAAGTTTTTGATCAATAGTTTGTCAATAGCTAAGATGGTGTGTCAAATCACCTTTTATAAACATGGAACCATTTTTGTCTCCCTTTAATTCTGTTGATTTGATTGCTTCATTTATTTTGGGAGTCTGTTATTAAGCCAATACACATTTATAATTGTTCTTTTTTATTAGTAAATCACCTCATTTACACTACAGATGCCTGTCGCTAGACTTAATGTTAACATTATTTATGCCTTCTTATACTTACAGTTTACATGGTGTATCTTTTTCATCTATTACTTTCAGCCTATATCTTTGTATTTAAAGTTATTCTGCGTCTTGTAGGCAGTTTATAGTTGAGTCTTGCTATTTTAAATGGAGTTTTTAGGCCATTAGTATTTAATGTAAAATTTAATGTTAATGTAAAATACATGAATGGTTGAATTTAGGTCTGTTATTTTACTTTTATTTTCTGTTTCTCCCATCTCCTTTTCATTTATCTTTATGAACTCCCTAGCTCAGAAAACAAAAGTGATTATTTATAAATGTCCAGATGCAGTCATTGCTTTTCCAACTGAGATTATTTCTACAAGGACTTTTGTTCATCCTCATCTAATTAGCCCATTTAAAACTATTACATATTTTAAACAGAACTGGTGGAACCCTTTCACCGCCATCGACGTGGATTAGCAGAGATCTACAGGGAACTAATATTCATAAACTTTGGTATCACCCTATGAAAGGAAGAATTATAACTTTAGAGTTTTAATGATCACTGTTACTTGTTTTGAAGTGTTACAACCCCAGTACAAAAAGATGGTTTTAGGTTTTTTTTAAGAATGTTGAGTTATTATTTGCTTTTATTATTATCCTTTCACTGATGTTTATTAGATGATATGGTTTTAATAGACTCCTATTTTAAAAAAACATAGTCTAAGCATACTAAAAAGTAAAAAAAAAAGTAATGGAATTCTGGATATGGGATCAGTTCCATATTTTTCTCTCTGCTACAGTGTTTAATCTTGGGAAAATTATTTGAACTCTAGCTGTATAGTATTTCAGTGAAAATGGAGAATAAGAGTCTTTCATTCCCAATTTTACAGTGTCAGAGAGTTAACAGATTTTGAAAAAAAGTAATAGAAGTGGAAAAATTGGTCTTTGTAAGAGATATAAATTTCAAACTTTTATTGTAATTGCTGCAAAAATATCAGTTTTGCCTTAATTAAAAATACTCAGGTTTTAAAGGTAAATTTATTTCCTGTTTCTAACTATCAAAAATCCTTTTTCATAACAGTGATTGAAATATTTTACTTTGGACTGTTTAGTAAAAAACAAAACAAAATTAAATTAAAAGATAAAATAAAGTTATTAAATTAATAAAAGAAAAGAAAAAAGAAAAAAAGAAAATGGGTGTTCCATTTTTGATTAAATTTGTTCATAATCCAGTGGTATCAAATGTGGGTTTAAGGTCTGTCTTTAATGATGGATTATTGGTCATGTGTGCACAGGAGTCTTTTCAGTAACCACAGTGTGGGATTCTTGAAGCCTCAATTTTTTCATCTGTGAAGCAGGATACTATGATACCTTACAAACTTTCTGTGAGATTCAATAGAGATAATAAATTAATTCCATTTGCAATTCTTTAAAAAGTTAGAAACATGTTAGCACAAGTTAGCACATGTGAATAAGGCATTGTCCTATTATCATTTGATACATTGATGGTTTAGCAAATATAAATAATACAGTTACATAAGCTTTGAATTGTGTGCTTATATAAACTTTGAAGTTTATAGTGTTTTAGTTTGTCTCTACCTAAAAGTAATCTGTATCAAATACAATTTAAAAATTAGTTGAGGGGCGCCTGGGTGGCGCAGTCGGTTGGGCATCCGACTTCAGCCAGGTCACGATCTCACGATCCGTGAGTTCGAGCCCCGCGTCAGGCTCTGGGCTGATGGCTCGGAGGCTGGAGCCTGTTTCCGATTCTGTGTCTCCCTCTCTCTCTGCCCCTCCCCCGTTCATGCTCTGTCTCTCTCTGTCCCAAAAATAAATAAATGTTGAAAAATAAAAATTTTAAAAAATAGTTGAGGATCCCAGGGTTTTAAACCCTAATAATTCACCAACTATATAACGTTATATAAAACATATTTATTTACTGAAATTAATATGAATCAAAAATCTAAACAACACAGTGACACACAATTCAGTGTGAAAGACAAAAATGTAAACTCCTGTTTTCAGCAATAATAGAATACTGATTTAAAAATCCTGAGTGGGAGAATTAGAGTCATTCAACATGAGCACTGGTTGCCCAGAGAGGAGTGGTGAGGGAAGGGGAAGAGAAAAGGTCATTCCATGAGTTGATTATTTAGAATATATCAGGAAGAATGGATTTTATCTTTTATGATTTTTTTTTCTGAGGTTAGTGTCTTCTAAACCTATAGACATTTTCTAACAATCTTTAAAGGCAGGCTTAGGGTGATTCATTAATAATATATATCATTCTATTTGTAACTCTTTTCTCACTTCTACTCCCTGAGGTCCAAAGCAGATGCATTGTCTTATACCTGGTAAATTTTCTATGGCTATTTGGAAGAATCTGTTACAAAAGATGAATACCATTATTGAACTAGAACAGAAAATATCTCATTGGAGTTATATATATATATACATATATATATATATATATATATATATATATATATATATATCCTTAATAATATAATACTACCTTACTATACATATATATAGTATATATGTATATATATGGAGACTTCTAATATATAGTATATATACTATATATTAGAAGTCTCCAAATCCCCCCTCTTTGTTCTCCTTTTTTTAAATAACGCTTCCACATTTTACCTTGTATTTTACAATCTGAGTTATTAGTTGTAAATCAAACTGGTAAAATAAAGGACTATGATAGCAAGAGAACTAAATGAGAAAACTCAAAGCTAATTTTTTAAGGAAAAAAGTTAAAATGTTACATTAACACACTCAAATAAATATTGTCATCAATGCAAAGACCTGGCGCTTTAGTATGGAGAGGGAGGGTAGGACCAAATTCCAGCTTGATGAGGGCTTGTACTAGAACACATTACTTCAGGGAAGTTTTACTTTCCATAGGGAAAAACAAGGTGTTCTGGTAAAATTAAATCCCTTTAATTCAACAAGAGAATAATACAATCTAGAGACACATTTCTAAAATTTATGATCAAAAAACAAGTCATACTTCAGTATGAGTATCAGAGTTTCACCATGGAGTTCTGTGAATTATTGTCCTATGAGCTAGGGTCAGAGCTAACATGGAGAGAAGAGAGAAAAATGGATGTCTGGACATTTTTCTTTATTAAGCAGTTATACTTCTGGGTAAATATTTATCCTTTTACTTCTATCAGTGTTTTCATCCATGTAATTTGAAATTCCATTTTTAGTTGCAAAATTTTTGAGGATTATTATGTCCACTTGATAAATTAACCACTTTATTATTCATGAACTATTCCTCTTTATCAGAGGTAATATTCTTTGATACGAAGTCAACTTTGTGTCTGATATTCATATAACAATTGCAGTCTAATTTTTGTTTGTGTATTAGCATGACATATTTTTTCATTATTTTACTTTCGAACTATTTGCATCTTAAATTTAAAGTAGGTTTTTTTTTTTTGTAGGCAGCTTATAGTTGGGTCTTGCTCTTTTATATAATATGACAATCTCTGACTCTTAATTGAGGTGTTTGGGCCATTTCTATTTAATGAGAATATTGCCATGATTGGGTTTATATCTACCATCCTGCTACTTTTGTTTCATTTGTTGCTCTGTTGTACCATCTACTATTTGTGCCCTTTTTCATTTCTATATCTTTTTAGGTTAGTTGAGTATTTTTAATAATTTATCTTACATCCTTTGTGGGCTCATTATCTGTAACTCTTTTGCTTCTTTAGTGATTACTTTAGAATTTATGGTATGTATCTTTAATTTATTACTATTGACCTTACAAAAATATTATATCAGTTCACAATAAATTTTTATTTTTTTCTTTAAACAATAAAATATCCTTTGAAGGTTAAAAATAAGAAGATGTATTTTATATCTTAACTACACAGTTACTATTTTAGTGTTATTTATTAACCCAGATGTTCAACTGGCATTATTTTTCTTTGTTCCTGAAGGACTTCTTAATATTTCTTGGAATGGAATTATGCTGGTGATGTTTTTTTAAACCTTTTACATCTGGAAAGATTTTATTTTGTCTTTATTCTTTAAATACATTTGCACTAGAGATGGAATTCTAGGCCAACAATTATTTTTTGTATATTCAATGATACCCCTTTACCATCTCCTGTATTGCCTTGTTTTTAACAAGACTACTGCACTCATTATTATCTTTATACTTCTGTACACAGTGTGTCTTTCTTCTCTGGATGCTTTGAAGATATTTTTCTTTGCCACTAATTTACACAATTTTATTGTTATGTCTCTGTGTAGTTTTCTTTAAATTTCTTCTGCTTGGTACTTGCTGAGACTCGGATATGTGGATTTATTTGTTTCATCAAATTTGGAAATATTTTGGCCATTATTTCTTCAAATAGTTTTTTTCTTTTTTTCAAAAAAATGTTTTAATGTTTATTTATTTTTGAGAGAGAGAGTGACCACACATGAGCAAGCAGAGGAGAGGCAGAGAGAGATGGACACACAGAATCTTGACAGGCTCCAGACTCTGAGCTGTCAGCAGAGTGCCTGCTGCAGGGCTCGAACTCATGAACCCTGAGATCATGACCTGAGCTGAAGGCAGATGTAACTGACTGAGCCACCAGGTGCTCCTCAAATAGTTTTTCCTTTCTCCCACTCTCACACCTCTCAACCAGGTGCTCCAGTTATACATATGAAATGGTTCTTTAGGTTGTACCACGGTTCACACATTTTTTGTTTATTTTTTTCCAGTCTTTTTTCTTTGTTTCATTTTGGATAGTTCCTATTACTATGTCCTTAAAACCACTATTTTTTTTTCCTGACTGATATGATCTTAATTCCATGTAGGGTATTTTTTTCATGTTACACATGGTAGTGTGCATCTTCAGATGGTTGGTTTGGGCCTTTTGTATTTATTCCACATGAATCTGCTTAATCTTTCCTCTGCCTTCTTGAACATATGGAGTATAGTCATGGTAACCCTTTAAATATTTCATCTAAAGTTTCTTTTATCTGTGTCATTTCTGGGTCTGCTTCTATTGATTAATTTTTCCCCTCATTATTGATTGTATTTTCCTGCTTTTTGCATGTTTGATAATTTTTGTGTGCTTCTTACAAATTGTATTTATCTTACTGGATGATGGAGAAGTTTTTTAAATGTTTATTTTTATTTGTTTTGAGAGAGAGACAGAAAAAGAGTCTGAGTAGGGGAGGGGCAGAGAGAGAGAGAGAGAGAGAGGGAGAAACCCAAGGAGGTTCCACACTGTCAGTGCATAGCCTGATGCAGGGCTCAAACTCAGAAACCATGAGATCATGCGCCAAAACCAAGAATTGACCCTTAACTGACAGAGCCACCCTCTGCCCCGAGATTTTTTTTGTTTTTAAATATATTCTTGAGTTTTGTTCTAGGATGCAGATACTTAGAAAATCTTGAACCCTGCTGAGGCTGGTGTTTAAGCTATTACACCAGCTAATAGCATCAGTCTAATTTACCTTGAATCTGAGATAATATCTTCTGAATACTGTACCCAAAATTCTATGAATTGTGTGTTTGTCCATCTGACTGGTGGAATTCCACTTTTTCCTGGCTCTGAGTGAGCACTAAAGGTTTTTTTTTCTTTGCTTCTGTTGGGTGTTTTTTTTCCACCCATGGGAAATTTTCTCATAAATATGCACTGATAAGTACTCAGATGAAGACTCAAGAGAGATGGTCAGTAGACCTCTAAAATGCTTCTTCTGTGCATTTCCCTCTTCTTTTCCTTACAAACTCCAATTGCTTGGGTCATCTCAAACTTCAAACCCCATGTTCTTAATTCGGGGAGACCACTGGGCTCCTTCTAGTATTTCCCTTTCTCTTCTGGAGCTTGGAAACTTTCTCAAAGCAATAAGCTGGGGAAGTCAAAGAGCGCATTTTGTTTCTCTTTTCTCAGAGATTGCTGACGTGATCTGTTTGATGTCAAATATCTGAAAACTGTTCTTTCTTATATTTTGCCTGTTTTATTTTGTTTTGTTTGATGTTGATCCCGGTAGGAAGGTAGATCAGTTCTTATTAACCTATTTTGATCAGAAGTAGAAGTCCTTTAATACACAGATACACAATCATTTAATAATTTCGGGATGCCAAAACTTTCAGCTTTTCAAGAATGCCAAAGATGCCAAACTATATCATTTCTGTTTCCTGATTTCTGTCACAAATCTAATAAAAAATGAATCCTAACTGTCATATTGTATTTTTGGAGAATAAATTCAACTTGAGTGCTTTTAGAAATGGGTCTCTTAGCCTGTGGAGAAATGAACCTTTATCACTCCCAGAGTGCATTCTGAGTTCAGTGAATACAATGTAAATTATAATGTTAACCTCAGCTTCACCCCCCCCATCAAAAAAATCCCTTCATGCATGGAATATAGAAGTTTTGAGTTTATGACATGCAAACATTTTAAATCAGAAAAATCAATGCATTATAGAAACTTCAAAAATAGTTGACATACATGAATAAAAAATGAATAAGCACAATATGGAGAACATTTTATTATTTTGAAATGAAGTACATTATCGGGGTTGGTTAACAAAATTCTGTTTTGTATTTTTTGAAGCAGAGTATAAGAAGAATTGTGGAAAGTGATTTCTGACCCAAAGTCTGAAAAGCTTGATTACATAAAACCCACTGAAATAAGTCATTTAATGGTAAAGAAAGTAAAAAAGGAGGTAGATTTGCCCCCTTATTTGTCCCTAATTATCTTATTCAGAGCATTTATGTACACTAAAGCAATAGTGAACATAACTCCAGCAGTGTTTCAGACTGGAGGATCAGAATAGATCACTGAAATTCATATATGGTATGCTGTATAAGCTATTTCAGAAGGAGGTCAACTTACCTGGTTGTTATTATTTTGTAATTTTGTTATTTACACAGGGAATTCCTCCTTATTTTCAAATTAATATTAGTAATTTTATAATACAATATTATTCTGACAATTTTAATGAATGGGCTCTAAGATGGAGTTTCTATAGGAACATGTGACTGCCTATTGTTTATGTCAGATTTGATTGTAGATGTCTCTTATCTTTGCTGTGGATTATTTCTCCCTGTCAATACTATTTACCCAATATCTATATTTTAAACTTGTGAATGGGATATGACTCTAATAAATCTAAAGAACAATATATCTTCTTATTTTCTTGGCACTTATAATCTCTTTGAAATTCACCTTAATGGGTTTCAATGCTTTCATTTTATGTAGATGAATTCAATAGAACATGATGTATATTCTCTAAATCGTAATTTCATTTTCATATGTTGACCATTTATTTGACATTAATAAAAGCATTAAATGGATGAATTTTCCACAGTGCAGGCAGTTAATTAGAAATATGTATATAGAAATATATTCTAATATGTTATAATATTAAATATTGTTTTATATATAGTTAATATATATTAGAAATATGTATTATATATATTGGAAATATATATTTCTAATATATATACATTGGAAATATATCCTTCATATACATATATATTAGAAATATATATTAGAGAAATGGCTTATTATTTGTCACCAATGTTATTGCATATAATCATTTATTGAGTGACTGTTAAGCATAAGATACTATGTTGAGGTTAGTGAAGGGTACTAAGAAATGTAGGACATATTCTCTGACATATGACAGGCTCCCAAAGACTTATATGATAAGCAGAACATAATTTCCTTAAAAAAATAAGTGAGGTCTAAGGTTTCTATGAGAATAGTAATTGCATTGGTTGGTTGGAAACTTACTTGGATATGAGGTTGTTAGAAGAGTTTTGGTAGAAATACTGGCTTGAAGATTTTTATTTAAAGGATGGATAGGATTCGTTTTCATAGGAGAAGATACAGTGTGGTATGTACAAGATTACAAAGTCAAGAGAAAGCAAATGAGGTGTAGTCCTAGTAAATTAATCTTAGCTAGCACTGGCCATTTGTGCCCTATGCATTGGTCATTCTCTTTAAATGCTCTGTTCAGTATCCAGAATTCTCAAGGTGGAGCCCTTGACCTTCTTATAAGGACATTTGGAGTCTAATTTCTTTCTTTTTTTTTTTTTTAATTTTTTTTTCCAACGTTTATTTATTTTTGGGACAGAGAGAGACAGAGCATGAACGGGGAAGGGGCAGAGAGAGAGGGAGACACAGAATCGGAAACAGGCTCCAGGCTCTGAGCCATCAGCCCAGAGCCCGACGTGGGGCTCGAACTCACAGACCGCGAGATCGTGACCTGGCTGAAGTCGGACGCTTAACCGACTGCGCCACCCAGGCGCCCCTGGAGTCTAATTTCTGACACCCTTACTTACTTTGGAGAGTCCTTAATCAGTACACAGTTGAGTGGTTCCTGACTTACCCTGCCATCTTGACATTATATCCTGGCTTCCTCCCTGGATATCCAAGTGTGCTAGTGATAATATAAACTTTGTTATCTTTCTTAAGACTATGCCTGGGCTTTTAATTGCTTTGGGGGTAGTGGTAAGGGGAGAACAGGATATGGGACAGATAGTTGAGATTTAGATAATTAAGATTTATATAGCTAAGAATTTAAAGAAATCTACGTTTAAAAAGTGGCAAATTATTTCATTAGATAATGCGTCAAAAATGTTTATGTTTTCTAGATATTCTGTGTATATGGGTGTAGGTGTGTGGGTTATATGTGTTTTAGTGATCAGTATTCCATTGGACATATGTGGAGGATAAGACATATACTAGTCATGAGACTAGTACAGGTAAATTAACAAATTAAGGACAGTAATTTAACAGAATCTATTATCTCTAACAATGTCTATTCTGAAACATATTAATTGGTTCAAGTAATCAGATATAATATATAATATATAAATTACTTTCATATTTTTTTAAATAACACTGTCGCTTTGGAGGGGCCATTGGTGATGCATAGCCCAGATTTTAGAAAAACATTTTAATCATACTTGGAAATATGTTATCTTAAATTCTACTCAGTGAGAATGGCTGTTTCCTAAACTAAACATTTTACTATCTCTTTAGAATAAGAAAAAAATGGCCATATAGTTCACAAATAACAGATTCTGTTATAAATCATTAAAAGAGGAGCAAGTTGGGTTGTATTTCTACTGTTGTATTATATGTTAATTTATGTAAACAGTAAGTAAAGCAGAACTACAACAAGTTTTTCACCCCCTTAAATCTCTTGTGAAAACCACTTATTTCATTAGTAGAGATTAAATATCTGTGTTGATAGTCTAGAGTATTTCTGAGAAGTCATAGTGTTCTGAGGCAAGGGATCATTTTTTTTCTAGAAGTATTTAAGTGACTGTCAACATAGTTTTCTTAACAATTAGCAGAGAAGTGACATTTTAGAAGTCACTGATTTTTTAGATATGCCTCTTTATAAAGTATAATGGTTTGAATGGGGGCCCCACCAAAAATATGTCCACTTCCTAAACCACAGAACCTGTGAATTAGAAAAAGGGCTTTTTCCACCTTCTCTGAAAAAGGGGTTTTTGCAGATATAATTAAGTTAAGGATCTCTGGATAAGATTCTCCCAGGTTATTAGGACAGCCCTAAATCCAAGGACATATCCTTATAAGAGACACACAGAGGGAGGAAGAGAAGATCATGTGAAGACAGAAGCAGAGACTGGGACAGTGTAGCCAGGAAGAATGCTGGGAGCCACCAGAGGCTGGAAAAGGCAAGGAAGGATTTTCCTTTAGAGCCTCCAGGGCATGTGGCCCTCAAGACACTGTGATTTGGACTCTAGCCTTCAGAACCGTGAGAGAATAGATTTTCAACTTAAGCCACCAAGTTGATATACATTGTTAAAACAGCCCTGGGAAAGCAATAATAAAAATAACTCCTTTTTTAAACTCCTTTTTTTTTTTTTTTTTTTTTTTAAATTCCTGAATCAGGTCCCATCTACTTTCTAAAGCAGCATGACCAATATTAAATAATAATAATAATGAAAGGGGCGCCTGGGTGGCTCAGTCGGTTAAGCGTCCAACTTCAGCACAGGTCACGATCTCGCGGTCCAGTGAGTTCGAGCCCCGCGTCAGGCTCTGGGCTGATGGCTCAGAGCCTGGAGCCTGCTTCCGATTCTGTGTCTCCCTCTCTCTCTGCCCCTCCCCCGTTCATGCTCTGTCTCTCTCTGTCTCAAAATAATAATAATAATAATAATAATAATAATAATAATGAAAAGTTAAGAAAGATCTCAACCCAAAAGGCAACATTGGCAAAAGAAAGCATTAGAGTAGCAGGAAATGACCGTGTGAGAAGATTCTTGGTGGTGGCATTAGATGCATAAGAAGGATGGTTCTCACTTTGCAATCAAGGAAATATTATCTCAATTATCCAAAGGAATTGTGTTCTTCTGGCTAGTCAGCCACACCTCTTATGCTAATGTCTGGAAGCAAATTAGGAAGTGAATACCAACCTTGCATTTATTCCTGTCTACCAAGGCCTTTGTTTTTCAAGAAGAGACAGAAAAGACACTTGGATGGAATACAATGAATACTGCACAGAGGGTTTTTGTTTGTTTGGTTTTGGGGTTTTTCCAAGCTAAGAGCAAAGCGTATTTACAGTAAAGAAATCAAATTATTTCTAAATAAATAAATAAAAGCAGAGCCAGGAATTATACCCACCAGAATAAAAGTAAATGACTTATCTTTATGGTAATCTAATTCACAAGTATTACACATCAATTAGTCATCTCTGAGCAGAAATCAGAGAACACTACTAGACAAATCTATATTTATGGAGAGGATGTAGGATTGGGGCAGAAAGATTTTCTTCTTATGCTTAACCTTAATCCTATTAAAGTCCTTTACTACTATGTTATCTCACAATTGTGAGTAACAATTCAGTTCTTAATTGTTACTTTCTATTTTTTCCAAATCTCTGATATTATTGCCACACCATCTTTTATTATTTGAACTTGCTGTGAATTTTTAGAGGCTATTATTTTGACCACAACTGTGGGATATGTGTCTGATGACATACAGAAACCAAAAGCATGGACATATGTATTGTCAATGTCAAGTGAAACGTATTTAAAGAATATTTTATAATGAGTAGTTATAGATTTTTATAAAAGTAGTATGATATTCCATCTCTTGACAATAACAGGTTGAAAATGTTCATTTCTCTCTTGGTCCTTTACTTGTCTGAATGACAGTGGGAAATGTTTTTAAGTTTCAAAATGCCAGTGCATACATTGCAGTGATGTTTTCTGTTGTTGGTCAGGTTACTTAGACTTTGTGTCCTGGTTTCCTCAATCTGTCAAATGAGCGTAACAAGCACTCCTGGTCTTCAGAAGAACAAGTGTGGGAGGAGAAAATAGGTCCCGGTGGCGTGGTGGAGGAAGAAGTTATTTTTGAAACAAGTATCATGTGTCTTCAGGAATTAAATTTGGTTTAAGATTTTTTTTCTCTTTTCTGAATAGGCTATTACTATAAACATTTGAAAAATTTTTTATGCAAAGACTATTATTTTCTGTAAACTATATTTTATAGTTGATGAAATTTGTATAGTAGTTTTTATAGTTATTTTGAGTTTTTGTAGTATTTGAGGAGAAAATAAGAGGGAAACTGATACTAATAATGTTCAATAAAACAAACATTGTTTATATTGCTATATATTAAAATCTTAAGAAATTTACTTAATATGTGCCTTACAAAGACTAGAGGGTGTGCACAGCCCATAATAATGGCAAAGAATAGCATTTATTGAACACTTAATATCTTCCAAGCAATAAAATATGGCCTGCCTTACTGGATCCTCAACAATAATCCCTGAAGAAGAGTGCTCTGACTGACACCATCTTATAGATGGGTTAATAAGGCAAAGAAAGCTTAAATGACTTGCACCAAATGTCTTAGCAAGTAAGTGACAGAACCAGGACTCAAACGGCTTGACTCAAAGCATTTCTTAACTATGCTATCATATTACATCAGCTTCAGTATCTTCTACAACTATCTTGTGAAAGTCAAGTACAGCTTTGAAATGTACCTAGCAAGTGGAGCCAATCCATCTGAAGTTCTAGAGTAATTTTCTGAAGTCTTATGTCATTTTTCATAGGCATTTAGTACCTGATGAATTCTTCAGGCATTTTTTGTTATTGTTTTTCATGAATATTACAGAAGTTTGAAAGTCTACTTCCCCCCGCCCAACTCATCTGTCTCTCTTTCTCTTTTTGTGTGTCTCTTTCCCTCACATACACACACACAAAGTCTCTTTATGCTTCTTTGTCCATTGTCTCTTCTATGTGTTTTTTCTCCTCAACTGAAGTCTCCCACCTCAGCTATCCAAAGTTGCCCATAATATGGAGAGAATATATATAATTTGTGTTTTATTTAAAATATATATTGAATTGAACAGTGATGACTTCTATAGTAAATTGTCAGTAGAACAATTTATTTTCTCTGAAAATAAGTTGCCTCATATGGAAGTGTGGGCCTCCAGTGCTTTACCTGATTCCCTAAGAGTCAGTGAACAGATGAGAATTGGTTGTTATCAGTGAGATACATTTAGAGGTACAAAAATCATAATAAATAAATTGTTCAAGATCATTAACATTATAATAACAGCAAAATAAAATTACTTGGATAAGTCTGTTCAGCTAATTAGATAGAGTTATTGGAGCATTTGTGTGTTTAGAGTTTAATGCTGTAAATCAGCAATTCTGTCAACATATATCAAGTGCCAAAGAGAGAAGCAATATTGCCAATTATGGCTGAATGGAAGGAATACTAAACTTGGAATCAGAGACTTAATTTAGAATCTGGTCCTTTTTATGTTATCCAGAAGAGCAATGACAAATAATAGAGTTTTTCTAAGCCTCAATTTCCACACTGCCAAATAAAAAAAAGCAAAACACAGGTTTCTTGAGATTATTTGGGGGATTAAAAAGTAATGTATGTAAAACCACTTACCATATATTTTTATAAAGTCTTTTTTTTTTCTTTTTCTACTTTCACAATTAGAGAAAAATCATCCTCATTTTCTCATGAGAACATAACTGCAAGTTTGGCTGGGAAATGTAATCTTTATTTTGCCAAAACATTGTCCCAGCACATGTTCATGGATTTTCTGATTGAAGAAAAAGTGGAGAATGGACAGAAGGAGAACATTACATTAGTCAGAGTTTTTTAGAGGAACAGAATGAATAGGAGATGTATATTATATAAAATGCATACACACACACTCACACACACACACACACACACGCACACACACTCAAGCTAGAGACCTAGGAAGGTTGGTGAGCTAGTGATACAGAATTCAGGCCATCTTCAAAGGCCTGAAAATCAGGGCAGCCAGTGCCATAAATCCTAGTCCAAGAGTAAGAAAAGATGAGCTGAAATGTCCTAACTCAACCAGTGAGACAGGAAAAAGAAGGGGAGTGAATTACTCTTTCCTCTACCTTTTGTTCTATTCAGGCACTCAATGGATTGGATGATGCCCACACACATTGCAGAGAGTAATATGTTTTGCTCAGTCCAACAGTTTGAATGCTAATATCACACACACACACACACACACACACACACACATACACACACACATCCAGAAATTATGTTTAATCTGAGCACCTTGTGACCAGTCAAGTTGACACATAAAATTAACCATCACAAACACTAAGGGTTTTTCCTACTATACCATATTACAAAATGCAAAGGAACTTGGAGAGTTCTAAAATCCCAACTTTTCTGAAACATGTCCACATTAATAAGGCAAAAATAACTTGGGGGAAATATTTTTGTGTTTTTTCAAATTGTCTTTTACTCTTTCTTTTTCATATGTGTTGATAATGTGATGATATCCAGATATCACATTTACCAACTTGTTTTCCTACATACATTGCTTCATAAGTTTCAAATTTTTAAATGTTAGACATAGTCTTTGAACACTTTTGTAGCCCTCCCCACATGTGTACACACACACACATACACACACGCACACATACACCCTCATCATGATGTTTCTCACATTGTTGGAAATTTTGTCCTATGCTAAATATTCAGCACTCTTTCTGAATTCTACCTTCAAGGATAAAGAAAAAGCAGCAAACTTTTCATTTCCCAAGTGAGGATTAATACTTAAAACCATGGATGGGAGCCCAGTTAGTCCATTACCAGATTTAATGGTTTTTGAAGGGATCAGTTAGAAATCATTATAGTTGATGGGTAAAGGATGAGACCAGGAATATGTGAGTGTTCTAGTATTGAGCATTTGTTAAAACAGCCATTAATCAGGTGTTAACCTTACTATTTATAATCATAAGCAAAAATGCAGCACATTAGAAATAAGCCTACTTGTTAGAATTATTCATTTGAAAATCAGTCAACCACAGACTTTCCTGACATCAAAAAGGCTGAAAGAACACTGGGTGATTGCTTAGGAAATTTATGACACCAACATGAGTATCTTTCACATTCCACAAAAGAAATACAACAAATCTTTTGCTGACAAAGCTGTAGTCATTACAGATTTTATATTTCAGTTTACGGAGGAAGAGCTTCTCTCAAGCAGATGGCTTGTTTTATCACAGGAACTTTTTCACAGGAGAATCGCTTAGGAGAAAAACTTCAAATAGATTTGGGTTGAATCCTGAGTCTACCAGATATAAGCGGTTTGACCTTGGCAAAGATATTTAATCTTTTTGAGTACCAATTTTTTACCTTTAAATTTCTTCATTTACCCATTAATTTTTTATTCAACAACACTTTTTAAGTGCTTATCACATGCCAGAAACTATGGTGGGCACTAAGGATATAAAAATAGAGAAAAGTGTCCCCTGCCTTCAGAATGAATCAGAATGCTCATCTCCTATGATGAGCATTAAATGTGTGTGCATTAAAAGAGGGAGCATGTATAAATAATTATCACTGTTCTGAATCATCCTGGTAATTATCTTATTCTCTTTTGAAAAGAACTTTCCATGGGTTGTCTCTTCTAATTTCATCCAAAGGCAGCAACTTTAGCAATATACCCAACTACTTGACTTCAGCAAGACACTTTGTCATCTAGCCAAAGATGAGTTTCATGTGTGACCTTCTTTACAGTTGTGGATGGCTGCATGACTAAGTTCTGGCCAATGAAGGAAGTAAATGTGACATTGCCATGCTCAGGCTTTGTCCCCTCCCAGAATGCATGAGCACATGTGAGTACTCAGACCCCTTTCTTTTTCTTGCTATCCACAAGATGACCAGGAATTAGAGACGGAAGTCACAGAGGATGGCAAAGTCACATGACCAGCACTGCTCTATTTTGGTCTTTCTTAATTATAACAGCATGGTTGTATCCTAACTAACACAATATATCTGTGACATATACAGTTAAGACCTAAATATTTATTATCTTGAATGCTAGAAAGGACATCAACATATTAACCTTCATCACTGAAAAATATTTTTTTGAAAAATATTTCTTGATTCATCTTTCAAACTAATACTGTGTTATTAAATATCTCTCTAATTCTACTTCCCTACTTTACTAATTTTTTTCTTTTAGTCAAATTATCTTATAATAATTACAGTGCAAGAAAAATTGCTTATACTCACAAAGGAAAAAAAATCTTAGTCTTTGTTGGTGTCCCTTCTATTTTAAGTAATACCTAATAAAGTAAAATTCATGAACAACAAAATAATTAGAGCATTCTTTTGAAATCTGAACCCTTTATTATATTTTTATAATTTTTTAAAATTTATGTAGTCTTCAAAACACCCAGATAGTTTTGATATTTGACAAAATTGAGAAATAGTATTTAAACAAGTCCTATATCTATTTCTTTTTTTTAATATGAAATTTATTGTCAAACTGGTTTCCATACAACACCCAGTGCTCATCCCAACAGGTACCCTCCTCAGTGCCCATCACCCACTTTCCCCTCCCTCCCACTCCCCATCAACCCTCAGTTTAATGAGAAACCTATATATATTTCTAAATTAATTTTCTAGATTTGATCTTTGCCCTCTCCATAATGCATAAAAACTTCTAAATGTAATAGGCTGAAATAAATATAACATAAAAATGAGAATATTCCTTTTAGCAGTGTAGCATTGATAGGAGTACACAGCATATTATGATGTTTAACCAACAGAATCAAATTTATAGAAAGAAGTGAGTGCTTCCTTATCTGGGTGACTCCTTAGGATTTTAAACACTTAGATAGTTATAGTGATGTTGACAGTGTCTTTTAGAAATATCTTTTGAAATCTCTTTTAGAAAGTACAGCATGTCCTCTTGAATTTCTTCACTGATAGAAAATTTTATTGAAGATATAATTTAATATACCAATTAACAGTGACTCAAGGCCAAATCTTATATATAAGATGAACAATAAATTATAAACCAATATTTCAGATGAATAAAAAAAAGCTTGAAAATGGTGAGATTATTCTTGTACTTGCATCCTATTTTAAGTTTTGTTTCTCCCATAAATGGTATATTTAAATATCCAGGAGCAAAGACCAGAGATATCTCTTGCCTTCTAAATCACCTCGGGGTTAGGCCACCTTGTCTGAAGTATAATCCCAGTCCACGATTTTCAAAGGAAATGCCACTGATGGGTGTCAGAAGGAGAGAAAGTGACCAGTCCTGGAAGAATGCTTGTGTTTCTTTTTTAATCTACAGAGTCAGATCAGTTTTTATCCTCAATGTTTTTGCATAGTCCTAGAAGTGGTGAAATAGAAATGCTTTTGCTCACAGCTATACCATCAGGATGATCTTGCAGACTTTTAAGAGACAGAATAGGCATCGAAGAGAAAGTTATGACCCAAAAAAACGTGAACAAAGTTTTAATTAAATATATAATAAATAGTTATAAGAGGTGGCATTCAATACAGGTTAAAATAATAAAACAAATACCATTGATTGAATGTCAAACCAGTATCTAGTAATTTTAAAATACAGTATCAATAATACATATATAAAATAAAGATATTACACTTGACATTTACAGATTAAAAAAACAAAAATGGAGCTTAGAAAATTGGTCAAGAATATGTACCATTTAAGTAATCAAACTCATTTTAAACTCAGGTATGCCTAATCCGACTGCCATGAGCTTACCACTCTAAATTTCAGTTTTTAGGGTGAAATCTGACCTAGAAGGAAGAACTCTGTCCTTAGCCTTAACTCTGAGTTCAGTGGTTCTCACTGAAAGCCAGGGGCTCTGTGAATTCAGTAAGGTTATATCCAGCCGCATTCTAGGTCTGTAGCCCCTTTAGAGTTTACATGTCTAAATGTTCTCCTATAGATAGTTACCCTCTTCCTGGGTGTCACAGCAAGATGTCAAAGAAAGCAGCTTAACTACATGCTTGTCTCCCCACCAGTGGATAGGTTGTTACTACTCACTATTTCCCTTTGCCTACCATCTTTCAGCAGAATTTTCTGAACATGAAGTTGTATTACAATCAAGGTCCATTTAAAGCAATCATGTATAAAACTGTCAATTATGCTTCATTTCTATATCAGTAATATAATTTAATATATTTTTCTGGGACCAAAGAGTCTATTTTGTTTCCTATTTCATTGGCTTCTTGATAGTGACATCATTATTTTACTTTTCCCATCTATCTACTGAATATTACCATTAATGCTGACATTCAGTTGACTCTTGGCTCAGCTCATTGTAAATCCATTTGATTTTGTCTAATTTGTTTCCTTCCCTCTCCTACCCACTCACCCCAAGACAATCCAAGTGGGTAACTAAAACACTAGTTGATTTTCTTGGGAACTTAGGTCAGAAGCTCTGTTTGTGATCAAAGGGTCTAATGCTGCATTCCTTGTACCATTTACCATTGGTAGTTGTTATATTTACCAGGTCTTTATTCTTACCTAGTTATTCTGACTTTATTCCTTTATGTTTTATTAAAGCAAGAGGTTAAAAAATGAGTTCAATTTTACAGTTACCTTAGAATTATCATTAATTTAGTGTTCCTTTCTATTATTAACAAAGTTATTTTCCATCTAGTCATATTTTCTTGAGTATATAACGAAATGAGCAACAAGTCCAAATTTTAGAGCACAGAACTGAAAGTTATGAGGACTTAAGAGTTTCTTAGTTATGGTAATTTTAGTGCCATGGGCATAGAAATTAATTAAGATGTATATGAGATATTGAGTCATATACAAAACAAATGCTTTATACTTACCTTTAAGTGTAATGTTTGTGTGCAACCTATTAAAGTTCAGCCCAGACTATAAAACCATAGTATGTATAGGTAGTGTTATTTCGTATTTGAAGAGAAAAATAGCAGCAGGAACGCTCACGATGAATCTGCTCCATCTGCTCTTTACATTGTCCACAAGCCCCTGGTAACCATGGCAACACCACTGGAGAGGAGGGTAAACAGAGCTACTACATAGGTATATTGTCCAACATGGAAAGCAATAACCATGTATGACTCTTTAAACTTAAATTAACCAAAATTAAATAAAATGAAAAAAGTCCGTTCCTCGGTCTCTTACATTTTAAGTGCTCAATAGCCAAATGTGACTGGTAACTACCATCCTGGATAGTATAGGTAGGAAACAGTTACATCATTAAAGAAAGTGCTATTGGACAATGCTGTTTTATAGTACTTTGTGTGTTACCTTAAATGGCGCTTAGTCTGAGATAATGAAGAAACCAGAAGCAACAGTACGTGGAGAAATGATAACTGTGGTTATAACTAAATACTTCACTAATGCATGTAGGCTGCATGTCACTTAAGTGTTTGAGTATCATCTATTTGGTATACTGGGTAATTAAAGGGCAGCATTCAGATAACAAAAGACATTACCCAGATGAAGGCAGAAACTTGAGTGAATATAAAACCTGACATATTGAGCAGGCTACTTTGATACGCACACACACATACGCGCGCGCACACACACACACACACACACACACACAGTCCTAGACACTTATTGAATGAAAAAGCAAAATCAAAATATAAAATAACAGTCCCCATGACATATGCTAGTGTACCATGTTAGGGGAAAATCAAATGGTATTTATATGATATTGATGTGCCTCACTAAAAAGTAAAAATTTTAATTTGGACTCTACTTAAAATGATGCATGGTGAAGTCCCAAAATTACTTCTGGTGGTGTCTTTATTTCTACTTTTCCATTTCTTTTTTTTTTTTTTTTTTTTAATTTTTTTTTTCAACGTTTATTTATTTTTGGGACAGAGAGAGACAGAGCATGAACGGGGGAGGGTCAGAGAGAGGGAGACACAGAATCGGAAACAGGCTCCAGGCTCTGAGCCATCAGCCCAGAGCCCGACGCGGGGCTCGAACTCACGGACCGCGAGATCGTGACCTGGCTGAAGTCGGACGCTTAACCGACTGCGCCACCCAGGCGCCCCTCTACTTTTCCATTTCAAAGAGAGTGCGAACTATTTGGAGCCTCTTGCCCATCCTGTCTTATTCAGTCTTTATCCTGCAGTGACCCATGGACAGTAGGACAGACCTGGCTTTGAATTTAAGCACTGTTTCTTAATGAGTTCTATGACCATCACTAAACCTGAACTTTCTCATCTCTAGAGTGGGGACATCACTGTATCCGTCTCTTAGGGTTCCTGTGAAGATAAGCATGATAGAGCATGGTAGGTTGGTATCCCCTGCACCAAATGCTCACAAACCGGGACTCAAGGCATTATTGTAACACCTACTCTTTTTCCCCAGCACCTATGTATTCATATGCTTATCAGCCTTTCTCTTCATATCTTCTGTTTTCTATCTTTTTCTACTTCCTTATTCCCCTCACCCCTCCTTGGAACTCAAAGGAATGAATCAGGAGAGTCAGAAGAGAATGAGCCCAGGAAGTAAAGAAAAAGGAGAAAGGAAGTAGGAAGAGAGGAAGGAATGGCAAGCATTTGTGAAAGGGAAAGATACGCTTCCTCTTTCAGTTCCTAACCAAAAAAAACTTTAATGTATTTTATTCTTTCTTTATGCTAGGGAATCAGTTTGACTTTTAAACCAAAGTAATGATTTGTTTCCTTGAATTAACTAATAGGTGAACAGTATTTTTGTTTTTTTTTTTAAGTCCTTAGGTGGTCATATAATATTAACGACTTGTCTTTTATCTAATTCATTCTTTTCTTCAAGAAATATGAACACCAAGAGGAAAACTTTTATGTGTTTGATTATGTTGTCTCTGGAAATTTCCTAATGTAAAGCTTTGTTGAGAAATTATTTCATTAAGTCCTCCATTAGTAAGCTGCTTGTAGTGCTTCATAACCTAAGCATTTGCTCCATCATCTCTCCAACTCTGAGCGCTCTCTGCCAAAGCATATCTCGCTAACTAGAGCAGGTGAAAAATGTTTATTCTGCTCTAGTTGGTGACTGAAAGTTGCCCTGCAGAATGGTCACAGAAAACCTCAGACCTCATTGCCCGAGCACTATGGAGGAGCACGCCTGAGCACGTGGAAGACATGCAGTTCCACCATCTCTGGTTGAGATGAAAGCAAATGGATGCCAGCCTCATCATTTCTAAAATGGAAATGATTACCCCTGCCCTATCCACTTTGGGATATTGCTGACTACTTGATTTAAAAAAATATTTTTTAAATCAAAGCACTGTATACATGAAACAGCTTGCTTTTCTTCAGTGTGATGCAAGATATTGCATAAATTTGGTATGATTCCCAAGGTAGAGCCAACCAATAACTCTAAGAAGATAATCTCTAGTATGAGCCTAATTAACCTCAAGACAACTAGTTAATTCAGTGGGGAAAAAATAGGAAACCGGTTATTTGGAAGAGTATCTGGAGGAGTAGATGCACTGCTTTCCCAAGACTTAAAGTAAGTGCTCACCATACCACAGGTTATTTACATACAATTCTTACACGAAGACCAAATCCTATCTGTTTTATCAGTGATGCCACTTCCTCCCTATACCAAACAAGACAGAACCAGAAATTTTTCTCTCCCTCCTTGACTTCTTAGTCCCAGCAATAAGTTCATCTCACTGTCGGACTCAAAATCTTGGAGTCATTCTTGATTTTTCCCTTTCCCCGCACAGCTACAAAGTATATTATTCACACCCATCTTTTTTCTCTTCATTTGTACTAAACCACTCCAGGCCAGGCCCTTGTGATTTTTGTCTGGACAATTACAGTAGAGTCTGAGGTATACCCACTTTCAACCTCTTTTCATCTTTCCTGGACCACATGGTTCTAAGGATTTAATATCCCTAACGGCCCAATTCAAAATGTGTAAAAAATGTTCAAGCTGCCACCTCTTCTTGTAAAAGGCAAGTAGTGCAGAGTGTAAGAGGCTGAACTTTAGAATTAAAAATTATCCCCTATACTTATAAAAGGGGGATAATTATTCTTCCATTCAACAAATATTAATTGAGTACTTACTACATGTCAGACACTGGATTAAGGTACAGATTACATAAAATAAGGGATGTGGGTTAGTCAAGAAAGCACCTAATTAGGCACCCAATAAATGTTAGTACCAGGAAGAGAAGAAACTGTTGCTGTCTTTAAGCTTTGCTCCTAGCGTGTGTGATGCTACAACCACTATGAGCTTGCACTTGTTTATTCCACTCTTTCTTCTCAACCTTTCATCACCAGAAGATTCATCAAAACTGTCGTATTCTCCACAAAGCCTCTCTGATTCTAGAACACTTTACTGTGATGGTTTTTAAGCTTCCAACACAGCTTCTTCATTAAAATATTCCTCAAATGGCCAGTGTCAGAAAGACGAAAGATACCAAATGCTGGCATGGATGTGGAGAGAAGGGAATACTTCTGCAATGTTGGTAGAACTGTCAGTTGTACAGCCACAATGAAAAGCAGAATGGAGGATCTTCAAGACATTAAAAATAGAATTACCATATTATCCAGCAATTCTACTTCTGGAATATATCCAAAAGAAATGAAAACGCTAACTCAAAACAATCTATGTAATAGCATTACTTACTGCCCCCTCCTGCCATGTTCATAATGGCATTATTTACCATAGCCAAGACAAGGAAATAATCTAAGTGCCCATGTTATTATTCAGCCATAAAAAATGAGGTAAATCTACCATTTGCAACAACACGGATGGCCCTTGAGACATGCTAGATGAACGAAGTCTGACAAAGACAAATATTATGTGATCTCATTTACATTTGGAACCTTAAAAAAAGCTCATGAAAAAGATGGGGCACCTGGGTGGCTCCGTTGGATAAGCGTCCGACTTCGGCTCAAGTCATGATCTCACCATTCATGAGCTTGAGCCCCGCGTTGGGCTCTGTGCTGACAGCTCAGAGCCTGGATCCTGCTTCCAAGTCTGTGTATCCCTCTCTCTGTCTTTCTGCCCCTCTCCCACTCATATTCTCTCTCTCTCTCTCTCTCTCTCTCTCTCTCTCTCAAAAATAAATAAACATTAAACAAAAATTTAAAAAAAGAGATCAGACTTGTGGTCACCATAGGAAAAGAGTAGGGGAGGAGGCATTGGAAGAAGATGGTCAAAAGGTATAAACTTCTAGTTATAGGATAAATATGTACTAGGGATGTTACATACCACATGATGACTAGAACTAAGGCTGCTGTAGGCTATCCAGGAAAGTCGTTAAGAGAATAAATCCTAAGAGCTCTCATCACAAGGAGATTTTATTTTCCTTTTTTTCTTTTTTTTTTTTTTGTTGTATCTACATGAGATGGATGTTAGCTGAACCTATATGTTAATCATTTCACATTATGTATAAGTCATGTCATCATGCTATATGGCTTCAACTTATGCAATAATATGTATCAATTACTTCTTAATAAAACGGGAAAAAAGAAGAAAAGTCATCAATGCAAATAAGGGCTTTTTTTTCCATAATCTTTCCATAATCTTTCTAGGGTATACCTAGAAAACTTAAAATGTCTCTTAAACACAGAAGATGCTCAGTGATAGTTCATAAATGAATAAATGAATGAATGAAGAATAATTGAATATGAATTTGCAAGTGAGAAGGGGAATTGTTGCACAATCTCTTTGGACTAGTTTTTCATGAACCTGCAAGTATCAGAAAATGCAAGTTGGAATCAAGAAATCTGAATTCTACATTGAGATTGATTAAGGGCTTGCTGTTTAGACTTCATGAAATAATGTAACCTTGCTGTGTCTCATACATTCATCAATTCAGCAAATTTTTGTTAAGCATCTTCTATCTGCCAAGCAAGAAAACATTTCCTACAAAGTTTGTTTTTACCTAACTTCTTTCCTGGTGATAGACTTTGGTAGGTTAAAAAAAAATTCTCTTAACTCTTCTTTTTGGACTCAAATACTCACACAGACTAGCTGAGTATCTGGTATTACAAGACTGGTTAATAAGCAAGTCATAGTATAATCTGACCATTCTTTGGACAATGTTACTAGAAAAGGAAAAACAAAATGAAACAAACCAAAATCTTCATAAGGGTGCTGGTTAGATTAGCTATTAATTAAATTTGCAAAGAAGTATATGTAATGAAGTAGAATTGAGTATTGAATATATTATATAAATTGCATCTTTCTCGAATATGAATTACTCATCCTTTTAACAGATCAATGCAATCAGCTCTATTTGCTATACACCCATTATACTTAATTAAATGGTTCAGGTCCAGTGGGGTCAAAGGTGTCCAATAACATTTACCATCTGACAGCAATCCAGTGGCCTGTACTCTATGCATGTGGTAGCCTGGTTCACGGCAATGAGCAGGCTTCTGCATTAGGAAAACAGCTACCACTCTAATTTTCTCTAATTGACTTGTTGGCAGTGCTAATGGGGAGGGCAAAAGATGCAGGGACATGAAGACTGGGCCCCGACAAGCACTTGGCATGGATAGGTCCACTGATGAAGTACATAATCTATAATGAATGAAGGACTGCAACCTGTCAATCTGGCACGTGCCAGTGGCATTTAATTCACACCAAATATTAATTAAAAATAATGATGTTCTTCTCACTGGCTTTTGTTACCAAGTACAGCATCTTGGTTTAGTCCCTGAGGAGCTTTCCACAGATCTTTTGATTCAGTCCCTCAACCCCAGAGAGCCATTCATCTCACTACCTTCAGGAAAGCCTCAACAAAAGGTCTTAGAATAATGGGTCTCTCACCTACCAAGTGTGTAGGGAAGGAGAACCAAGAATTCTCTCTATTACCCATCCCTTGTCTTTACAACCCTTATAATCAGTAAATGTGCATTCATTCACTTTTTTTTTTTGTAGCCACAACGAAGATACTGGTTAGTAGCCATGTGTTTTAGATTCTCAAAGAGTTATTATTTTTCAGGCTTCTTTTTCCCAATCCAATGTATTCTGTAAGAAAAGCTGGCCAAATAGTGATAAAAATCTGATCAACAATTTGAAATCTGTGTAACCATTCAAATTTTCCAGAATTAAAAATAATTCCAATGGATATCCACCAAAATCCAAGTTATTTTAGTATGATTCGATCAAAGTGAATTGAAATGAGAAAATACTACTATACTTTATTTTCCAGAGGCAACTGATACATTTTCAAGCCATGTATCTGCATCATTTCAATAAAGCCAAAAAATAAATTTGCTGTCATAATTGTCATTAAATGTATTCCTTAACAATGGGGTCTGACCACAATTAATGGTTAATTCATTTGCAATTCATTATGGTATTAAATGTGTTTAACTCATTTGATTCTTCTATAGAGGGAGCAATTCTAGGCAATTCTTTTGTGATTTACTGGTTTTAAAGTGTAAGAGCTCTGAGCATGTGCAGAAAAATAGCTCCACATTGCCCTCTAGTGGTGTACTAGTAAATGGCACTCTCCTTTTGCATGGGGAGAAAACCCTTCTCTTGCTCCCAGCATCTTTTCCCCTCAACACAAACTCAAAGGAGATGCCAGTATCACAATGGAAAAGGGGATCAAGGCATTATATCCCACTATCCACTATTAAACAATAACTGAATATTTTTGTTATTGGTGTTCCGGCTAATTCAGTTTTAGATCAAGATTTGTGGGGGCATGAAAATTTCCTATTGCATCCTGAGGAGATCCAGGTGCAGTTTCATAAAAGCACTATACAGAGACCAGAGACAGTCCAAAAGATGTAAATGAGCAGGTAGAATATGAAGAAAATAAAGGAAATATTGGTTTTTTTCATTAAAAGAAAAAAAAAGTAGACAAAAAGGGTTGTGGAGTTGACCTAGGTCTTTTATTTCTTTGGTAGCTCTATGTTACTTTATAAAAGTCAGTGAACTTACCTGGTCCTTAAATTGCTAACTGAAAATAGGAAAAGACCAGACCAAATCCTCTCCAGGACTGCTAGCTCTGAACTATATTCTTATGCCAGTGACAACTCCATTGCAAATCTGTTTACCTCTCCCAAGTCTAAGCCATTACCACATTTTACTTAAATTTAAGCTAGCTATCCCCTAGGATGTGCACAGCATAGCTGGGGTCTGTGGAAATTGGCAATTTTGTAATTCATTAATCCAACAGCTAGGAAATTATAAAAGTTCAGACTCTTTGCTGGCATATCCATGGCTAGACATTAAGTGGGGGAAGTTGCCATTACTCAGATTACCAGAGAATTGTAAGCAAGTGTCAGTATTGAAATGACAGTTATGTCACATTTACTATGGAGGAGGTTAAGAAATGATGAGTACTGCTCAAAAGCCAGATAGCAGCTAGATGAGGTACTGGTATTGTTATAATTCAGATTGAGATAAAAATCCAAACCAGTAAACTTGAGAATGAACCAGGTAAGATGCATTTTTTTCTCTTAAATGAGACATAATATGCACTCCAAAAGGCAGAAAGCCAATGGTGCACAAAAGCTATGGAGGCTTTCGGAGTATGTTTTCTAAGGAGGTATAAACTGGGTAGTTGGGAGGTGGGGACCAAGAGGTGAAGGCATGAATGCAATGTCCCAAAAACCATGCTAACAGCTTCAGCTGTTAACTCTGAGCAGGAAGTGAACAGCCTCTGATCAAGTCAGACAGCCTTCACTCTGAATTCCAAATGGAGAAGTCAACATAAAACAATCATACCTAATCACTTTACATAAATGAGATTTGCTTTATTATTTTATTTCACACTCCTTACTTCCTTAGTATAGTTTCTACTTTGTTGCTGTTGATCTTATGGTTCACATGTTAACTAAGGAAGCCCAGACTTCATCATTTATTTTTCCATGAATAGGTGTAGATTTGCATGTAGTTGTATATATAGGAATCTGAGTTTATAGATTTGTGGCCTACCTTTCATACGCTGATAGGCTAGAAGACTGCCTTCCACATGCTAATAACAGCTTAGAGTGGTGGCTCCATTCCTTAGGTGAATTACTTAGATGAATTACTGTCAAGCATCCTCTCTGCCCTATTGTATCTCACACCTTGTGACTAAATCTCTCTCTCTCTCTCTCTCTCTCTCTCTCTCCTCTCTCTGCCTTTCTCCTTTTCTCTCTCCTTCAGATTTAAAAAGTCAAACCAAGCCAAACCAAACAAGAATCAAAACCCTAATTCCCAAGCACATGAGTTTTGGAATTGTTAACCTCTTCCTCACTCCCTTGATAAATACATAGATAAATGCAAATATATACTATATGTGTATAATGTAAAACCAAATGCAATTTTACCCACCAAAAGGCTATTATATAGGGTTTGAACATAATGTAATCGTTTACATTGTAATTGTGCAGATAAGTCACGTGTATGAAATCAGACGTTGTCTCCATTTCAATAACCATAAAGGATGCTTTTCCTACTAGAAAAGTATTTTTGCTGACACATCTAACTGCATTTTTAACATACGCCTTTTTCCTGAGATTTTTTTCTATTTTCTATTATCCTTCCATCTCTAAATCCTACCCATATTCTCAAGCCCTAGTTCCAAGTCCATTATCTGCCAAGAAGTCTTTGATGACCCAGTCCTTCACTAATTTTCCAGTCCTCTAAACTCACATAGCATTCACAAGTAGTGTCATAAACTGTAGTGCTTAATTTTATGCAATCTTTCATTGTTCATTGTTTTCTCTGCCCAGAATTATGGTTGCAAACTGACAACAGAGGTGTATCTTTTATAAATAATCTTGTATCTCCAAGAGTATTTATCACTGTTGACCGATTACTTTCTTATTAGTAAACTAGGTTCACAGCAAAAATTAATAAATAAGTATCCTCTTTTGTAGGGGAAGCAATTCACTTAATTGAAGCCCTTTGACTACATTAAACATAATATTATTCTATTCCTCTTGCTATATTGTGGCTCATTGTGGTTTGGAATGTCAATATCTTGAATGCTAATATTTAGGTTACATAAAATTTCATGAAGAAAAAGTCATCTAATCAATTTTCAAAGAACACTGTCAGAGATAAATTCACTTATTTTTTTTAAGATGTTTATTTATTTTGAGAGAGAACATGAGCTGGGAAAGGGCAGAGAGAGAGGGAGAGAGATAGAACCTCAAGCAGACTCTCCTCTGTCAGCCAAGAGCCCAATGCGGGGCTCAAACTCAGGAACCAAACCATGAGATGATGACCTGAGCCGAAACCAAGAGTCAGACACTCAACTGAATGAATCACCTGGGTGCCCCTAAATTCACTCATTTTTAAAGCTTTTTTTAATTGTTAAATAAAAGATAAAGAAAACTACATGCAACAAATATATAGCTTAATGAATTATCATTAGTTGGACTGAACTGTTTCTTTGCTCTATTCCTGCAAACTGGCATTTGAATCTAGAGGTTTGATCAGACTAAGTAGATTCCATCCTTTGGCAAGACTCTAGAGGGAGGGAGTTCTTTTATTCGGAGATACGTAGTGCCTAGATATCTGTATTTTATCTTAGCCATCACAAATACTAATGCCCATATCCTTTTGTTCATTAGAGCTGCAAAATAGTAATATTTGAATTCTATCATTGGGTTTTTACTTGTTAGTTGGAATGAGATTATAAATGGATGCTTCCCCTCACACTCTGTTGGTTACACAGTCATAGAGTTTATTTAAGAAATACATAATGTTTGATCCTTTACCTAATTTTCAAGATAACAATTTGGTTATCTGTCAACCTCAGAAGTCACCGACTTTATTATTTATTATTTATTTATTTAAGTTGATTTATTATGAGAGAGAGAGTGTGTGCACATGCAGGGGAGACGCAGAGAGAAAGGGAGAGAGAAAATCCCAAGCAAGCTCTGCAAAGTCAGCACAGAGCCTGTCAGGGGGCTCAAGCTCATGAACTATGAGATCATGACATGAGCCGAAGCCAAGAGTCAGATGCTTAACCGACTGAGGTGCCCCACTTTTGTTATTTTTTAAAATATCTTTATGAATTCATACATTCACATGTATTTGCTGGGTTTCAATTCACTGCAACTCTTACCTTTATTGAATCTCAGATTGTCTTCATCTTTGGTCTGCTGGAGCCTCTTCAATTTGATTCCTGAATCCATTTGACATGAGCCTATTAGTCTTTGGTCGCTTCCTATCTGGTTACATCAACATGTTTCAGGCTCAATTGATATGCATCCTACCTCAGCCCAGGAATCAACCAGGTTTTCAAGAACCCCTTGTTTCTTGAAGTGCAAAAAAGTATTTTTCTCAAAATCCTAATCGGGACATTAGGGGTGCTAACAAGCACCCCTACTGACAATATCTCTAGACTTCTTCAGTGGGTAGAACTACAACAGAGAGAAAATGCCTTTTGAGTTTAAACTGAGTCTTTCCAATTAAATTTTAGAAACATAAGACTTTATATACTTCTTCTATTTTACATCAGTGTGTCCTTTAATCCACACTAATTTTCTGGTTCTTAAGGACACAGGATGATAGGATTATAATTTCTCATGATTATTCATTTGCTTTATCCAATATTGCATTAGTCTCAGCATAACAAGAATAATGGTATCACCAGGAATAATAATTATCGAAACATTTATTTTTGCATACAGTACCCCTATTCTCCCTTAGTTTTGACTTATGATTATAGACTAGCTACAGTGTCAGAACATGTAGTCATTACAAAAATAAAATCTTCTCCTTTTAACTCTCACCTCGTCTTAGTTCCTAGCATTTGTTGTTCACCAGTTAACTATTGGGTTGCATCTCCCTTGGTCATTTAGGATGTCGAAAGCTCATTTTCTAGTAGCTCTCAGGATCAAGGAAGCAACATTCCCTGGTTGCATATATGTTGATACCAGCTTGGGTGTGCCATCATGTTTAAAGTTAACTTTTGCTAACTATAAAATCCTTGAATTACATTTTCTTACCTTGAATATCTCAAATAAATTACTTCAATCCCCTCTGGCATAAAATGGGACTGTGCAAAAGTCTGATCATAATTTAATTGTCCTCTGATAGGTCATGTATTATTTCTGTCCAGATGCCTAAAAGATTTTTTTTAACTCCCCAAACATTTCTTGAATTCCACTCTTTTGTATTTGCTCCATTGTCTTTCTTTGGTTTTCTTTTTCATCAGTTAGAACTGCATTACTCATCAGTTAGAACTTCCTTCTGTTCATCACTCTCTCCTGAATTCTATTTTACTCTCTCTTCGTTTCTTTTTGTTTTGTGTTTGTTTTTCCTTGAGCTTGTTTGTTCATTAGTCATGCTTTATTTTGAAAATTATGTTTTTACTTACCTATTCTTTCTTGAGTTATGCCACCTCACTTCTATTTTTTTTCTAATTCTAATTTATGTTACTCTTGAATATCTGGCATCTAATTTTCTTAATGTGGTTTAGCTCATTTTGAAATAGTCAATCACAGGTGTGACCTACTTTCCTTGTGTATTTTCAATCCCTTTTTGGGAGTGTGCTTGTCTATAGAAGTGGCATTCTCCTCATTTTATTTTGTAAGGCATTTAACCTCAACAGACTTTTGTTGCTTGCTTGCTTTCATGTGACCTGTTTCCCTATGTTCCCTATGTTCCTGTTTAATGTGCTTTTCTAAATCCACACAGCTCCTTCTGTTCCTTTCACTGGGCCAGAGCTCAGGACTCTGTAAATTGTAGCCTGTGGGTCACATCTGGCCCAGGTCCTATTTTTGTTTGGATCCCACTGAACTAACAATGGTTTTTACATTTTTGAAGAGTTGTAAACAACCAACCAAACAAACAAACAAACACAGGTGAATACATGACAGAGACAATGCGATCTGTAAAGCTAAAAATTTGCTATCTGGGCCCTTTACGAGACAAGTTGGCCAACCCCTGATACACACTGAAAACTGTATGGCAACTTGCTTTCTAAGTTTTCATGATTATTCCTCTCCCCTACTTTTATCTAGACTTTCTCTTCCCTTTCATTTCTGTTACTTCTGTCTGCTCAGATTGTAACTCTGTACCCAGTACTTTGTCCCCAGCATAAGTCCTGTTCTGGAGAGGAGATATTCCAAGCTACTTTTGAGTATTTGTATTTACTCAGATTGGTTATCAGATTGGTTATGTTATCAGATTGGTCTTCTGCATTTTCTAGCATTAGGTGATGGTTATTTTAGAATTACCCTGTTTTCAGGTTTGATGCTTCCCTCTGATTTCTCCTACATAGCTGCTGATAACATGCAAGTCCTAAGGTTGGTGGTGGTTTGTCCACATCCAGTTGTATTTCAGAGTTTGAGAGTATATACAGCTAGCTCATCACCTACTTTTGCTGTAATTATCCAGATGCTTTTGGTTTTCTATCTAGTCATTCAGTCTCTCTCTCTTTTTTTATGTTTATTTATTTTTGAGAGAGACAGAGAGAGAGAGGGAGGGGCAGAGAGGGGGAGACACAGAATCCAAAGCAGGCTTCACGCTCTGAGCTGTCAGCACAAAGCCGGATGTGGGGCTCAAACTCATGAAATGTGAGATCATGACCTAAGCAGAAATCAGATGCTTAATTGACTGAATCACCCAGGCACCCCCATTCAGTCTCTTTTTTTGTGGAGATTCAGGAAGATCAAAAACTGTATTGTCACCACTGCCACCTAGTTCCCAGAAGCAAACTCACTCATTTTTAAGCAACAATTTACTTAATAGATCATATTAAATTGTATTGGGGGAAAATGTTTATCCTGGATATTTCAGTACACTAAATAAATCAACATGTTTATTTTCTTTCTGTTTTTCTTCAGAGTCAAGTTCCCATTACGTCATCTCCCTAAAAGCTTTTAACAATGCAGGAGAAGGAGTTCCTCTTTATGAAAGTGCCACCACCAGATCTATAACAGGTAAGCTAAAATAGTTAATCCTCTCGTGACAAGGTAGTCAGTGTTTGAGTTGTTTTGGCAAAAACAAAACCAAATGCCTAAAGCAAAATAAAACAAAATACAAAGAAAAAAAACCAAAATGTATGTAGTCATGTTCTGAGCCTTATGAGTATGTGTGTGTGTGTGTGTGTCTGTGTGTGTGTGTTTGGATATACATGTATACACATATACACGCACATATTTCATTATTTTCTTGGTTTTCAAAATTGAGAGGAAGTCAGTCTATAAATTAGTATGTGGGCTTCGAGGATAGGGATCTCTTCTTCTCTGTCTTCTTCAATAGCTCATACTTTGATTCCTCAATACCACTCTTCATTCTCCTGAGCATTTTGTTTCATCTTGCATATCAGCACAATTTAGGCAGGAAAGTTTCCACATAAAAGCCACCAAATGCCCAGATGGCCACATGCTTCTCTACAGAGGATCCTTCAAGCTAATATGACAAGGAAGGACTGACCTCCTGGGACTGGTTTGGACTAGGCTGAGTCATACAGGTGGCCTTTCCCTGAACCAGGAACTACAGGTCACTCTAACAGTGCCCAGAGCATCATGACATTGGAAGTACTTGCTGCTTCTGAGGTTTAACACCTCTAGGAATTCTTATGTGAGTTGGAGTGTAAAGGCAGCACACAAGAGAAAAAGAGCCCAAAGAACTCAGAAAGGAGTGAGATCCAGGACATTTATGGAGACTATTTGTGGAGTAAGGCTGGACTTACTCAAAAATAGAATAAGTACAAGGCACCGGGGTGGCTCAGTGGGTTAAGTGTCCAACTCTTGATCTCAGCTCATGTCTTGATCTCAGGGTTGTAAGTTCAAGCCCCACATTGGGCTCCATGTTGGACATGAAACCTGCTTTAAAAAAAATAGAATTAAGTACCCCCTTATTCTGTTCAGAATCACTAGATTCTGGGGGGAGCTGTTCAGAGTCACTAGAAAGTCACACAATCACCTCCAAGAGCCTTATGTCTAAAATCTGAAAGTAAAACTCAAGAGGTCCATCTTTTTAATGAACACTTCGATCCTGCCCCCTTTCAAAACTCACGAGCCTCAGACCTCATTTAACTCATCAGCTATCTTCACCTTAATGAGAATAAAGGATCTGAGAGCAGGACTTCATAGCAAGAACTGAAGGACATGGAAAATTACTAGATGCCTCCTGACAAGGAGAAATAAATCAAAATAGAATAAATAGTGGGATCTTTTGCTACCCCCTAAATGTATGTAAACTTTGTACAGTTTATTTTCCAAACTCATGATCTCCTTTCATAGACTATCTTAAGAATACACAGTTGTACAATGAATTCATATGATGGTTCCCAGAATATACCATCACTTTATTGATTTCAACCAGATTTTCTTGTAAGGCAAAGTTGTTATTCCACAGTCTCCTTGAATCTTTCAAGGTCTATGACCTGCCTAACGTGGTATGCAAAATTTGGGGTATGTGTCAATATATTCATTTATCTGGGGAGACCGTTTAGGTCTCTCATTGTGTTACCCAAGGGACTCATGTCTCCCCAGAAGGGCACATAAGAAGTATTACCTTAGAGAATCTTTACTGTCAAACATACGATCTCTAAACACAGAGAGATGAAGCATGTGGAGGTCCAGAATGGAAACATAACGTAATGGAGGTATCTAGAACTTTCATTTCCCCTTATGTTCTTATTCTGCCAGCAGCAGGACTCTTTGGGAAATAACGAGCTACTTTAGCTGTACTTGTCCTTCCCATAATTTTTTTTTTTTAGTCCATCTTTTTCCTGCCTCTGGTGAAAGATGTTGAGCACCGGCTCATCAACAGGACTTTGAGCTTGTGGTCAGGCCACACAAATTAGTAATACTGTCACTATTTCAAACTATTTTCTTATCAAAAGTAGAGCCCACAAAGAAGGGACACTTAGATGACCACGCCCCAAAAAAATCAATTTTTGAGCAGAAAGTAGTAGTAGTAGTAGTAGTAGTAAAAATAGTAGAGTTGAGATAAACTGAAGATAAGTTGCTCAAAAAGAACCATTTGGGACATTAACTTCTGCCTTCACATTTATTGTCATTGTTTAATCCTCGACATATGGCATTCCCAGAGTGGTTTCTAAAATACCAGTGATCCATAAGACTATTTTTTTTCCTGATTGGACTCTAATCCTAATGGATCTGGGAAATAAATGGATACCAAAACTTAGAAATTGTGCAAGGCATTTTCTAAATGAAGCAGAGTCAGTAAGGGGTTGAAGAGGAATGAATAAAACCAGTTCTTTCCAGAGGAAAAGTATACAATTTTCTTGGATGTGGCAGACTTACTTTGTTTCCCCACATCATGGAGAACAAAGGACAAATAAATGGAATGAAAGGTTAAGGCTCTGGGAGAAATTCTATCAATAAATGTGTCATAATGCCACAGAGAAGACATTCTCTGTCTTTGAGCTTCTCCCAAGTATTCCCTTGGGAAGACTTGGAAGAGGACAGCATAAAGTAAGTAAAAAATCACAGGCAATAAATGCATCAGGCTGGAGTAAGTATCAGGCCATGATGCTTTCTACAAGTATATGCTCTTAGATGTTGGCACACTCTGGAGCCTCATTTCATCCTGAATATATTAGTATTAGAGCTGAGGAAAGTTTCACCAGGTCAAATGGGTATGTGAAGAGTTTTTAGTTTTCAGTAGAGCTTTTTATTTCTTATTGTTGCAAGAACAAGACATTTTGAGCCTGGATAAGGGAAGAGGGCAAAGGAATAAAGAGGTGTGTCGTTTGAACTTGTTTATTCTCAACTGTTTCATCAATGTCTGAATGAAGTATAATCCAGATGCAAAATTATGTTATTATTTTCAAAGCTTGCTTTGAACTTTGGCGTGTTAGCCAAAAATTCATGAACTCTTACCAAAACATCTATTAGGAACCAAATAGATTTCTCTTTTTAGCAAAAGTTTTGAGGCTATGTTTTGCCCTTTTAATTTTTGATTTATTTAGTTTTTACTCTTGAATATAACCACTGCAAATCAGTAGCATATAAGGCACCTGAAAACTGGAAAAAGTTGTTCAGCAACAAAAGAATATTTTTAACTTAACTACTCAAGCAGTTTCTCTCCTGAGAGAAAGATAATTAGCAGTGTATGTGGCATTTATGTGTTTAGTGTAAGGCTTGCCATCCACTAGAACATTCTGCTTTATTGGAAAATTTCCATATCTATACTATCCAAGATGATAGATTGGCTTCTATGGCCATGGAACACTTAAAATTGGCTAGTGCAACAGAAGTGATTTTTTAATTGTATTTAATTTTAATTAATTCAAACTTAAATTGCCCATGTAATTAGTGGCTCTTGTATTTGATGGTATAAATTTGCAACTTAAAGGAGATAAGTGACAAGCCATGCCCGAAAACAAATTGCCTTAAAAAAGTCAAGAAAAACTTGGCCAGAGATAGAAATTCTTAAATTATGTAAGTCCATAGATAAATACCAATAAACAACATTACTTGAAATTTAGGGAACGCATTCTGGAACTGAGACTCCAAGAAACTCCACAAGTCATGAAAAATATAGCATTCTACAATCCAAAAACAGCCAGGCTGAATGCTAACATTTCTTTTAGTAGAATTGCTACTTTTTAAAACCTCATATATGGCACCTGTGGAAGATTATTATTATTCATATAGGTGTAAGAGCCAGGTTAAGCAAAGAAACAACAAATCAGGTATAACACATTATATAGGTCGGTCAACAAAGAAGTTTGTGATTCAGAGCGGTCTTCCCGTGTGTATAACCTTCTTCTTGGAAAGTCGGCTAAGAATAGAAACAAGTGAGGCAGCACCAGCCTCAGTTTGGCCAAAACACCTGCCACCAGGGCACCAACCTGATGACTGATCAGGATCCTCCTTGATGCTCTTCAGCTCCCCTTTCATCATTTCATAAATCCATTTGGGTTTAAAGGAGCCCTTAATAAAAAGACACATCAAAGGAAATATGGAAAGCCTGGGCTCTGTCATTAAATTTTAAACACACATTTTTCTTTCTCTCTCTTTCTCTTTTTTTTTCCCTTTCCTTTTGTTCTGTTTTTGTTTTTGGGTTTTATATTTTGCTCCAAAGACCACAGCCCAGTAAACTACTAAATAATTCATTGGAAAACAGAGCAATGAGTAGGGGATAGGCATTTGAAATACAGTGGACAAAGTGAAGTAATCAACAAAACCAGCCAGCAGCTGCTGTGCTTGGAACTAGGCTATTTAAAAATATAAGCTCTGTATGTATACTGCTTCAGATATTCCACATTTTACCAGGTCATCATAGGCCCAGCCTGAAGGCTCCTTTTTCTTAGTGAGAATACAATATTACATGATTTAAAGGTGAAATTTCAAAAGTGTAAAAGTCCTAGGTATAAAATCAAAGACTCAAAATTGGACCCTTACTACAGTCAGAAAATAAGCTCCTCTGATTCTGATACCCCCAGCGTAAAAAGAGTACACAATTTTTCTAGAGGATTTTATAAAACCACACACAGCATTGTGCAGGTTCTGATTATGTTAATGGATCAAAGCATGTGTGTACCTCACACAGTTCGTTCTGTCTCCCCGTCAATAACATAAAGTCTTTCCGTGGAACCTGACATTTTGGAACAAGTAATATAGAATCTAGGTATGCCTTAAAAGTCTAAAAACTTATCTAATTACTCTGTGAGAATGTGGGTAAAACGGACACTTCATGCTTTCTTTAAGGATTTCGATCTGAGAAAACCTGCTGTACCAAGTGCTACAAGAAACCTAGTTATCAAACATATCATTGGACCATGTGGACCATGGACTTGGTCAGTCTAGTTTTATGCAATCATAGCCATAGACAGAGTGCTAAGGACTGCAGGGTCCTTTGGTCTTTCTTGTTTGTTTCTTGCTTAAACAATACTTATGCAGATATAAGCTAAGCAATAATGAAAGCGTTAGGGAAACCAAATCAAGTTAGAAAGGGAGAAAAATAAACAAACATAAGCAAACAGATATTAGATAGGCACTTATTTCCTTTACAGCAGGAAATAAGCCAAACGCTCCTTTGGATCTTGTTATTTTTTCTGTGTATTTATAAAACTGTTAAGTTCTATGCTAAACATTTTAAGAAGCAATGTGCAACACTCCAAGAAAAAATGGACTTTTAAAATATATAACTAGAAGTGACCACCAAAAGTGGAGTTGATAAAACCACTGTAAGGAAATGAGTGAATTATAGAAAAGAGTCAGTTATTTTTATAACATAGCAATACTGTTTCTAATGAGTTTTCCGATTGAATTAATTGTATTTTTTTCTGTTCTTCTCATGTTCCCTTTCATCATTATTGCCATGCATTTAACTCATTGTGATGTGTTACCACTGATATTTATTTTTTTAACTCTTTTATTTATGTATTTATTTGTTTGTTTCATTTGGCGGGTTTTTAAACCCAGATCCCACTGACCCAGTTGATTATTATCCTTTGCTTGATGATTTCCCCACCTCGGTCCCAGATGTCTCCACCCCCATGCTCCCACCAGTAGGTGTACAGGCTGTGGCTCTTACCCACGATGCTGTGAGGGTCAGCTGGGCAGACAACTCTGTCCCTAAGAACCAAAAAACATCTGAAGTGCGACTTTACACTGTCCGGTGGAGGACCAGCTTTTCTGCGAATGCGAAGTACAAGGTGAAGTTCTAATTGATAGTGTAAAATTTGAAATGAACTGTCATTTGCTTAATACATTGTTTTAAATGCTTCCTGGGCTGTCATGAGTCATTTTGCTGCAGTGGCACTAAGTGGAAAACAAGGCATTTTAATAACTCAATATCTAAAATTAGAATGGGAATAGTTGTATCTTAGGAAACAATTCTAAGGCAAGGTAGAAAAACATTAAGAAATGCAAAATGTTATTTGAGTTCCACCAGATGCTGCGTCTGTATAAATAATCTGATTCTGTACAGGGGAATGCCATTTTTCTTTGAAAATAGCAGGGCTCCACATTAGTTTTCTGGATAGATTTTGGTGTCTTTCTTTTTATTTGGACTCTAGATTGACACCAAAGGCAACCCTATTAATGCGACAGAGACTCATTTGACAGCGAATATGACTGGGAACAGAGAAGATTTTGTAATAAGGTCTTTAGAAAGCCCTCGAAGCCATTGGCATCTACTTCCTCAGTTAGCCTTGAAACACCCTCACGTGGTAAAGAAAACCACAGTGCACACTCCCCTTTGACTAATATGAATGAGACCAACCCATTTCACCGACTCATCCCATAACTCTGTTAAGAGCTCTGTAGAGATAGATATTTGAGGCATTTTCTTCACTATTTTTAAATCTCTGTCAGCCGGCCTAAGTAACTCCAACAAATAGTTACATATGGGCACAACTTTGTTACCTCCTAAGCCTGCCACAATATTAGTATATACAAACAGTACACAAAATATAGACAAAAATGAGAAAAACAACAGGTGACTATCAGGTACCTACTGTGCACCTAGAACTGCACTAGATTATAGAGGCAGTTAAACACAGCTTAGTTGTTGCTACTTAACATATTATTTATAACTTTGCAATGGGTAAGACACTCAGTTCCATTGCTACACTTCAAAGAATTCATAAGCTACTCATGTGAGATAATATATGAATGCTCATTTAAAATATAAAGCTTTACAAGATGAGGATTTGGGATCAAGAAGGTAGCTTTAAAAATAAGATCATACATGGTACCCAACAACCAAATAACCAAGGAACCAATAGTTCAATCCTGGTCCTCCTGCTTCTTCGTATGACCCTTAGGTGCCTTCTCTTTACCACTCTACTGCAATACCTCTCAGAATTTGAACCTCCTGATATCTTATCCAGTGTTCTTTCCACTAAACTGCCATCCTGCTTAATCCTGCCTCTAGCCAGTGGTGATTTCAGGGATGACAGTATCCTTTGGGAGTGTCAGACTCTAAAGAACCTGGAGATAAAGCAAAATCCCACCAATAATATTCTAAATCTGCCTCTCTCTCTTCCTGTAGCCATGCTGGATCTCCTTCTAGTCTCTTTGAAATTTTAAGTGGCATAAAACTCACATTTCATCATATATCAGTTTTTAGGCGAAACCATTTTAAAAAGCTTTCTTTGTTACTGCTGCCCTGCTAGGTCAGGTATTTGGAAAAACTCTCCAGGCAAGTCCAAATAGTATCATTGATGTAACATATGTTGTAAGTACCCTATCCATCTCCTTGCAGTATTAGATTTAAGACTCAGCAGAACTATAAATAAAGATAACATTATCAGATAGGACAACCAATGAAATACATAAGAACATTTTTTTAAGTCTCTCTTTATATACAGATTGCCCAATTCTAAGTTTGCTTTTAAAAGACTACCTTAAAATTTTTATGTTCATAATTGCTGTACTTTCTTGATACCTTCATTTCACAGAATGGCAATGGGTACTTTGCCAGTATGTGAAATGTTCTGAGGGACAATGATTGTTCTCTGCATAATGGCTTAAGTTCCAAAATTTCTTGAGGCAAATTATTTCAGTTGAATAGTTAATACAGCAGACACAGAATTATTGAGTCTCACAAAGAATGCCTGCAAAGTCAGACTCAACCCAAAAGCTATTTTGTAAGTGGAGGCTGATTTCTCTCATGGATTGATATCTGGGAATAGAACACAAAGATTTTAAATGTTCCTCTTCCCACCATCTTCCCTGACCTAAGGCTTTTAGTTACTAACATTCTGTCCCCCTTCTTACGCACCCATGCTCTACATCTACACCCTGTGAAGAAGAGAGTTAGAGGACAGAGTGGAGTACGTTGGGTAGCAAAGATAAATACAGAACGTATCTAGTCCCCTAGAAAGTAGTACAATAAACTTAAGTTTTACAAATAATGGTAATGGAATGCTTTGATTTTCCATTGTGAGCTTTTCAAACTACTTTCATGCCCATTACTTCATTTCACTCCCCAGGACAGCTTTAGAAGGTAGGCAGAGCATGTACAAGATAGAGGCAGAAAAATCAGTACATGGAGTCAGATGACATGGGCACAAGCATTGGTTTTGCTGTGCCCTGTCATGTCACTGCATTTACTCAATCCCCTTGTCATCTACATGACTAGATTATTCACACCTACTGTAAAAAAAATAAGCTTCTCTGTAATTAAGCATGTATGTAGATCCCTTTATGAAGACATAGATAGGTGGTATAACTTGAAAAACAATTTCCCAAGAAACTACAGCTAGAGCTTGCATGACCTTATGGCGTTCTTCTAGGCTATCTCCACGGGAGTACCCTTCTACTTCATGTAATCCCATATCAAGGCTTAATCCAGACATTTATATTTTGATTGTCTAAAACTCTGTTTTGATTTTCCTTATCAGAAGGAACAATGTTCTGTAATTTAGTTTCTACTAAAATGATTAATCACATGATGTTTTATACAAATTTCTATTCAAAACTCATTCATTGAGTATTGACTAGTGCTTACCAGATATAACATGGGTATTACAGAAGGTACAGAGTTTTTCAAGACTCAGTTTCACCCTCGAGATATCCCTCCCAATAGGGAACCTAATGCATGTGTAAAGTTAAATATCACATTAGACAATGCATGAAATCCTGTAGCTAACATTTATCTAAAGCTTCCCTGGGTTGGATACTGTTTTACTTTACACGTTAAATAATGCCAGGAGGTCAGTGCTACAGTTATCTCCATTTTATGGATGAGCAAACTGAGGCTCAGAGAGGTAGTACCTGGGTAGTCTATGCTCACAAAAATAGCTGACCATGAATTTCCAAAGTACTTCTAGGCTAATGATTTATTCTGAGCAACGACGTTCCATGAAGTTCCCGAGAAAACAGTGAATTCATGGTATTTACAGAATGCAAGTATGTCATTCTAAAATGCAAACAAGGACAATATTACTTAGTGGTCTCCCAAACACCAGTGATTTTTATTGTCAGAGAGACTAGTTTTATAAAAAGTATGATCCTTTTGTCCTAACTGAAGTATTTCATCATCATCATCCCATTTCTCCCCTTATTTCCATTTGTAAGACTTAGAAGTGTTCATGATAGTGAAGAAGACAGGATTGGAAGTTATATTTCAGCATGTCAGATACTAGCTGCCTATGTTGTGTTTTATTTGATGGGATTCCATCTTCCTGAGCCTACAATGTATTTTTACATTTACTTAGGGCCCACATTTTTATAGCTTTTTTAAAGAAGAGCTTCTGATAGATGTTTATGAGGTTATCACTTTAATAGGATAGATGGGCACATCATCAAAATGTTATTAGTACAGTTAAATATTTATTTGGTTTTGTAATGAAATGTAGGATTTTCATAGCTATAATCTAAGGATTCATAGTACAATAAAAAAGATATACCACACTACAGTAGTATGGGAGGAGATAGGTGTGACATAGGTGGGGAAAAAGATCTTTCCTTGATTTTCTAGACATAGATATATAACAAAGGTAGTGAATATAAAAGTAAAAATAAATATGAAACTTTGGAGGAGGGTCAAGATTTAAATACCAAGCATAACCTGATACTTACAAGTATCATAGAGGCATAAATAGGCTAAATTTGCCTGATCATATTGAAAATATGCATTAACCTGGAAGATTAACGTATTTTTTTCATTACCCTTTTGATTTCTTGAGTAAGTAATAAAAATAGATAATTTACTTTCTACTAAAATATCTTTAACCTGCTATTTAATTGAAAAAGAATGGTTTCAAAAGACAAATAATATTAACACTAATATAATCTTTTAATACCCAATTTGTCATTCCCTTCCTAATCAGTTGCTCCAGTGACCATACTTAAATGTGTGTTTAATGTGAACACTGAACAAAAGAAGACCACATACTACAACAATTGCTTTTGTCTTTTTTCTTTATAATACTCAAATAGATTCTGGGATCACTAAAAGTTTGTACTCTAAAGAGTTTTTTTTTAAATCACAAGTAGTAAAACTCTAAAAACTAATTTTATTACTAGTGAAAAACAATCATGATGAGCTACTTAAAATACATAAAATGTATTTTGCTTATTGTAAATGTATTGTGGATTATTACAAACAAATTACAGTTAAAGTCAGTGAAGATTACCTTAAAAACGGAACTGAGAAGCAAACAGAACTGGTCCTGACACACTGGTTATTGCCCTCCTTGGAAAATTGATCAGCTGGCCGCCCCTCTGGACAACATCACATCTGATTTTATCCACCATGTTTTAGATATATAATCAGCCAGTGTAAACTGGTTGACAGAAGGGAAGTAGAGCCAGTTCTGTGTCACAGCTTTTATGCTGTTTGGAAACAGACTCTTTTTTGGTTATTTGGTAGTCTCTGTACATGTTTTGATTTACCAAGTTGATAGAGTTCATCTTTTTTCTCTTTGCTTATGTCCCACTTGTACAGTCAGAAGACACAACATCTCTGAGTTACACAGCAACAGGCCTCAAACCCAACACGATGTATGAGTTCTCGGTCATGGTAACAAAAAACAGAAGGTCAAGCACATGGAGCATGACTGCCCACGCCACCACATATGAAGCAGGTATGTGAAGAAAGGCTTGCTTCGAAATTTGGACTCTCGGCATTTGGTAACGGTATTTCCCAGGTTTTGTGGATATCAGAATATATGTGCACTATGATGTCTAAGTCCCACCTGGTCCTGCAGGAAATCGTTTATTCTTTGTAGTTCAAAGTACTTTCATATCTAGTATTATCCTCTCCACTCTACAAAAGAAGAAAATGAGTCCTCAATATATTGAATAATCTGGTTTTAATCTGGGTGTTAACTCCAGGGATCTAAATGAATATAAATCTTTTTTCTCAATTCCTTTAAGTGAAAGCAGAAATCCATGCACTGAACTCTGTCCAAAACACTTGAGTCTTTGATTAGTAGTCATGGTGGGCATTTACTTTTTTGGAAAGAAATTAGATACAAAATAAAACATTGCATTACAGCCATAATCACATTGTAATGTTTACCATAAATAACCACAACTGGGTATGGGAAGAAGTTTCCTTGTGGTTATGTTCACTCCTTGGAAATAAGACAACACAATGGAAAAACCTTCATGCAATTTGAAATAGTTCAAATCACAGGAAAATGTAACTCACTGTAAATTTTTACCAGTCACATTTACTATGGACCATAAACATTGAATTCATAACCTTAACAGACATGCAGTACACTTGGCTTTTATAGTTCACAGAAATCCAACATCTGAAGAATAGGGAATCAACATGCTTTTGGATTGGTTTCATGGTATTCTAGTTAGGGGTAAACTACACCACACATTTCCAAATTAAAAATAAAGCTGTACCAATAAAACTCTCAGGTAAGTTGAATTTCTTTTTCCATTAGAATTTGTCCCATGGCATTGCAATTGTGACCCTTATTCCAAGCTACTACTTTAACTCAGAGAGTCTGCTGTTAATATTGTTACATCTTTGTGGATACTTCTTTCTATAAGAAGCTTTCTAGTTTGTCCGATTTAATTTCAACATCCTTCTTTTTTTTTTTCATCTTCTTCTGGTTTACATGTTTACGTATATTAACTCTTTCTCCTAGAATTCAGGAATTCTCCTAGAATTCTCCTAGATGCCAATGTTCACAGCTTCAAAGGAAGAATGAGACATGCTGAATAAATTATGTACCATGGGGAGAATAAAGGCCCTGCTCTTCCTTTTTACTTAAAAGGAAATGAAAGGAGTTAAACATAAATCAGTAAGACATTAGGTCTTCCCTGAATGAAAGAGAAGGAGTAGTAATTTCCTCTTAAAGCAAGCAAATTCATTCATTTTTCCCTTTCATAAAATGCACCCTAAAATCTGAATTGATAAATGTATTCTCTTGATTTTTCATCAACTGCATAGCCTTGTAGGGGTTCTAGCAGTGAGACCCATTTCTGACAAAAAGATATTAACTGCTGGAGAGTGGTTTTAGGCAGGGTGATTGTCAAAACAGATAATGATCTGGACAAAAGTGTAAATAGCATGTGGATGAGATCTCTGGGTGATGATGAGAAGCAAGAAATAATTCACAAGTGTCTTCAGACTTTTAGAACTGTGAGAAGGAAATGAACTGAATGAAATAACACCACGTTTGCTTCTAATTCTGTAGTAACATTAAAGACTGTATAGGGCCACATAGTTATGTTCTTGTGCTGGAATTGTTTATGACAAGGGTAAGAGTGGTTGGTAAATCCTTGAAATAAAACACTTCATTCTGTCCAGGTGATAAATCCTTAATTTTATTCTAGTTAAGTAAAATATAAATAATTAGAAGGACATCTGAAATAATGAAATAATGCAAAAAAAAATAAACTGAAATAATATAAGAAATACAACCATAGAGTGTAGGGCAAGTTAGAATCTGAACAAACAGAGCCAAATATAAATTCTGTCTAGAGAAATAAAGGAGAGTTTCACAAAAGAAATAATAATTGAACTATGGCCAGGGAGGATCATCAGGTACCTATTCCAGGAACTTCCAAGGAAAGGAGCAGCATGTACAAAAATACATGAGCAAGTATCAGAAAGATGTCTTCTAGAGACACTTGTGAATGGTTCAGAGTGACTGGACCACAAGAATCATGGGACAACAAGGGGAAATGAGGCTGTAAAAGAAAGTGAAGTGTAAATATCAGGGCCTGGTATTTATTATTTGTTATTTATTTACATTTAATCCAAAGAAGATTGGTAGTCAGTGAAGAATTTCTAAAAGGTCTCCTCTGGGCGGAACCTGTGAGATTGAAGAGGAACAGACCAGAGACGTTCTGCTGGATTCAGTACACATCCCTGAAGTTGTTAGAGCCACATTCCTGTCCAAACAGTGTGCAGCTTATATGATAATCCTAAACATTTAAGCTGTTGATTGCAATACCAGAATCGCTATTCACCAACATTCACATGGCTTGAGGAAAAAGAAAAACTTGCACAACACCTGAAATAGATTGGCTGTTAGAAAAGTTTTATTGGGTTGTTTTTTTGTTTTGTTTTGTTGTTTTTTTTTTTTGAAAAATAACCACCTCTTCAGTGTATTATTTTGTTAGGTAAAGTTGAAGTCATTTTTATCTTTTTTGAAAATAGTAACAGATTCAGTGAAGCAGTCTAATCATCACCATTTAACTGTTTTCTAAATAGCCATCAAGTTGAATTTTAACCCAGTTAAGAAAACACACACTATTCTGAGTAGTTAGAAAGACAGATCTTTTAATTGCTTCCATAATCAGAAAATTCCTTATTATGCTTGGTATAATACTCTAAGTCAATTCGTGACTATATGTTACCTTCCTATCTATGGCTTAGAAAATATCTTCAATGAACTCTTTATGAGATTAATCCATCTTTAAGAGAGTATTGCCTCTTTGATATTTTGCTGTAACAGAACTTTTCTTGCAAGAATGGCCTCATTCTTGGTTCATTAAACCATATACATATGTAGTTTCTTTACTCAGGGTTCAACTACACTAGACCTATGTATTCTCTTCCTGCTTTCATTTTTTTTTTTAATTTAAATATATTAAGTACCTTGTCAGGATATTATGATTAGGTGCAGCTTTGGTTAACCTGGAATACTAGTGGCTTTGAGAACTAGGGCATTGGAAATAAATGTTATGCTAGATGGAAATGTTTGGTGTCTCCTTCACTTGAAATTATACTCGGGAAGAGAAACTAGAAGTACTGTAACTCAGATTCCCCATGACAGGGCCAACAGAAGAGCCAAAGAGAATGGTAAAAGCGAAGAATTCAGAATTAGGACCAAACTGTACCTCTCTTGTAATACACATGCATTCTTATGCAGAGATCTGGAAATACCTCTAGAACCCATTCATAGAATTTAAGATATGTTCCAAAATTTCCCAGGTCAAACTGAGGGTAACTAAAAGAGACTATCAATAATCGACTCAGAGCATTGTGCATTGCCTAGAAGGAAAACTCACTGCATTTCAAAGCATAGACAGTGAAAAAGCAGGTCTAAAGAAGCCTGGAAGATACTGGACTGGCTTGGCCAGTGTACTGCCACCTTTAAAATATATTCAGGGGCGCCTGGGTGGTTCAGTCGGTTAAGCGTCCGACTTCAGCTCAGGTCATGATCTTGCGCCGGCCCGTGAGTTCGAGCCCATCGGGCTCTGTGCTGACAGCTCAGGGCCTGGAGCCTGCTTCAGATTCTGTGTCTCCCTCTCTCTCTGACCCTCCCCCCATGCTCTGTCTCCTTCTGTCTCAAAAATAAAAAAATAAATGTTAAAAATAAAATATATTTAAAATTTTGTTGAGCACAATGTGAGAGGAAAAATAATTTTCCTTTTATTCTTCTAGGTCTTTGGCTGAGACTCCTCCATAATAAAAGATAGATTAATAGGAGAAAAACAAAAAGGAGTTTAAAAACATGTATACCTCCTGTATACATGGAGAATACCCAGAAAACTGTTACTCCCTAAAATGTCCCAAGCCATCACCTTATATACAATCTCCAACTAAAAACAAAAGAGTATGTTGTGGGGTGGGAAGCCAGTTATGGGAGGTTTTCAGGCAAATCACAAGAAACAAGAGTGTCATTGTAATGCAGAATTAAGTTCCTACCTTCTCCTTAATAAAAGTTTCTAGAGATTTTGTCATTCTCTTCTTGGTACCTAGAGGGAGACACTCTTATAAATAAAATTTCTCTTATAAAAGGGTAACATCTACTAAATTTGCAGAGCTTTTCCGATGTCTATTGTGGTCTTGAAATAAAATAGTCTTTAGGCCAAAGAGGCCTAAAATAGTCTTTAGGCCAAAGAGGCATATTTTGGGGTGATAAATTCTGCCCCTCCCCTCAACAACATGTAGGAAAAGTAACTCTAAGAAAGGCAGAGTTTCGTGCCTTCCTATTCCACGCCAGACTGATACTAAGACCTTCATAGATTCCATACCTCTTCTATTTTCAAATATTTTTTTTGCCTTCTTGTTAGGAGATAACCTAGTATGTTTACCTAGGAAAGATGGTTAAAACATCTTAATGCATTTAAGTACATTCTTTTCTTTTTTCTTCTTCTTGCTTTTAAGAAAATATAGAATTAGGTGACATTTGTATTTATAAATCCTACAGTTGGTACAGAATTCTGTCTCTTGGAGACAGGTAGCCATCAATCTCACTTAGTATGTGTACATTTCTTTGTTCTTATAATAATTCTTAAATGTTTAGTGTGGTGCTCACTTGGAAATATCCGTTATATTTTTCTTCTCTGTATTCACACATACTCCGTTCTCTTTTCCATATTTACACCTTTGGAAGTCATTTGACTTCCATGGAAAAAACATTAATTTCTGTATATTTGTTTGCTTGTTTAATTAAAACACTTGAAATAAATCGAAACTGGTAGGATAAACATGATATACTGCACGATGGATTCTGAGTGTCAACATCATGATTAAAAGTCTCATAAACGTCTGTTTTCTTTCACATCCAATGACAAGGCCTTGTCTTTGTTTCTTCTCCTAGCCCCGACCTCTGCTCCCAAGGATTTGACAGTCATTACTCGAGAAGGGAAGCCTCGTGCTGTCATTGTGAGTTGGCAGCCTCCCTTGGAAGCCAATGGGAAAATTACCGGTAAGCATCTCTGCTACATTCCCAGCATTGCTCTGCTTGCCCTGCGATTGCTTACCTCGTGTGTACTGGCCATGCCTTTTGTGTATTTGTTTTCTGTCCCAGAATTTCTGTGTACTCCCTGATGCTTTCTGGTTGTCTCTTCTTGCCCCCCACTGACCATGGAATTTCTTCTAAAGGTGCCTACAAATATGCACACACACACATTTCACTTGAGTTGCTTCTTGAAGGATGTGTATTTTAATTAGTATAGACCTTTTGTCTTTCATCTTGTGGAGCATTAGGACAACCTTCTAATGGAATGTCTCTGAGCATAAATGACTAACAAGAAGCTGGTTGTTTGGCAGTTATAAAATACAAAAGACACCTAATGACCATGTATTTTTGAATGGCACATACAAAAGAGGTTTTTAGTTCCTCACTTTAGCTTTTAGCTTCTTACTTAAATCATAAGGTTCATAAAATACTTAATATTGACTGACAGAAATTGAACTTAATGAATATTTCACAGTGACACATTTTATTTTGCCAAATATTGCTGATAACATCAATGCCTAATTAAAGCATCCATTAGAAGCCTGTAATGTTAATTTAGTATGAAAAATATAATGGAGTTCTATCAGGGATTTTGCATTTAAATGATCACTTTAGGCTTTTAATAGATGTCTCCATAGCATATAATTATTATGAAAAATATTGTATAACTAAAAATGTGCACATTATAGTCTAATTAACTTGAACCATTGGGTTAGGCACATGTAAGAGTCACTCCTTTTTCTTCTTTTTTTTTCATACAAGTGGATAACACTATTATAAATTAGCAAAGTAATTCAGTAATTCTGTGATAACAGAGATAAGCTTGGAAATTACAGTTCAGATGGCACACTTACTTTGTGTGAGTTACTTTCTGAATTTTCCAAAATGAAAAGATAATGTGAAAATTCCAAATGAGATTTAAATTTAAGTTGAAGACTTGTTTTCTCTAGGAAATTGCTCTTAGTGCAATAGCAAACAGAATTTTCATTTGAGCTGACAAATACAGAAAAAGAAGAGGGATATTAAATCTCCCCAAAATCTTATATGCTGAGTTGTCACTCTGCCTGACTTTCTAAAACTGAGCCTGGCTCATTCTAATTTTCTCTTTCTGTTTCCCCTCAGTGTTATGATGTATTTTCATTGGTTCTATTTCAGTGCTTTTTTAGATTTTGGTTTGTTTACATGATGACTTTTTTATTATGTTATAAACAGTTATTTATAAGCATATGGTAAATCAATAGATAATAAGCTTAAGAAGAAAAAAAAAACAGAATAGAAGTTGTCTAAATAAAAACAAGTTCTGATGGAAAAAGTACATATTTTTTGGTAAGGGATAAAATAAGTCATATACTACCCAAATTCTCCACTCTTATTGAAATGAATCTCATCAAATAGTCAATGTAAACAATGGAATGTGTTTTCAACTCTGAAAGGAAGCTTAATTTTGCTTTTTCAGGGAAAAAATGGAAGTCTGCTCCATATTAAGAAATGCAAATTAATCTAAGCAATAAAATTCTGTGTGCCAAAGTGACAGTGCATGTATAAGAAACCTTCTCCACATATGTTACTAAAAGTTGTATGTTCGGTATCCAATCTCTCACGATGGTAAGATAGAAGTATGGGAGGCAATACTTTTTACCGTCAAAAGCCTAGTTTATTTATTAAAACAAAATTGTTATTATCAAGTTGACATAATTGGACTCAACTCAACAGGGAGCAAAACCCTTAAGATAGTTTCTATTCCATACATATTGATTCTTTCAGTGAAATTACTTCCAGGAAACAGGATGCCGAAATATTCAAAATACCATATAGCAGAGGGCCCAGATTTACTACACTGTGTTTTTCTCTAAAGTACAAAGGAAATGTGAGCTCTTTTCCAAAGTGTCAGAGCGTGTATGTGCCGATGTGGCAGAATGTGCTCATATCCTACCTTTATGTTTCTTTTGTTTCCCAAGTCCTTGCATGCACACAGCAGTAGAGCAGGGTGGTTAGGACCCTAAGCTTCTGAGGGAGATACCTGGGTAAGTTAACTTTCCTAAGGTCACTTTCTCATCCATAAAAATAAGGATAGTAATATAACTTCTTTTGTAGAATGTAATAATAAACTGCTGAGAAACGTCTCTGATGTCCAGTGAGAACTAAAACAAATCAGCTGTTATTATTCCCATTTGAAATCCATTCTAGGGTGTGGCTTTACTCATGTACTCTGCATAGAACCGAGCATCAATTTGTAAATATATATACTTCAAAAAGATTAAACAAAAAAAGAGGACAAAGAAGGAGATCTAGATAATGCCAATGCCTAGATTCCTTGATTGTAAACTGGCAGCTTAGGAATTTGTACTGAGATTTTCAGGAGAGAATGGAGAGAATTTATTATATGCTTGGCATCATGCTAAGCACTTTAGTATTATAAGGGATTCCATCTTCCTATTATTCCACCTCAAAATAAAGAGACGAGAGATTTCTAGGGGAAATAACTTTCCCAGAGTCCAATAACCAAGAAGTAGCAGAGCTAGGATTTAAAACTCATGTTCATACTCTTCACTATTACACTATGTTTTGCTCCAGCTTATTAGTATTCAACTGGTTCAAATCAGTGATTCTCAACTGATTTATGTTTTAATTTATTTGAGAAAGGATTGAGCATGCTATATTTTAAAAGCTCCCCAAGTGATTTTAATGTACAGCTAGAGTTTTGAAACATTGATCTAAATAAATGCAGCATCCAACATTAACATCAGAGACCAACATAGTTAAAAAAAAAAAAAAAAGTTAGGTCTTCAGAGATTGTTTCCGTATCAGTACTATCCAATGGATAAGATTATGTTATCTTTTTTGTGTGTCATTTGATGTTCTAGTCCTGTTTTCCTCTTTCTTAAATTCTCTTTCCTCTTGACTTTTGTAAGATCACCTACCCACTTTTCTTTCCAATTTCAGGCTAGAGCTTCTCAGTCTTATTAGCAGACATTTTATTTGCCGTTTCTTAAATAGATCTTTTCGTTCTCTTTGTTACTTTATCTGAAAAAGTGTGTATAGTATAGCCAAGACTTTGGTGAATACAAACTTATGTCTCTCAAATCTGCATCTCCATCCAAGGAATTCTAAACATGCATATCCTACCTCATATTATACATTTCTACTTGCCTGTTTTATTGGCACCTCCTACTATTCCCCAATCCTTCTCTCTCTCCCTTCTTTCTCTTTTTGTTCTTTTTTCTTTTTTGTCTACCGCCCACCATAACCAGCCAAATAATGCATTCTTATATTCTGTAATAGGTTGTAAGACCGTCCAGGATTGTGGCCCCACTGAGCACTCACTACAGTCAGACGTGTCTAAATATTCTAACTCCCATCATTTAAAAAATTTTCAGGCTCACCCCTTTGCAAAGTTGGAAATTTAGCCATCTTGACTTCTTCCTCTACCTCCCCTTCTCATATAATCAGGAGAAAAAAATCTAAACGCTTATTATGTGGCTGAAAATTCCATAAAAACAGGTTTCAGATTTTGATCAATACTTTGTCTTCAGCATCAATATTCTTGACACTTAGTAATTAATTAATAAATATTTATTGAGTAGAATAATCATTGAATTGCTATTAAATCTATTGCTTGACTTGAAGTCAAAGTTCTAGCTCTTCCAAATATGACACTTCCTTAAGCTTTACTAATATTAGGAAAAAAAGAAAAAAGAAAAGAAGGAAGGAAGGAGAGAAAAAAATGAATTGATGGAGCATTTACTACGTAGTCACTATATATAAGATATTATAATATGAACACCCACCTATATTAGATTCCTACAATGCATTACCTCATGGCAACTTATTTTCAGATGAGAATATTGAGACATACTTAGATTAAGCAAGTTGGTCAAGGTTGCAAAGTCAGAAAATGATAGACCTATGGCTTGAAGTCAGGTCTTCCTGAATCCATAGCCTGGTGTTTTTTTTATTTTTGTTTTTGTTTTTTTAGTATTTTTTTTACCACAAAGAAGGAAGAAATGAGTCCACCATTATATATCTATTGATATACATGATTATTAGAATCAGTTTTTGAAAGAGGAAGAGCTCATACTGGGCTGAGCTCCTTGCTAGTAGGAATCATCTTGGTCTTCCTGATACTTAGCAGGTGACCCATGGAAGGGAATCATTGGTCTGTAGGAATAAGTACAGAAAAAGACAGAAGAGAGGAGAAAGGTGGAATTGCACATTTTCTGACACTTTCCTTTTGGAATTACAACTGCCTATTTGTGTAAGTAGTCAAAATGACAGATGTATGATGTTACATTTTATACGTATTTAGACAAATGTGATTCTAGCAGGAGTGCCCACTTGTGTTAACAATCCCAGGTCTTATCACCCAACACAGGATATAGTTTTCATTATTTGGCTGGTTATGGTGGGTAAGAGACAAAAAGAAAGTAGAAAAAAGTAAGAGAGGGGCACCTGGCTGGCTCAGTCAGTTGACCGTCTGACTCTTGATTTCAGCTCAGATCATGATTCCAGGGTCGTTGGATCAAGCCCTGTTTCAGGCTCTGTGCTGAGCATGCAGCCTGCTTGAGAGTCTCTCTCTCTTTCTTTCTGCCCCTCTCCCTCATTCATGTTCTCTCTCTCTCTAAAATGACTTTTTTTAAGTAAGAAAAAGGATGAAGAAAAAAACTTGGACACAGAGAAATGAACATATAGATACAAAGAGGTTCTGGGAAACCAACGGATTCGTTCTAACCTGTGTGGAAATCCGTATGCTAAGACTTCAGTCCCACACCAAACTCATACATCCAAATGAAATTATATGGTTTCTCTAAGGCCAATATTTAGAGTTGATGATTAGAGAATGATGTAGCAGTAAGTTTCTATTCTCCATCTCAGGTCTCAAATTTACAAAAAAAAAAAAAAAAAAAAAAAAAAAAAAAAATAGACTTCCCCATACGTATCAGGGAATCACTTCGAATAAAATTGGGAATTGTCAAAAGCTGATCTTACACACTTAATCCTACTTATTTGATGCCAGAATTGTCATTTTTAAATGCTTACTTGAATGCTTTTTACGAACGAAAAAAAAATCCCCAAAACACAAGGAAGGCAAACATTTTATTCTCATATGATAAATAAACAAAATCAGGAATAAATATGGCTGACCTGAGAGGAGAATACAATTTTCCAAGTTTTCAGTGTCATTGAACAGTTACAACAGCCCATAATACCTCTACAATTGCATTAAATGTCATGAATGTAAAACATTATGTGCTGACTGGCCAGAGGATTTCATTCAATAACTGAGTTTCAATACCTATTATGTGAAGTTGATTTTATTGGTTTCTCTGAAGAATAAAAAGCAATATAGGATATGGCTCCTGAACTAAAGGAATGTTCGTATCCTTTTGAAAAGATAAGATATGCACATGATAAAAGCTAAAAACAAGCAAACAAACAAACAAATAAATAAATAAAATACCAGAGTCTTCTATTCAGGACAAGAATGGAGACTATTCTGACTCAAGAAATATTAGAAGATTGTATTGATATTGATCATGGGGGTTGTTATAAATGAGTCAGAAACAACTTCTTTGCCCAGTAATATTTCACAATCCCTTTTGAATTATGGTCTTCCAATTTTAATATGAACCAGAAGGAGGTTTCAGATAGTCTTTCCAAGTTTTTCAGAATTCTTTACCTGGGTCTTTCATCTTTTACTGAGCTCTCTGCATTATAAGACATTCATATCTGCTCATCAACATCTCAACAGATGCCAAAAATGTACAGATTCCACATATCAACTAAAGCAGTGATTCCTGAACTTGTTTGAATACAGAAATCACCTGGAGTGCAGATTGCCAAGGTCACCATTAGCCTATTTTGTTGTCTATTGCTGCGTAACGGTATCGCCACAAACAACACACATTTGTTATCTCAGTGTTCCTGTCAGTCAGGAATCCATGCACAAGACTTATAGGCAGCAGAAACCTTGTATTTTTAAATATGGCAGATATTTTTGTTTCAAATGGTCTATTCAGTTTTCAGATTCTGTACATTGAAGCAATTATTTGTCTGATCTTTGCAATATCAAAAAAAAAATCATTTCTTGCCAAAGTGAATACTGTAGTTTATAGATTGTGAATGTAAAAAAATCATTGCAAATTATATTTGGGAAACATGAGTGTTTAGAAACAGAAGTATAGCATGCAGTCAGTATACTAAACAAAGTTAAATTCATCTATTTACGCAGCTTACATCTTGTTTTATACCTTGGATAAGAACATACCAATTGATGACTGGGTTATGGAAACAATCAGTGGTGATCGGCTTACTCATCAAATCATGGATCTCAACCTTGACACTATGTATTACTTTCGAATTCAAGCACGAAATGCAAAAGGAGTTGGGCCCCTGTCTGATCCCATCCTCTTCAGGACTCTGAAAGGTTTGAATCATTTTCTAGTACAGTATAGCCTTTCTTTTTCTGTGGGATTGTTGTAAAATAGTTATGGAGTCTGAGTTAGGAACTGTCTTTGCCATCTCTGTTGGCAGCATGACTACAATGGACATTAAAAATAAATTTAAATGTACATTTTTATGCTGAAAGCCAGCATGTCAAAGAAAGGTCTATTTTGTTATCACATTTTCTGCCATTGGCACAAGGCAGGAATATTTAACTTGACTTTTTTTTTTTTTTTCATTTACAATCCTTTTGGAATTTTGTATTGATTTCATGTATAGTGGTTCTATTCAAAATATAATGAAACTTTTTTGCCATTTTATGTAAGGAAATAAAAATTAAAAAGCACTGAATTATGTGAATGCCATACTACTGCCCTTTTAAATGTTTTCTTTGAGGAACTATTATCCTTATATGTAAAAAGAAAAGTTGATATGGCAAGACAGAAAATCTCAAACAAAATGAATGTGTTTATTTTAAGACCTAGGGTAGCAACAAGAAAAAAAAATCTTGCAGTATGATTACTAGAAGAAAACTCCCCATGCTTGCAAGAGTAAAAATAGCTACTCAATTCAAGCATAGTTATATCTTCATAAAGAAAAATGGTAAGGCCCAAGAACAGTGACTACATCAAAATAAACTTCATGTTAGTCCTTACTATTTTAGAACAGTATTTTTCTGGGAGACAAATGGTTTCAAGAGCCTCTGTTATTTAGCAATTGAAAAAAAATTGAATGTTTCATAGCTGATATTTAAAGATGTTTATTTAGGTATGATGTGTGTTGTTCTAAAGCCAGGTACTCTCTTTTAAACCTGTGACCACATTATGTCTGTATATCTGGCTGAAAACTTGGTAATACATGATGGCAAACAACTGAAAAATTAGAAACATGAGGATGGTTGACATTTTCACCCAGTTGGTTCACATATTGAAAGAAGAGTCTTAGAATAATTGTATAGTCATTCAATTCCCCTAGGAAAGGTACCCTAATAAATAGTAGACTGTTGAATTCTGGTGAAGGAGCTAGCCTTTCAAAGCTGGACTTGGTAACAGCTAAATCTGAAAGTTTGCCAAGAATACACAGACAAGCATTCAGACTAAGCCTTAGTGACAGTTCTTAGCGACAGAGGAGAAGTTGGGGAGGGAGGGAGGCAGGAGGAAATGAGTTAATCTTCATCTCTCTGGGTTTTTAGGACTTCATGTCTAAATCAGGTTTCACTCCAAATGAGCAACTGAAAGGAAACTGGTTCTTCATTTTGTGGGAGCATGAAATGTAACTAGATACTGTTTCACAAATGCTTCGTCTTTATCTATAGACAAGTGCCAAATTAATTTCATGCTCACATCGTGTGCCAACTAGAGATCTCAGGGAGGATTTAAGATGATTTAAGGCATCCAAGTGTATTAAACAGCAGACTGATGAGTGATCACAGGATTTACAGACCCACACTGATAACCGTCCTGTAGATTATTTAATGAACTCTGTATCTCATTTGGTACCATTTACCTTAAGTGCCTTAAACTCATCTATGAAATGATGTTCAGAACTGAGAACAAATTCAGGAATTTGTTATAATTGTCCACAAGCATTATTTCTAATATCTTGATTTGGATGTTTAATATTGTCTGTCCTCGATAGGTCATGCTCAATTAATAGTCAATTCGATTTTAAAACAAATCTTGGTCACATAGTAAACTAAGGTTTAGGTGTCTTGATTGCATTCTAAATTATTTAGAAATATGGATCTTGCCTATCTTTATCAATAATTGACATTGTACATGCATGTATCCTACATGTTACAATGACAAATATTCTACATCAAATAAATTACTCATAAGAGATTTAAAGCCACAATGAACCAAATCTATCCTAAAGACATCAAATCATGCTTCTGCTCTCTGATTTAAGATTTTTAGTTTCCAAAGCTGCTTCAAAACATAAGGTCTCTGTTCATCAGAATGTAACTTTGTTTGACAGCAAGAAAGGCTCACATGTTGTCCTGAAGCTGAGAAAGCTCTCAGTAGTCTACTGGGTAACAGGCAAGTGTTTCATTGCAAATCATGCCCCAGGCAGGTGTCTACAAACTTCATTCTTTCATACACAGTCTTTGCAATGACAGTAGCATTTCCTATGAGAGACTAGAGTTTTGTCTTTGGTTTTAGCCACCAGCAAGAGAGGTATAGGAAACTCAATCAGTAATCACTGGTTAATGAAAATGGCATTTATAATTAAAAAAGGATTAAATTATAATACCCTTGTGTACATGCATGTATGTGGTACATCTGACTGTTTCTTTGGAATGTTAATTAAAAGAACCTTGAACTTGATTCTCTAACCACATAGGACTCTGCAGTTATACCCCTTGCTTCCCCAAATACTCTCCATTAGGATACCCATACCCTGTTAAACCCTTGGAAGAGGTACAAGATGCATGTCAATCTCTGTCTATCACATGTGTTGTCCTCTCCAGTAAACTAAGCTTCTCCATGTTGGCCTGTCAAGAAATAGGAAGACAGGATGCTTCTGCCAAAACAGGCCAAAGTGGGATTCTGTGAAGAGGTGGAGTCACCTACACACAAAAAAGCAGAGTCTTTGGCAATGAAACAGCACAAAAGTATGGTCTATTCTCTGGGCATCCCTAATCATCATACTGACGTGAGCATCTTTCCCACCTAAGGATATAGAACTGAAAGTTCCATACCAGAATACAAAAAAGTTTTAGTCTACAAATTATTTTTGACAAAATACATGGTTTTCTTGACAAATGACAGGGGCAAATAAAAAGTCAAGACACAAATTATGACACTTTTAAGCCATTATTTGTCTTTAATAAAAGGTAACTATTAGGATATATTTTATCACTGTTGGGAAATACTCTAGTTGATAATTTTTCTTGAGACATTCAAATTTCTCAAGTTATATCCAATCCAAATTACTAAAAGTAAAACAAATCCAGAAGATAAGAATAGGATGACATTGTTGCCCATAACATATATTTACTTGTCACTTGATAAAAATTTCCTTAAACTAGATAATACATATGTGAGACAAAGGGGAGAAATGAAGAAAATGGGATGAAATTGTTTTTTTTCCCTTTTATTGATGTTATCCCAAACATATGTCCCCTAAATATGACATGCTGACTAGGGTAGTGTCTCAAGTGTGTCCTGTTCTGGATGCCAAACTTTCACCCTTTCTGGATTGCACGGTCACATATGATCCTGACATATTCCCTCCTCATTCTTACCAGAGACCTGGTGTGGCACTTCCTACAACATAGTGTTGTGTCTCAAAAACTACATTAGGATCTCGGTAAAAATCCTATCCCTCTCTATAAACTAGATAATGCAGTTGCCTATCGAAAGCACTTTTCATCAACAGTCTCCTAATACTATAATAAAATGTATCCTTAGAGGTTATTAGTCTTTAATGGGAAATGGGAGAGAAAATTAAGAAAAAAATTAAGTTGTGATGATTAGACTAGGAAAGATTAGGTTAGACAACCTGGTGAATTAAAAAAAAATGTTTGTTAAATCTTGAGGAGCTACAATGACATTTATAAAATTTATTTAAAGCTGGTAGAATCTTAATATAGTAAGTACTCTTGTGTGTATACCATTTTCCAAAGAGTCATTCAGCGTTCAAAGTCTACTGCAGATTAAGATACGTTTCTCGGTCTATCCTTTTTTCATAGAATTTGTCTATATATTAATTTTAAATAAAAGAAAGGAAATTATTTTAAAAGTGATAGAAATTTGTAACTAAGTTTAGGAATTTGTCCTTCTATGATGTGACGTTCATAAACCCTATTCATCTGAAAGGGGCTTTTAAGTATTTCCATTCTATATATTCTTTTGGTCAATGATTTGTGTACCTTCAGTCAGGAAAGGAAGGGCCACCACTTCTAAGATATTTGCTTTAAGTTATTTTTCAAGCAACGATGATGGAATTGCTGGAGACTGCTAGCTACCCAGAATGAGAGAACTAGGGTGCTTGGGTTATAGGTTGCTGCCCTAGGAACACTATCGTATTTCTCTCTGTGTGAGTTTAACTGAGACATATAAAGAAGCAAACACAAGGGTAGTAGCCTACATGTCAAGTTTTAGTACAGTTGAGCTCAATAAACCCAGAAGACTGGAAGCTCAAAGAAACTCCAGGATAGGGGAAATAATCCTAATTGATGGAGACTGACAATGATCGACATTGGTCAAAATGTCACATCACAATTTTATTAAAGTAATGATACCATGGACTTACCTCCTACACAGTTATCGTTTATTAATAGAAAAGAAGCCACCTTAAAAAATTTAGGGATATTTTTAAATTGAAAAAAAATCATTTTCAAGAACGGTATTCATAATGTGCCAGAAGTTGTGAGCAGTAGGAGTTTTCTCCACAAGGTCTAAAAACTTATCAAATCATTTAGATTAAAACATATTTATTACATTCTATTATTTTACTCCATCCATGTGGAAATTAGTTAAGTTCTCTTGTTGAAAAAAAATTGAAGACAAAAAATAGCTTCTTTAGCTTATTTAAAACATACGGGTGATAAGTATTTGGTAATTGCATGCATTTTTTGTATGTATTGTATATTAATTAAGCTCACATGATGATCATTCTTGAGGTGTAGAGGAATAAAACAAATCACATATTTTTAAGAACACGCCTAGCAAAACCAGTGTTTTCATTTTTTTTCCTCTACTATTTAATAGAAATAATCACATCAACCATGGTTCCTTATCAACTTTATTTCAACAGGGCTTTGGCCTTGATACGAAAACTTGCTAACAAAACTGTTGATTTGAAGTGTCAGCTTTCTTGCTAGGAAGTGTCAATGTCTAATAATATTTCTTTCTCCCCCGCAGTAGAACACCCTGACAAAATGGCTAATGACCAAGGTATGGTGGCTCAATCTGTCATCCTTTCTCTCCTTGAATCAATTCTATCTGTTAGGAATGTCAGTCATTATTTTGTATTCCTTTTATCACCTGGGCCATACACCTGATGAAGCAGACACTGGCGTGATAATTAATCTTGTTAATGAAGTTCTGTTTGGCTGAAGCTGCAGGTCTGTTGGGGAAGATGTAAATTTTCTTGAGAGGAAATTGTTTTGTCTCTATTCTGAAGGACCAATTAAAATGTCAAGCTTCTTTGTATGAAATAAATTTTTAGTCTCTGTCTGCACTTCTGAATAATTCACATTAAGTATAATTAAGCTCAGCATAATTTTCAAGCTGCTCTTACACCCTTTCATGAGCTATGGATTAAAGTTCTGTAGCTCTACAGAGAAAAACCATAAATCATGTGAGCTTTTTCTCTACGGTAAGCTTCATTTAATAAATAAAAACAAAGTTAGGACAACTTTCTTAGAGCATTACTATTGTTCTTTTTGAAGTCAGAAAGCTTTCATTCCATGAATCAGATGCTGGTGTGATTCAGAGTATTTTATTCTCCTTCCATTCTTTTGCTAAAAGCTGATTCATGTAGAGAAACAGGCATGGTTTTTACACAAAGGAAAATGGAGATAAATAAGAGTTATCCATCAATTCCCAGGTAGATATGAATTTGCTATTACCATGATTTTCAGACTGATAAATTAGGTTTCCATTGTTTTTACCCCAAAGGTAATTAGTAGAATTCTAGAGGAGAACAAGAATAGTTTATGTGTTGTATTTTCTTTAGCATGTTATATTCTTTAAAGAAAGGGGGAGTTTAGAAGTTTTTGCAACTGGTTGTCAGTGATGTTAGTATTTGCTGGCTTAGAGTCTACAGTTTGTATATTCTGTGTCTTGCTTTGGATGTCTACTGTCAGCAGAACCTGCTTGCAGGCATCATGTCTCAGAAGGCACCATCTCGTAAGATTGGAGGAAAACATTCTTTCGACAAGAATGCTTTTTAATGTTTGCGTATTGAGCATCTGAATGTTAACACTAACATAAGATTTTCCACATAGTAGTATTTTATTTCATGATTCGGTCTTCAGGTTTCTCTCTTCTGAGTCTTCCCACCATGCCTCTGCTTCAGAGAGAACATGAAGAAGAGGATCTCTCTTCTTCTTCAGAGAGAACATGGCTCTGGACATTACACACATAGAGTAATAAAAATGAAGCAATATATAAAAATGTCTACCCAGAGTTAACATTTCCATTAATCACCTAAACTTACTTCTGCTTATTTCCACTTAAAATATTTTTGAAAGATCAATATCTACTAAATGGTAATATTTGTAAACTACTAATGATGAACACTGATCAGTTAGCATACATTTACTCAGGTAAATTAAATATTAGTGCTGGCCAGATCCAAAGCTAGAATAATTGATTAGCAGAAGCGGTTTTATAAAATAAATAGGCAGATAATTCCTAATTTTTAAAATTATATTTAGAAAAATAGACAGAAAACACCCCAAAATTTAAAAAAAAAATTTTAATGTTTATATTTGAGAGAGAGAGAGAGAACAAGTGGGGGAGGAGCAGAGAGAGAGGGAGATACAGAATCCAAAGCAGGCTTCAGGCTCTGAGCTGTCAGCACAGAGCCTGATGCGGTGCTCAAACTCACGAGCCTAGCCATGAGATATGACCTAAGCCGAAGTTGGACGCTTAACCGGCTGAGCCACCCAGGCGCCCTCCAAAAAATTTTTAAGTAAGTGAACCAGATGAAATCTTACATTGTTAGAAACTTAGGTGATGACATGCCTAAGTTTTCTAATAAATGGATTTTGCTGTTATTTTTCACTTAACTGCTTTGTTTAATATTATTTAAAAAAATTTTTTAACGTTTATTTGTTTTTGAGACAGAGAGAGACATAGCATGAATGGGGGAGGGTCAGAGAGAGGGGGAGACACAGAATCTGAAACAGACTCCAGGCTCTGTGCTATCAGCACAGAGCCTGATGTGGGGCTTGAGCTCACGGATCGCAAGATCATGACCTGAGCCGAAGTCGGATGCTTAACCAACTGAGCCACCCAGGCGCCCCTGTTTAATATTATTTTAAGCTACCAAAAAATATTTTGTAAACTGGTCCTTTTATAAAAGAAAACAGAATAAATGATTCCCCAGTGTCTCTGACTACATACTTTCCATGGATTTTTCTCAGATTGTCATATCAATAATGAAATCAAATCCATTATCAGGGGGAAAAAGGAATTCCCAAGAATTATTGCCAGTGGTTGAGTCTATTAACATATTTGGGCAATTGTTCTTTTTCTTCATCTAATGCTACTTAGAAAGATTCTGCCACATATTATGCTACTTGATGCCTTATTCAATCACAGCTGGTATAGAGTTGTTCAGACTGATAGGTTCTAAATTTTACATCAAACTCAAATCACTTGTAAAATTGAGAGGAACTGACAGATTTAATTTAGTGGTTATAAATAAGATCTTTAAATTCTTACAAAGAAAGCATATGAAATTTACCGGCCATCAAAATTTCTTTGTAAACAAAATTAGTCTTCTGAGTCCATGACTACATAGAAGAAAAATAACCAAGGTTGAAGATTCTTCAAAGATTGATGAAAGTAAGAGGAGAAAGCTGTTCTGAATGTTCCCACTCTCAGCACAAAGCACATCAGTTTAATATGTTTTATTGTGCCCACTGTCAGACCCACTTGTTCCTTCCCATGGTGAAGTGATGCCACAGTAACATCTATGGCAGGAGCTGAATTTCTGTTGAGAGGAAATTCAACACCTTGGGTCAGAGTTAACCTTACAAACATGAATCCTAAATGGAAAAGCATGGGGTCAAATTTGACTTATGGGAGAGAGAGTAAGAAAAGTTTTGATTTAGTTTAATGAAGTATCTTTGCAGACTTCTGTCACAGTTACTTTTTCTTGGAGTCTAATGTATGCCTTGCAGTGCATAAATGTGAAAACAAAAATTCAGTTATTTATTTGAATCAGCTGTGATTTGAGGAAAATATTTTCTTCTGAGTAATAGCAGTAGTTTGAAAATGAAATTTCAATTTACAATTTACATGGAACTCTTTTTTTTAGCTCGTGTAGTTATAAAATGATTATATCTAGCATTTTCTTATCCCTCTAGTCTAAGCCTACTCTGTAATTCCCCATTTTTGCAGCCCCTTATCTCTTATTACACATCCTAATTTTTTCCTCTAGTCTCTTCCAAGCACAAGTGGCCAATAAGTGTGAAGGTAATCATGAGATTTTACAGATTAACCACAGAGTTTAATATTTAGGAAGGTCAGGTAGGATAGGGAAATTCTATGGGCTATGTGAAGTGAGTGCAGAGGGCATAGAAATGCTGTGATTTATTTTTTCCTTTTTTTATATTTCATATTTTTGTAAGAACCCTGTGAATGTGTTTGTGTGTATGTGGACCATTGTGAGGGTAAAACGAACTCTCGTGAAGCTCTACCACCAGTCACTGTTCTGAGAATTTTCATTTAACCCTCCCTGCAATACTGTGAGATACAACTGTTGTTCCCACTTTAGCAAGAAGAAGCTGAAGCTCAGAGCTAAGTGCTCGCCCATAGACACACAGCTAGTAAGTAGCAAGGCCATGATTCAAACCCTGTTCTTAACCACAGAGTATGTTCATCCTGCATATGTATATATTCACAACCCCACACCATGTGTTCAACATATGTCAATAAGGTTGCTGTATCTAAAGTTTGTGTATGGATATCTCGCTAATATCAGCCTCCCTTTCCCCATCTCCGTAAATAGTCCACAAAGAACACAGCATAAAGCAGCTTTCAGTCTGGGGTCATCTTGTTAGTGGGATGTCACAGCACTAACTATGTGATACTGACAGTCCTTCATCTCAGGAAACACAGGGATGGTACTAATTCCACCGTCTTAGTCAGCTCAGGCTGCTAATACCAAATGCAACAGACTGTGTGGATTAAACAACACAAATCTGTTTCACACAGTTCTGGAGGTTGGAAGTCCCAGATCAAGGTCCGGCAGTTTGGTTTCTGGTGAGAGCTCTCTTCCTGGCTTGCAGACAGGTGCCTGCTTGCCATGTCCTCTCAGGGCAGAAGGAGGGCCAGCTCTCTTCTGTCTCTTCCCAACAGAACAACAACACCCTACCCTTGTGACCTCATTTAGCCTTAGTTGCTTCCATAAAGGTTAACGTTGGATGTTAGGAATTCAGCATATGAATCTGGGGCACTGGGGTGGGGGGCACAATGAACTTCACAGCATCCACTTTCAAAAAGAAAGCTGTTCTTCCATTCCCACAGATTATCTCCCCAGTTTTTCAGAGGAGGAGGCAGAAGGCAGTTGTGGGCAGTATTGGACCCCAACACATTTCTCTCTGTCTCCCAGAGTGTAGCCTGTCCACTATAGGCTATTGCTCTGTGTATGAAAAATTTGGCTCTTTGATTTTCTATAATGAGCTTAAACCATTTAGAGCTTCTCCTGGAAACATTTATAAAAGCCTCTGCTTGGGGTTGCAGTGGAGGGTAGCTGTAACTATAAAATATGACCAATTCTCAGAAGTGATTATCAGATCAAACTTCTAATCTTAAAGGGTTGTTTTTACATCCTTATATTTGTTTAACCCCCAAATATTGTTCTCCACCTTGAGGTGTCTATGTGTAAAAAGTGATCATTCTTAGCATAACTACAAATGTTTACAATGTCATGTGTGTTTCCCTGTCTGCCCATTGGGGCATTTTGAGGTGCTAGGGCCATGTCACAGTACATTAAAGAGAATAGGACTCTTCATGAAATGATCTGTGTCATTGCTGAGATGAATCAGGAAGAAAATGCTTGCTTTGAGCACTCTCAAGTGTCTTTTCACTCTCTGTAGCCTGCAGAGAGGTGATCTAAAACACCACATCTACAAAGGAGGCGGAAATTCATAGGCCAGTTTATAGATCCAGGTGCTGAGTACTGTCCTCCCACCAGGAGGGAGAATTATTCTCCTCTGAATTGTGGTAATGGCAGGTAAAGCTCTGGCTTTCCCATCAGCACTTAGTGTGTGCTCCAAGAATGGGATCAGATACCTCAAATTCTAGTACCATCTTGCCACTGTGACCTCCTGTGTGACTTTGGGCATGTGACTGACATCTCTCAGCATCCTCACCTGCGAAATGATGACTTTAGCCCAAGTTATCTTTTATTTTCTTCCATGATTTCAGATGATTGAACTTTAAGATTGGTATTGGGATAAAATACCCAAGCATAGCATATTCACACAGTGTAGCACTTCACATTCTTCTAAATTCACATTTAGAAGAATGATTGATACCAGTAGGTATCTGTGCACTGTCCATGTACTATCATATTTTATCCTCATAACATTCCAGATGTAGAAAATGAGACACCGAGATGCTAAAACTTGCCATAAAACACTCACAGTAGGTAAGTGGTTAGGCTAAGATATATACCCAGGTTAACTAAATCTAGAGTCTCTGCTCTTAGCCACTGTATAATTTCTGGAAATGCAGTGAGTTAATTGGTTCCTACTCTGTTATCCAAAAAGTGAAGCCTAAATGGCATCACCATACATTCACCTAGTTGAAAGTTCTTTGTCTTTCCTCAGTAGGGTATTCAGACAAAGTACTTAACACTACACCTGCCATTTTACACCTCAGTAGGTTTAATATCATGAATAAACAGAACATTAGTTGTTTCCAATTTCAAGGAAATAGGGTTTTCAAGGCAGTCTAGTCAAGCTTGGAATTTAGTTAATGTAATCCAGACTTTGCAGGGTTTGGATTACAGCAGCCAGGGTGCCGTTTAAAAAATTGAAGCCTTTAGCACCTTTTGATGGGAGCTATTTAATTGAAAATTATAACCTCTTTTTACCTTATTATTGTGTGTAGTCTCGACTACTTTATTATTCAATTGCTTGCTACACCCTCTTGAAAGAGCTATTCTCACCTGTGCTTTTCTCAGGTCCAAATTTTACAATTCTAGAAATTATGATTCTGGTGTAAAAGTAGGGGTGAGAAATGAGTAGTGAGCTTTTGATAAAGTGTTGAGGTGCTTCTCATGTTCCCAGCAAGCAGTCAAGTAGCTGCCTAAATCAACCTCTCAAGAGCTTTTATGTTTCAGTAGGTAACTCCAAAAGAAAACACATACTCAGTACTCTTACGAATTGATATCATTCATGGCATAACTCTAAGTTTCTCAGACCCAAAAGATAGACATGTTTGTTAACAAGCCCTCAAAACGATTTCTTAAACAAGTTCTTCTTGTAAGACTCACTTCATTGCTGAATGTCCTTCTTTGCTATAGACATTAGCCAAATACCAGGCTCCTGGCTTTATTTTTTGCCCACTTCTGTTAGTCCTGGACTCTGCCTCCTCAATTCTCTTCCCAAAACTCAGATGGCTCACTGATGCTTATGAAATAAAGTCAATTCTTTGACATCCAGACTCTGACTGCCTGACACCAACCGCCCTTTTCTAGCTTCACAACTAGTACATCCCTCCACATATGCCACAGCCAATTAGCAAAAATGCACAAATCACTCTGGGAAAGGTGAATTTTTCCAACTCTGTTTGCTAACTGGTACCATCCTCTTACCTTTAGCAAGACTTTCTCCTTTCTCTAGCGAGTCAGGTCCTCATCCTTTTTCTTTTTTTTTTTTTAGCAAAGGAATTTAGGTTTATTAGGTATCTTTTCATACTTGATAGTTATTGTCCAATGAAAGATTTTTTAAATTTTATTTTTAAATTTACATCCAAATTAGTTAGCATATAGTGCAACAATGATTTCAGGAGTAGATTCCTTAATACCCCTTACCCATTTAGCCCATCCCCCCCCACACCTCCTCCAGTAACCTTCTGTTTGTTCTCCATATTTATGAATCTCTTATGCTTTGTCCCCCTCTCTGTTTTTATATTATTTTTGTTTCCCTTTGCTTATGTTCATCTGTTTTGTCTCTTAAAGTCCTCATATGATTGAAGTCATATGATATTTGTCTTTCTCTGACTAATTTCACTTAGCCTAATACCCTCCAGTTCCATCCACATAGTTGCAAATGGCAACATTTCGTTCTTTTTGATTGTCGAGTAATACTCCATTGTATATATATACCACATCTTCTTTATCCATTCATCCGTCAGTGGACATTTGAGTTCTTTCCATACTTTGGCTATTCTTGATAGCACTGCTATAAACATTGGGGTGCATGTACCCCTTCAAAACAGCACACCTGTATCCCTTGGATAAATACCTAGTAGTGCAATTGCTGGGTCTTAGGGTAGTTCTATTTTTAGTTTTTTGAGGAACTTCCATACTGTTTTCCAGAGTGGCTGCACCAGCTTGCATTCCCACCAACAATGCAAAAGAGATCCTCTTTCTCTGCATCCTCGCCAACATCTGTCATTGCCTGAGTTGTTCATGTTAGCCATTCTGACAGGTGTAAGGTCGTGTCTCATGGTGGTTTTGATTTGTATTTCCCTGATGATGAGTGATGTTGAGCATTTTTACATGTGTCAGTTTGCCATCTAGATGTCTTCTTTGGAGAAGTGTCTATTCATGTCTTTTGCCCATTTCTTCACTGGATTATCTGTTTTGTGGGTGTTGAGTTTGATAAGTTCTTTACAGATTTTGAATACTAACCCTTTATCTGCTATATCATTTGCAAATATTTTCTCCCATTGTCGGTTGCCTTTTAGTTTTGCTGATTGTTTCCTTTGCTGTGCAGAAGCTTTTTATTTTGATGAGGTCCTAGTAGTTCATTTTTGCTTTTGTTTCCCTTGCCTCCAGAGATGTGTTGAGTAAGAAGTTGTTGCAGCCAAGATCAAAGAGGTTTTGCCTGCTTTCTCCTCCAGGGTTTTGATGGCTTCCTGTCTTACATTTAGGTCTTTCATCCATTTTGAGTTTATTTCTGTGTATGGTGTAAGAAAGTGGTCCAGCTTCATTCTTCTGCATGTCGCTGTCCAGTTTTCCCAGCACCACTTGCTGAAGAGACTGTCTTTATTCCATTGGATATACTTTCCTGCTTTGTCAAAGATTAGTTGGCCATACGTTTGTAGGTCCATTTTGGGGTTTGTATTCCATTCCATTGATCTGAATGTCTGTTCTTGTGCCAGTACCATACTGTCTTGATGATTACAGCTTTGTAGTATAGTTTGAAGTCCAGGATTGTGATGCCTCCTGCTTTGGTTTTCTTTTTCAAGATTGCTTTGGCTATTCGGGGTCTTTTCTGGTTCCATACAAATTTTAGGATTATTTGTTCAAGGTCTGTGAAGAATGCTGGTGTTATTTTGATAGGGATTGCATTGAATATGTAGATTGCTTTGGGTAGTATTGACATTTTAACAATATTTGTTCTTCCTATCCACGAGCATGGAATCTTTTCCCATTGTTTTGTGTGTGTCTTCTTCAATTTCTTTCAGAAGCTTTCAATAGTTTTCAGTGTATAGATTTTTCCACCTCTTTGGTTAGATTTTTTCCTAGGTATTTTATGGTTTTTGGTGCAACTATAAATGGGATTAATTCCTTGATTTCTCTTTCTGTTGCTTCATTGTTGGTGTATAGGAATGCAACCAATTTTTGTGCGTTGATTTTATATCCTGCAACTTTGCTGAATTCATGAATCAGTTCTAGGAGTTTTTTGGTGGAATCTTTAGGGTTTTCCATATAGAGTATCATGTCATCTGTGGAGAGTGAAAGTTTGACCTCCTCCTGGACAATTCGGATGCCTTTTATTTCTTTGTGCTGTCTGATTGCAGAGGCTAAGACTTCCAATACAATGTTGAATAACAGTGGTGAGAGTGGACGTCCCTGTCTTGTTTCTGACCTTAGGGGGAAAGCTCTCATTTTTTCTCCAAAGAGGATGAGATTAGCTTTGGGTTGTTCATATATGGCTTTTATGATCTCGAGGTATGATCCTTCTATCTCTACTTTCTTGAGGGTTTTTATCAAGAAAGGATGCTATATGTTGTCAAATGCTTTCTCTGCATCTATTGAGAGTATCATATGATTCTTATCCTTTCTTTTATTGATGTGATGAGTCACGTTAATTGTTTTGCAGATATTAAACCAGCCCTGTGTACCAGGTATAAATCCCACTTGGTTGTGGTGAATAATTTTTTTAATGTATTCTTGGATCTGGTGGGCTAATATCTTGTTGAGGGTTTTTGCATCCATGTTCATTGGGGAAATTGGTCTATAGTTCTCCTTTTTAGTAGGGTCTCTGTCTGGTTTTGGAATCAAGGTAATGCTGGCTTCATAGAAAGAGTTCAGAAGTTTTCCTTTCATTTCTATTTTTTGGAACAGCTTCAAGAGAATAGGTGCTAACTCTTCCTTAAATGTTTGGTAGAATTCCCCTGGAAAGCCATCTGGCCCTGGACTCTTGTTTTTTGGGAGATTTTTTATTACTAATTCGATTTCCTTACTGGTTATGGGTCTGTTCAAATTCTTTATTTCTTCCTGTTCCAGTTTTGGTAGTGTATATGTTTCTAGGAATTTGTCCATTTCTTCTAGAATGCCCATTTTATTGGCATATAATTGCTCATAATATCCTCTTATTATTGTTTTTATTTCTGCTGTGTTGGTTGTGATCTCTCCTCTTTCCTTCTTGGTTTTATTTATTTGGGTCCTTTCCTTTTTCTTTTTGATCAAACTGGCTGGTTGTTTATCAATTTTGTTAATTCTTTCGAAGAACCAACTTCTGGTTTAATTAATCTGTTCTACTGTTTTTGTTTTTGTTTGTTTTTTTTTTTTTTTGGTTTCGATAGCATTAATTTCTACTCTAATCTTTATTATTTCCTGTCTTATGCTGTTTTTGGGTTTTATTTGCTGTTCTTTTTCCAACTCTTTAAGGCATAAGGTTAGGTTTTGTATCTGAGATCTTTCTTCCTTCCTAAGGAAGGCCTGGATTGCTGTATACTTTCCTCTTATGACCACCTTTGCTGCGTCCCAGAGGTTTTGGGTTGTGGTATTATCATTTTCATTGGCTTCTATATACTTTTAATTTCCTCTTTAACTTCTTAGTTAGCCCATTCATTCTTTAGTAGGATGTTCTTCAGTCTCCAAGTATTTGTTACCTTTCCAAATTTTTTCTTGTGGTTGATTTTGAGTTTCATAGCATTGTGGTCTCGAAAATATGCATGGTATGATCTCGATCTTTTTGTACTTTCTGAGGGCTGATTTGTGTCCCAGTATGTGGTCTATTCTGGAGAATGTTCCATGTGCACTGGAGAAGAATCTATATTCCACTGCTTTAGGATGAAATGTTCTGAATATACTGTTAAGTCCATCTGGTCCAGTGTGTCATTCAAAGCCATTGTTTCCTTGTTGATTTTCTTATCAGATTATCTGTCCGTTGCTATGAGTGGGGTGTTGAAGTCTCCTAGTATTATGGTATTACTATCGATGAGTTTCTTAATGTTTCTGATTAATTGATTTATATATTTGGGTGCTTCCACATTTGGCACATAAATGTTTACAGTTGTTAGATCTTCTTGGTGGATAGACCCCTTAATTTTGGAATAATGCCCTTTTGCATCTCTTGATACAGTCTTTGTTTTAAAGTCTAGATTGTCTGATATAAGTGTGGCTACTCCGGCTTTCTTCTGTTGACCATTAGCATGATAGATGGTTTTCCATCCCCTTACTTTCAATCTGAAGGAGTCTTTACCTCTAAAGTGGGTCTCTTGTAAACAGCATATAGATGGATGTTGTTTTCTTATCCATTCTGTTACCCTATGTCTTTTGATTGGAGCATTGAGTCCATTGATGTTTAGAGTGAGTACTGAAAGATATGAATTTACTGCCATTATGTTGCTTGTAGAGTTGGAGTATTTAGTGGTGTTCTCTGGTCCTTTCTAATCTTTGTTACTTTTGGTATTTATTTATTTATTTATTTATTTATTTATTTATTTATATTTTCATCTTTTCTCCCCTTAGAGAGTCCACCTTAAAATTTCTTTCAGGGCTGGTTTAGTGGTCACAAACTCCTTTAATTTTTGTTTGTCTGGGAAACTTTTTATCTCTCCTTCTATTTTGAATGACAGCCTTGCTGGGTAGAGAATTCTTGCCTGCATATATTTCTGATTCAACACTGAATATCTCCTGCCACTCCTTTCTGCCCTGCCAAGTTTCTGTGGATAGGTCTGCTACAAACCTGATTTGTCTTCCCTTGTAGGTTAGGGACTTTTCTTTCCCTTGCTGCTTTCATGATTCTCTCCTTGCCTGAGTATTTTGTGAATTTGACTATGATGCTCCTTGTTGATGGTCGGTTTTTGTTGAATCTAACAGGAGTCCTCTGTGCTTCTTGGATTTTGATGGCTGTGTCTTTCCCCAGCTTAGGAAACTTTTCCACTATGATTTGCTCACATAACCCTTCTACACCTATGTCTCTCTCTTCCTCTTCTGGGACCCTATGATTCTGATGTTGTTCCTTTTTTAATGAGTCACTGATTTCTCTAATTTTTAGATCATGCTCTTTTGCCTTAATCTCCCTCTTTTTTTTCTGCTTCATTGTTCTCCATAAGTTTGCCCTCTATATTGGTGATTCTATGTTCTGCCTCATCCATCCTTGCTGCTGCGGCATCCATTCATGATTGCAGCTCAGTTATAGTATTTTTTATTTCATTATGACTAGTTTTTACTTCTTTTATCTCCACATAAAGCAATTCTAATCTATTTTCAACTCCAGCTAGTATTCTTATTATTGTGATTCTAAATTCTGGTTCAGACATCTTGCTTGTATCTGTATTGGTTAAGTCCCTGGCTGTCATTTCTTCCTGCTCTTTTTTGGGGGGTGAATCCCTTTGTTTTATTATTTTGAAGGGATAAAAGGAATTAATGAGGTATAAATAATTAAAATTAAAAACAATTAAAATTAAAAACAATTAAAATTTAAAAAATGTTAAAATTAAAAAATTAAACACACACACACACAAAATTGAATAAATGATGCTAGATCCTAGGTGTGTTTTGGTCTGGGTGTTGAAAGTGGCTTGACAGATTAGAGAAAAAAGGGGAAAGAAGAAAAAAAAAGAAAATCATTTGAAAATTTGAAAAAATGAATACACTGAAGTAGACTAAAATGAAATGATGAAAGTAAACTATAATTTGAAAAAAATTTACACAAAAGTAAAAAATATAGTAGAAAAAATTAAAGAAAAGTATTTTAATAAAAATTAATAATAAAAATGAATTTGTTCTCTTTCTATATTCAAGAAAAAGAAAAGAAATGAAAAGAAAAAAAAATAAATCATTTGAAAATTTGAAAAAATGAATACACTGAAGTAGACTAAAATAAAATGATGGAAGCAAAATAGAATTTGACAAAATTCACACAAAAGTAGAAAATATAGTAAAAAATTAAAAATATTTTAATAAAAATTGAAAATAAAAATTATTTTTTCTCTTTCTGTACTCAAGAAAAAGAAATTAAAAAGTAAAAAGAAAAAGAAAATTGGATATTTGGAACTGCTAACAGACTGAAATACAATTGAAATTATTTCAGTTTTCCCATAGAAGTAAGACTATGAAGTGCTTTATAGTCCATAGACAAAGCAGGCGGTGAGACTTCTGTTCTAGAAGAGCGAGGTTTGCCCAGTTCGGCGGGGCTTAGTGTAATGGCTCTGTTCTCCACTAGATGGCGCTGCTAGCCTACTGGGGTGTATTGTTGTGGCATTTGTAGGTGCCTATGCACATACACCGGAGCAGTGAAAATGGCATCACCCAGCTACACAGTCTCTAGTATCCGAACTCTGTTCTCCCTGATCAGCAATCGTGCACCCATCCTTTGTCTTCAGCCTTCATCCATTCCCCACTTCCACACTGTCTGCGACCGAGTCCCAGGTAGTACCCCTGTCCTGAGCTTTGTCTCACATGTAGCTGTTTTCCCTGACTCCTTACTTCTGAAGGACTGCGGCTTTGACCCATTCCACCCCTCTGTGGAGGGTCTCACCAAGCAATGGTCGAATGCTGGCCGCACCCAGGCAAGTTCATGTCACTGTGCTGCTGCCGATGCCCAGAGACTGCAGCCAGGTGCCAGCCCGCACCTGAAAAAGTTCGTGATAGTGTAGCAGCAGCATTTCAGGGATTATGGAAAATCACAACACACATCTGGCACCAGGCTTCACCCTCAAGGACCTTGTTCCAGCACCAGTGAATGTGGCCATTCTCTGGGGTCTGCTTGGCCCAGGCTGCCTCACAGCCTCTACCAAATGTCCTTCCAGCAGTGGAACCACCTCTCCCTGTGTGGCCCGAGAATCTGCTGGACCCCACTCTGCTCCTGGGGATTTGCCCTTCCCACCAGAGCACCACCAGGTATCGAGTTGTGGAGTTGCAAACTCTGCACTCCCCCTGTTTATAGTCTTAATGGAATTTAAACCCTCTTCTTTCTCCTTTCTCCCTTTTTAGTTCAGTCCCTGCAGCTGTTTCCAATTTTCCACCTTCTCCCCAGCTGCTTCTGGGGAGGGGTGCTTTTCCCATATTCTCCCCGCCATCTCCGTCCTCTCTCTACATGCAAAAACACCTCCCTGCCCGTCACGGCTTCTCACTCCCTAAGTTCACCTCTCTGTGCCACATACCTGCTGAATTCTGTGGTTCAGGTTGTGCAGATTGTTATGTTAATCCTCAGATCAGTTTTCTAGGTGTGCAGGATGGTTTAGTGTTGGTCTGGCTGTATTTCATGGACAGAAGACACACAAAAAACTTCCATGGTAGGTCCTGATCTTTTAAGACTCCCATTGCAATTCTGCTTTTCTTCCAAGAAGATATTCCCACCTTTCTAGGCTTTGGTTCTTCTGCATGTCCATCACACCCAACTTATCCCTTGCCCTGTTCTGCATTTCTTATAGTTTTCTATTTATATTCCCATATTCTGGGCCAGGTTGTAAACTCCTTGATGGCAGAAGACTGGTCTGATTGACACTCTTCATCCCCACCTCCCATTCTCTATCATGTTAGAGTTGCCTGGAAAGTGTTTATTGAACTGACTTATGACACACATATTTAGGGAAACAGTCACAGAATAATCTGGAAAGAAAGACTTTACCATCTGATCAAAAGTATAGTTTGGAGACCCAAATAATACTCAAGGCTGTGGGTGATTAGTGTATGTTACTGATCTTGGGGAAGATGAAAACATTGTGAAAATATTTTTCCAATAAGACAAAAATATCTTTAATAGTCATCTATGAAGTTAAAGCCAAACAGGAAAACAACACATTCTTTCTGATTTAGGAAATGTTGGTTACATTTGTAGATGAGTCTGACCTCCTGTGCACTTGTCTTGATCTCTACCCTACCTATCATTTCTTGTTAGCAGAAAATTTGTTTTTCTTGCATTTCCCCTGCTGCTTGTAATTCTGAGTATAGAAAGGAGAAAAATAAAAACTAATGGGTGTTGATGAGTTTTTGAAATTTCAAACGTGCAGTATGAAAAGGACTGGACTCACTTTTGACAGCTTGCTGGTAACTATGTTCCTAGCACTGTGCTGGGTGTGGTGAAGCATAAGAAAGGAATACAGTTCCATAAGTCAGTTTTTAAGAAGCATGAAATATAGTTAGGAAGGGTATGTAAATACTCCCAGCCCAACATGAAAAATATGAAATGTGAAATCAAGTGCTACCATCTTTTGGGGTGCCTGAGTGGCTCAGTCTGTTAAGCATCCGGCTTCAGCTCAGGCTATGATCTCATGGTTTGCAAGTTTGAGCCTTGCACCGGGTTCTGTGCTGACAGCTTAGAGCCTGGAGCCTGCTTCGGATTCTGTGTTTCCCTCTCTCTCTGCCCCAAACCCCCCCTCAAAAAAAAAAGATAAGAAAGAAACATTTAAAAAAGCGGTATCATCTTGTATGTATATCATATGATAGGGTTTTAGATCAGAAATCACTATCTATAGTAGCAGAAAAGACTCCTTAAACCCAAGATTGAACTTTTAATATATGAGTAGAACTTGATTTGACACAAATGATTGCAGAGGGAAAGATTACTTGAACCTTTATTTAGAGAAATCCTAGAATGGGAATATCAGGATGCCAAGAAGCTGCTCAAAGAATGAGGATTGCAAGCCACATTCAAGGGACAGTTAGGGAACCATTATGCAGAATAGTGCACGATGGGGGAGAGAGAGAGAGAGAGAAATTGGTGAGGCTTTTGCTCTTTCTCTGCGTTCTAACACAGTAGTTCTCTGGCTTTCCTATTTTTCGACACACCAAGTATCTACTGTCTACACTGTCCACTGAAGATCAGCATGCTAGCTTGTATGCAGATCCCTGCAAACCCCATTCACTCTTGCCTGCTGATGCCAATTATTTCTTTCTTGGGGAGAGGGGTGCGAGACCATGGGGCAGGAAAGGAAAGGAAGACATGGAATGGGAATAGGAATAGGCATAGGAGTAGGAGTAGGAATAGGGCCTAAGTATCCCTCATGTTTGAAGAGTTTCCCTAGCCTTATTTGTCCACTTCTGCTATGTGTTTTCTGAACTGTCACCTTTACTGGCCCCATTGCTCAGCATGGTTACAAACTGGACTATTTCCTTTGTCTTCCTAAGTCTGTGGTATTCTGTGTGTCCTATTGAAAATGGAGCTACCACCTCAAGTCACACTCCCACATCTAAACTTTCACACTCACACACCAGGATCAACTCTGAGAGATGCTCTAATTTCTGTCCAACTCTCTCTCCCATCCTTCTTTTAATTCACCTACTAATGGTAAAATCGTCATCAGAGTCAAGCCTATTCAGCTGCTTAAAATGAGTATATTAGTTAGTCTTTCTGACCCACAGTTTACTCACCTATAAAATGGAGCTGATAATATCTGCCTTGTAGATTCATAATTAATATTATCCTCATGCTACTTATTACAACAGTCTCTTGTCATTTTTTCTTCATACTCAGCCACAATACTCTGTCTAAAATACATATTCAATTAAGTCACTTTTCTGCATAAAATATCTGTAATGGTCCCCTGTCTTCTGCAAGAGAAACTTTAGAGTGTTTGGTAGAACATATAGGGACTTTTATTATTTCGTGTCTTCCTGTCTTTCTAAGCTTACCCACCTCACTCTTTACCTGATCTACTCATCTTTTAATTCTCAACTCAGATGTCACCCTGAAAAGATTTCCATCATTTTACTAGGCATAGTCAATCATCCTATTTTTCCATTGTGGGCACCTACTTATAATACTCTTAAAACTTTGAATATACAATGTAGTTTGTAATACTCCCTTAACATTTTCCCCCTCGCTAATTTATGAGCCTTTGCAGTAGTGACTTTATATCCCTAATACTTAAATAATGGGTCCATTCAATACAGTTGTTGACTAGATGGATGGAATATGGGCTGATACGTGAATGAAAAAAAGGTTGTGCCCCAACAGTGTCATTATTTATATATACTTGCACTGAAGTCAGTGTGGTACTTATGTTCTATTGTTTTCATACTGTAGTTGCAGCTTGCTAACATACAGTCACTTGGAGAAGAAAGAGCTTCCATGCTCTTTTGTTACTTCTTGCACTGCTTGGTAACTTTCATTCGACACAAACATATCTCACACTGCCTTTGGGATAAGCTTGTGGACCATCGAGGTAGGGGAGAATTTCATGATCATTCAGTGGCTTTTAAGAACAGCTGCTCCCTTATAATCCACAAGAAATTCTTCCTCATTCTCCATGTTTTAGTCTGGTAAATGAGCTAGCTCTTCGGGAGATCTAGTCATCCAGGAGAGGGCCCATATTTAGAGGAACAGGAAGGTTTTTAGATTCTAATAAAGACAAGGCTGCATCTAAAAGTGTTGTCTTAGACCCATATACTGGCCATTAATGCAGATATACTACAGCAAGAATTCATACAAGGAGATTCTGGTGAGAGGAGAAAATCCCATAATCACCATATTATTAATATGTATGTATGTATTTTTTTCTTTTCTTCTCATTGGCTGACATGTATCATCATGTTCAGAAATCCAGATACCAGTTAGTCTAGCATAGGGCTGTTTTACTCTGGTGCTTGCAAAAGAAAAATAATGCAGTGTTTGTAATTTTTTTTCTACCTTAGAACATTTGTCAGGCAACTCTCTCTTCACCTGTCTGTTGCCAAACTGCAAAAGACTACACATATGCCTCAGGAATTTAGGACCCCAAATCACACTGAAATGTCAACCAAGAGCCATTTATTTAAATTGTTCATGTCTATGATGACTATAATTTCTATTTTGTCTAGGAGTGTCCTGATTAATATGCAGATTCAGGAAAAATTGACAATAGCACCCTCTTCCATCTTAAAGTGTCCTGATTTTCATAATTATATGATCACCCAATTCATAATATTTGTATATGAAAAAATAATCTTAGATTTTAGATTCACTTCTAAAGATTCTTTTAAAATGAATTTGCTTTTATTGTAGTCTACTCTGTTCATATTTTATTGCATACAATCAGAAATTGGAACTTCAAAAAAATAGTGCCTCTCCTAGTCAAGGAAAAGATGGACAATTGTATATTTGGTTCTCGTGCACTGTGTCTGACTCAGAATAGGTCATCAAATACATTCCCATTGCCACAAATTACTGCTCTTAGACTTGCCACAGCTCATAAATATAAGGAGATGTTTTGAAGGAAGGAAAGTAAGAAGGATTTGTTGAGCACCAAGTCTCAATATGTGGCAGGCATGTTAGCTTTCCTTACATCTGAACTAGTAACATTCAATCAGTGAGCTTTCTTTCATGTTTACTTGCAAACAATGTGTTGATTAATTCTTTTCCATTAATATATTTTTGAAATATCCTAGGCATGAGTTATGATTTCACTTCCTGGTTTTTAGATACCCTGATGCCTTTGTTCAAAGTCAGCAGTATTATCAACTACATGATAAATTGATCTCTTAGACACTTTTCCAGCCTCTGAAAAATCATCTGCTTTAAAATAGATCTCCATATGATCTGTGTATTGGACTGTAACACTCTATTCAGGTGTCATTAATAGATATCCTTTATCCACTGGTATATAAGACACAAAATCAATTCAATTTCCATCATTATCACCAGAATTATTTTCAGAAAATCAACTCTAAGATCAAGAAGATACCTCAGTGCTCTGCATCCTTGGGAGGATGTGTATTAAACATTTGTTAGATGACCAATCTATTCATTCGATTTAGATTATGGGCCATATGTTTTTCTTCAAATTGATTGAATGGCATGGTTGTCATTCTGGAGGACTCTCTGTTGTCCTCACTCGGAGAAGGTAGATTAATGAATAGATCAGAACTACCACATCCAGTTTTCTCCATGTCCTCTGCAGATTAATTTTCCATTAACTCCTCTGTAAACTTATAAGCATCTACTCTGAAAAAAGCCAGACTCTAGAAATCCCAGTTGAATTAATCTTTGGTAGGGGCTAAAAATGTTTTATCATGGGAAATATTCTCCATCTGCCCATGTCTGCTAAAAGTAGGGACATAACGTAAACATTAGTGTTTCATCCTGCACACACACGCACACACACACACACACACATACACACATACACACACACACACACACCACAGTAAAAATATAAAAGTAATATTTTAAGTGATATGTAAGAATAAGAACATAGAAAATAACTTGTATAATAACTTAAACTTTTGTTCATATTAACAATACATCATTGAGCATTCTAACTCACATTAGTCACTCATCAGGCATTGAGAACACAGTATACATGTCACTTTAGTAAGCACCAAGGAATATAACAATAAGCACACTTCCTACAGGAAGTCATATTGCCTCTGTTCACTTTCCCCCTCAATCCAGAGAACAAACAACAGGAATATCATGGAGACTTTAGCTTTTGCCCAAGGAGGAATTTGTCTCTTGAAAAAAAAAAAAAAAAGAGGAAGAGATCAATCCTTTGAATAAAATATAAAAGTTTACTCTTGGGGTGCTGGGTAAGCATCTGACTTCAGCTCAGGTCATGATCTTGTGGTTCATGAGTTTGATCCCTGCCATCCAGCTTTGTGCTAACAGCTCAGAGCCTGGAGCCAGCTTCAGTTTCTGGGTCTCCCTCTCTCTCTGCCCCTCCCCTGCTTATTCTCTCTCTCTCTCTCTCTCTCTCTCTCTCTCTCTCTCTTCTCTCTCTCTCTCAAAAATAAATAAACTTTATTTACTCTTTAAGTGACTTTATTGCTTATGTTCGCTCTTTAAATGACTTCATAGCGTATCATATTGTAAAAATTCCTCCTCAAGGGGAGGAATAAGAAATTTCTGGTTTGGACCTACTTAATAAGTACCTAAATAAAATAAATTTTAACATATATAAATAATTTTGAATAACTCTAAAATAGCCATACACTTCCTTTTTTTAAAGTTAACCATGGGCTCATTTGTTTTGTTTTATTGTTCTTTGTGAAAGCACCATTTCCTGGTTTCAAAACCTAAGGAAAAGTAGAAAACATTTGTTTTAATTATCAAAAATTTCTGGAAGAGGTGATTTTTGAATAAAATTATCTGGATAAAATGCCTACTTGGTTAAATGGTGTATAAATTCATTACTCTTCAGCATCTCAATTCCTTTCCTCCCCCTCATTTCTATTACAAAGAAAATATGGGTACAGAGTCACACAAGAATTCTTTAGATTCTGTAGAATGTGTATTTTCTTCATAAAGCACATTCTGATTACTGTGTCACATAAAGTCATGATACTACTAATTCTATAAAAAAGAAAGAAGAAACTACCCATTTCCAACTTTTGAACCATGTTAAGCTTCATTTGAATACAAAAAGCCTTTATACATTGCTATTTATTAACATTATTTTTATAAATGTTATATTTAAACTTCATGTATTTATTTACTTACTTGCAATTTTTAATTGTGAGAAATGTTAGAGATTTAGGGCAGTATGGAAAAAAAAGAAACTTAAAACTTTTATGGAAAATATAACTACAGAACACGTAAGACTGAAAATAATACATTATTTTTATTTGCATGTAGTTCTTTTAATAATATTAGACAAAAAACCATTTTAAATTAGACCTAATAGTATTGTTATAGCAAAAGATGGGGTAACTTGTTCTTAAATCTTCAAGGCCAGTACGAATTAAAAACCATCTGCAGTTAGTTTTAAGATTCTATATAGGATCTGGATACAGTGACCCAACTTGATCTGTCATGGCAGGATCCTTACCTAATACATGTTTTTTTTATATTACCACTTCCTCAAGGACCTAGGACTGTGCCTTATGTTTAGTAGGCCCTTAATAAATTCTGAATGAACTGTTACCTGTTTTATGCTCCATTAATAAAACTAAGACCTCTGGGATCAGACAGTACTTTATACTTTTGCGTCAACTGACTTTCCATCTTGAAGATTCCCATTCATCTTCTGTTTCCCTAGATCAGTGCTTATGAAATTAACCAAGTAAAATAAACACATTTAGTATTTGATCCACATCAAAAAGCCCTTAAAAATGCTTTGATGTGCAAGCAATAGCACTCAGTGTCCTCTTTGGTCTTCAGTGTCCCCTCATTTGACAACTTTGTGGTTCTTGCCTTAAAGAAGTGGGAGAATCTTTTTTTGTTTTAGCTTATTATTTATCCATAAAGGAAGCCTTTCTGGAAGTTAGAAGACATATTTTAGAAAGGAGAAGCATACCCGCACACAAAGTTAAAATTTGATTCTCACGTCTTTAGATGAAGAGATCCCCAGACTCACCAATATCCCAGAATTGAGTTTTGTGTTTCCTTAGTGAAGTGGTTCTAAGACTTTACATTACCATAAATCCAATCTTGCTTGTTGATGATATCAAGTTTCTTTAAAGTACTCTCTGTTGGGTTTGTTAAGAGTTACTTAATTTTCTTTTCTGGTATCAATCTAATTATAACCAACAAAAAGTTAAGCAATGTCAATATACTAGATTGTGTGGGTAGAATGCTCAAGTTTTAAGCTGCCCTCTCTTATTTAGAAAGATGTCCTGAATTCCTTTATCTGACATGGAGCCTAACCATAGAACATCTGGTTTTCTCCTACCTATTTGAAATTCAGTGTAATCAATAGCCTCGCTAAATCCAGGGGGTGCTGTACCCATAGAGCTTTATGTCTGAGTAATATATGGATGTGCTTGTGGGCTTGTTTCTGCATCTTCCCACAAACTAGCTGGGAGTCTGAGAAACTTCATTAAAAAGACATTTGTCAGGATGCTAGAGGAAAAGGAAAATCCTCCACAGACTATTTACCTAATTTCCAGCCAATACAGGATTACTCCCACCAGGAATCATTTATTGCTTTACTGGCCTAAGTGATGGCACTGTTAGCATCTCTTTTGGCTGATTGCTTTGCAATCTAGTTGCTTTCAGATGTGAGAAAAGCTACCTTAATATTCATACAGAACTTCTGTCTCGCTTCATTTCTTCCAACATTGATCTTACCGTGTCCCGTGGGCAAAGTTTATCCTCTGCTTATTGAAACCCAAATGTATCAGAGTCACACAAGGAAGGTGTTTGGGAAAAGGCTTGTGCAGATTTTAGTCAGCCCACCAAAATGTTCCCAATGGCTGCTTATTTCATTTGCTTCTCTCCTGCCTACCCTTATGGGAGACCACAGTCACTGGCCAGCAGATTTTAAATTTACCAATTGATACTGAAAACAGATTATGGTGTGATTGGATTAATTTATGCACTGCTTGTTGGAAGCTTGATATCCTAACTTCAGCTCAGGCTTGATATGAAAGGAATTTTTAAAATTCTGAACGTATAGTCTGTTAACAAGATTTGGGTTTGTTGCTCACAACTGTTTTGCAAATAAAATGATGGGATCTTGAGAAAGCTTTAGCAAGAGGAGTGTCTGGGATGCCAAAGAATGTCACAAGAGCAGGACTTAAAAGAAGAAAAATAAAATCTAAGCAATGTGAGAAAACATCCTATGTTATTGTAGCTGAGTGCCTCAGGTGGCTTCCTCTATGTCATCCACTGATTCTAACTGCTCACAGAAATAACTCTCTGAAGTGAAGAAATGGAATATTAGCTGTATTCTTCTATGTGTTTGCATATAAATTCAACTCCCAAATGTGTTCTTATAAATTTTCTACTTAATAGACATTCTAGAATTCAAAATCTAAAAAAACTAATTACAGTTCCACAAATGTACCAATAGAAAAAGGTATCATCTGTGGTGAAATATCATTAATTAAATTTGGATGATAGCACAATTCTGGTTATTTCTGGCTCAATTCTCTTCAATACTGCTTTTACAACTGTTGCACACCTACTGGAAAGCAGTGCTTCCAATAATGTGGTGTTAAAGAAGCCTTCTTTCTTCCCTGCTGTGTTTTTAAGAAAAATTCAGAACAGGTATGTGAGCTGTGCCATAACCCCATTCTTGACTCTGTATCTAATATCTCATTCCCAGGCACCTGTTTTGCACATACCACAAGGACTGCTCAAAACCCAGTTATAAGACAAAATGTGCAGTCCCCTTGTAGGGTAATAATGATAATTTGCCACAAAATCGTATCAGATGGATGGACCTCTTGCAGCATGAAAGAGGTGGGGGTCTGCCTCTCTAGGAGCCATGGCCAGCACCCTTTCTGTTCTGAGAGGTTACACTGGGACTCAAACCACTGCTGTACCTTCTGGGGACACTTTTATAAGGAGATTGGTAGAAAAAAAGTGGGGACAACTTTTCAAAGAGGAATTGAATTTAGCTTTTTGTAAAAAAGAGTCTATTTTCATGACAGATTTTTTGACACATAGAAAATAACATTTTTTCACAAAACATAATGGTATTAATAGTCTCAGACTTTCTTTGAAGTAGCCAAAATACCTTGTTCAATTGTGTGTGTGTTTTAAAATATTTATTATTTTTGTCTGTTTCATTATGCTTTCATGCTGTATATCCACTAACATGCTGATATGTTTTCCCAACAAATAGGTCGTCATGGAGATGGAGGTTATTGGCCAGTTGATACTAATTTGATTGATAGAAGCACTCTCAATGGTAAGTCTATCAATTAGATTCTATTGGATTAGTTATATTAATTAAATGGTTAATTCTAGAGTGTCTGAGGCAATTTTTTTACTTACTGAAAGTGTTAAGAATCCCAGACCTAGGATTTTAGTGGGATAATAGAAGTATTAAGCTATATATATAAAAAAGAAATATGAAGTTATTAGCAAACCTGTAGTACATTCTACCAGGAGATAATGCCAATGAGAGTTGAGTGCACAAAATAGTCAGTTGAAAAGTTCAAGCATGGAAAATTTTATAAATGATTCAGAGTTGTTAATAATATAATATCTAAATTTTAAAGTGTTATATGTATTTCAAAGGTTTCCAGGGGCTCCTGGGTGGCTCAGTCGGTTGAGACTTCAGCTCAGGTCATGATCTCACGAGTTGCGAGTTCGAACCCCACATCAGGCTCACTGTGTCAGCACAGAGCCTGCTTCAGGTCCTCTGTCCCCTCCCCTCTGTCCCTCTCCCACTCTCTCTCACTCACATTAAAAAAATAAAGGAATAAAATGTCTCCAAAAATTTAATATTATTAGAGAAACGTGATCTCTAAGGGAGATTGAACTGAAACCCACTTAGTTTCCTAAACTGAAGTCACTAAGAATTTTTGCTTAGAGAATTTACTCTTCAGAATCCTTTAGCAACTTATTGCTAATTTTTCTTCACACTCTAAGGATTAAACGTTTATTTCTGCTCATCCTGATGGACCATTCATACGCTTCAGGGTCGGCCAGAAATAATATCTAGCACTGCACAGAAGAAGCAGTTGGTGTTAGTGTTGGAGCTGTCTTCTAAGATCTTGTCCTCAGTTTTGCTGAAACAGAAACTTTGGGAGAATGAATTAATACAAGCCAAACTTCTAAGGGACTGATGTATATATGATAAGTTCCTTTCATAGGTTTTTAAAAATTTGTTCAGTTGCTGTTGTTTGGTTTGGTTTGCTAGATATATAGTTCATACATTCAAAACACAAATATGAAAACTTGTGTACTCATCAGCAAGGTTAAAATATAAAATATTCAACATATAATTGAAATCTGTTATATATCTCTGCCTTATCACATGCTTCTCCACCATTTCCTCCATTCCCCATTGATGTAAACACTCTCCCAAATATGGTTTTTACTGTATAGATATATATCCCTAAACATTATAATATTACTATACATGTTTATCACTTTATAAAAATGGCATCATAGGATACGTATCTTGTTGCATCTTGCATTCATCTTTAATTTTGTTTTTAAGATTCATCTGTGTGTTTACAAATACTCTTAGTATTTTGTTTTATGAAAATAATACAATATGTTTATACAACAATTTTAGCAGGTTTTCATGAAAAATTTGATTTCTGAATAGATAAATATTCATTTGAATGCTCTTCTATTTAAAAATCCATATGGGTTGGGACACCTGGGTGGCTTCGTCGGTTAAGCTTCCGACTTCGGCTCAGGTCATGATCTCACAGCTTGTGAGTTTGAGCCCCACAACGTGCTCTGTGCTGATGGCTCAGAGCCTGGAGCCTGCTTCGGATTCTGTGTCTCCCTCACTCTCTGCCCCTCCCCCACTCATGCTCTGTCTGTCTCTCAAGAATAAATAAAAATTTAAAAAAAATTTTAATAAAAACAAAAATCCATATGGGAAGCCAAATTGCAATCTAAAAGTTGTTTACTGAGTGAGAAATTGGAATAAGGGGTTCAGCTAAGTGATTATTTCCTATTATAGGTAATGATAACCTAATGCATCTATTTTCTCAAAGAGGACATGTATGTATGTGCAGTAGACCAGATGCTCCATTTAAAGGCTCAGCATCCCCTCCTCTGTCCAGTATTGGATTCAGGAACATATATTTACCTGTTGACTTCTTTTCTAATTACCAGGCATACCCTCTTCTGCTATTAATGCAGTTTACTTAACCAGATAAGTATAAGTTCTTACATTTAAGCTTCCTAAATATATTCCAATCATACCTGTCTAAGGTTATACCCAGAATGCTCTCTCCAGGTTGCTACAGTCCTCACCACTTCCTATTGTCTTGTACACACATCCTCTACCCACATCAAGTAACATTATTGTCTCCTATAGGTATTTGAGGATTAGACACCTTCTATAGCTGGTGCCTGGATCTGATAGTTTCCAGGCTCTCAGACACACAAGGGACACTTTAGGAAGCTCACAACAGAAAGTTGAGAGGAGGGATGTGTTGGGACTGAAAACAGACGAAGGGCATGTTCCTTCAATAGGTTTAGATAATGATGGTTCCCTTCCCAAAACTGTGCAAGTTTTATCAACTCATTCTTTTGCTTCAGATTTTATCTCAAGAGTCAACAATATGCCAAACACACTTCATGCATTCAAGTAATCAGTTAGAAATGCCCCTAAGCCATCACTGTGTGCAGGGTGCTTGCTATGAACTATGCACACAGATTGAAAACTAGACCTCCACAGGAACAACAAATGAAGAGGGGGAATTACCCAGGTGGACAAGGCAGAGGAATACGCTTCAGAAAGATGAAAGAGAGTGAGAAAAATCTCAGGGATATGAAGGAGGGTAAAAAGAAGGTCATCATTGAAATCGTGTGGGGAAATAACATTGTAGTGTTTTTTGCCCTGAGATGGGTTCTAGGTTTAGAGTCCATGCCAAGAATTAGCATGATCCCCTTTTTAGAGTCATCCTGCAGAGCTGATTTTCAGATATGGTTTCTACAGAGAGTTTCAAAATGGAATTCATCCGCAGCTAAGGGCTGACTATCTATACTGGCACAGGATGGTGTTTTTTGAAGAGACAGAGTGCCAAGAAATTAAGAGAGAGCCAGAACAGTTAATTGAGAAGGAACACTTGTCCCTTCACTGTTTCTACCCTCTAATAGGCAGTGGTCATGCATGTTAAAGGTGGAGCAAGTGTAAGCCACAAACATAAAACTAGGCATTCTCTTAAACGACATGTCCTAAAGAACTCTAATTTTGAATAGAATTTTCAAGTTTAGCAAGTAAAAATACAGGAGGCCAGAAAATTTGAATCCTTTCTAATCACCTATATATGAGATAAAGGAAAATATTGCAAGAAATTTCCATTTCAATGTATGTATGCATCCCAAGGTGCACATGTATAGGTGACTACAAATAACTGAAATTTGATTGAGCCTCCTGTATTTTTAATTACTAAATATAGCAGTCCTAATTTTGGATCAAGTTTGAAAGTTTGGTATTGACTATTTGAATTTGCCCTTCAAAATAAAGTGAGATTTCTGAAAAGAAACCCCAGACCAAATTTGATGCTAACAGGTTAAGTCAACAAGAACTTTTCACAGGAGTCAGATCTCAGATGAAGAGAATTATAGTAATTGATGGGAATGCATGTTATTGTATTCTTTTTTTTTTTTGCCATTTAAGATTCCTAGTCAGAAAAATAATTGCAATTAAATTTAGTCTGATATACATTATATCACTAGAGAAATTCATGAAGATAAAATAGAGGAACAATAGCCAGTGACTTTGAACCAGTTTAGATAGATCATTGCCCATCACCCCTTCTCAATTTTCTGCAACACATAATGATGTTTTAGGTGTTTCATGTTAAATGAATGGGATGAACAAAGCACCTGAATCATTTATAGAATCTCTACTGGAATCACGAATTATTACAGGCTACTTGATTGAATTGATAACCTCTAAGAGACATGGATGGTGGAGAGCAAACTCAATCTGTTTCCCATTCTATTTTTCTAACTGATAAATGATGGTAAATATGTAATTTGACTTTAGCTTAGGTTATTACGAGCAAATCAGCAAAGGCATCTGAAAAACCCTACCTTTCTAATTAAAGTTCTGCTAATGTCTTATTATGCCTTAAGAAGGGTTATAATTTCCAATCCAATGTACAAATGAAACCTTGACTGATAAAACTCCAAACCCACCCAACCTAGGCTGAGTCAACGAAAACATTTTAAAATCTGAGCTTTTAAACCTCATACACCAGGAAATTTTCATATATCTCCTCTTAGAGTGACAGAATTAGAGTTTTCCTATCTCTCCCTACACTTCCTGTATTCATCCTTCAAAGAATTATAATAGAATAATGGCTTATTGTCGGGATCCTCAAGCTAGTTTCAAATAAATTTAGACCTCACTAGTCACTTACTTTCTCTTACAGCATGCCACTCTTTAAAAATGCACTCTTGGAATTCAAATAAAAACAAAGCTATAGTTCATGTTTGCTCTTGTAGTTGTAAGCCCTTAATTAAATTGAGGAAACTGAAGAGTCTTCCTAAATTATTTTCTTATGACAGATAGAATCAAAGCTAATAGGTACTGATATGGTAGTATTTTATTTTTATGGTGTATTCAATTTTGTGGTCCACATTCTCAAAGCAGGAAAATCTTCAACTTCTGAAAATGTGATTTTGTAGTTTATATTTGTATGAATACAACACTGAAAGTCACTTCAATCTTGCTGTTCTCATTGGGAAAGATAAATCAGCATTTTTTTTTTTTTGTTGATGGATCTGTGTGTAATTTATAAAATTAGTAATTTTGGTTAAGAGATCTATAATCCCTATAAATATGTGGTTGTATTGATCTCAACCTTTAAAACCCAAATTAACTTTGATAAGTTGATGCTTTGGTGAAATATTTCTAAAAATCAATATCATTAATTTTTAGATATTCAGAATCATATTAGGTGTTCTGTAAAATATGCCTTACACTGTGTGTTTGGGAGAAAAGATCATGACTTGACCCTTACTCTTAAAAACTTTTATTTTATTATTTTCAGAATGCAGTAATATTTTAACTAATCTAAATAAAATAGACATAAAAGCTCTTCCATATTTGCATGAAATGATCATTCTGAGGTTGGTGAGCTATTGTAAGCACTCAACAGACACCTTAATGCCAAAGGAAAGGTCCAGAAATAAAACTTTACATCATTCATAGAAAGGTAATTGGAGTGGTCCAGGGTATCAAGTTTTAGTCTATAAGGGGCGCTGCCTACCTGCCGTCCAACCATTATCTATCGCAAATGATTTGAAAGATCCCAGACTAATACCAACCCCCAGGTTCTAATACGACTTTGCCAAGGATTAGAACTGTGTGAATCAAGTCACTTAAACTCTTGGGATCTTAGTTTTTCATCTGAACATAGAAAATGTTAAGCTAGATCAGGATTCCTCTACCTCAGAGCTATTGTTATTTGAGACTGGATAATTTTTTGTTGTGGGGCTTATCCTATGCATCCCTGGCTTTTACGCACTACATGCCAAGGCTATTTCCCCTCTACCATGTTTTAAGAACCAAAAATACCTCTACACTTTGCCAAATTTCCCCTTAGGGAGCAAAATCTCCTCAGTTAAAAACCGCTGATCTAGATCACCAATTCCCCAAAGGTTGTTCCAAGGTAAATGGGTCCCATGAGAAGCTCTGAGAAAAAATGGTCCATGGTCACATAAGTATTGGGAACTTTGGCCACTCACTTCTCTTCTGCCTGGTTCTCCCCTTTTACCTGAATACTAGAGGTGTTAGTCTTGAGAAAGCATCTCCACTAACTCTATACTCTTGATTCGGTGACCTTGTCCACTCCCATCTGTGTGCCAGCTCCGAAATTTATATTTCTAACCCAGACCTTCTAGCTGCCTCTTTATAATTTATCATAAGATCTCAACCCTGACATAGTCAAGACTGAGCTTTTGTTTTTCCTTTCTTGGTCTTTCACCCTCTCCCTCATCTCAGACATAGGACAATCACTTAAGTCTAAACCTGCCCGATGCTTCCTTTTTTCCTCCTCCATATGCAATCTGCTTTTGATTATTCATTCTCAGATTGTGTTTTGCACCTGTCTACTTTGCTTGACTGCCATGGCCACCATTTCAGTTGAAGTTATCACTCCTTCTCACCTGGAGAATGTTAACATCTTCTTAGCTGGTCTCTCTGCTTCCACCAGCAACATCTTCCTTCCTGAAAGCCCTTAAATGGTCTGTGATTGTACTGAGAATAACTGAATGTGACCTATAGGGCTCTTGAATGAACTGGGTCTTGTTTCTCTTTCCAGCCTCATTTTGTGCCATTTCCCTTTTGCTCCCAATGTTCCAAACATATGATCTTCTCTCAGTTCCTTTGTAAAGAAAGAGGAGCTAACTCCTAGGATACTCCATGATTCTGCCTCCATGTTACTTCTGTAATGAGGCCTTTCATGACCTCTCTTCTCCTCCAAGGACTGTTATGTTCTCATATTGCATCTTTCTTTTGAACTCTACTTTTTAAAAATACCAGTTATAGTTTTAATTTTATATTTGTTTCATGATCTGTTTCATACATCTTTTCCAGTAAGTTGTAACCTCCATGAAGTCAACAATCATGCCTCTTTGAGGGGTGTGAGGGGGGAGCAATCACAATATTCAAATTTGATACTTACCTAGTTGTGTTCTTGGGAGGAGGCAAGCCTAGGATCCTCCTACTCGGGCGCCTCCCCAGTAGTTTCCAATTCTAATTTGGAAACTGTTCTCAGACCACACAATGTATAAGACAATGACATGCAAATTATTATGAAACAATATAAGCATGGCCCTATAAATACGTTTTAGTGGTTCGATAGCCTGGCTATTGCTCCCTCTCTGTTCTTCCAGAAAAATAGCTCAGAAATGGGGTTTTCATTCTTCCTTGTAAGAGCTATGGGTTGATCCCAGGTGAGAAATGACCCAGACAAGGTACATGTTTTAGGAATGGAAAAGATAGGCCATTTAATATACATTGATTTTTTCCTCTGTTCTAACTAGTTGGGCAGGCTGAAGGCTACATCACAACTGTATGTATATACCTCTTATAGTTTTCTTTTAGGCTGCTTGAATCCTTTCATGAATTTTCTCTGCCCATCACCATCCCCCTCCCCAGCTTTACTGAGGTATAATAGACATATAACACTGTATAAATTTAAGGTGTACAATCTGTTAATTTGCTACACTTGTAGACTGTAAAACAATCACCACCATAGTGTTAGCTGACATCCCCATCACATCACATAATTACCATTTATTTTTTTGTAATGAGAAAATTTAAGATTTGTAATCTATGCAACTTTCAAGTATATAGTACAGTATTATTAACCACAATCACCATGATGTACATTGTCACCCCAGAATTTGTTCATCTGATAACTGGAAATGTATACCTTTTGACCAACATCTCCCCATTTCCCCTAACCCCCAGTCTTGGTAGCCACCATTCTACTACTGTCTGTTTCTATGAGTTCAGCTTTTTCAGATTCCACATACAAGTGATATCATGTAGATTTGTCTTTCTATGTCTGGCTTATTTCATTAGCATAATGCCCTCAAGGTCCATCCATGTTCGGATCACAGCATCATATCCCAGGCACCTAACTGGATCTTCAGTACATTTTTCTAGAATAATTGGGTATATTCTTTACTGTGCCTGCCCTATCTCTCCTAGCAATTCACAGTTCACGTTAGCATGTTCAAAATTCTGAGATTTGAGAAAGGAAATATGTTTTCCAACTTAATTGACCAAGGAACTTCCTCCCAACCCCATAATGCTGATTAATATTTCATTTTAGGGAACATTGGGCTAGATTATCTGTAAAGTTTCTTCCAGCTGGTTGACTATATAGCACTTTATTTCAGGGGGAGATGCTTTGAAATATTCAATTCCATAGGAATTTCTGTTCAAATTCAAAGACCTGTAAAATTATTGAGACATATGTTGAGCTCAAAGTGTTATAATAACAAAATTGTTATCAGGGAAGACTGCAAATGTAGGAAAGAAGTTTAGTCCCAAGCAATCATTGGATCTGTTCTCTCCCAAATACTCTAAAAATTAAAGACATTATTATTTCATGAAACCAATTTTCCAATTATTACTTGAGACTTTAGGCCCATAAGATTATGAAGTATATATTTATTTTTATTAAATGTAGTAGAAAAAGGTTGAAACATTTTATGGCAATCAAACGTTATGAAAATAAAGAATGGATGGAATGCCCATGTGACTTTTCAAAATTTAATTCTCTTCTCACCAATTTTAATGAAACGCATCTAAGTCTTTGATTACCAAGACACTGGATACCCAAGCTATTTTAGTAACAACAGGAACAGATATATCAGGACACTATATTTTTCTTTAAGTTGGAAAGATCACATAGAATGAATATTGAAGCACTTCATAATGTCTATTGAGTGCCAACCCTGTGTCAGGGCCTGTGGCCAGTGTGTTGCATCCATTATCTCATGAAATAATCACAGTGTCCAGAAGGATATTTGCAAATCTCTGAATTACATCATGAAGCTTCCCCTCTGAAGCCCAAAAGATAGTAAATGTCATCTTGCCTCTTCTGGAGTCAGGCTGTCTTCCAGAACTCTTATCTGTAGTGATCTAGATTGATGAGCTCTAACATTTTCCCTAATTTGCAACAGTCTTTTGATGTGTTCAAATATATGGTTGATTGTCATTATTTGCAGATTGTTATTGTGAATTCACTTACTGCTAGAATTTATTTTTAACCACCAAAATCAATACCTGTAATGCTTTTATGGTCATTGTGGACATGCGCAGAGCAGCCAAAAGTTTGAGTAGCCCAGTGCTCACGAACTCAGCTGAAATAAACAAGATGACCCTCTGCCTTATTGTTTCAGCTCTCACAGTGTAAACAAGCGTCCTTTCTACAGTGTATGTAGTGCCAATTTTTTTTACATTTTTGTGCATTTTTAGTGGTGGTTTCAGGGTTTAAAGTGGCCTTAAGTGTAGTGCTGAAGTGCTGTTTACTGTTCCTACACGCAAAAGGCTGTATGCTGTAGCTTATGGAGAAAATGTGTGTGTTAATTAAGCTTCACTCAAGCATGAGTTATGATGTTGTTGACTGTGAGTTCAATGTCAATGAATGAACATTATGTATTAAATAAAGTGTCTTTAAAAAGAAACACATATAAAACAAGGTTATATATTGATTGATAAAAATGTTGTAACCAGAGGCTCCCAGGAACCTAACACTGCATTGCCTCCAGCAGCAATACTTAGTATTCCTTAATTCAGTGTTTACAGCAACTCTACAGAACAAATTACCACAGATAATGAGGGTCAGCGACATCAAAAGATTCCATTCCACTTGACTTTCTTAACTGCCCATTGATGTCAAATATTCTGATTGTTCAGCCTTTGAATTGAGATGGGGAAATTAATGAAAGACCTTGAATATCAACTTTCAAACTGATGGGAACTTTTATGAGGAAGGCGTAAAGGCCTGGTATCAAAGATTTATAATGGGAGTCCTCATGATCCCTAACTCTCTAAGGCAAATGGCATCGATATAATCTCATTCATGTTCAGCAAAGTCCAGAGTCATTCCTTTCACACTTGAAACATGATGCCTTTCTGGGTGGGGAGGAAAAAGAAATGAGTAGAAATTTGAAAAATTCTAGTTTACAAGGTTTTAAAAATGTTCATTAGGTGTACTGTTCTGTATGACTGAAACTAAGTTTGTCAGAAATGGTGAACTGTTAAATTGAAGTCATGCTAATAAAAATCCATGATATCTCCAACTGTCTTCATTGTAAGTTCTCACATAAAAGGTTAATTTATTCCAATCAATTAATTTATTAAGCACAGAAAGGGCATATTGAGATACTACTGTAAAATGACTTTTTAAATTGTAAGTAAAACTATGATACAGAAAGTTCTGACCTTTTATTACTTGCCTCATTCCTTTGCAGTAAATGTAAAAATTACTTCAAGGATATCTTATTTCTTTCACTTATAAGAGAATGTTTAACAGAAAGTGCTATTTAAACACTTTTGATGAGTTCCTCCCCTGAGATTCAAGTTATATCAGAAGTGCTTAATATTTTTCCAATAACAATGAATCAGCAATAATTTAAATTTAGGTGACTATTGTTTCAAAAAAACAATGATTCTTAGATAACTTGTCAAAAGATAGTGTTTTGGTTTTGATTTTGATTTATTCCCTGTCAGGTGCTGAGATGGTCATTTTGTATGTATTTTCTCTAATTCTGACAATGCCGGTATTATTTCCATTTTGCAGACAAAGTCACTGAGGGTGTAAAAGGCCTAAATACTTCACTCAGGAGGTATAAAAAGCTAACATAGCTTGTTAAAGAAGCACATTCAAACTTAGGTCTAGGAAAATATACAAAATCATTGCTTTCTGTGACTTTTTACATTAATTTTTAAGTATATATTTTAAATGTTTTTATTTATTTTTGAGAGAGACAAAGAGAGAGAGAGAGAGACAGAGCACAAGCGGGGAGGGGCCAGAGAGAGGGAGACACAGAACCTGAAGCAGGCTCCAGGCTCCAAGCTGTCAGCACAGAACTTGACTTGGGGCTCGAACCCACGGACTGTGAGATCATGACCTGAGCCGAAGTCGGAGGGACACTTAACCGACTGAACCACCCAGACGCCCCTATATGTGTATATTTTAAATGTTTATATTTTAGAGAGAGAGAGAAGGAGAGAACGAATGAGGTGGGGAGGGACAGAGAAAGGGGGACAAAGGATCCAAACTGGGCCCTGCGCTGACAGCAGAGAGCCCAATGCAGGACTCAAATTCATGAACGGTGAGATCATGACCTGAGCTGAAGTCAGACAACTTAACCAACTGAGCCACCCAGGCACCCTTCTTTTTTTTTAATTGTTTATTTTTGAGAGAGAGTGGGAGAGAGAGGGGGTTAGGGCAGGGGCGGGGGGGGGGGGGTGGGGGGACAGAGCATCCCAAGCTGGCTCTGTGCTGACAGCAGAGAGCCTGATGTGGGGCTCAAACTCATGAACGGTGAGATCACAACCAGACCCAAAGTCAGGTACTTAACCGACTGAGCCACCCAGGCACCCCTTTAAATTAATTTATAAATAAAACAAGCTACTGTTTACCTTTTAAAATGTTGTTACTTCTAGTGAATAACGTAACATAGGACATAATATTTCTAATTGATTACTGAATATTTAAAGAAAGCAATTTAAGGTGTCATTAGCCATTCTTGTTTACCTAAGCAAATTATAACAAAAAATGTCTTGTCTGTTATTTTCACCTAAACATTGTCTACCATGAGGTACTACTGCAAGACAAGAGAACATTCATATCAGGATTTTATGACCCTCTTTTGAACCAAGTGACAGCTTTTAAGTGGGATTCATGCACTTTTAATAGGTTGAAAATTAAATGTAAAATTAAAGCTTTATAGATAGCTTCCTTAAAAAAAGTGGAAATAAATTGTAAGTGATTGGAGTCAAATAGTTTGTCCTTCACACCCTCGAATAAATAGTGATTTCTCATAAAGCATAGCCTCCTGTGGTTCTCATAACCCTGGAATACTCGTAGTACAAAGTAGCCTTCCTCCTGTCCCCACTTTCTACTCAATATGACAGGTTAATTCTTTAAAAAAAAAAAAGAGGGAAATAATTCACGTGCTACAGATTCACCCTCTGAAGGTGTACGATGTCAGTGGTTTTTAGTTACATCCACAAGGTTGTGCCACCAGCACCACTGTCTAATTCCAGAACATTTTCACCATCCCCAAGGGAGACCCTGTACCCATTCGCTGTCCTTCCCCATTCATTCCTCCCATCCACTGGCAAACACTAATCTACATTCTGTCTCTACAGATTTGTCTATTCTGGATATTTTGTATAAGTGGAATCGTACAATATTAACCTTTTGTGTCTGGCTTCTTTCACTTAGAGTAACATTTTTAAGGTATATGCATGTCATAGCATGTATCAGGTCCTCATTCCCTTTTATGGCTGGGTAATATTCCACTGTATGGAAGCCCCACATTTTGTTTATCCATCCTTCAGTCAATGGGCATTTGGGTTGCTTCCACTTTGGGCTATTCTAAATAATGTTGCTATGAATGTTTCCGTATAGGATTTTGTGTGGACATATATTTAATTTTCTTCTTGGGGAGGTAACATAGATCTTTCCTCTCATTTTTCATTGCTTTTTTCCCCAGCTTCAAGAATGCCCAGAACAATAGGAACATTCACATCCTTAACAGCTTGATAAACGCGGAGCTGTCACAACCCCTAAATCTGATCTCCATTTGCCTGTCTTTTCCCAGAGCCACCCATTGGCCAGATGCACCCCCCACACGGCAGTGTCACTCCTCAAAAGAACAGCAACCTGCTTGTAATCATTGTGGTCACCGTTGGCGTCATCACAGTGCTGGTGGTAGTGATCGTGGCTGTGATTTGCACCCGGCGCTCTTCAGCCCAGCAGAGAAAGTAGGTAACAGCTGGTTCCCGAGAGGAGAGAGGTCACGGTTTGACCTATCACCTTCTTGAGTTATATTTTTGAGAAATCTCTTTTGGTGTTCTTTTTCATAATTTACCACATATTCCTTAGCCTCTGACCTGAGCAAAACCTTGCCTTTTGTTCATTTCAGGCCCATAACTTGAGTGAGTGAGGGCTAGGCTTGCAGACTTAATAATAGAATCCACCTGGAGACCCACTTGGCATTTCTGCTTGACTTGACTTCTCTGGGCCAGATCCTTCCTTTCAGAGGAGGGCACATGTTCCTTTAGCAACATTTAGAAAATGGACTTCACCATGTCCCAATTCATGGCCCTGTCTGCAATTATGTGTAAAATGTTGGAGATGTGTGTTCCTTTGAAAGTATTTATCAATTCTGGCAAGGAGGCCTGTAGGCATTTAACCAATGCTTGATGCACGGATGACTACCAAACTCAATGTAGTTATAATACAGTGGAGTATTTAGTTTGGAGACAGTACTTAGGATAGAAGAGAGATCCTAGAAATTCCCAATGTTCGGATTTCCCGGCTGTGGTTGATTCTCAGAAATTCAACGTTTTGAGGGGTTTAAAAAAATTTTCCATATTATGCAATTCTAGGTTATAGCCCATGCAGAGGATGATACATCAAAGTCAAAGTTTAGAATGGAAAGATGGTTTTAATTCAGTTTATCCCCTTCCAGCAACATCCATAACCAGCATATTAACCTTGTGTCAGAAGTTGTGGGAATCAGCAATAATCTCCTGGTTATTCTCTGCCTGTCTAGCACTTTTCAAATCCAGCCTGATATGTCCCTTTCAGCTGTACTCTCTCACTGAATTGGCTCTGATAAGATCTTCCCTTGATTTTTTTTTTTTCCCTTTGGCCTCAGGCATAGTGCCGGCTCTGAAAGCCTGAGGCATTGGGCCTATAGGTGGCTGATTTGACAACTATATGCTACACACAGTGTCAGAGAAAGATTCTCTAACAAATCGTTGTTTCTCTTCCCTTGCTAATACCTTAGTTTCTCTTTTTAAAAAGCCTATGACCCATTTGTTGATCTGTATTGTATCTTACAACCTTTTGAAGTGAGGTATTTAGAAATAGGATACAGGAAGATGTACAAGCTAAAGAAAGTGACATATGAGTGTAGATGCAGTCTTTGTATTTAATTTATTTATATGGCAGGACAAATTTTATATTTGGCTGCATGTGTGAAATTGGGCTATCTTCGAGTTAGTGATAGCTGATGTGCTAATCCATTGTGCTTAAACAAGAAGCCAGGCAGACTGAGCTTAACTTACTCTCATGTGTGAGCATTCTAGGAAATCATAATTACACAGAACCTCCAGTGTGCTGGACATTTAGTGAGGCTCTGGAGAAAAAAGAACTGTAATGGGGTGAGGCATTCGACAGTCTCTTGGTGGAATAATCCCAGGAATGGGGCTGTGCAGACATAGAATGGGAAGACATCTATGTGACAGGCCGCTGAAGTAGAGCTGAGAAATATTCACGTGAAGGAAAGTGGGGAAGGCACCAAAACCAAGCTTGGCCTATTTCATGATGGCTTGAAAAACATGAATGTGTTCACTAAACTAAGTTTAATCATCGGAACCACCTGTAGTGGGGTGTTTTGGTTTTTTCATTTTCATCTTTTTGAAAAGAATGTTGGTGGATTATATGGACCTGATGAATTGGATTCTTGGACATATTTTGTTTCCTCACAGAGAAAATGCCAGTCTTCTCCATGTGCAAAAGTGGCATTTCATGCTATTTTTAGAAACTCTTAAATTGTCTTAGATCCCATGCTAAGCACTTCTTAAGAGCTTGAAGGTTTTATTTGGAAAGAGTAGAGGCTGAGCCCTCAATAGAACTCATTTTTAGATTAGGAGATGAATGAAAGAATAAATCACTCCATGAATGACTGAAAACCAAAGAAAGTGAATTTATAGCTTCTGTCCTACTGCCACTTTGGTTTTTCCTCAGCCTTCACTCAAAATCTCTTAATATTTACTTGGCATATTTTCACAATTTTTCCTCATCTATCTTTCTTCTGTAACAGACCCATTGCCTTTCATCCTGGCCTCTCTGTTTGTATATACTAACAGAGAAAATGTGAAAAAGAAAAATTTCTCCTTCAAGATATTCCTGAGTTTTAATTTAACTTTTCTTGATTTTACTGAGGATCCTTCCCCCTGATACCACCATCACTGAGACTTTTTGAACAAATTAAATGATGCAGATGAAAGCAAAATCAATTCCAATCTAAAACAGAAGTAATGTCCCTTACAGAACCCTCAGAAAAATGAGAGTTTCATGTAATTAATAAAGTGAAATAGGAAACACATTCATGAGCTGCTTCAATATCTCTTTACCTGTTGGTGCTGGAGACTGTAAATTGTCTTTGTGTTTTATTGGGGCTCTTGAATTGCATCCAACGGATTTGAAGCATATTTATGTGCACTGTGAGCAGTACATCATTCAAGTTAATGTCCATATATTTTATTGTATGGTTTTTCGTATACACATATTTATTTAATAATGAGGTAGTTATCTGATTCACATTCTAGTTGGTACCGTTTTGTTTTTACGATATAAAATAACAGAAGGTAGAACCCAAGTTCTGGTTCTGATTCCCCACTTCTTGAATTAAATTAGTGGTGGTTAATGAAACCTAATCCCTGAATGTCAGTTTCCTCAAATGAGAAACAGGGATAAATACATTCTGTCATCTTCTCTACCTCAGAACACTGAAACTCCCCATGGAATGCTATCAAGTTGTAGAATCACATGGTAACATGTGGCATCAAATTGATATGAAATAAAAATAATTTTGTATTTCTTTTTGGTTATTAATTTAAAATCGCTTACTACTTTGAAGAGGGACTCCCCTTACACATTTTGAATTAGTGAAATCATAGTAGAATATCCTAAGATGGAAAAAATGTGTTTGTGAAAGCTTAAATTAATGGGGAGTAGGTGAGGGGTTTTGTGCCTTTTAATAAAGTAATGACATTTTCCTGGCCAAGCTATAGAATATGGAATATGATAAGTTAGAATGTATCTGTAGATACTAAAGACAAAAGATTTGACATTGAGAATACGCTGGAAATCCAAGACGCATGGTTATCACATTTTAAAGGCAGTTACCTGGGTAGATTATCAACAGCTTGTCCGACTACATTAAATTTAAATATGTAAATAAAATTCAAGTTTTACTTGATAGAGTCACCAACTGACTAAATGTCCTATTTGATGTGACAAGTGTACAGCAACTTTTAAATATTAGTCCACATTCTTAACAGAAATAATCATTTTCAATGCTGACAATCAAATGTTTAAACTCTTACATGAAATCTACTATAGCTTAGGTTACATTCACTGATTTTCAGATTTTTAACATTTTAATTATTTTTCCCTATTCCACAGAGGCAACCCCTTAGGATTCAATATATCTTCAGTATATCTTAATTCCACCACAGAAAATGCAGGTTTATTTGAGTATCTATGACACATGTTCCCTGGGTTTCCAATACAAGTGTTTTCTTTTGCTTTTTATATCAGTTGGCAGAATGAAAATAATCAATATACAGAATTAAGAAGCGGGAAACCTTTGGAAAAGATTTGGATGGAAGAAGTTGGGCGGGTACTTATACATCCTAATATATTTTTTCCTGGTGAACTTGAATCGTTTTTTCACATGCCCTCCAGCTCTTCTTCCTTTCTGAAACCTTTTGTAAATCCCCAGTGGGGCAAAGTGTTCTTGCCTCAACCTTCCATCAGATCTTGGACACACACCTATCTGACCACAAGAATTAGTACAACACTATTTGCCTCCTGTGAGGGACTTGAACAGAGGATGCCTAAGCAGAGAAGGGGATTTAATAGTTTATTACAATGTGCAAAAGAATCTGTGAAATGATAGTTTTGTAGAACTTCAAAGGGCACAGTCTTGAATAAAATGGATACTAAACCAATATTGGCTTTTACCCTTTCACATCCTAAACATACTGATTAAAAGTGATTGAGGAAACAAACTTCTCTTATAGTAATAGGTTATGCGCAAAGTAAGAAACACAGAAGCCAATAAAAAATCAGAGAATCTTGCCAAAAAAAATACTTCCAAGTCGATAATGAAAAATTCTCATTATTTAATTCAAGTAATTACTATGTGTTCAGTAAGTAATCTGCATTATACAAAATAACAGATCTGATTAATGTTAACTCTTGAGCTAAAGATCTTTCTGCAATTCCCCACTGACTTCCTGATACTATTAAAAATATTTCTGTTGGAGGCAAGGCCTCCTGTGATTTGGTCCCTCCACTTTTTCAGCTTTACCAACTGCCATGATCCGTTGCCTGCTCATGACTCCAACAATGCAGAAATTCATAGTAGCCATGCCATTTTCCATTCATTTATTAAGCTCCCAATGTCTCACCTATCTTTTGCATTTCTAGTACTTAGCACATTTTTTTGGCACATACTCAGTATTCTGTAAATGTTCACTGAATAAATAAATGAATACATGTTGCAAAACAACGGATGATGTTGGATAAGTGAATGAAACAGAATTTGCTGTAGTCTCACGGGAGGAAATCAATACACACACTGGGAGCATCTGGCCGGCTCAGTAAGACAGACGGTCATCAATGCAAGGTGAGTGGTAAAGAGACAAGGGAAATGATTTAGGTATGTTAAGATGACACTGACCTAGCATGGTCAGGAAGGCTTCCTGAAGAAGAAGGGCTTGAAGAAAGTCTTTAAGAGTCAGTAGTTTGTAAGTAAATAGGATTGTGAAGGCATTCTGGGCAAAAGTACAATGAGAGAGGGAGGGAGATGGAGAGAGAGAACAAAAAACACTAACACTTGATTATGCTGTGAAAACTTTGCCCCCCAGTATGAGAAAGAGACAGCAGAGAACCTTGAAAGAATGCTTGCTTTGCCTTTATTCAATAGCCCATGGGGTGAGAAGAGACCCTGGCATCCTATGGCTGTTTTTGGAAGCTGGAAGATTACTGGTACCTGTGAGAAAGGGTGCATGTAGGGAGGGACAAACATGTGACATATTGTATATCTAATGCAAAAACTAGGTTTAAAATAAAAACAAAAAAAAATTCACTAAGGTGGTGTTTCTCAAACTTGGAGTGCATCTGATTTCCCTTGAGAGCTGTTAAATCACAGACTGCTGGGCCCCACCCTCTCCTGCCCACTTGCACCCTCTCACCCCCCATCTGCAAGTTTCTGAACTGCAGTGGAGCTTGAGAACGTGCATTTCTAACAGGTTTCCAAGTGATGCTGATGCTGCTGGTCCAAGGACCACACCTCAGGACCCATTGCACAGGTTCATCTGCATACAAATTTGAAGATTCCAATGATGAGACAGAGGATCAAGGGGACCACAGTGGGTCCTGTATCAGAGAACCAGCAGATGGACAGAAGGCTGAGATGACAACTCAGGTTTTAAGACAAATCTCAGTTCAGTTATGAGCAAATGTCAGTTTTATTACAAAACCTGCTGCACCTGGTGGCTGGGCTACTACCACCCGCAGGGAAGGGAGGCCTCTCCAAGGTCAAAGAATTCCTTCTTGATAAGAGACATGATAGAAAACAAAAGTAGTTAGTAGATGCCCTTTCATAGAATATATACAAAAAGGAAATAAAATTTGTTTAATCTTTAGATTCTTTTTTTAAGTTTTTTTTATATGTTTATTTTTTATGTTTTTCTGACAGAGAGGTGGGGGGGAGAGAGAGAGATCACAAGCAGGGGAGGGACAGAGAGAGAGGGAGACAGAGAATCGCAAGCAGGCTCAGTGCCATCAGTGCGGAGCCAACCCTGGGGCTCGAACTCACCAACTGCAAGATTGCCAGCTAAGCCAAAATCAAGAGTCAGATGCTTAACCGACTGAGCCACCCAGGCTCCCCTAGAGTCTTTAGATTCTTGGCTGACAGCTAAGTGGATGAGTAGCTTCTCAGAAAAGGTCTTAATCTAACTAAAATCCATCAGAAAAATGTGTATGCATTTTATGAAGAATGATAATTTTTTCCCAGATGGAGGCTATAAATCAAAAAAGCTCTACCTCAGTCAGATTTGGAATTTTTTTTTTAGTAAACTACATTTGTGGATGCTTGGTACTGAGATTATAGGGGCTGGTGAATGAAGAATGAATGAATGAATGAATGAGGCATGTGTGTAAGCAAGAGGAAACCAGAATTCATAACTTATTTTTAGTTTAAAAAATTATTTGACACATTTCCCTCCCACACCTATTTAAATATTGAGTTATTATGAAAACATTGGCCATCTTATCCTGGATTTGGGAACTGGTACTTCTCTGTATTCAGTCTGATAGGCACTGGGATTAAAAAGTGTTTTAGCATTTTGATTTGTTAGAAAGATAACAGGGTGAAATCTCCAAGTCTGAAAATGACATTAGATTGTTCTAAGAAGTGACCAGGGGTAGATTACATTGCGAGCTGTGTGTCATTTGCGGACTAGTACATTTGGGCAGGTGAAGTATAAGGAAATGAATTCAGGGAATGGATGGTTAGCAGAGAGTTATTATCTTAGATATAAGAAAATGATCTAAAGGTTATTACAGACCATTGTCAGAGTCAGTATGGGACTGCTGCCAAGAAATCAGCAAAATGCGGGAGCTGTAGGGAAAATATTAGAACAGAAAATACTGCATTATTTCTGTACTAAACTACTTGATAAATATTAAGTCTGGCATTCTTTGTCTCCTATCCTTATCAGCACACTTCAAAAAAGATAAAAATATATTAAAATTCAGCAAGTCACATCACTAAGCATGTATTAATTGACGAATGCAAAGGTTATTTTCAGCATTGGAAAATGAAGCCGCTCTCAGTGGCCTGTACAGGTTACAAAGAGTTTTCACTGAAGTGGTTTGTTTGAGTCATTTAGCAACCATGAAAACAGCTATCCTCATAAACCATTTGTCGCAAGGGAGGAAGTGAGAGGGAGTTACTTCTCTCTGGGGCTCTATCAAATGTTGGATTTAAACCATCTGAATTCTGTCTTAGAAGAGACATTATTACCAATAGAAGATACAAGCAGAGATTTTAAAAACTAGAACTGTAAAGCAGAGGTTGAAAACTTTCTGAAAAGGGACAAATAGTAAATGTTTGAGGTTTTGTGAGACATGTGGGTCATACATTCTTTGTTGCAACCACTCGACACACTGCAGTGTGAAAATAAATGAGTTCAGTAGGATTCCAATAAAACTTTATTTACAAAATGAGGCAGTGGGCAGATGTGGTCTGCAGGCCATACTTTACTGATGCCTACTGTAGAGAATGACTAGCCACGAGTATCATGCTACTTAGCCTAAAGGGAGCATTTGAATCTGACTAGCCCCAAAAACAGACTACCACTGAAAAATGAATTTATGGTTGCTAAATTCTTATTGAGGAAAATAGGAGATAATTGAAGCATACTTCTAAACTGTATTCTTCTCTTTTCAAAGGATGGATCCTACTGTGTTTTCATCCAGATACTTAGTAACTCCAAGGCAAAAGTGCTTTTATTCTCCTTAGAGTGTCCTCATTCGGCCTTTTGTCTTCAAATAGCACATTAAATTATACAGCTGAGCTACAGACTTTCTTCTAAACCCCAGTCTTGGCTGGCACAAATTCTGGCCTTTTTATTTCCATTTGCCCTTTCAACACGACTCCTTCATTTATCTCCTAAACAGATGTTGCAGTGAAGTATCTTATGACTGGCTCCAAAGATTGGCATATGGTTCCATCTCACCCATTGTAACCTTGTGGGGAATTTGTAGCTGGTGAAGCTAGAGTCAGGCACTCTCTGGCAGGCAGCCGAGGCCTTGGGGATTCAGCACCACTGCTCCTATAATGTGGTGAATCTCCAGGGGAGACAAGGAAAGGCAGCCAACACATGCCTGCCAATTCCTGGATTTCACAGGTTTCCTCCTGGGAGCCCCTTCTATCCTTCTCTGCTTCTAACTTGAATTGACTGAGAAAAGAGAGGAAGGACCACTGAATAGAAGCATTCACATTTGCTTTCTAATTTTTCTTCCATAGGAAACGGGCCACCCACAGTGTTGGCAAAAGGAAGGGCAGCCAGAAGGACCTCAGGCCCCCTGATCTTTGGATACATCATGAAGAAATGGAGATGAAAAATATTGAGAAGCCATCAGGTACTGACCCTACAGGAAGGGACTCCCCCATCCAAAGTTGCCAAGACCTCACACCAGTCAGCCACAGCCAGTCAGAAACCCAGCTGGGGAGCAAAAGCACCTCTCATTCAGGTAACTCTCTCATCTCAGGCATCAGGACAACCCCCCACCACTCTGAAACTTTATTTACAAAAAGTTTCCTCTTTGTCTCCTCTCTGATGGAGACATCTTTCCCTTCAATCTGTGGGTCATTTACCGATAGTTAAAATAATCTGATGTAAATTCGGTTGATTAACTAGTTTCTTTTCCAGCATCCTATTACCTGCCTTTTATAACTGCAACGTTATTTAAAACTTCTAAGAGGTAACAGGTGGCACATTTGGGAAATACTGAAATGTGAAAGCCAAATGAACTTACTGCTTTTTGTTAAATCTCGAATGAGAGTTTTGTCAAAATGTGAAGGTATTTGTACATTTTTTTCATTCCTTATGTCTATGGATAATTGAAAGTTGATTTTAAATTTGCTCTCACGGCACCTGGGTGGCTCAGTCAGTTAAGCATCGTATTTTGGCTCAGGTCATGATCTCACAGTTCGTGAGTTCTAGCCCCATGTCGGGCTCTGTGCTGACAGCTCAAAGCCTGGAGCCTGCTTCAGATTCTGTGTTTCCCCCTCTCTCTGCCCCCCCTTGTTCATGCTCTCTGTCTCTCAAAAACTAATAAAATGTTTTTAAAAAATTTGCTCTCAATTCATTGCATTAAAAAAAATCACACTAGGGTCACATGGCACGTGAAGATAATAACATAACATCTCCTGTTATTTCAGCCTTGGTTACTGTAAAGATCAACTTTTGTCCCCGTGTAATCACATTATATGATCACTAGCCTAGTTTGATGGAGTCTGTCTGCAGGTGATGTTGACATACAACGTGATCAGAAGAAAAAAGCCTACTGTTTAATAAATAGGCACAGAACAATCCATGTCTAGGAATAACTAAGAAAATCTAAAAAGTGGTTGTAAGATATTTCACTTTCTGTTAGTCATCATATTTTTGAACTGCTTATGGAAAGCAGAAAAATCAACCAAGTACTCTGATCAACAAAACAAAACAAAACAAAACAAAACAAAACTCAACTCTTAGTCTACTCATGTGTTTGCAGAATGAATAGCCGTTGTTTTAAAACTGAATTAAAATATTTTAGTTATTGGAATATGTAACTGGCTTACTAGACTTTTTCAGCTTAGAATTGTTTAAACAAGGAATTCACTTACTGATTTTTAACCATGAGTTGTTGAATATACTTTTTCTAGCTCTTAAGGAATATCTCAAGCAGATTCCTTAACTTTCCCATCATTTTCATTTGGTTAACCTGCATTCAGGTTCTGTCCAAAACTGCCATCTGAAATCTACATTAAAGGTTCTCCTTTCCTTATGGCCAGCTAGACTTTTGACTCTGAGGACTAGGGCTGTAATTTGTTCTTTAAAGCTTCCAGCACATTGGAGGAGAGGTGGGGATGGGACAGGAGGAGGGGGCACAGTCTGTTTCAGAAACACCTTTACTTATTCCTCCTACTTATTTGTTCTTCCTGGCTTTGTAGGAGGATGGGGAAGGGAGATGAGAAGAGAGGCAAGGAGAGAGGGCAGAAAGGACAGTTTGAAGGGCTGTGCTGCTTTGTGAGCACATGGACTGTCCTCACGCAACATCCAAATTCTGGGTCTCTTGTGAAACACAAGTATGAATTATTTATGAGATCCTGTGGGATTCTTCCCCTGGCTCATTACACCATGTGAGATATCAAGTCAAGGCTTACCCCACTCCTACCAAGAACAGCTCTTTTACCCTCACTGTTTTAGGTGGGTCAGGTGCACTTGGGTGAATTCCAGCAAGAAGACTCAAGCTTGAGCAACTTTTCAAGTGCACACTTGACCCAGAAGAAGCTCCTACTTCTTTTCCAGGCCAAATGATGAGAGAGCTTATACTCCACTGCTGTCACTCTTTCAGTCTTGCTCTCTTCAATAACCTCTTCTGATTAAATATACACAGGGTAGACCAGCAAGCCAGCTGCCTGAAGAGACTACTATCTGGAGAGTGAATGAAAGGTAGATCTCTTTTGCAGGAACTTCCACATTTTACAGGTGTTTATTCTGGCAGCTTTGGTTCCTAGTGGGGCATCAGGAGGAGAGCATACCTCTGCCTCCCACTGGAGGGGACAGAATTGCTTCTCAGCCCGCAGAAGATTTTGCCAATTATTTCTAGGACTCCTCCTTCTTTATATTTCCCTATATCATTTATATACTAAAATGGCATTTGGAGTGGGGACAGCCAGACTACTTTTGATCATTTAATAAGTCCTGGAAGAAGCTTAACTTCAAGTGATTGCTGTTTTGTTTTTTTGGTTTTTTTCTTTTGGTTTTTTTTCCTTTTTTCTTTTTTTTTTTTTTAGAATGACAGGGTTCTTGTGCCTATTTGTTTTTAATTTGAGGACCTACTTGCCAACTCTATAGTAAAAGGAAAGTAGCACTCAAAATCCTGCTGGTTATATTTTCCATTATAGTAAGCATTCTCTGTACTCTCCTGGTTAAAAGAACAAAACTCCATGTCAATAAATAGTATACTTTTAAGTGCTCTGGTCTACTAGGAAACTTTTAAAACATTTTTCCGTAGGGTAGACTTTTCTGAATGATTTTAGGTCAGTCTTAGGAGTCTTATTCCCCTCTTCTGTCTTTTGTGTAGTTTTTTCAAATATTCAACTTTGAGTCATAGATTTGCTGGAAAGTATTATTTATTTTTGTGCCTGTAGGAAATCCAGAGTTTGTTTGTTCTTTCTCCTTTAGTCATTTCAAAAGGATACATCTTGCGTGGCTTTATTGTCTTGTATAGTTCTGTATAGATTTTTGGAGGATGTGTGGACAGATACAAATCTAGGCAGCTGCCATTATCTGGGCTGCATAGAAATTTCCCCCATCAGTATTTTAAATTTTGAATTTTATTAACTACTATTTTAATTTAAAAAAAGAACATGTGCATGTAATTTTAAAAGAAAAAAAATAGTACAAAAAGTTGTGAAAATAATATCCAAAGGAAGTAAAAAGTATAAGTGCCTTTCCCCATCCCCAAATTCCTTATCCCTTTCATGAAAGGAAGGCAATGTTAAGAATTTTGTGTGTAACCTTTGTATACAAATATACACACACACACACACACACACACACACACACACACGACATATATAATATATAATATACAGATATATTTACATTTATATATTTATACACATACAAATGTGTATGTATATATAATATGCTTTCATATGTATATTACACAAATGATACACATACTATTCAAAACTTCAGTTTTATTGTTCTCAACATGTATTTTTTTAAATGTTTATTTGTTTTGGAGAGAGACAGAGACAGAGACAGAGAGCAAGCAGGGGAGGGGCAGAGAGAGAGGAGACAAAGAATCCGAAGCAGGCTTCAGGCTCTGGGCTGACAGCTCAGAGCCCACGTGGGGCTAGAACCCATGAACTGTGAGATCATGACCTGAGCCGAAGTTAGACACAACCGAGGCACCCAGGTGCCTTTCAACATGTATTTTTTATATACATTTTAAATCTACACAAACCATTCTTGCCACTTTTAATGACTCTTTAGAATGACATTTTGTGGCATTATAATAAATGTATATAACTATGCCTAGACTTATTTTAAAAAATGTAGTTTATTTTCTGAGTTTTTATAATACGATGTAATGTCTTTGGGTCCTAAGTACTAGTTGCATAAATTGTGGTAAATTCATACAATGGGATGTTAATGGAACTGTTAAAGAATGATAAAACTGGGGCACCTGATTGTCTCAGTCAGTAGAGCATGTGACTCTTGATCTCAGGGTCAGGAATTCAAGTCCCACATTGGGCATACAGTGTACTTAATAAAATAAAATAAAATAAAATAAAATAAAATAAAATAAAATGGATGGTGCTCATGAACTTAGAAACATGAGCATTTTTAAATACATAAATAAATAACACTGACTTGACAGAGAACGACATTCATATTATTGAGAAGTTTACAAAATGATATATATGGTATAATGCAACTTTAGTAAAAAATATATATATATTAATATATACCTTCTCACTTTCACATATAAACTTGTAAGCAAACCTGATAAGGAACAAAATATAAACAATGGTTCTTTCTGAGTAATGAGGTTATGATACATTTTATTAATGTTTGTGCAATGGGAGTATATTGATTGGGTAACAAAAAAGTAGGTATTATTATTTAAATATCAATAAAATAAAAAAGGCATTGGCATGCCTGGCTGGAAATTATGTAAAGTGTTGCATCATTGAAAAAGGTGTATCTCTCAGTATTGTTTTTCTTGTAGGTCAAGACACTGAAGAAGCAGGGAGTTCCATGTCTACTCTGGAAAGGTCACTGGCTGCCCGCCGAGCCCCTCGGGCCAAGCTTATGATTCCTATGGATGCTCAGTCCAACAATCCTGGTGGGTAAAGATTGGAACCACAATGAAGAAATGAAGGGTTTTCTGTTTTCATCTTTTCTATATCAAATTATCAAAAATATTTAGAGTTTCCCCTGAATTTTCTGGGCATCTGGACAAAATGAAGAATGACTAAAACCCTAATTTATAATTTGAAGTCAAACATACACTGCTATTGTGGTTTCTCTTGTATATAATCCAATTGCAAAACAGATGGCTACAGTGTTAAGGAATTGTAAAAAAAAATTTATATAAAAAGAATGGAAATTTCTGTCACTATTATTGATCTTGTTCTAATGATCACATTCATAGTTGGGTTTGTTCTTTTTTTACTTTTTTAATGGGTCCCATTTCCAGTTTTAAATAATCTAGCACCCTTGAAGCAAGTGTTAACAGATATCCAGTTACTACCCTCTTATTTTTGAAGTTTTCTGTCATATTCCCACATTTACTGAAGATATTAGCACACCTAGGGATTGCCGCCCTTCTAGTTACCTCTGTGATTAATCTTGGTAATTATAATTTCCATGTAGGTAATTCATCCAATGACAGTAGACTGTTGGTCCCTTTATGGTGCCTACAATTATACTGGCTCCTTCCCACCTCAATTCATCAAGTCCGTGTCATGCACTAAGCCAATCATTGTAACCCTTATAATCTTCAGTTTCTATCATCCCTTTTTTCTATTTGTTACTTTCCTGCTCACTTATTTTATTCCCCCCTTGCCAACAAGTCTTCAATCCCACTAAGACCTCCATTGCATTAACTCTGACACCTTCCCACTGTCCCTCATCTGCTTCCTGTCCTGATTTCCCTCCAAACTCAACTGAGAAGTCATAGTCATTTATAATCCTCAGTCCCTTGCAAACACCCTCATCTCTGTTGATCCTCCTTCCCCATCATATTCACCAGAAAAAAACTCAACCCTATTTAATTAGCTCCACTCTACTAACGGCTGATTTATCTGGAGAAAACACATGACTTCCTTGCCAGGTATTAGCAGTCATGTATTTGGTAATGCCACTCATTTCTCCATTCATTCATTATTTTGGATTATTTCGGGTTATGAAATGAATGTCTTATATCTATTCTTCTCAGACTCCCCAAATCTCTCTTCTTTCCCCATGCTCAGCCAATAATTTGGCTTCTTACATTACCAAGAAGAGAGAAGCATTGAGAATTGGTATCCTTATCCTTCCATCAAATCTAGTTAATGTGTTTGTGCTCCTGTCTCAAGCCAGGTCTTTCCCCTGTTGCCATCCCTTCTCACTTACTTGGGGAATCTTGTAAGTATCCCTTCCATTTCTGGTATCATCCATTTTCTCTCTTCATAGATAATTCCAACTGGCGTACAAACATTCTGTCACACTGCTGTTTTAAAATACCATCTTTGGGGGGCGCCTGGGTGGCGCAGTCGGTTAAGCGTCCGACTTCAACCAGGTCACGATCTCGCGGTCCGTGAGTTCGAGCCCCGCGTCAGGCTTTGGGCTGATGGCTCGGAGCCTGGAGCCTGTTTCCGATTCTGTGTGTCTCCCTCTCTCTCTGCCCCTCCCCCGTTCATGCTCTGTCTCTCTCTGTTCCCAAAAAAATAAATAAACGTTGAAAAAAAAAATTTAAAAAAAAAAATAAAAAATAAAATACCATCTTTGGGTACTACTTTCCCCTCCAACTACAGCCTATTCCTCTCCCTTCCCGAAAAACTCCTTTAAAAGTTGTCTATACTGGCTTTTCCCTCTTTGTAATCTTCCTTATTAGTTTTAATGAGACAGTTTCTGTCCACTGAAACTGGAGTTTCAAGGTTATCAATAATCTCCACATTGTCAAAATAAATGGTCAAGTCTCAGATGCTCAGCAAAATTTGACATAGCTTCTCACTTTTTTTTTTGACTGAAACACTATCTTCACTTGCCTTATGGTATACTAAATGCTCCTGGTTTTCTTTCTTTCCCATTGCTGCTCCTTTTGAGTATCTTTTACTTATTCCTCCTTTTATGCCCAGTCTCTAAGTCAGAGAATGCCCCACAGCTCAGTCTTCAGCCTTTTCTCTTCTACCTACCTAGATCTTTCTATGATGTCATTTTGTTCTGAGAGCCTTAACACCATCTAAATCTTAATAAATTCCAAATTTTATCTCTAAGTTAATCTCTTATCATAACCCATATCAACTTTCATATCAACCATTGACTCAATACTTCCATATGGCTGTCTAATAGGCAATATAGCTATGGAGATCCTACTTTTCATAATTGCCTTTCCCACCTCCAAACTTGATCCTCCTACTTCTTTCCCTATTTCAATAAATGTTACCACAGTTCATCCATTTACTCTTGTTGAAAACTCTAGTTTCATACTCTTTAATCCAAATTTCATCACACCCCAAATTCAGTCTTTCGTCAGTACTACAGTTCTTGCTTACAATACCTGATTTGGTCCCAAATCTGACCACTCCTTCCCATCTCAACTGCTCTGTCCTAACACATGCCACCACCATCTGTTACAGATTCTTGACCACAGTTCTAAACCTGTAACTAGTCTCTTTTCTTTAGCTCTTGCCCCTGTAGCGAGTTGTCTATAGAGCAGCCATTCAATTGTATGAATTAGATGATGTTATTCTTCTTAACTTCCCGTAACATATAGAGTGAAATCCATGATTTTACCATGTCCTACAAGGCCCCATGTGATAAAACCTCTGGACTCCTTTCTCATTTCATCTCCTGCTACTACTCTAATCCTTTTCAGCCTCATAGCCTTCCCCTCTGTTCTTTGGATAATAACATACGTTCAAATGCAAGGACTTTTCACTTGCTCTTCTCTTTCCCTGGAATCTCTTTTCATAGATATTTACATGCCTTTTCCTTAATTTCATTCAATTCTGTGTTCAACAGCTCCCACTATAGGTCTTCCCTGACAAATGTCACACATAGCATCTGTGGTCACTCTCTGCTCTATATATTCTGCTTTGTTTTTCTTTATTAATGTGTCTGACCATCCTGTTCACATTTTTGTATTTGTTTGTTTGTTTCCTGTATTTTAATGTAATTTCTATGAGGGTAGAGATTTTGTCTCTGTGATCAGTTCATATCCTTAATACTCAGAACAGAGCCTGGGAGGCTTCAATCAAGATAATTTAGGTGAATGAATTAACAGTTGCTTCTCTCTACTCTACTGTATGTCATGTTTCCTCCATGCTCCATTGCAGCTTTCAGTGTTACTCTAATAAGTACAAAAACTTTTATGGAATTTATAATGAATTCTAGCTCTTCAACTCATGGGATAGATATAATTATTATGCCTCTTTCTCTAATAAGGGAACTGAGTCTTGGAGAGTTTAAGTACCTAGCTTTTAGTCACACAGCATCTAAGTGGCAGAACCAGAATTTGGACTCACAAGGTCTGGCTTCAGAGTTCTGAGCTCCTAATCACTAAGCTCCCTACAGAGGTGCCCTGTGAAGCCATTGTCCTTCTTTCATTTCTTTCATTACATACAGAGACATTTACACTGAGCTGTTTCACTTTTCCCCTCCGGCTACTTTCCTCTTGTAACAAAGTTCTAGTGCTGCCAGTCTTCTGTAGTTTCTTCTGTGTCAACTATACTCAAAAAAAATCCTTTGTGGACCCTTCTGTTCCATGTACAACCTTCTTATGCAATAAGTTCTCATATCTTGTTGATTTTCCTTCCACAATATCTTTTGAATCCCTGGCTACCTTCCCATTCCCTGGAGTCATATGTTAATTCTCTTCTTTATGACCTCACACCTGAACTGTCGAAACAGCTTCATAAGGAGTCCCCCCTTCTAGCATCTTCCAGATTCATATGTATCCTGCCTGACAGGTGTGTTCCTAAAACAACTTAAATATGGCATTCCATTCTATAAATTTCTCCAAAAGCTCCCCATTGCCTGCCAAGAAAAAAACACCTACAAACCGCTGAGCATCTCACATTTAAGTCTACATTTCTAGTGTCCTGTTCCTATGCCTAGATAGATATAGTAGGTAGTTAGGTAGTTACGTAGGTAGGTAGATAGATATAGAGATAGAGAGATAGAGATATATCCTAGATTCCTGCAAGGCTAGACTAAATTGCCTGTCCATAAATATACATGGTCTTTTCTTTGTTTTTTCCCTCTGAACATTTCTTTCTTTTTGGAATGACTCAGTGGCTATCTCTCCCTAACAAAGTTGTATGCATTTTTCACAGACCAGAGCAGATAGTGATGCTCTCATAAATTCTTTCTTTTCTGAATGTTGCATCCAGAAAATGATGGCTTCCTTTCTCATGTTTGAATAGCATTTCATTCTACTATATTCGTGGCATTAATTATGTACTGCCTCATATGTTTAGGTATTCCAGTCCAAATCTGTCCTTTTCTAACAGGTTGTGAATTACTTCATGATAGGGAGGGAATGCATCTAATTCATCTTTGCATTCACACATTGTATAGCTCAATACTAGCACAAAACTGGTGCTTGCTAAACGTCTGTCATATGAATGAATGAATAAGTAAATGCATTATAAGACTGCCTTGTGTTTGTAACACACCAGTGTTTAAGGACCTTTCTTAAAATCAGTTATAGTTAGAATATCTTCTAATAAGATTTTATGATGTATTAAGGGCAGTTAAAATTGTTTTTACTAAACAGGAAAGGAAATAATGAGCTTAGAAAGAATGAAAAATGAAATGAAACCTAACAAATACTGAGAATTTCTGAATATTATTCACTTGCTAAATACCTTGCTAATTACTATTTCAGTGAATCCTCATAATATTATCATGTGGTGAGATTATCCTGATTTTACAGATAGCGAGACTCAGATAAGAGACTCAGACAGCTTACTGACTTACCTCAGGACACACCTGGACAACCTCTGAACCTCTGGTATTCTGCTTCTCCAAGGACTAAGATGATTTGCATGCCTTATATCATTTATATACTTTTTAAAAAGATTTTTGACAGTAGCCCATCCAGTTTACAATTATGGAAACTAGGAATGTGAGAGTAGGAACCCAAAACCTGTGCTAGATCCGTCCACTACATTGTGCCGCCTCAAGTTGTCACCTGAAGCTCCAACTTGCTCTTTGCCTACAACAGCAAACCTTTCCTTATTCCTGGTGTCCTACTCTACATGAATGGGGGCCGTAAAATGACCAGCAACTAATTTTGTTGCTCTCTTAAAAATTATCATATAATGCAGGTACATTATTTTAAATAGTTAAATAGTTTTATAAAATGTATAAGAATATTCTGACCCAGCAATCCCAATCTTATACCAGTTTTAACCTTGGGTAAAATTACCCAGCAGAGATACATAATGTATTCGCCAAAAGACGCAAACAAGAATATGTGTGGCAGTACTGTTCCCCATATCATATCTTTATTACACCGTAACATATTCATTATATTCAGTGGAATATAATGCAGCAATGAAATTGAACAAACTAAAATGCCATAAACAATAGGGAGAATCTCACAGATAAAATGTTGTAAGACAGAAACCTAACACATTTATGAGATTCAACTTATGTAAATTTTATTATTATTTTAAGTTTCTAACATTTATTTAGGAGAGACAGAGTGTGAGTGGGAGAGGGGCAGAGAGATGGAGAATTCCAAGCAGGCTCTGTGCTGTGAGCACCTAACCCAACGCAGGGCTCGAACTCAGGAGACTGAGATCATGACCTGAGCTGAAATCAAGAGTCAGATGCTTAACCAACTGATCTACCCAGGTGCCCCTCAATTTATGTAAAATTAAAAACAGGCAAAATAATCTATTGGGTCAGAATTCTGACGAGCAGTTACTCTTGATGGGAGATGATCAGTGACCAGAAGAGACCATAGGGCAACTTCTGATAATGTTCTATTTCATGCCCTCAATGATAGTTGCAAGGCATTTCACTTTGGAAAATCACTGAGCACTACTTTGGATATTTCAATTTTCAAGATATATATTATGCCTAAATAAAATTTCTATGAGAAATGAAGACTCAATAGAAAATATATCTTTGAAGTAACTTTGTCATATCATATTCTTTGTTACCTCCAAGCTCTGTGTTGGTAAAACTCTATCTAACGAAAGGAAATGACTTCAACATATAATCAAAGTTGATTTTAAAATAAATTCTTAAGCTTTCTGATAAATAAAATAAACTCTTTGCAATTGACATGATTGATAGGTCTTAGATAACTCTGCTGAACAAATTGTAAATCTGTATCTTGGCAGAGCTATGATTTCATTCAGAAGAGTAGATACATTTTCTGATGGCCCCACTTGCAGTATTATTTAGATTTATCAAGTCTTTCATCTACTGAGTCTTGTATAAACTACATCGTAGCATCGCGCTGATTTCTAGTCACATGTATGAAGATGTTTGCTGTTCCACTTAAGAATCGCTATTTTTTGTAAGACCGTCTTTTCCCCTTTTCCTTGACATTTCTCAGCATGCTTTATAAAATGTAAATTAGCAGATCAAATATAGACTATCTGAAGTGGCTTTTTGTTCTTAAAATCCATGGGGAAATATATTTAATTTCATTGGAGTGCAACATCTGTTTATTTGTGTAAGGTTTGTCAACTTATTGGTTGAAAACATTATGTGGCCTCTGTTACTCCTATCCCTGAACACATTTCACAGCAAAGTAAACTAATGCTCATGAGAAACACACTAGCTGAAAGCACAGGCAAAAATACCCACGTATTTTGATTTTCCAATCCCGAGCACTTTGTTTTAAAATGGTAGCAAAGACTGACTATTTTTACAATGACCAAAGAATTATTTTAAATGTTTTTTCTTATTATAAATGAAATTATTTATGAAAAATCAGAAGCAACAGGGCACCTGGGTGGCTAAGTCAGTTAAGCATCTGACTCTTGGTTTCAGCTCAGGTCATAATCTTTCAGTTCATGAGATGGAGCCCCAGTTGGGCTCTGCTCCTCCCCCACTATGTTTTTTTTTCTCTCTCTCTCTCAAAATAAATACACTTAAAAAAAAAAAAGAAATCAGAAGCATCAAGTATAACTTTCCTGAATTTTTAAAGGGTATTTAAGGGTCATATGCTGGGTTTTCAGGAATCAGACTCTGAGACAGAATTTAGAATACAGGCAATTTATTAACAAGTGCTTTCTGGAATAACATTTGTGAGGGTAAGGGATGCAGGACTGGGAGGAGGGAGAAATTGAACTGGTGACTTAGTTTAATGGGAGCTGCAGCTGACCCTATGGGTTGCTCTGGTGCTGGGCTTGCCCTTAGCGTTTTCCCAAAGGAGGCAAGGGAGGTGGGTTTCTGGACTTTGTCTCAAGTATGATGCAGGCTGCCCCTGCAAAGTGGGGTGTAATCTTGGGCAAGCAACTTCTTTGGCTGAGAGCAATTCCTGGAAGGATAAAGATTTACTTACGTTTCTAGTATTTTATTACCTGATGGAACATAAGTATTTGTTTGACCTTGGTTCCCCTTTCCATTTTCAACCTGTGTTTTCTTCTGTAAAATGCTAGAGGAAAGGCAAGGAAGCATAAATGGGAGGGATATAGATCGAAGCAGGTGACCTCTAAGATTACATTAGTTATAAAATTCTGATAATTAAATGTATGAGAGTTTATTGGGCAGGAGCCTCCTGAATTTCATTTTTTTCTGTTTCCCTGTACATCTTTAAGGGGGGGAAAATGCAATCCCAGCTTTTTTAAGGGAAAAAAAGTCTGAAAAAGTGGCCTGAAAGTATCTAGTAAAAAGACTAAGGCAAAGGAAGGCATACAGTTTTGCTTTTGTGATAGCTTAGAAGCTGCTTATGACCACTGGTTTGGGGCTTTCTAGAACATTCACTGTGAAAGCCAACTCTTTTTTTCCCCACTCCCACCATCTACTTTAGTAACTTTACTGCAGAACTCAAACAATGGGTTGAAGAAGCTATTGAGAAGAAGCAGATTTTAAAAACTAGAATTCTGTTGGCTTGAGGTGCTGTACTACCAGAAGTCCATCTTTTACTGATATGAAGATCATTCCAACCCCTAAAACATTTGATTCCAACTCAGAATCCTTGCCTGAACCTTGCATTCATGGTGTAAGAAGCCAGTATCCTAAGACTGATCCCAGCTTAACAGGTTCTATTAATGAATCTTAACATTCATTCTATCACCCTGCAGCCCCTGTGAATGCCTACATCCGACCAAGAATGCTTTCCTAGGATTACTGAGTGCAAACAAACAAACAATCTTAAGATCTGTTGGATCCCTGGAGATTGATAACAATAACCAGCTTTTTCAAAAGGCTGACCCCTGACGCTCCTCTCTTCTGTACTAAGGAAGATCTCTCAAATCCTCATAGCCACTCCACAAAGTTGGTACTATTATCATCTCCACTTTACAAAGAGAAAACTAAGAAATAGTGACCTTAAATCACTTGCCAAGCTAATGAGCAATTATCCATTACCTCCAAAATGAAGCAACAACATAAAACAAGCACTCATTTTCTCAATAGCTTCTATCATGTCCACAGGTTTTCCAGCATGTCCTCAAGAAATGACTCCTGGCTTCCCCCAGAGGGAGTGATCTAAAAGAGAGAGAGAGAAAATAATCTTTTTTTTTTTTTTTTTTTTTTTTTTTTTAGTTTATATATTTATTGAGACAGAGAGAGAGAGAGCAACCAGGGGGACAGAGAGAGAAGGAGAGAAAATCCCAAGCAGGCTCCACACTGTCAGCACAGAGCCTGACACAGGGCTCGATCTCATAAACCATGAGATCACGGCCTGAGCCGAGATCAAGAGTTGGATGCTTAACCACCTGAGCCACCCAGGCGCCCTCGAGGACAATCTTTTTAAACCTGATTTGGGAAGTGGAATTTCTTCTGCATTTCTATAACATTCCATTGGTCACCAGACCAACCCTGGTGAAATGTGGCAGGGAACTCCCCAAAGATGTGAATATCACAGTGATACTCAATGGGAGGCATCTTAGATACGGGCTGTGAAACCTACTCAGTGCTAAAGTGGCAGAACTAGATAATGAACCCAGGCAGTTTGACCTCAGTGCTTGGGCTCTTTAGCATGATGTGGAGAATAACTACAGAACACATATTTGTGAATGTTCACACTTTTCCTAAAGAGGACTTTGGTGGACTTTTGGTGGACTTTTTCATGTATATTCCATGAAAAGTGTTTGCCAATGGACGCCTGAAAATGTGAAGGAGATGAAAAAAATATTTATCAAGGGCCATAGGCACTAAATTTCCAAATAGTCCAGCTGATATATCGGTCATTGCAGAAAAGACGTGGTAAGGAGAGGCAGAATGAGAAATCATTTCACATAAATTCTTTTCAATTCGAAATATTATCTTTACTCTTATTTTTCTGCCTCTCTGCTTCAACACCTCTCTCAACTATGTCAAGTACCATGTTGAAAAATACCTACAGAGGGCTTTATTTATTAAAATTGTAGCTTAAAAAAATCTCTACTTTAGATTTCCTATAGGTTGTGTTTATTGCTAACATTTTTAAGAATGTTGTAAAAGCTTTCAGATATGAGTATGCCCTGTTCAGAGAGCTAAGTAATTTGGTGAGGAAATTTCAATTTGAAAAATCTTTGTGCATCAGTGTGAGATATAAATTCACTTGTCAGCAAGCTGTGTCAGAGCAGATTTCTTGTCATCTTTGGCCACAGAGCAGAGATTTATTGAAAATTCTTGATGATATCGCTCTCCGAGTTGTTTTACATAAACATAGTGCAGCGAATGCTTTGAACTATAGTGTGAATAAGAGAGAGAGAGAGAGAGAGAGACAGAAGCAGAGACAGAGAATGTGTGTGTGGATGTGGATGTGTGTTTCTGGCTTTTAAAACTGACACGTAGCAGAAAAATACTAAAAAGCATTTCAATACATTGTGTTGTATCCAACTTACTTTAGAATGATCATTTCTGCAACAACTGTGTTATAAGTAGGTGTAGACTTCTGTGCCCTTTTAGAAATGAATCATGAATCAAAATACTTCAGAACCAAAGCTTTGGAATACAGACTATTCTATGTCAGGGAATAGAACTATGGGAATTGCTGAAATGCAGAAACATACAATAGGTGTATTATTTTTTAAAGAATTATTATTTGCAAACCATTTGTACCCAGGTCAGTAGTGAAAATGCAAAACTCTTAGAAAGGAAAATTTCTTTCTTCAATAATGAAAGACTTGGAACTGCAATATAAATTTAATCTCTTGGGTTCTCCAGCTCTCTGATTTTATATTCTGTGGCTTGCCAAATTATTTTTTGTTTCTCCATTCAAATTTATTCAGCTCCAACCAAGAGATATGTATGAAATTCTTTTTCTAAGTGTATTATAAGATATTGGTTAAGTTCAAATAATAATATTGATAAGGAAATGTGCACAATTTGTGGAGTGGGTACCTTCTATGTATCTAAGCGAAACTATCATTGTCACATTTATTTATGGGTAAAAATTGTCAACACAGGGATAGCTTTACAACCTGGCAATCTATATTAATGACTATGCAGTGATCCCATTTGATCAGTAAGATAGATGATATCATTAAATTGACTACCTGGAAGACTAAGAGTTTAAGTTTTCTGAAAATAGACATTATATTATTGTATGGTTCTTATTTACAAATATATTCAAGTCTATTATCACTACCATTATTATTATAGTAACTATAAACCGTAAGAAACTAAATAATACATCAAACCACTTAAAAAGTCTCCAGTGGGTTGAAACGACAGATTTTTAAATATTATTTCTAGAAAATCCTTCTTATTAACTCACTTGAAAAGTAAGAAGTATCTCTATCAATATAGTGTGAGAGACACAAAGATTACAAAATTATAACCTCTTTTCTTTAAGGAATTTATGGTCATTTTAGCTGATATCTGGCTTGAATCTCTGATTCTTTTTACCATTTTCTCTGTCATTTTTTTTTCTTTTTCTTCTTTTCGAGTCTGTTCATGTGTTTGTATATCCCAATTTACTCTTTCTAAAGTATCTTTATAAGACATTGCGCTGTAAACCACTTATTCTCAAATTTTCATTCAGTTCGTCCCAAAACTAATTTGAACACTTTGTATCACCTGAAACATTCTGAATTTAACGTTTAAAAGAGTTTGTTATAAATATCTGTGAAAAATGTACTTTTTTCATATACCACTCTCTTAAATAAATTCAAATGTATAAAAATTATATCAGTTTGATATCCACCACCATCCATTTACAAAATATGTGAGGAAGCCTCTCTTTCACTGACAAAAATTTACACTTGTTTCCCCTTGAACTAGTACCTGCGATTTAATTTCCCTACAGAATAATATACAAATGCCATGTATCTTTATGTCTTTTATTGATCATCTATCTCATTTCTTTGCAACATAATATTTCTGTAAACTGAAATTATATGTTATTTTATAGACGTATGTGAGCATAAGTTTTCAACTGCTGGGTTTTTTTCTTCTGGATTGAGTTAACACTACAATTAGTATTTCTGTACAATTGTGTGTAAAGAAAGATTTTATTAGAATTCTATCGCTTAATGACATGAATGAGGCTTTTTCCATACACTCACTGCATACATCTGTGGATTAATGTTACTTTTTGCATAAACTCTATTCCAATATTTTTTTAATTTATCTAAACACTACGAAACTTTGTTTGCATTTATGTGTGGGTGACTGTTACAATGAGATTTTATAGCAGTCACTCAATGATTTGAACTTTCAAATTATATGTCAGAATCCCATACTTTTAATTCTCACCTGAAGTTATTTTTTGTAATGTTTCAAGTAACAACTAGATATTGTCCTCCACTTATACAGCAAGTATAAATTTTAGAAACTGCCTGACTTTCAAAAGTATTTGTTACTCATTCAAGTTACTTACTTCATCATTTTTAAGAGATGCACCTATAAAAAGCTTTACCAAGTCTTACAGAGTAATTATAAAATACATCTGCAAACTTTTTTCTCTAGGAGGTACTTTGCATAATACAATATATTAAGACAGGATTTGAAGCATTGAAATATCACTTATACCATTACAATATAATTCTTTGAAAAATGTTTTTATTTAAATCTATACAGTTTTTAATTCAATTTGTGGAAAACACCCATCACTTCACCTACTTAAAAGAATTAGTCTTATTGTGAAACCAATTTTTTTTTATTTTTCAATTCAAATAAGACTGTTAATATGCATTTCAAAGAGCATTATAAATACACTGAGAAATAAATTCCAGAATGTAATTTTAAAAGCTATTTTACGGGGCGCCTGGGTGGCGCAGTCGGTTAAGCGTCCGACTTCAGCCAGGTCAAGATCTCACGGTCCGTGAGTTCGAACCCCGTGTCGGGCTCTGGGCTGATGGCTCAGAGCCTGGAGCCTGTTTCTGATTCTGTGTCTCCCTCTCTCTCTGCCCCTCCCCCGTTCATGCTCTGTCTCTCTCTGTCCCAAATAAATAAACGTTGAAAAAAAAATTAAAAAAAAAAAATAAAAGCTATTTTACTAGAAGCAGCCCTTTTGATTTAAAATTGTGTATGTTTAATATAATTAATCTGAATTTTAGGTTAAAAAATATGCTTTAAATCTACATGTTGTTTGTAACTAACTTAAAATAATACAGAGTAATCTGTATCAATGATTATGAAGTTACTTATGTAAGAGGAATATGATAAAGAGAAAGCTTTTTCTTTGGTAAATATGTATGCACATGCATGTTGAACTCCAGGATTGGCATTAGGGTGTAATTAAATAAAAGTAATGCATATAATAGAAACAACTTGAGTAATGTAATGGACAAAAATATACTGCTGAAGATCATTCCAGGAGCTAGCTTAAAATTTTATTTTTTATTAAAAAGAGGTAGGAAATACTAAACGTTTTCTAAGATAATGTAAGATGAAGATTGACTACAATTAGAATAAATATTTTATAATGTGATATAATTTAATAGGTATTGAATAATGGAATTGAATAATGCTTAATACACCTAGGAAATATTGTGCAAGATATTGATCTGTGGGTTTAAGCCAGTATAAGTAAAAAATGTTTGGTGTTCCCAGACAACATTTAGTTATATTTAAATTAATGTGTCATTACGCTGTACCGTTTTGCTATTTGAAGACATTTTCTATTTAAATAAAAATCCTAAGTATGATTATGAGATTATACCTATCAATACCTGATCATCTCTCAAGAGCATTACATCTTTCACAGAATTAACATAAAATTCCTATTTCCTTAGCCCACTTTACCCAATATATTCAGTTTCTGAACCGAACATTTCTTGGGTTCTTGCTTAGGAGAAAATAAAAGGCAAAACAAACAAACAAACAAACAAACAAACAAAAAACCCACCAGGAAGCCTTAATGTGCTTTTATAGTAACTTGATTCATTGTTTCTTTCTTTGAAACCATAGGAAATTTTGGGGGCGCCTGGGTGGCTCAGTCAGTTGAGCATCTGATTACTGATTTCAGCTCAGGTTATGATCTCGTAGTCATGAGATCTTGCCCCGAGTCAGGCTCTATGCTAAGTGCGGAGCCTGCTTGAGATTCTTTCTCCCTCTACCTCTGCCGCTCCCCTGTTCCCTCACTCTCTGAAAAAAAAAAAAAAAAAATTAACTGATACCGTGGGAAGTTTGACATCTCAGAGTAATGTTCTATAGTAAGGTGCTGGAGGCGTGAGCTTTTTAAAAGAGAGACTTTGTGGAAAGAGAGGTAAGTAAAGGAACCTATAAGATACTATGAAGAGCATGCATGGATTTGAAGATGGGAAAGTTTAGCCATTTCCTTTCTGCTTTGTAGGTGACAACATAAGATAAATAATAATAAAAACAACATCTTTGTTTTTGCAGCTGTCGTGAGTGCCATCCCTGTGCCAACCCTGGAAAGCGCCCAGTACCCAGGAATCCTTCCATCTCCCACGTGTGGATACCCCCACCCACAGTTCACCCTCCGGCCTGTGCCATTCCCAACATTGTCTGTGGACCGAGGTTTTGGAGCAGGAAAAAGTCAGTGTGATGCATTTTCCTTTCTTTTTATGAAGAACGAATGAATAATAACCAAGGATGTCTTGTTAAATGTATAGCATTCTGACATTATCATCCCTTGGAAAAATTGACTTTCCTCTGCCCTGGGCCAGAATCAGAGCACAGTCAGTCCTTCGGATCCTACCACATGCTTTTAAACTGATTCTCTAGGAGTCTTTCCACAGTACGCTCCGCAGACAATATGGGAAGTTGTGTGGAAACAAAGGTTAACCAGTTCAGTAAAACAATGAAGTGCCAGGTGCTTGAAATTAATACTTGCAGTCAACTAGGAAGTTAATAATCGAGTGACTATATTCCAACATGTTCTTGTGTAAGTGTCTGTTGGATGTATTTAAAGGTGTCTCACTGATTCCTGATGAACCAGTACTTAGATGAATGCTTTAGCTTTCTTTGGTTAAATCGGTTAAGCAATAGCGTTTCATGTTTAAGTAATGATTGTTGGAGAAAAAGATTTCCAGAGTAGTATTTCATTTGTTTTTGTTTGTTTGTTTTTCTGGTTTTAATAAGAAAGAGTTGACATACAACATTGTGTAAATTTAAGGAATACATTGTGTTGATTTGAGATACTTATTTATTGCAAAATGATTACCACCATAAAGTTAGCTAATACCCCCTCATGTCACATAAGAATGGTTCCCTTTTGTAATGAGAATGTTTTAAATCTACTTTCTTGCTTTCAGGTATATAATACAGTATGATTAGTTATAATCACTATGCTGTACATTAGATGCCCAGAACTTAATCATCTTATGACTGGAAGTTTGTACTCTTTGACCAACATCTCTCTTTTTCTCTCTATCCCCCCAGCCCCAGGTAACCACCATTCTAGTCTCTTTTTTTTATGAGTTTGTCTTTTTTAGACTCTACATGTAAGTGATATCATTTAGTATTTGTCTTTCTGTGCCTGATTTATTTCACTTAGGATAATGCCTGCAAGGTCCATCCAGATTGCTGCAAAAAAGTGTGCTTGTTTCTCAAGGCTGAGTAATATTCCATTGTATATAGGCCACATCTTCTTTAACCATTCATCCACTGATGGACACTTAGGTTGTTTCCATATCTTGGCTATTGTGAATAATTCTACAATGAGCATGGGAGTATGTACATCTTTTTGAGATCTTGTTTTCATTTCCTTTGGATATATACCCAGAAGTGAGATTGCTGGATCATATAGTAGTTCTATTTTTAATTTTTTTAGGAACCTTTATACTGTTTTCCATAGTAGCTGCATCAATTACCTTTTCACCAACAGTGCACAAGGGTTCTCTATTCTCCACATCCTTTCCAACAATGATCTCTTGTCTTTTTGACAATAGCCATTGTACCAGGTATGAGGTGATATCTCATTGTGGTTTTGATTTGCATTTCCCTGATGATTAGTAAGGTCACATATTTTGACATATGTGTGAATACACATATATGTGTATTTTCACATATTTGTTGACCATTCACATGTCTTCTTTGGAAAAATGTGTATTCAGTGCTTCTGCTCATTTTAATCTAATTTTTTTCTATTGTATTGCATGAATTTGTTATATATTTCAGACATTAACCCCTTATCAGAAATGTGGTTTGCAAATATTTTCTCCCATCCCATAGGTTGACTTTTCTTTTGTTGATAGTTTTCTTTGCTGTACAGAAGCTTTTTAATTTGATGCAATCTCATCAGTTTATTTTTGCTTTTGTTGCCTTTGCTTTTTGGTGTCAAATCCAAAAAGTCATTGCCAAAATCAATGTCAAGGAGCTCACGCCCTTTGTTTTCTTCTAGGAATTTTACAGTTTTAGGTCTTAAGGTCAAGTGTTTAAAACATTTGAGTTCATTTTTGTGTACAGCATAAGAAATCCAGTTTCATTCTTTTGCATGTGGCAATTCAGTTTTCTCAGTGCCATTTATTGAAGATTATTGCCCCACCATATATCCTTAGCTCTTTGGCATAAATTAATTGACCATATATGCATAGATTTATTTCCAGGCTCTTCATTCTGTTCCATTAATCTGTGTGCCCGTTTTTATGCCTGTACCATACTATTTGACTATCATATCCTTGTAATGTAGTTTGAAATCAGAAAGTGTGATACCTCCACCTTGCTCTTCTTTAACAATATTGTTTTGGGATCTTCTGTAGTTCCATTCACATTTTGGGATTGTTTGTTCTATTTCTATGAAAAATGCCATTGGAATTTTGATAGAATTGCATTGAATCTGAGATCACTTTGGGTAGTACAGAAATTTTTAACAATATTAGTTCTTTCTACCCATGAGCATAGTCATTTCTACCCATGACTATCTTTCCTTTTATTTATGTCTTCTGAAATTTCTTTTGTCAATGTCTTATAGTTTTCAATGTACAGATCTGTAACCTGCGTGGTTAAATTTATTCCTAAGTGCTTTTTTTCTTTTTGATACAACTGTAAATGAGATTGTTTTCTTAATTTCTCTTTCTGATAGCTCATTGTTAGCATATAGAAATGCAACTGATTTTTGTATGTTGATTTTATATCCTAAGGATAGTATTTCATTTGTTTTAAGGAAAGTAGGTATGGAGAGAGATTCTCAATCTATTGTATACACCCTGGTGGTTTCTCCTATACCATTTGACTGTTTTTCTTTTTTTCTTCGAGCACAGCAGTTTAAAATCGATTTTATGGCTTTCTTCCCTTAGTTAGGAACAGGTGACTCAGCAGCTCATGTGAGATAGGATGTTTTGTAATAGATAAGATGGTAACAGCAATAAAATATATTTGTGAGGTAAGCTATATTTTTTCCAACCCAACAGGGACAGCGCTAAGAAATCATAAATCGTCTAGATGTAGCAAGGTTAGAATTAAAAGGCATCAAAAATCTGCCAAGAGAGAATTAGATTTATTTTCCCTTTTCTCACTGCACATCGTGTCTACATAATAGAGTTGTGTGCAAAAACTGAAGGAAAAATAATTCCCCAAACCATATCAAAGGGGATTAAACGAGGAAGATATGGGAAGTCTAGGAAGCAAAAATTTCCAAATCCCAGGACAACTAGGAAAAGAATTCCAGTCAAATAATTCAGAAGCCACAAGGCCCTGCTTCTGCTTCTGAAATGTACTCTCCCCAGAAAGAAAGAGGGGATTATAATTTTAGTCTAGCTTTTCCCTCATCATATCACTGTCTAGTGTTTTCTTTTGATTTCATCTATATTCTCTGACTTTAAAATGAAGCATGAGAAGAATGTGTAAAATGACCTTTATCTCTCCACCATAGCAAGACCAAGACAAGCCAAAGTTCACTTCATTTATTTTTAAGAAGTTAACTATTTTATTTGATTCATGATGTGTTCCTGTAGTTTCTTTTTCTCTTTTAAAGACATAGTTCTTTCTGAGAATTCAGCATCCCATTTATTCTTTGTTTTTCCTCTTGATTTGGTGCAACATGCAAAACTGCCTCATTGAATCACAGGGATAATCATTCCAAAAGTTAAGTGTCAATGAAAGCAAAAATAGTAAATAATCTAGTATAATTTTTCTCCTCTTTCCCCACCAGCCAAAATAAGTTACACGGAGAAATGCAATACCAATGGGATAGAGATACATATATTCCACCCAACATGAACTAGAGAATTCACAGGGAAAGGGAGGGAAGGATGAATTGTGAACAAATAATACAATCTACCACAGATTACTATTCACCAGGAGGACTTGGGTGTGTCACCATTTCTCGTTGTAGAGTCTATGTTTCAGATCATTCCACAGTGTGTGCATTCATTTCTTAGGCTGCCTTGATAAGGGACCATAAACCAGGTGACTTAAAAAGATAGAAATTTATTCTTTCATATTTCCGGAGCTAGAACTCCAAAATCAAGGTGTTGTCAAGGTTATGTTCCCTCCCAAGTCTCTAGGGGTGGATCCATCTTTGCCTCTTCCAGTTTCTGGTAGTCCCAGGTGTCCCTTGGCTTCTGGAACTCCAATATCTGCCTCCCTCACATGGCTGTCTTCCGTCTGCCTGAAGAGATTGTATAGACCCAGACCTCTAAGGGCATGAATATTTGGGGGCCAGAGGGCAGACTTTTATGAATAGAATTGTGTCTCCCAAAAAGATATGTTGCAGTTCTAACCTCCAATACTGTGAATGAGATGTTATTTAGAAATAGGATCTTTTCAGATGTTATCAAGTTAAGGTGAGGTCATGCTGAATTAGGGTGAGTCCTAATCTAATATGGCTTGCATCCTTACAAGAGAAGGGACTCAGACACACAGGGAGAAGATGGCTATGTGACAACAGAGGCAGAGATTGCAGTGATGCATGCCAATCCAAAGAACATTAAGTGAACTACGACGAAATGTGTTTTTATTTGTGCTTAGGGACTACAGATTGGTTTATATCTGTGGTTACAGTCTCATGTACCACTCTAGTGCAGGACTTTGATAGTGGAGCAGGCTGTATATGTGGGGGCAGAGGGCATATTGGAAATCACTGTACCTTTTACTCAGTTTTGCTGTGAACCAAAAATGCTTTTAAAAAATAAAGTCTACTAGATATAAAGGAATGAATGAATGAATGAATGAGTAAATAAATGAATGAAATAAAGAAACATTTAGTCTCTTCAATAATTTTTAAAATTTTATTAATTTATTTAAAGTAAGGATTATTAAATAAGGGTGATTAGATAACTATAATATATAATATAAATATAAAATATATAACTATTATATTAAGTTATATTAAAAAAAGCGGGGCGCCTGGGTGGCGCAGTCGGTTGAGCGTCCGACTTCAGCCAGGCCACGATCTCACGGTCCGTGAGTTCGAGCCCCGCGTCAGGCTCTGGGCTGATGGCTCAGAGCCTGGAGCCTGTTTCCGATTCTGTGTCTCCCTCTCTCTCTGCCCCTCCCCCGTTCATGCTCTGTCTCTCTCTGTCCCAAAAATAAATAAATGTTGGAAAAAAAAAAAAAAGGATTCCTAACAGAGTGCTTAGCATAGTAATTTTTGAACTTGATCTAAAATCAAAAGGCATGGACATACCACTCCTGGCCAAGATTTTACAGGTTTTTAAAATACACATTCAGTCATACATCAAGTGGTTTTTGAGCAAAAGGAATGTGCAGTGCAAAAGGAATAGGAACAGATCTGTGTTTCCAAGTGATTACTTAGAAAAGAAAAAAAATAAGCACCCTCTTTTCTAGGAAACTGAATATTCTCTAAATCACTGTCAGAACCAGTTAACTTCCAGCCATTCAGTATCGGCTTCTAAATGCCTTGGAGAACACTAAACACCCGTGTTCTTTCTCAAGCAGAAAACATTTCATGACTCTGGCTGGAGATGTCTTATTAGTCACCTTGAGAAACAACAAGTCACACATAGGAAAAGAAAAATCTGTGCCAAATGTGGAGACTCTCCTTCCTCCAAAGTTTTCTGAAAGACCTTCGAGTTGCACAAGAAATGAATCACTAAAACTCTGCCCTCAAAGATCTGCTGCTTTCTGAACTCAAAAATAAAGCTGAATTTCTCTCCTACCACAAGGAAAAGAAAAATACAGGATTTAGTACATTTGCATTACACACGTTTGGTGATCCACTGATAAAGATTTATATAGAGTTGTGACAGACAAATATCTCCTCTTCCTACTAATAAATTGTAGTCCTGTTCTTAGCTTCAATAGGCAAACTGTCCCTGGGAAAGAAGAAACAGTGCTATATTTTGAAAACTTCAACCAGTAGATAGTCTTGAGGCCCCATTTCTGCAAGTCACTGTAAAATCGGCGCCACTATTTTCTCATCTTTGAAACAGGTAGATACTAGAGATTAGATGATTTTTTTACCATTCCTTTTAGGTTGTGTATTGTCATTGTTAATGAGAGAGCTTCACCATGTTACCATGTTAACACCTTCACCCATGTTATTTTTCTGTGGCAGCTCTCCCCCAAATTGAAAATCATATAATGGGACTTGACCTAGATAAAATCACAGACACATTGGAGCTAATGACTTTTTCTCTAGGGTCTTTGCAAGAATCCACCCTGTGAGGAAGGAACTGGGGTTACTCAGGAATTTTGCATGATGTTGCTCTGAGATTAATGAGGGAATTGGGTTCCTTAAACATTCGTGTCTCAAAGTCTTTGTGTAGAGTTATTGGTGTGCTACATTTCTTTCAAATATTGCAATTTTAGATAGAAGAAAAATCCTCATTTCCATTTTCGCAGTATTTTTGCCAGATACTCTGTAGCAATTATTTCTGTGTTGACATTAATTATTATAAAGTGCCTTGAAACTTGACTCTACTGTGTACTGTGTAATTGTATGCTATTTGTACAATGCATTCCCACTACTTCATCATTTGAAAACCAGTGCCTTGCCAGCACATATTTGATTCTCCCTTTACTCTCTGAATTGCAAGGTGGCTATACTTTCCTGGGAAAAGAGAGGTTTTCTTTGCTTTCAGAGCTCTTCGCCGATCTACATATCGTATCACTGAGCCGGTTTGTTTCACACAGGTGTCTTGAAGCAGGCGCCTGAACTGGCCAAATGGGTTCATCTGACATGAGGGCTTTTCTCCTATGGAGCCATTGCTATTGCATCAAGAGTTTGGACTGCCTCAAACGTCAACCAGTTCTGAAAGCATTTCTTCTGCTCCACATAAAATAATTATGAATTGTCTATGGAGAATCTGTACCTTGCCCATTGTACTAGGTATTAAGCAAACTTGTCATTTTTGAACAAAACAGAAATAGTCCCTTGTGGATTAGTGATGCATTTCATCTCCCATTTCCACCTAGCACTAGATTAGGCACTTTCCTTTTCATAATGGTTGGTGCTGGAGATTGATTTCCCCAAGATCTTCTCTATCTGTGTGGAGCTCCCACTACTTCCCTCAGATATCTTCCCAGTGCAAATCATGGTGGCCACCTGAAGACCTGGCATGGAGGATGGGGCATGTGGAGAATCTGTAATTTTAGAGATGCCAATGAGCAATGGCACTAAAGAGAATAGGAATGGGAGTGGCCACAGAACATTCCATGATGTCATCAAAATTCCTGTGAAGCCTGAGGATTTTGAGAAACTAAATTTTAGAAGACTAAAAAAGTGCATGCAAGTTTTATTAAACTTAATGTCACAATAATATTTTAACATAGATCTTTTTTTATTTCAAAAATGTAGAAGCAATAGAACAGGAAAATATGAAGGATGGAATAAAGAAGCATATCACACAATATATTATTATTTCTCTAATGGTTAAAGCAGTTTTTAAAATATATGGATTTATTACAATCCATCTTCAATAGAATTACTTAAGGCAGATTTCTAAGGAAAATTATGAAATTTCTTTACCTGGAAGATATGGACCTGTAATAAAAACTAGCCCATTGGTGATGAAGATGGACCCAGGTCTGGGCTCCTACGTCTGCTTCTCTCTGATCTAAAGCTAAGAGATACTATATTTTTATTCAGATATTGACCATTGGTCATTTTCTCCTTTAGATTAAATATGAGTCCAGAGTAAAACAAGCATAATTTTCTTTGTCTCTAAAACTATACTGTCAACCATCTAATTACAGTTTTTAAAGTTTTCATTTATTTCTTTGTTTATTTGTTTGTAATCTCTTTGCCCAACGTGGGACTCAAACTCAGGACCCTGAGATCGAGTCACATACTCTTCCAACTGAGCCAGCCAGGGGTTCCTAAGAATAGGAAGGAAAGAGAAACAGGTGTTCTTGTATTCAATCAAGACTGTGTAATTTGAATACAAGAACACCTGTTTCTCTCTCCTTTATATATATATATTTTTTTAAGATTTTAAGTAATCTCTATATCCAATATAGGACTCAAACTCACAATCCTGAGATCAGGAGTCACATACTCTACTGACTAAACCAGGCAGGCGCCCTTTTCTCCTTTATGTTCCTACAAACAATTTAGCTCCTAATAAACACCTGCCTGAAGGCTCCATCCCTTCTGCCCTTTTGTGAGAATCCACATCACCAAGGATTTGCCTTAATGTTTTCCTTGCAGCCCACCTTTTAATCTTGATATTTTGCATGCATGCACCCCTCCTCTCCATGATAGGACTTCCTAGCTTAAAGAGGAAGCACTTCTCCTCTTACTCCTCTTACCCCCAGAGTTCTCTCCAGTTTGCTGTCTTGATTACATTTTCTTTGAACAAATCTTTTGTCAACTTTGCCTGTTTACTAGCTCTGGTTGCTTTATGGCTACATCCTGTCCTCAGCCAGCCCTATGTCTCCCTGCCTCCATCTTTGAACGGGGTAAGCCTGGAGGCTTCTCAGTGACCCAGAAGACCTCTAACCTTTCTGAATATAGAAAAATGAGTTTTAATATCAAATACCCTCTGAAGGCACATTTCACTTCTGCATATCTTGAATATAATGTCTTGATCTTTGGCATCTTTAATCTCTACTCCCTTCAGCATTATCAAGTTTTCTTTCTAGCTCCTCTGCCCTTTGCTGACCTCACTGAGCCTCCCAGAGAGTTGTCTCAAAATTATCTCGCAAACTAATTATCTTGAAATATTTCCTGGTTAAAAATTCTCTTTCAAAGCGAGATATTATCTCCTATCATTGCATTTTTCCCACTTACCCAATAGAACTTTCTTTAAAAAAAAAAAGTCATCAGAAATACTCTTATTTCATCAACCTTATACCTCCTATCCAGCTCTTTTCATTTACAGTTTCACCTGGACCTGGTGATTTTGAACATGAATGATAAAGTCAAGTCACAGTGTCCCTAGCATAAGAAACTGTCTTGCCAATATGTTAGTCTGACTCAACTGTGGTCTCTGGAGAAAAGGTGTGTCTCTGTATATAAAAGTGTCCAAATACCCAACGGCAGTCGCAAATGACTATGTGAAACGTCTTCAACTATAGTAATCTGACTGAAAATTGTGAGGTTTGCTGCCAAAGAGGAAAAATTACAATCCTGCATTCAGGCAACTTGTTCCAGCAAAGTCATCTCTCATATAACTTTTTAGCTGGATGTGCTTCTTTTTTGTTTTGGAAAACAATGATAGTGGCTATTATTTGTATCATTTTATTAGCAATGCCTTGAACACCTGGTAACTCTGATTTGTTTGACAGTTGACATGGCATGTTTACATCGCAGAAAAAATTGGCATATTGGCTGGCAGATAATAATGCAGCTGTAGCTGGGTTTGGGATATTGAATTTCACTGGCATTGCTCCTTGTGAAAGGAGAAATAACTCTTTTTTCTTGCTTCATCACTTATGATTACAGGGCCCCGCCAGTTCAGGCAATAGAGTCAATGCTGTGTATATTTTACTATTCTTCCTGCAAGATAGATCCCTGTCCTGCTGGATCTATAGCCACTGTTTAAAGGGGTGGGGCTGCTATATCCCAGAAATGTATGAAGGGAGAGGAATGAGAATGTTCATAACTAGAAGAAAAGATTGTCCAGATCCTGACTTCTTTCTCTGAATTGATTCAGAGGCCCGTCAGCTGACTTAGGGGAAGCAAGCTCTGTCCTGGAATAATGAATGGCTTTTCTTGTCTCCATTGCAGCAGTGAGTGAAGGACCAACCACCCAGCAGCCACCCATGTTGCCCCCAGCACAGCCTGAGCATCCCAGCAGTGAGGAGGCACCAAGCAGAACCATCCCCACGGCCTGTGTTCGACCAACTCACCCACTCCGCAGCTTTGCTAACCCTTTGCTACCTCCACCAATGAGTGCAATAGAACCGAAAGTCCCTTACACACCACTGTTGTCTCAGCCAGGTAAAATGCTCATTTGTTCATATTTAAGTAGTTGTTATCCTTGGTGCCTCTACTTAAGTGCATGAGGGTTCCTGAGAAGGCCGGGTGCAATATATCTGTTCACCACTGATTGCACGCCCAATGTGCTCCTGTCTGTTACTGATGTTTATGGAACAGCTCTTAAGTACCTGCCTTGGCAAGCAACTGGATGGTTGTAGGTGCCCTTCATTCCTTTGAAAAGTTGTTCATTGATCCTGAACCCTGCTGGACAATTTTCTGGTTCATTAGTCTGCCACGTGGATCCTAGAATTTAAGGCTAGACTCCAAGACTAGAGGTAAAGGTACAAAGGTCTGAAAAGCCACTTTTTTTTTTTTTAATTTTTTTTTTCAACGTTTATTTATTTTTGGGACAGAGAGAGACAGAGCATGAACGGGAGAGGGGCAGAGAGAGAGGGAGACACAGAATCGGAAACAGGCTCCAGGCTCCGAGCCATCAGCCCAGAGCCCAACGCGGGGCTCGAACTCACGGACCGCGAGATCGTGACCTGGCTGAAGTCGGACGCCTAACCGACTGCGCCACCCAGGCGCCCCTGAAAAGCCACTTTTTTAGAGATAGGCATGTAATCCCATTATTCTGCTTTGTGCCTTTCAGCAGTCATCTTCCGGAAGCTCTTAGGTCACTGTTCCAGGGCCGGAAAGGAGTATCAGAACCAGGGTAGAGTCCAACTTCTTAATTTTACGAATAAAAAAACCCAAAAACTTAGATAGCAAGTGGCATCTCTGCGGTGCCTATGATATTGTGCTTTATGAGAAATACATATGTGGTCATTCAGATGACCAAAATATATTTCTCATATATATTAGGTCTTCCTCCACAGTTTCTGGGCACTCTGGAGCTCATAGCTCCCCAAACCCTTAGAATTTCCTTAGTGATAAGGGGGTAAAGGTGTCTTTTATTATGTTGATGAACATGACTTTTTTGGGGTGAACATGACTTTTGGATACCCCCCCCCAAGGGTGGGGGCTGGTTGCCAGGAGGACCAACCACATAATTACAGGGTTGGAACTTCAGTCCCACTCCCAACCTCCTAGGAAGAGAGAGGGGCTGAGGTGGAATCTACCAATGACCAATGACTTAGTCAATCATGACTGTGTAATGAAACCTGAATAAAAAACCTAAGAGGGCAAGGTTTAGAGAGCTTCTGTGTTAGTTTACAGGTGGAGATTTGGGGAGAATGATGTGACTGGAGCGGGCATAGAACTTCCATGCCCTTTCTCCATTCTTCGCTCTATGTATCTCTTCATCTGGCTTTATCATATCCTTTAATACACTGGCAAAGTGTTTGCCTGAATTCTGTGAGCCACTCCAGAAAATTAATCACACCTAAAGAGGAGGTCGTTGGAACCACCTGTAGCCTGTAGCTCAGAAGCACAGATAGCAGCCTGGAGCTTGTGACTGGCATCTGAAGTCAGGAGTGGGAGGCAGTCCTGTCTGGTTGAATTCTTAACCTGTGAAATCTGATACTGTTTCTGGATAGATCACGTCAGAACTGAATTGAATTCTTAGATACTCTACTGGTGCCTAAGAATTGGTTAGTGTTGGTGGGGGACCCCCCCCACACACACACACACCCAACACTGGAATTAGGGGACACCAACCTTAAAGAATGCCTTTCTAATAAAATCAATCGGCATAGATGATAACCAGAGTCCCCAATTCCCAATGCAGTATTCAGTTTATCACTTCATCTGACATCCAGTGGTGCTAATCCAGAGCTCCTTTTTGTTTCTGTTAGGGATTAAGGGGGATAAGGGATGGCAGAGAGGGAAAAAAGAAGAGGAAGGAGGAAGAGGAAGGAGGAAAAGGAGGAGAAGGAGAAGAAAGAAGATCAACAGATAGGATGAAAGATAGGCCAATAAATAGATAAGTAGATACATAAAGATAAAGAACTATGTAGTGCTTAAAAGTATTTGAACTATTGGAATAATTCTTAACAGGCCCAATATATCAAGCATAAGAGAATAAAGTTCAATGGTTCCAAGTAATTAGAGGTGGCCCCCTTAATAGATACAGTTGGATTGGTCAACCTGCTATTTGGCAAGTATGTTTAAGTTTCTGTTACTCAGATCCATACCTACAGTAGTTGTAGTCACTACATTAGTTTATAAGCCTCAAGATGACTGCAAAACTAGAAAAAATACTATTGTGACTATGACTGTTACCTTAGTATTAAGAACATATTGTGTTCCTGGTACCATATAAATTGATTTGTGTTCATGCCCTCTGGTGTTCTTCCTTCCCTGTGATATGTGGTGTGGATGCTCAGCTACCAGACCCTGGGAGGTGGGTTGGAGCACAGGAAGGATTCCATCCCTTGGGATGTATGGATGAGGTCTTCTCTGACACATAGGCTCAATGGAGGTCATGACTTCATTTCACAGGAAACAGATCTTCAAATCCAAAAGAAGCCCACACTAGGATTTAAAGCAGATCTGTATTGCCCAATCCCCTCTCCCATCCCCCACATCTATGCACTCCATGCACATTATGGGGAGAGTCTGCTACTTTATAGTGCCCTGAAACTACGAGGTCTTAGCTAATTGAGACAAGGACAAGTATAAAGGAAGCGAATTCATTTAATGAAATTCCTGCATCAAGAGCACACTGACTGGTGATTTCTGATTGCACTGTTCCCCACTGCAATACCAACCAAGAGAATAGACCTTGGAATGACTGGTATTCAGGATAGATAGCAGGTAAACTGCAACTATTAACAATAACTAACTCTTTAGTGAACATGTGCTATATGGCTGCCATGCTTCTGAAGACTTGTAACAGTACATTTGATCCTCAGAAAAACTTTGTGAGGTAGCTACTTTCTTAACCCCATTTCATGGATACAGAAATTGTGACACAGATAATTTAAGTAGCATAGTTAAGTGTGCACAACTACTGAGTGATGAATCTTCTCCCATTCGTTTTTTGTTTTGTTTTGTTTTTGTTTTTGTTTTTCTGACTACAGAAAGCATGAGTTCTGAAATTTTAGGAACTCATTTGTACGTCTTAGCTTGTGTCTAACTTAATGACAACAGCAAAGGTAAATTTTTTAAAAAAACTTATTAGATCAGGGGCGCCTGGGTGGCTCAGTGGGTTAAGCGTCCGACTTCAGCTCAGGTCATGATTTTGAGGTCTGTGAGTTCAAGCCCCGCGTTAGGCTCTGTGCTGACAGCTCAGAGCCTGGAACCTGTTTCAGATTCTGTGTCTCCTTCTCTCTCTGCCCCTCCCCCCTTCATGCTCTGTCTCTCTCTGACTCAAAAATAAATAAACGTTAAAAAAAAAAAAAAAAAAAAACTGGGGCGCCTGGGTGGCGCAGTCGGTTAAGCGTCCGACGTCAGCCAGGTCACGATCTCGCGGTCCGTGGGTTTGAGCCCCGCGTCAGGCTCTGGGCTGATGGCTCAGAGCCTGGAGCCTGTTTCCGATTCTGTGTCTCCCTCTCTCTCTCTGCCCCTCCCCCATTCATGCTCTGTCTCTCTCTCTGTCCCAAAAGTAAATAAACGTTGAAAAAACAAAAAAAAACAAAAAAAAACTTATTACATCAAATCAGGCCAAAACTGCTAAACAGAAAAAAAAAAAAAAAAAAAAATCTGAGTTGAGGAATACCAATTCCTCACAAGCCTTCTTCACTCACATTTTAATGAGGAAACATAAGAGGTTTAACTGTTTTATGCAAAAGAACACCGGTTTTATAACACAAAAAACTAATGTGCCAAAGCACTTTATACTGTTAACTATTCTCTCTAGTTGGAAGTAAAGATCAATTAAGTAAAGATTCACATTGAAAAGAAGGCGAAAATAAAATTCTGAAGTCTATTTCACATGAAAATTTACTGTGGCAGAAATATTTGTCTTGGAATACAATGTTTGGAAATCAACCCATGCTCCAGAGATATGGTAACAAAGAACCCTAATTTTAGAAAGAACATCTGACAACAGACAGAATAAAGCAATGGCATTGTTACTTACTCTTTATTGTTTTCTTCCAGTTACAATATTACCCAAGCGACCTTAAACAAAGTCTGACACAATGTAGGATAAATAAGTGTATTGTGTCTTTAAAAGATGGGAAATAGAGTCCTTTCTGCTTTCTCTACACCTTTTCTCTCAAATAATAAGCATATCTGAAGAACGATTCTCTGATCTAATGCCATGCGGGCAAGAACTCGTTTTCTTTTATTTCCATTGTACACTTAAGAGCCTTCTTTTTTCTTAAACCATCGTTCTTGTTTTTATTTAAATGATTTCTTAAAAACCATCTCTTCTTTCATATTTTCCGATATCTTGGAGTTTTTGGTTGATTGTATATTTTCATGGTTCTCCTTTAAATGTCACCCTCCCCGCCCCCTCACCTTGAGGCATATCCTGCCATCACTTTGGAATTATTAAATGCCTTTCCTTTTCATGTTTCTCCTTCATTGTCTCCCTGTGATTCCTGTTCATTTCATAATGTCTTACCTCATGATTTTCAAATAAGTTCTTCCTGCATTGCTCCTGACACATGGTAAATAGTATGCTTTTAAGAAAGGGCTGATGTTTACTTATTCTAATAGAAAAAGAAAATTAGCAGACTGACAAATGTATTAGCTGTGACATTAACTACATGCTTCTTAGCCTAAAAGATGAAATACTTAGAGCTTTCAACAAATTTTAATTCTAAGAAAATCATTACTTTAGTCAAACTGATTGATGAAGTAAAGTCATTCTCTTGTCGGCTTAAAAAAAAAAAATACCTGAAATAATTTTACTCTGGATTTCACAATAAAGGACTGCGTAATTTCTAATGAATTTATCTTTACTCACTGCGAGTAATTATTTCAGAATATGGTAATGTGAGGCATTGCCATAATTTTTAAAGATCACACCAAATGAGAAGCTCCTTCTGCTTTGAAACCATTGAAATTAGGATCAAGGAAGAAACTCATTCCCTACTCATATTCCTGTGTGCGTTTTCTAAAGGGCAGCATGATTGATCTGTGCCTCAGTTTGACTTCCAGTAAGGCACACAGAGTTGTGGTTGCAGGATGTGAAGGATACAGCAGCACATACTATGAGTAACCATCTCCACGGAGTTGGGGAGACCTTTGCAGTATTTTTATAGTGAGTGGTAATTAGAAAGTCATCTTGTTGTCATAACGACTGAAATTCTGCCTATCTGAAAACACCGATTCATTCCTTCATTTATTTTTCCTTTCCACCTGCCGTGTTAGAAATTTAGCTTACTAGGCTAGAGTATTTTATGGCATTTCTCACAATTTCATCATCACCTCGTGATAAAATGGTTCCATTTTTTTAATGCTCCACAGTGAATAACTGTGCGGTCTTTACACATTTCAGGAAGGCTACAATCACTGCACTTTGCAAATCACAGATGTGGACATATAAGTGATTTGGCTTCATCCCCTTTCAGGTTAAATAGAAAATGTTTGATGGAGTGTTGTGCTTATGACATTATAGATCTGACATAAATTCTACAAAGGGCCAAGATAGGGTTGTTGTTTTTTTTTTTTTTTTCTTCACTAGTTAAAAATGCCTTTTAGCTGTGAAGTGATCAGCTGCACTTTAAATGAACCTGGATTAGGAGACCATTTGTCTTCTGAGGCTGTAATTCTAAAGAGAAAGAAAATCTGACCTCTTAAATAGTGACTTTAATACTAAACAGTAACAGTTTTCCAACATTAGCCCCCTGGAGTTCTTGTATCTTCATAAAGGGGTACATGTACTTTATTGGCCTCTATTTACACATTGCATTTCTACACGTTTTTATTTACAAAGCAAAAACCTAGAACATTCTGATCTTTTCAATCTTCTAGGAATCAATATGTCAGTGGACATGACAAGACCAAAACTCACTTCATTGTACTACGAAATTGAGTTTGATTTTTCCTCTGCAAATTGTGGCATGTGCTTCAATTTGTCTGAGGACAGAGGACAAGGAGTGGGTCGAGGTGGCTGACAGTGGACAGAAAAGGCATTTGATTTATATTTTATGGCTGGTTGGGAAATCATGTGTTCCTGCCATAACCTGATCTTTTTGACAGGCCTCATTTCAGTAAATATGCCATCACACAAAACTGCCAATAAATTACTGCAATACCTTAATACAATTGCATTCCCTGAGCCACTTGTAGGCCACCATTGGGGGTGTTCATCAAGGATACCACATGAGTGTTCCATTCTGCTGGAATTGGTCACAGGCAGGGGTCATGGGAGATCAGACACTCTTAAACAGGTGAAACAAGAGGGTCACTTTTCAGGCCGGTCAGGTCAAATAAATCATTTGCACAGCTAAGTAGGAGAGATGGGTTGATTTGAAGTTATTGGGGTCAATACCAGTCCATTTTAGAGAGGAAAACTACACTCGCTCCTGTTAAACTTCATCTCGTATGTAAACTCATCTGTGTTGTTTTTGTTTGTTTGTTTTTGCAGGTAGCTCCTTGAAATTGTCCTGTCCTCATTCCTAACAGATTTTGTTTTTTAATAGATGAAATCTGATTTGATTTGGTCTAGTCATCCTTAATTATCCCTTAGTAAAATGTAAGTCAAATTTGCCTTATGTATCACTAATGTTTGTGACTCTGGAGCCTAGTTGGTGTTTTAATAAAGTACTATTTATTCTAGAATGGGGTTCCACTATTTAAATAGGAAAGAGCTTTTTTAATTGCCTCCAAGGGAGGAAAATGGTTGCTAGAGGAAACACTAGGAGTAAGTCACGTGACTGGTGTCTCATTTATAAATGACAAAACCGTTTCCTAAAAGGTTAAGCAGTTTGCCCAAGGTCAACAATTGAGCTAGTGGCCGAGTTTAAAGAATTCAGAGAAGTAGAACATTGAAGGGAAACAAAGGATTTTACTTAACTTTACTTAACTAAGAATAGTTATTCTTAGGTCAACTTCTTTTTTCCCTATAAGAGGGCCTTTAGGATGATGCTAGTTATTAAATATCCTGAAGAAAGAACTGTTTTATAGAAAGTAGTTTGAGTTACTTAGCTTAGCATTTGAGTAAATGTTTTACTCCTTCATGTAGGCTAGAGGGAGGAAAGGAGTTCTAGCAAGAGTTGTGTCCACCAGGGACTGAGGACTAGTTCCTCTCTGCTCAAAGTCACCTGTCCAACCTGTCAGTGTCCCTTCTCAGGGAGGTAAGGAACCAGGGAGCTGATATCTGTTGTTTTCTGTACCACACATCACAGATAGCCAGGACTTTGGAGTCCAGTGATAAAAATAAAGAACAATAAAAGGAAGTGTAACATGAAGATAAAAGTTAAAACACATGAGAATATTACTCAGAATGGGGGTTAGAGTACGTGAGGGTCCATGAGAATGAAAAACAAACGGTTGGCATTTCTTTAGAATTGCAAAAATCTATTGGCAGGAGGGGGTGAATGACCGCAGCTGAGTCAAAATTTGACTTCATTCAATCAAACTTTTGCTCGCTTAAAAAAAAGAAAAATAGGGGCGCCTGGGTGGCGCAGTCGGTTAAGCGTCCGACTTCAGCCAGGTCACGATCTCGCGGTCCGTGAGTTCGAGCCCCGCGTCAGGCTCTGGGCTGATTGATGGCTCAGAGCCTGGAGCCTGTTTCCGATTCTGTGTCTCCCTCTCTCTCTGCCCCTCCCCCATTCATGCTCTGTCTCTCTCTGTCCCAAAAATAAATAAAAACGTTGAAAAAAAATTAAAAAAAAAAAAAAAAAAAGAAAAATATTGCACCAGAAGTGGTTATATCATATATAAAATTGAGGTTAATTATAAACCTAATACAATTAAACTCTGGGGTTAAAGTATCGAGGCACCACCTACATAATCATAAGAGAAAATGAAAAAAATGTATTTTCAAAACTTTGTTACCAAGTACACTACATAATTTGAAACACGTAATTTAAGAATGTCCTTGGAATTGTGCTGGGAGTGGGTGGCCTCACGAGTGCCAGAGGATGACAAGGGAAAGGATAGCAACAGGTTGTTTTCAAAGCAGGAAACATACCTTTCGGATTTCCTAAGAACATCAGAGGTCACATGGTTAACTACTACTGTGTAAGTTTTGTTATTTATGAAATATCTTGAGGATCAAAGTGATTTGTTAAATAAGCTTATGTGAGGGGCACCTTGATGGCTCAGTCAGTTAAGCATCTGACTTTGGCTCAGGTCATGATCTCATGGTTCCTGACTTCAAAGCCCACATTGGGTGAGCTCAAGGCCCGTGTTGGGTGAGCCCTGCTTCTCTCTCTCTCTCTGTCTCTCTCTATCTCTATCTTGCCCCTCATGGGATTCTCCCTTTCTGTCTCCCTCTCTCTCTGCCCCTCATTCACTTGCACCCTCTCTCTCTCAAAAAATAAAAATTAAATAAGCTTATGTGAAATTAAAAAGTTAATGCTTTAGATTTTACCACCTTTTATACTTTATAGTTTCACATTTCCAAGTGAATTCATGCCTACCGGAGAAGTAACTATAATCATTATTGATGAAGAGATAGACATTCAGAGAGGTTGAATAACTTGTAACTTCTCGAGGCTCATGTGCCATTATCCTTGGGACCTTTACATAAACCACCGTGAGCCCTCAATAAATATTTATTGAGTTGATCAGAATAGAACAATAAAGGTAAGAGCCAGAAAGTGACTTCAGGTCTTCATTTTCAAGTCGAATGATGATTGTAGGTGAAGCAAAGCAACCTGAGAATTGGCATAAGGATTAGGTAAGCTGAAATCATTTCCAAAATCACAGTCATTTGTTCATAAAACATTATGTTCTGAACTCTGAATAACATCTTATTCTAACACTGAATTAAATTGCATAGAGTAGAGAAAACAATAATGAAGGCACCACCCCTGAAAGTATTTACTGATTTAACATCCGTACTGCGGTGGAGAATAACGTCTGCTTTGTTCATAAAAAGCAGGAGTGCAGATCAGTGGAAATAGAGTCCTGAGTCTTTCCATTATGTCAGTTTGGGTATAATTTTGCTCCCCTGAATCCTATTTATTCTCACCTGTGAAATTTGATAGGCTTTCGTCTTTAAAGAAGAATGAACCATACAAAATTCTAATAAGTCTTAATTACTGCAGACATAAGGATAGATATTCTCTCTGTATTTTCTTTTTCTTTGCTTTGTGAAAAAGTATGAGTAAGAGAAAGGTTTTCACTCAAATGGATTCTGAACTGCATAGTGTGCATTGTAAGTATTCTAAGTTATTTGACAGAGTTCCTTATAGTTCATCAATTAATACCAGCTTCCAGTTGCTTTGTTCAGGAGCCAGGGGAAATTTTGAAACAAATGAAAAGCGTTCACATAAACCTCTGTGTTGATGGACTCCTGAAAAGGTGCTGTGAAAAATCTAACACGCTGAAAGCAAAAGCTCTGTGATATTAAAATAAAGTGAGAAAACCATTGTTAAAATCATCTAGAGCTCTACTCCTTCTGAATGTTTATAATGTTTATCTTACTGTCAGGAACTTAACAGAATTCAAGTGGCCTGTTAAACAGCCTGTGTATTTCATAGCTAGGGTGGATGTTCTTATTGCCAGTCTGCTTATCTACTGGAACGTCAAGACTCTCCGTAAAGAATGTCCTTATCTTTTGTGGTAAAGGAATTCTAACAAGCTGCTGCCACTTCTTCCTCTTCTATCCCTTTCCTCTTCCTCTTTGTACTCTTCCTCCTCCTCTTCCTCCTCCTCCTCCTTCTTCTCTTTCCCCTCTTTCTCCCCCTTCCCCTTGCCCTCCTCCTCCTCCTCCTCCTCCTTCTTCTTCTTGTGAAAAACAACGATAAGCAAGCCCTATTGATTTGAAACCAAGAGACATATTATGACATAATTGCACAGAGGCTTATAGGAATTAGGAGTAATGATAATTACAAGGATGCTCTTTTCACATCGACACCAAAGTGCCCTCCTTAAACATCCTTCTTCCACATTCCCCATTCTCTTACCCACTTGTTTGTATCTCTGTACTTCTATGGTCACCTGAGCCATGATTTTTAGTAGAAACAGCATATTTCAAACTATAGTAATGTGTTGACCTAGTCTACATTTCAAGGCTGAGATTGCCAGTTTAAACTTGAGTTTCAGTTGGCGTTGCATTTAAAATTGTAGTTCTTTGTTTATTCTCTTTTCAGCTCTCTGGAATGGTGCGTCAGTTAGTTCATAGAAATAGGCTGCTTAGTGCAGGACAAAAGGCAGGACAGTGGTGGCATGTGATGAGGAGTGTACCCCAGTCTTCCAGGTCTCTTCTCTGGCTGGAGCCAAATGCAACTGAAAAAGCATTTACAGGAAGAAAATAAGAAAACTCTAGGACCCAGCTTCCTTGCTCATTGGCTGGGTTAGCTTCAAATAAGTAATTTAACCTCTTTATGCTTCCAGTTTTCACAACTGTAAATGGCTCAAGTAAGATCTATTCTGGAAAGGGTTTGTTCATGTAAACATGAATTACACTAGTTAAAAATGTTAGCACTGAATCCAGCAGCTTCTGATTTGATATAAGCTGGAGACCACATTGCCTTATAAATTGGGCCTGTGGAGTTGCCAACAACTTAAATTCAGAAGCTGTAGGATCATGTGGAAGCGGGGTTAAAAGTAAATTTTAATGCTTTCGTGGCTGGTGAAACAAGATCTAACTCCTGAACGTTATATTTCACCACAAGTATTTCACAGAGAAAGGGCAGCCAGTGAACTGAGAGCCCTTGCATGAAGACAGAATGGTGAACAAACAAGAGTGGCATAGGGACACCCGGGTGGCTCAGTTGGTTAAGCGTCTGACTTCAGCCTAGGTCATGATCTTGCGGTTCGTGAGTTTGAGCCCCGCATTAGGCTCTGCGCTGACAGCTCAGAACCTGGAGTCTGCTTCACATTCTGTGTGTGTGTCTCTCTCTACCCCTCTGCCACTCACGCTCTCTCTCTCTCTCAAAAATAAATAAACATTAAAAAAATAAAAAAAAGAGCAGAGTGGCATCTCAGAGCTGCCTGAATAGCATTTCCTGAGTCTAGAGAGAAGCACGGCCTTTCCAGTTGCATAGGTCTTGTTCTCAAATTATAAATGTATCTGACATCCAGGAAGCTCCCACCAGCCCCTTTAAATGATGAAACTGCATCAAATAGCATTCCCCCTCCAATTTCTTAATCTGTGTCTCCACCAACTGTTATGAAGGCCCATTCCTCAAACCCAGTAAGGATTTATGTCCAAAAGGTAGATTTGATGGTCATGTGCCTGACTTTCTCTCTTAGAAACACTACGTTTCCTGAATTCCTTCCCAGTTTAATGTGACTAAAGCCTATGGAATTTCTAGATCCCAGCTATTAATATCTGACTTAGCTATTCCCTGCGCTAACCCTCTGTAAAGAGAAAACAGGACAAGGAAGGGTAAGAAATGAGGATGAGCTGGGTGCCTGGATGGGTCAGTCAGTTAAGTGTCTGAGTTTTTGTTTTGGCTCAGGTCATGATCTCATAGTTTGTGGGTTCAAAACCCTCATTAGCACAGAGCCAGCTTGGGATTCTCTCCCTCTCTCTCTCTGTCCCTCCCCTGTTCACACTCACTCTCTCTCCAAATAAATAAATAAATAAATAAAAGAAATGAGGAGCAGGAGTTGAGCTATTGAAAGTGGGAAAAAGAAGTTATTTCTCACTGAACATATGTAAAACATTACTGACACCTTTGTCTTCTCATTTACAAATAATATATTTCGTCTTATTAGGAACACTGTAGTGGGATTCCATTTTAAATGTGATTTGACATGTCAGTTTTTAATTGTAAACTCTCCATAAACATGACTATCTAAAAGTACTTCTCAAATTTTATATGCCTGGGAATCGCCTGCAGATCTTATTACAATGCAGGTTCTGACTGAGTGGCTCTGAAGCAGAGCCTGCAATTCTACGTTTCTAAGAAGGTTTCAGAAGATGCCGATGCTTTCCCTCTGTAGCTCACATTTTGAGTACCGAGGTTCTAGAACATATCATGTGTCCTTCACCTGCAGTTCATGGAAGAACTCCTGGGTTTGGTAGCGCACGTGAAATTAAATTCACCTGTGTGTGTGTGTGTGCCCTCGCACGTGCACATACATTTTTCCCATTGAGTGGGTTTATAGCTTTTGTTAGTCTCAAACTGTTCATGATATACAGTAAGTTAAGGGCCACTTAACCCGCCACTGTGTCATCATCTTGCATTTAGGCTCAGCTGTTTGTGGTGTAAACCACAAAGTGTTATTGTTTTGCTTCATTTTGTGTTTTAGACCAATCCAAAAGCCTTTAGTGGAGTAACTTTGTGGAGTCTCAGGCCAGGAGCTGAACGTTTTGGCCCTGCTCAAATGAAATTCTGCAAAATTAAGTCATTCACTTTCTTGTACAAACACCTGGGGCCTTAGTGCATATCTGTCAGTGCCTAACGAGGAATTAGATTAATATGTTACTATCTTAAAAGAGATCCCGCGGGGCGCCTGGGTGGCGCAGTCGGTTGAGCGTCCGACTTCAGCCAGGTCACGATCTCGCGGTCCATGAGTTCGAGCCCCGCGTCGGGCTCTGGGCTGATGGCTCAGAGCCTGGAGCCTGTTTCCGATTCTGTGTCTCCCTCTCTCTCTGCCCCTCCCCTGTTCATGCTCTGTCTCTCTCTGTCCCAAAAATAAATAAAAACGTTGAAAAAAAATTAAAAAAAAAAAAAAAAGAGATCCCGCTTCTGAAACTCTCTCTTCTTTTGTCGTTATTTAAATGAAGACTGGTAGATAAGATTCGTAACTGTCTGTGATGAATTTTCTCCAGAAGCGGAGGTTCTGTGGGAAACCGTAGTGTGTTGTCTTTTAAGGAGGTTGTCGTAATCTGTCCGTGGCATCCCACATTTCTGCTGTGCCACAGAAAGCACTTCAGCAGAGACCGAATGATTACACACACATTTCCTCAAACGGTGACTCGTCGTTCAATAAAGATTCCAGATTCAGCCAGTGTCACACCAGGATGACTAGCATATGAAATCTATAAAAAATGTTTTACAAAATTTTTTGGTGGTAGTAGGGTAAGCGAACCTATAAACACTGGTAATATAAATCACAGAGAATGGGAGGTAATAAAAGAAATGTTTATTTGAGTAGCGAGGATGTATTATCTGATATCCTGAAAAATATCATCACAAATCATTTCTTGGGTACTAAATAATTCTAAGGAGTAAATATATGTTTGAGAACGCTTTATGATAGTACAGAGCAGGTGGAAAAGAGGGGAGTTTTTAAAGAAAAAGAACCTGTTTCTCCAATAAGTGAGCAATTAGTCTCATCCCTCTGTGCCCCCTCTTTCTCATTTTCCTCTCCTCCTGGCCTCTTTCTTTTTCTTTCTTTTGTATTAGAAGGTTCTAGTGGTGTGTCCACCCCACCCCCATCACAGCTTCTTAATTTAAATGGTAACGGGTCCTATACAAGCACCTACCAGTTCGTGAGTATTTGAGAAGTTGCAGATCAGAGAGAGGAATAACGATAGAATATTGAGAAGTACCATGAGAAAAGTGCTTAAAAATTTTTAATGTTTTAGAATTTTCCGCACATATTTACCTTTCTCCTTGTGCTCCCGGGTTAGACAGATGGTGCAGGACCCAGTTCCTGAAAACTAACCCCTGCCAGGTGAGGGCTACATCTGCTACGCAGGCTCTGTCCCACTCGGCTGCTCCAGCTCCGCTGCTCTCACTGTCTTCCAGATGCCATACAGTCAGTCCCTTCCTAATTAAATTAATGCATTTAATCTCGGATTTGATCTCTTTATTTATTCTCTATGTAGTATGATTCTAACAAAATATGTCACACTTACATGCAAACCAACATTTAAGATCATAATAGACACCACTTTTCAGTATTCTTTACTAGCACCATAAAGCCTAATAAGTGCTGGGACCCAGTCAGTAGATACTCAAGAAGAAAATGAACTGATTCTAACCATGGTGGTATGTTTGCGTGGTGATATGTCTGACAGTGACCATTAGCAAGCACTTAGTCATGAATTTGCTATGTCATATAATCTTCACAGAAACACAAAGAGGAACATGGTGACTTATGAGGAACCTTGGGATCAAAGAAGATAAAATAGTTAATTGCATGTTACATTGTATTGAAATGGCAGGACCACGATTTGAACCTAGGATTTTCTGAAACCAAAGCCTATTTTCCTGAACAACTATATTATAATCATATACATAAAGGGCCAATGATTATATGATTAGTAATGTCACAGATATACACACTCAACAATTTTAGCATCTTCTTTAACATGTAAAGAGAGAGAAAGGTTATTTTCTCCAGAGATATGCTAATACTATTCGATGACACAATACTCCAGATATGTTCACAGGAGGAAAAGAAAAAAAAAGGACTTTTTAAATTTCTGTTTTCTCTGTGTATTACTTATATTTCCATTGGCATTTGTCACATTTTTTTCATTTTCCTTTCCAATTATGTATTGATTACATATTTTTCATACTTGAATTGGCCCAACATATCCAACCAGAGAAAGTTTATTTCTCATTGGAGACTAAAATAAATATCTATATAGATGTCAAAACCCAGAGATACTGCTATGGGCTTATTTCTTAGCCTATTACAAGATATCCCATAGCCCATTTTTTGGAACTAGCTTCTAATCATTTTCTAGATATGAGATATTCGGAAACTTCATGCTGCAGAACATGTCACATATAGAAAACTTTATGAAACATTGCTTAGGAACATATTTTCCTTATAAATAATTTCCCATATATGGGCTTGAAGAGATCTTCTTTTTGGCCCAGCATGACAAAGATTCATCAGAATTTTTCATTGACATTTTGTTCCACTATAAATAAAGAATAAAATCTCAATTAACTAGTAGCTTTGGGGAATAGACTGTTCTCAGGAAATTGCATTTCTGGATGGCTCAGGGTAAAATACAAATTATTTTATAATAAAAAAATGTTTATCAGTTAGAAATTTTATGATAGCTATAAACTCAGGACTGTGGAGATGCCATTCTGCACAGGCCTTGTCCGTAAATCCCACACCATCTCTGTAAAGTAGCCATGTCTTTTCTATGGAATGAACCCAGAGTATAGAAGAGTTGAATGACATCTCCAAGGTCACAGTTACTAACGTGCAGGGACAGGATGTACGGCTGCATGGCGGTAATATTCTTTCCCTGATTGCTGGAGGATCACAAAACTATACCAGGAAGGAGGACCAAAGTGAGTAAAAAAATCCCAGGGATGAGAAAGTACAACATGTTTTCAGAATCTACAGGTAAATCTCTTTTGCTAAAGAAGATGATTCCTAGAGTAATCTCAAGATAATAAGCTAGAAAAGGGCAGAGTAGTGACTTAGGAGGATCAAATGCAAAACTGAGATTAAGATGGAAAGTGTGTAATGTGGATTGATGGAAGTGAAAATAGATGAAAGAGACAGCAGCTGGACTTATCTTCCAAAAGATAACAGGCAATTGAGTGAATAATTGGCTATGAAGAATGAGGGAGAAAGTGAAGTCCAAGGTGGCTCAGTTGTCTGAATCCTATGTTTTGAGGACCACAGTTATAAACAAATGGAAAGAGGGAAGTGAGTGAGAAGGTACTCTCTGAGAGAAAAGGGAGAGTCAGAGAGAGTAGAGTTTGCTGAGCACAAAGGGGCAGGAGACATCTAAATGCAGATATACTGTGGATGTGGGGAAGTGGTAGGAATTCAAGATGGAGTCACAACTGAAAAGTGGATCCTAGAATCATTTTCAGAGAGGTGAAAGTTTTAGTGCCTCATAGATAGATGACAACTCCCAGAAAAAGAATTTGAAGGAAAAGAAGAAATTTGAAAAATGAAATTTAAAGTAAATCTGCATTTTATGAGGGAATAAAGAAAGAGGTACCAGCGGTAGGATAACAATGGTGGTATAATTTTTAGAAGCCAGGAAGGGAAAGAATTTCAAGGACAAGACAGTTTTAAATACAATGGTTCCTTGATGCAAAGTTCCCATAGTTCTTTTTCCCTTCTAATATTTTATTATAAAAATATTAAATGCTCAGAAAAATTTTACAGTGAACTTCCCTACACCCACTACCCAGATTCTATCATTAACATGTTTTTTTCTATTTTTGCCTCTTATATATCTATTCATCTATCCATCCACCTTAATTTTTGATGAATTTCAAAGGACATTGCAGACATCCATTCACTTTACCCCTAAATACTTCAGCAAGTGTATAAGATGCTATTTTGTTTGGAGTATTCCATTGATTTGATTGTATAATCATAAGGGAAAAAATAAAAACTATAGTATTTGTACAGAATCAATTGTAAGAAGTATCCTGGTTTCAGGAATATTTCTATGAATCTTAGAACTGAGAAAACATAATACCAACAAATCCTGTAGAAAGGTTTACAAGGCAAGATACCTATTAGGCTGAAAAATTATGATAGTATTTATGACCTTTATATCTGACATTTCTATAGATTGGTGAGGTCAAAAGCCAGATGTCTGAGAGAGCCATGGTGAATAAATAAATAGGTAATGTGCAAGATAGACCACCCCTAAAAATATGGCAGCAAAATACAGAAAAGAAGTTGATTTCTTGATGGAGAAAATGGAAAGCTTAAGCTGGTTTCCTTAATGGCACACATGTTCTTTTGGGTGGAAGCAGTGATGGCGTTTAACTCTGACAGTTGAAAATATTTTTAAATTATATGATCATTGACTTATATGATTGCCTCATTAACTAATTAAGTTTCTCTAAGGTTTTAAAATGTTCTTGTGACATGAATACTATTCATGTTGTGCTTTGGTCAGTCTGAGAGGTATACTTGTAAAAGTTGGAAGAGATTGGGTTAATAGGATAGTTCACTAACCCCAAAAAGTAATCTGGAAGTTATATTTATGGTCACAGTGTCTAGATATCCATTTGTGTGTGTGTGTGTGTGTGTGTGTGTGTGTATGGGTGTGTGTGTGAGAGAGAGAGACAGAGAGACAGAGAGGCAGAGAGGCAGAGAGACAGAGACAGAGACAAAGAGAAATTTGGTGACTTATATTAAAGAACAAACCAGATTTTAAAAATCAAGTATTACAGGATATTAAGAAATCTTGTTCTGAATAATCAAGGTTATACTATAAAAACAGAATCCTCTATGGCTAATTGTCTTTATAAAAGGAGATATTTCCAATATTTACAAAATAAATTGATTTTTGGAGAGTAAAAATCATTCTATTTATACATCATGTGAAATATACCAGAAATTTAATCTATTGCATACTAATGCGGATGAATTTAGAATGATGGCATTCCCCACAGAGTACATAATTATAAAAGTTGTATGAGACTGATGTCTGGATTTCTGCATTGTTTCTGCATTTTTCTGAGGTTTTCATGAAACCATATGGAAATTTTATGCAGAGTCACTTATTTCTTTATGAATTCAAAATGGGGCTTCTCTGAAGTTTGATCACTAGAATAGCAAAAATGAGGTAATACAGAAAGGTTTTTAAACCTATTTTTCATAAAAAATATAATTGATAATTTTTCTCCTATGAGCATAAACTATCTGAATTGATGAATTGACATAAACAAAGAGCTCAAACCTGTTGTTTCTTCTTGAAAATAGAGTTAGAGAAAGTTAGAAAAAAATAAACAATCAATTTGGGAGGAAGCTACAAATATCCCTTTAATAGAAAACTATCTAAAAATGATCTGAAATATCCAGGAAATTAACTGAGAGGCCTCTTGACTTGGGCATTATATGCAAAATAACATAGGAAGTCAGAGTAGACCTATATAACTTGAGTTGTGGGAGCCTGCCAATAAACAACTCAGGTGTTTAGTTTTGATTTTGTAGTTTCTCTCTTGTTAATAAGTGATCAGGAAACCTAAGAAAAGCATCAAAAGAAAGGGGGAGATCTAGAAGTGTTCTGGTGAATTCATTTCTCATGATCATTGATGATTTTCCTGAAACCTTTCTATTCTAGAATGTATCTAAATCAAGAAGAAGCAGAAACAAACTGAATTATGAGTGCAGAATCTCTACAGCCTCCTCTGCTTATTGTTAGCTTGTTTCCAGGAATAAATTCCACAAAGTATGATGTCAGCTCTACTCTGTATTGATTAGGCACTGCTGTAGGTCCTAAGGACAACAAGACACATTAGATAGTGTTTTTGTCCTTGAGGGCTTCTTATTCATCCTTAGTAACTATTTTCCAACATAAACTTTATAGAACAACTATTTCTAGATCCCTTTAAATCCTTCTGTAAAGCTGTCCCTTACCCATTATAAATGTAAAATAAACACCTCCCTTGTATACAGGGTTTTTAATGAATTCAGAGCCATCTGGGACAATATTTAACTCATGTCTTCAACACAGTTGATCACTTTCTTCCCTCCAGTATTTTGGAAACTTTGCTATTTTCTTCAGTTACTGTTGGCCCAGTGAATTCAGGACTTAGATTCCAATGTGCAACAGAACACAAATAGGTAGAACTAAGAAAGCATGTCTTCTTAATTGGGTCTATTAGATCTTGGTATTACCTCAGAGAAGGAATTAACATACCTGTTGGATTATTATTTAGTACTTCAAGCATAAGTTAGACACCTGTCACCTAGAGAAAAAAGAAGACAGAAAAATATCAACATCAGATTTGAGGGATTTCCTAGGAAGCAAGAGCATCTCTTCTACCCTGGTGCAATGGTGAAAGAAAACTCGTTAGTAAAATAAAAGCATCCAAAATGTTGCCCTTTCTAATATTTAACTGTAAAAAATATAAATAAACCCAAGAAGGGAAAGATGATAAGCTACTAACAGTTTGTCAGTAGTTAAATTATTGGATCATTTTCTCTTATGGGGAAGGATGTAGTGCTGTATGATGGCTCTTGGTGTTTCATTTTGGGTATCCAGGAAGAAGGGTATAGGGGCAGTGTGTAGGGGAGTGGCATCCCAAAAGGAAAAAGGGGTACAAAAGAGGAAAGGTGTTTGAAGACATTTTTCACCCTTGCATTATTCAAACAAAGGCAAACTCAAACTATCTACTTAATAATAAACCATATTTATGATTCTTCTCCAAGGCATCAGGAGATTTCAGTTATATGATGTTATGATGTTTATGTTCACACTGTTTCACTGCTTAGCTGGAAATGAGTCTAACTGGGATCAAGATAGTGAAGAAAGCAGGAATATGCTGATTTATTCCTTCTGCTACTCTCTCCATCACCACCACCACCACTTCACACTGTAACTTGTCTTCTCTCTCTTCTTCTCCTGCCCACACTCTCCTTCTCTTTCCAGCATAACAATCTCTTGTCCACTTCACTCTGCTTTTCTTCAAAGCCTACTTTGTAGAATTTTATTTTTTCTTTTTCTCTAAGAAAAAGCATATACTTTAAGAATATAGTAGTCAACCCCCACTTACCAGTTGAATAGCTTTGAGCAAGTCCCTTATCTTCTTTGAACTTTGACTTTCCCACCTCCAAGACATGAGTAATGAAGATATTATTTAAAAGGCCTATTTTTAAAGAGTATATAAGACGATGTAGGTGAAGATGTGTTACTGGAGTTTATGTACCTCTGGGACAGGGAGAGGGCCCCTGAGTTTTACCCTTTCTTTCTCTGGGTTCCAGTTCATGGATATAATAGACAAAAAAGATGCTGATAACCAAATGGAAATCAGGGATCCTAGCAAATCATGTAATAACTGTGGAATAACTGGGTAGTAGTGGCTGGGAGTAGTGGCCCTCCCTGGCTGCAGTACTATTGGACCCATGAGCTGTGAGCTACAACAGACAGTAGAGACCTACTTGCCCTGCTGAAGTTAGGGCCTTTCCTTCTTTGCTTAAGGAATGCAGCCTTCAGAAAGTTCAAGGCCAAAGAATTAGGAGTCAGAGCACAGGCAGGTTTAAGAACTTGAGAAGTGACCATTAGCATATTAGTCCCACCTTCTCACCTTCCACAGAGAGGTAGCTCAATGAAAGCCACCTTACTTGTTATTCACAGTAGCTCCTCCTTTTCAACTTACGTGAGGAGGGGGAGGGTTACAAAGGGGTAGAGAGGTGGGCAGAAGCACCTCATTAACACACCCTCGGTGTTTCCCTTATTTTTCAAGAGAGAGGAGAAGGTTAGAAGAGCACAAAGCTTCTGTCCCCAGAAGTGACTTTTAGGTATGTTTCTCACCTTTAAAATAGAATACACAAGGTAGACTAAATGCTTTAAGATTGATGCCAAAGCTTACATGCTTGAAATTCGATCACTCAGGAGGAATGCCTGAGGCTATTGTATCAAGATTAATACAGCCACTCACTTTTTGTTCAATATATTGTCAACATGAAAAGCTAGAGAATATTACACATTTCCTGTGTACATGTTTCTTATTTCTTCCAAAGCCTCAAAAGCTCTTTGCATGTGAGACGTGTGTATGACTGTATGATACGTCCATTTTCCCCCAAAGAAAAAAGTAGTTATTTAATAGTAAATATATGTGAGAATGAAATTATGGTTCACATAGAAACTAGACCAAGACAGGCCATTTCATTTGTAAGGCATCACAGAATGGGTCAGAAACCAAGTGGAGATGTGAACCCAAGCCTCTTCAAAACTACCCATTTTATCTGTATTCTTAAGGGTGAGGAAGTGGAAAATGAGACAGAAAATGGGAAAAAGTAGGCAAAGATGTGAAAATTAATATTGAAATCAAAATCATGCTCCCCACTGGCCTCTGATTTGACTCATGGGACTCTGCTCACTCCATTCCTGCTGCAGCCTAATTTCACATTTCTCACCAAGAATCATTTGAGTTGGGAGAACCCTCTGCAGAAAGATGCTAGCAGGAGTTTGCACCTGGCAGTCATACATTATGTACCTAATGAGCAAATGAAATGTTTAATAACTGTACTGTGACAATAAAGCTTAAAACAGTAAATTCCTGCTGAGGCTGCTTATCTACACCTGATGCACACGGCTGGCCCATCTGAGATCTTCAGCTTCATTTGTATTTTATCCCCTTAGTGGGTCCTGCTGAGGAAAGTAACATTAAAACCAAAGCAGTGCTCACTTAATTAGTTGTATATCGTTGTAGGCCCATTTATTTAGCACATCAGCGTCATGTGTTCTACCTAAGGGTCGCCTGAAACACTTCTTCAACATGCACCCTGGGTAGGGGGAAATCTATAGTGGTTTCAGATTGAGCATTTGTAAATTTAAATTTTTCAATTAATCATGGGTAATGTAAACTCACAGTAATTTAACATTGCCTATTTTTAGTTGAATTGTCCATTGTTAACTTGAAATAAAACAGCGAAACAACCAGAATTGTTATGGTTTCTCATTAATAATTTTAAGAGAAAATAATAGAACATTTTCTTGTGGAAGGCACCAGTTCAACTCCTACATTATAGTAATTGAATTTTAAGGATATACTTGCCAGAGATTTCTTTGGATTCATTTTTTACCTTGGATTAACTGATGCTTCCTGAATCTTATGGAGAGCAAAGAAATCCAAATGTAAAGTTAAGTACAGGTAGAACAGCTGTGTTCTCCTTCCTTGTATACTTTTTAGTTAATCACTTAAAGATTAGATTGTTAGACCTTTATAGATAACAAAGAAATTGAGACCAAAAGAGTAGGCTGTGGAGCCACAGTCACAAAACTATACAATTGGGACTCCTAAGTCCCAAGTTAGGACTCAATTTCAATATTTATTTCTTTGAACACACATTCTGTTTTCGGAATTTATTGTATAGATCATACATATTTTATTCTCATGAGAAGAAAAAAAGTAAGTCATACAAGAAATCAGAAACCTCTTGTCATGAAGACCAGGTTGGTCTTCAGGATTGGGAACCTCTCATCTCTCAGAGGCCAGTCTGTAGGGAGACAATTCTTCAGAGCACCAGTGCCAGCCCTCTTATCACTTCTGCCCCCCCTCAGCTTTGTTCACATCCTCTCTGAAAGTGACATGGGTTTCCTTGTTCACATCTGAAAGTCATCCTTCATATTTGGGAGTGATCACAGAGAATCTTGACTACCAGGTTAAGGTTATATTAGATTAGTAGCTGAGAGCCATAGAAAGAATTCTTTTAATTTTTGTCTTTCTTTTGGTTACTCCCTAGATCTACAAAAAGTAGGAAAAGCTATCAAAAATTCTGTCATTTCTCGGGGCGCATGGGTGGCTCAATCGGTTAAGCGGCCGACTTCGGCTCAGGTCACGATCTCGCGGTCCGTGGGTTCGAGCCCCACGTCGGGCTCTGTGCTGACAGCTCAGAGCCTGGAGCCTGTTTCAGATTCTGTGTCTCCCTCTCTCTGACCCTCCCCTGTTCATGCTCTGTCTCTCCCTGTCTCAAAAATAAGTAAAACATTTAAAAAATTTAAAAAAAAATTCTGTCATTCTCAACATTGAAGAACAGAAGTTCAATACCCTAATGTCCATGGTTTCTCTAATTGCTTCTGTTTCCATGAGTTATTTGGGAGAGTAGGATTGTGGTTCTCTTTTAGTGTGTCCAAATACCCCCGGGTACAGCAAAGGCAGCCTAGGGTGAAGAATGAGTACATAGAGAATAGGGGGGACCAGGGCTGCAAGAACAAAGCTGGCTTTTAAACTGGTTTCTGAGGGCAGTGTAGAAAAGGCCAAACCGCAATGGAGGAAGTGTGGAGACACCCCCCCACCTCCGCCGTTACTGAAATCTAGGAAGCTTCAGTATGAAGGAATGGTCCCTCAACAACTGGAATTCCTCAGTAGGTAAGAAGCAGCAAGATGGCTCCCAGTGTCCTCTTCAGATTGGACTGAGCTCCCAGCCATCACTTTCTAATACAAATGCTAAATGATTACGCCGCTTTCTCACTTGAACAAGGTGATGCCATGAGACTGGTGATTTCATATAAAGATGTTTGTTTGGTTTGAATGGTGTAGAAAATGAATTCAGAATTTAACCATTGGAGTAAGCCACAAGGTAAAGGATTAAAGGCATGTCTCATGGCCCTGTGGAAGGATAAGGATGCACACTAGAAAATCCAGACAGGAACCTGTAACACATGGTGAACTACGAGTACGTAAGTAAGGGAAGAGGTTCAACTTGGTGAGCTTGTGAGGACCCAAGTTTCACCAGTGTCCAGGCTTAAAACAGCGGTGGTTCAGAGTAGAAAATGCTGAATCTATCCAAATGCAAATATAACATAGCAACAGAGCTAGCGCACATGTAAGAACATGAGCATCCGCTTTCAAATATAGCATGTTTTCATAGGAGTCTTTGTTTTACGGTATCTGCTCCCCTTTCCTAAGGGCAGTTTTGGGACCCAAGTTGTCTTTTTGGATACTGGAAAATCCCTCCTCAGAAATATCCCTTATACTCTTTTCTTAATTCCCATCCAGGAAAGGGAAAGAAAAATATTTAAGGCCATAAACTACATCAGACAAACCCTATTAACAACGAACTCTAAACAAGGGTTCAGATTCTTCACCTATACTGGAATTTCATGGAATTTAATTCAACCTTGATCTTTTGATCTCCAGGGACCTCAGTGTTCTGTTCAGCAAAATAAAGGGAAGGTCACTAGATAAACTCCAAGAGCCCTCAAGGGGTCAGCATTCTGAATTTCTTTGAATCTGTGACTATTACTTGAGAAAAGGCAGTCACTTGAGGTTTAAACACTCTGTGTGGTCTTTGAAGCTGAAACAATGTCTTTGGTTCCTTTTGTAAAATGCAGTGTCTTGTATATTGTTCAACACTCAGTAGGTTCTGAATGTATAACTGTTGCCTGGACACTAGAGAAAATCAATTATTATAATGATCTTTATAATAGGTGTGAATTATGGTACTCTTTAGGCATACTTGCATCATATTGTAATATAAGTATTTTAGATGCAGTATAATACACTGTGGATCTCCCCAAGTGTTTAGGATCCAGGGCAGAAAATACACCATCAAAATATACTTTTATAGTGAGAACTATAATTTCCCCACATGCAAAACTACCAAAAAAAAAAAAAAGTACTCAAATAAATATTAGGGAATTCTATAGAACAATCTAACAAATTCTAAAATAATCTTTTTTCTTGTATCTTTCCTAGGATGAAACAGGCACAGCTTGTTTGAATTTCCTACACAATAAGCTATGCTTTTGTTACTGACTTTTTCTTGTGTCATTCTCTTTGCAGATATCTATGTTAAAGTGAATTGATTTCCAATATGCATTAGACACACACTGCATATGTTTAAGAGTTGGAGTGTAAATTTTTCAGACATAGTTTAGTTTATTAAAAATTTTAAAGCTAAAAGTTAAAAATAAATAAGTAGATTTCATAATCAAGAAAACCTAAGTCAAAATTAGAGATAAAAATAAAAGGTAAATAAGGATATGTACAGAAATCCATGTTAGTTTTTAAAGTGCACCTACTCTATTAAATATAGGGAAGGAAGAGGTGGCTCGTGGAATCTTCTAAGAGAAGCAGCTTTCTGTGGCAATAAAGCTAAACTCAGATTTAAGCAAAGCATGGTGAACATTCTAGAAGGGAAGATAAACATAATCCAGAAACTGTAACTCAAAGTAGGGGTTCAATAGCTACCTTCTCAAGGTTCACCAGCCCTCTATGAAAATTCCTCTTTAAACTTTGTGCTTTCACTTAATTATCTACAATATTAATGTCAACCATATATATTGGAGCATCTGGAGAGCCATTTTATAGCATCACTTTGCCAGGGGTTTTAGTTCCTGCCTTTGAGTTTACAACTAAGTTGGCTCCAAGAACACTGCATTTATAGTCATAGTCTAAAGAGAAAAATGAAAGAGGTAGATTTAATATACAAATATTTTGTTCATATCCAATGGAGACTAGCTGGCATTACATTCTGCAGAAGAAAGAAGGTTTGCCTCTTGTTCAACCAGAGGAAATTGGTAGTGAAAACTGAGCATATAAGACAAATCCAAAATGACTTTTGACATAGCGGTCAGTACCACATTTATATGGCTGTTTTGTTTTATCCAAACTACCTCATCCGTCATATTAAATAAATGATGTAACTTTAAATTGTGCTATTTTTATAGCACTTTGCTATTTGATTTTAAATGTGTTTTGGTTTATGGGGCGCCTGGGTGGCTCGGTCGGTTAAGCATCCGACTTCGGCTCAGGTCACGATCTCATGGTCCGTGGGTTCGAGCCCCACGTCGGGCTCTGTGCTGACCGCTCAGAGCCTGGAGCCTGCTTCAGATTCTGTGTCTCCCTCTCTCTCTGCCCCTCCCCTGTTCATGCTCTGTCTCTCTCTGTCTCAAAAGTAAATATTAAAAAAAATTTAAAAATAAAAAAAAATAAATGTGTTTTGGTTTAATAGCACAGTATAAGAACTACAAGTTTATAAAAGCTATGCCATGTGTTATGTTTATATATATTTAAATAGAATTGTAATAAAAGTAGTTTAAATTCATGCAGAGGTTTATTAGAATTTTGTTTGCCCCTTTATGTTAAAACTCAATTCAACCATGAGAAACCATAATACAATAAATAGTTTCTACCCTCAAGTTAGTTATATTGGATGGGCTAGATCAACACATTAATGATAGAACCTTAATTTGTTCAGTGGAGTTAGTTATATCTTGGTACAAACCTTTCCTCTGCCTGCCCTTTTCTAAATGTGTGAGCTTGGGTAAGTTAATTTCTCTCCACTTTGGCATTCTCATATATGAACTGACAATAATGGCATTTGGTAGAATTGTTTTGAAAATTAAATATTAATAATAGGTTGCCCTCTTTGAACAAGTTATAGGCACCAACCACTTTAATTACCTCATCTTATTTAATCCTCACAAATTATCATTCCCCTTTTACAGAAGACTAAACAGGCAAGGAAAGTTAAGTCAGTTAACCAAGGGATTACGTGGCTAGTACACAGCTGAACTTTCTAGGATCTGAATGTAGATTAGACTGATAAATCCCAAATTCTCCCCACTATGTTATTTTGCCTAAAATGACAAAGTACTTAGCATAGGTCTAGAGTTTAGTAGACATTCAGTTAATATTATATTCTCTCTTAAAGAAAATGATTCATACTCCTGTCTCTGTACTTCTTTTCATCTGAGCTACCAAAAACTTAAGATCACCCTCTAGTGATAAATCACTCCAACTGCAAACTTTTGATCCCTGAAGTTTAAGAGTGAAAGAAAACAAGTATGAAGGAATTCATGTCAAGCCATATAAAGATGAAGGGATGAGAAAAGGTTCTTTGTTATGATTTATCATGCTATTTTGCCTAGCATATACCCAACTGCTGGCCTATTAGACTGTTTGCATTACTTTTTCCCAATAAGCAAGCGTGCGCTATTTCTTTGATTGTAGAATAACCTCTGAGTTTTATTAACTAGGATTATGTGTACCAAAGTATGATCAAAATGAAAAATTTCCCCCCAGATTTTGCATTAATACACTGTTAGGATCATTAGAACTCAAATGTCACTGATGATACAAGAGAACTTGGGCAAACTTCTTTCCATGGTTTAATTCAATACCTTCTATGCTGAGGTTTTGGTTACAAAGCTAAGAATGACAAAGTCCTTAGGCATGTGAGGTATACTAGCTGATTCAGTAAGCCTTCATAAAACTTTTATTTTAGGATCTAAGGACAAATTATATGACTGCTATAAGCTAAGCAGGATTTATAAGGCAAATTTCAGATCCCCCAAGAAAAGATAGCCATTGTTTATAACAGAAATGTCATCTAGTAGAAACTCAGCAGTTCCCACAAATGATTTTCATGAACATTAGAATTTCTTTTATTGAGAGAAGCTATACTGGTAAGGACAGAATAACTTTTTTCCCCCCAAAAGAGAATTAATAATGAGATTCTATCAGTTTAGCCATGAAGGATTTTGTTTTACTATAACATCTAATACTCTTTGGAGACCAGGAGTGACCATGCCTTTTAATTGCACAAATATCCCTCGGTACTGTTCAACAATTTAGGCTTCATTTAGGCAGGCTAACACAGGGCTTTCTGGCCCAAAGCTGAGACCGGCACCAAATGACTTCCACTGACACTTTGTAGGGTGTGATGAACAGTCTGGAATGCCCAGGCAACCTTTTCACAGCATGATTTGGAATCCACTTGAAATTACATATGACTGGTGAAGATTCATCTGAAGAGACCTAATCAGAATTTGTCTTCCATTCAATAGAAATAAAATGAGCCCATTTATTGTGTCATAATCCATCTCTATACTACAGAATGAACAATAACCTAGAATCAATGCCAACCCACTGGAATTGGCTTACACACTTGAGAGATTTTTCCCCAGAATGTTTTATACATTACTTTCATCACTCTGTGTTTTCTATTTCAGGGCCTGCTCTTCCCAAGACTCATGTTAAAACAGCCTCTCTTGGGTTGGCTGGTAAGGCAAGATCTCCTTTGCTTCCTGTATCTGTGCCAACAGCTCCTGAAGTATCTGAGGAAAGCCACAAAGCAACAGAGGATCCAGCCAATGTAAGGCCATCCTTGAAATTTATGCTGCATCAGGTGAAGCAGTGACTACTGCTGTACTCAAAAAGCAATCTTAAAAACACAAGCAGATGACTACAGAATGTGTGACTTTATTTAGTTATTTGAGAGGAAAAGTTTGTAGCTAGAGGAAAAAGCTGAAAAGTGATCACATTAGAAAACTCAGAAAGATGGGGCGCCTGGGTGGCACAGTCGGTTGAGCGTCCGACTTCAACCAGGTCACAATCTCGTGGTCCGGGAGTTCGAGCCCCGCGTCAGGCTCTGGGCTGATGGCTCAGAGCCTGGAGACTGTTTCCGATTCTGTGTCTCCCTCTCTCTCTGCCCCTCCCCCGTTCATGCTCTGTCTCTCTCTGTCCCAAAAATAAATAAAAACGTTGAAAAAAAAATTTAATAAAAAAAAAAAAGAAAACTCAGAAAGAAAATGAGTGGAGACCAAAAATCTAAATTTTGAGAGAGCAAAATAGTTCTCCCCAAATGCATTGTAAGGGAGATTTGAAAAGATGCTACCTAAAAGCAGAAATTTAGAAAACTCTGGAGTGTTTCTGAATATAATTCAAGGGAAAGCATTTGAAAGGAGAGCAAAAAACTGACCTATGTGCCTTGAAAAATCACAGTGAAAGGGGGAAAAAAGATGAAATAACAGGTTAGAATCATCTCATTTGAATGTACAATTTTTTTTCTTAACTTTATTGTTTCCGGTACTGCAAACAATAAGATATTTTAACTACTTGGAAATTACTGAATATGTGTATGTGTGTGAATGTTTGGCACAAGTATGTTATATGATTAACATACCTTTTTGTATGCTTTAAAAAGATTCAAATTTATAGGAATCCATTGCACTACTTTTCAGGATTTGGCTGTTTAGTACGATATTTGTTTAGTCTCAGGGTTGGTTGGCCATATCTCAAGTCAGATCAGATTCCTAAATTTATGTAATATAGCTCATCTTGTAATGTCAGATGAACCAATATGCATTTAAGTTTGATTCTAAGGAGTGATAGCCAAAGGTATAATATTAAAAGCAGTAAAATTACTAATCTAGATCAGCACTGTCCTATAGACATATAATATGAACTACATGTGTAATTTTAAATTTCCTAGAAGCCACATTAAAAGATGTAAAAATAAATGAGATTAATTTTAACAATATCTTTCATTTGACCCAATATTTCCAAAATGTTACCATTGTGTAATAAATATTAAAAAGATGTTAAAAAGATATTTTACATTTTTTGTACTAAGTGTTCAGAATCTGGTGTGTATTTTATACGTATAACACATTCCAAATCAGACTAGTCACATTTCAAAAATCCAATAGCTGCATGTGGCTAGTGATTGCTGTGCTACACAATGATACCTAGATAATTCAAGAAAAACAACCAACAAACATGTTAGGAAATGAGTTATCAACTAATCACCTCCCTTCAACCTCACTCTTCATATGTAGACCAGTCTTTTGAGCCAAATTGTCCACTTTTCAATTCCCATTCAGCTCTGGAGATTATATGGTATATGACCAAATCATTCACTGACATGCTGAGATTTCTGCAAGACATACCATTTTCAACTAGTTTAATACCATGCATTTTCAGCTGTTTCCTAGGTACTAGAGTGAGTGAGGACCTACCCCCCATATAAGCTCCACCAGTGTTCTCTTGGGATCAACAGTATTTATTTGGCAGGATTAGATACACATTCTGACCAGGTAGTGAGTAATGCTTTCTGTCCTATACAGAACTAGAAATCATGACTCAGGCCTCATTAGCCCAATAACTGAATCAAATGAATGGCCAAGAATGATCAAGTAGGGCAGATCTGCATTAGTCAAAATAAAGGGTATGTTGAGACAAGAAAGAAAAAAGCTGTTATAGAGAATATGTTCATTAAGACTTCTGCAGGTTGACCTCTTCATTTTACCCACCAATCATATTGGTGGCTATAAGATTGCCTTTACTACTGTGCTGTGCACATAGCCAACTCTGGTTTGGGGCGAGAATTTTGTTTCCACCCACAAAACAAAGCCATAATCTTCAGACCTTTCACTGATCAAGGCAAAGCCCATCAAACTCCCACACAAAAATGTACCTATGTTGTGTTATGAAGAAAAGAAACATGGTGATATACATTGTGTTCATATCCTGCTGGATGAGATGGGAAGGAAAAAGGAGAACATATGGAATATGAACCATGTCCTGGCCACTGTGATAGTCACTAAACATGCTACAAGATACTTAGCCTATGAAATAGAAATCATCATTTTGTTGCTGAGAAGAACTGTATATCCAAGAGGCTCACTAACTTAACTGAGACCACACAGACAGTGTGAAATGAGATTTTTTTTCTTTTCACTCTAAAGCTTTTTCCTCAACACAGGGATGAAGTTAGTGAAACAGTATGCAATCATTACTCTCCTTACCACCTCTCTTATTGACATCTTCATTCAATGCTTCTATTCTGAGCACAGCCTCTCGCTATGGCTATGAGCCACTGTGTCATGCTTGAGAATACAGAGTAAACCAACTAGACATGGCCACTGCCTTCATAAAGGGAATGTATTGATGTTCACCTGTCCTAACTTTTGTTTTCATTCTTTCTGTAGGTGTATGAACAGGATGATTTGAGTGAACAAATGGCAAGTTTGGAAGGGCTAATGAAGCAACTTAATGCCATCACAGGCTCGGCCTTTTAACACGTATTACCCAATTGATGAGGTGTATTTTCCGGGAACTTTGCAGCATACCAATTACCCATAAACAGCACACCTGTGTCCAAGAACTCTTAACCAGTGTACAGGTCAACAATCAGGACCACTCACGGAGGATCCTGAAGCGGTTCAGAAGGAATAAGTGTCCCTTCTTTCATAGGCATCAGGAATTTCACAATGATTACTATGGGGTCCCTAAACAAAAGTAAATAAACGTCTTCACTGCAATGTCAAAGCTGAAGCTGCTAGACTAGTCCTGGGTCTTTGCCACTGCAGTGACCACACCGTCATAACTAATGCTTATGTTTTCCTTCATCGAGGCCTGTCATTTCCTTTTCCTGTAGGTCTAGTCTCACAAAATGCAAGTGCATTATTGAAGCCTGTCCCATCCCGTGGCAAATCAGTGCAAGCTCATTGTTTCGTTTTCAACTTCAAAGTACAAAGCGCCCACGGAAATTCTCTCACTACATAGCACCAAAGGATTGGATGTTTTCTTGACAGCACAAAAAGTAAATAAGTCAACAAAAGGCAGCGAAGGCTTATGTTTTGTAACTCAGACATTCATCTTGCACCAGTGGTGGGTATTAGCAAGCGGCTATAAAATTCACCCATTTTTGCAAGCATTTGTCAATATGCCCTTGGTTAATATTTGTGTCTGAAGAGCGGGAATATAAAAATCTGCAACTAGTGGTGTCTTGCCGGTAGGAGTCTGTTTCCTGAAAGAGGATACAATATGCAATCTTGTCAGACACACGATAATTATGTGCTTAAGCTTGTAATAGGACACTTTTCAATTTGGGTGGCTTTTGTGCCATATCACACTGTGATGACATTTCAAAGCTTCACCAAGGCCATCTTCCTCAGAAGTCTGGACGGAAGTGTTTCCCCCCCTCCGTCCTGTCCCTTCCTGAGTTCTCCATGGCTGCCAGCCTTGGATGAGGTGGCCAGCTCCCACACACTGCTTGGCCTCCTGACCAACATCCCTGTCACCCTCTGTGGAAATGGCAGACTCCCTGAGAACAGGCCCTGAGGAAGGGAAGTGAAATGGAAGGCAGTTGCACACAGTACCTGCCTTTGAGTGATGTCACTTTCCACGACAGGCTCCTCACTGACTCAGAGGGGGCAGTTTTGGTCAGTGGCCACCACCAAGCCCTATTGTCAAGGGAACCTACACTCTGCCTGAGATGCAGAGAGGAAGGTGCCTCTTGATGCTTCTGACACATTATAAATCCAGTGGATGCTTTTCAGAGCTGCATCTTCATTGTGAACTAGAATTTTAAATTCCTATCGCCATGTTTATCTACAGCTTGGAACTAGGTGAAATTAAGAACACTTTGCGTGCACCCTTTTCAGTTCTAAATTTTCAGCTGCATTTGGAGTTAATCCCTGTTTATGCAGCTGAGTCGCCAAAAGGGAGCTAATTTGCATATTTATCAGTTAGGCGACTTGAAAACCCAATAAGAGAGTTTCAGCTGAATTATTCCTTTCAGCTCTGTCTTTGATTTCAAGCTTGAGTAGGTCATAATTTTAAAAGAGCATGGAAGGGATAGGATCTTTACAACCTAATAGCTCCTTTTATTAGGTGGGTAATTATATATGAATCCCTGAATAAAATATTTTCAGCAAAATGGCACTGTAACAGAAGTAATAATTCAGATTATTTTTTTACAGTTTTATGTCGGGAAGGAAATCTGATGTCAAAGAGAGGGCTTGTTCAAATGGTTCATTAGAAAGTCCGGTCCATTTGTGAAATTGTTCCTTCAACAAGAGTGCTTCTTCAATATACTAAGATTTTCTTGAAGTTCTTCTGAAGAGCTATGTGACGTTATTCTATAGGGCAGATTATTCTTGTTCAAAATCTGGGCACTTAGGTAGACAACCTTCCGCTGACCGGGAACAAGGCATTTCCTAACACAATCCCAAATATTGCAGAAATAATTCATTACTTCAGAAAATGTTCAATAGGCTAGCTTTACCACTCGAGGTCCTAGAATGCCCCCCCTTTCTAATACTCATAAACAAGGAACATTCTCTGAAAGCATTCTCTACCCAAAGAATGACATCCTGAGTGCTCTGTTTGAAACTGGCTACAAGTCTCAAATTTCAGAGTCACATCTTCAATCTATAGACTGTATCTGGACAATCAAGAGAACTAGAATTTCACAAAATTCTAGTTGACTCTAGTCAAAGTCACTGACCTTAATAAATAAAAATTGGTAAAACTACACGAACATATGCATTATCTGTTTTCGGTGAGAGGTATATTTCTGGTGCATGCTCTTAAAACTTTCTTCATTAAAGAAATACAATGGTTTGTTTTAGTAATTTGTAATGCTAATAAGGCTTTGATTCATGCCTTGAAGATATAGTAGAATCCATTTAAATCCTCTCAAGAGACTCTAGTGCCCTTTACCCAATGGTTTTAGTGCGCAGTGACTTCACCACAGCTTTTGTAAAACTCTGCTCCCCACTATCTCAAAGAGTTCACATATGTATACAACTGCCTGCTCAAGTTTTCAGGTCATTTTTTAATTTCCCAGTCTTCTGATCTCTTGACAAGAAGCAATGTGTGAACACTGCAAGATAGCCTCTATTTTGTTCCTACTTCGAGCCTAGTTCATAACATCCAGGGCTCTTTAAGCTCATAAATCTCTCTGACTCCCATAGGGTGATGTTTGACAGCCAACCAGCAGCTCTGCCACCAGGGCTCATTTCTCCCTGAAAAAGAAGAAAATAAAACTTGGCAGGGCCTGCTCAGTCCTCCTCTACACTGCACTGAACTGTCAGGCCAGAGCCTCCTCTTGAAAAAGTTTGGTACGTTTCTTTTGTATTTCATACCGATAAGAAAGCTCTTTTTCTTTCCTCTAGAAATTTCTGCACTTGTTAAACGCACAAAAATGCAGATAGCTCAAAATGCATAAAGCGTATTTGGAGGATGCTGTAGCCAAAAGTTAAATGTTTCTTAGTGATTCGCATTCAATAAAAAAAACACTCATAGCTACCTCTTTGTAGAATAGGGCTATAAGCTTCTAGAATATTTAAATAATGGAACTTTACATTTGGGTGTTATAAAATGCACACTCAATTGAATAATCTGGGGGGAAAAAAAGAGAGAGGGAGAGAGAAAAAACAGATCAAGCCAGGGATATAAGAGGTGAATTTATTAAAACTTCGTATGAGAGATTGGATATAACATTATTCTCTTCGAAATAAGGAGTGGTCAAAACGACATGTATGTTTGGTCCTCTGCCTTGGTAGGAGCTACAAAAGGAGAGATACCCTGCATTAGTGTGTTGCTCCAAACAATATTTGGAAACTTTAAAGTTTGGCACTCACCGGCTTTTCCAATAAAGCATTTCTAAGTAGGTTTTTCTGGAAACCTTCATAGTCTGTATTGGAAGATGATTACTCATTCTTATCCACCCTTTTGATACATCTGTCTTTTGATTTTGTTTAGAGAAATAACTAAAATCTCCTCCAAATTTAATAGAGGGTTTCATATATGGCAGCTGAACTATAACTCCAACAAAAAAAAAAAGTCACCTCTAAAGAAATCACCGTGCCATTTCAGATGAAATTGGATCCCAGACTCAAACTTGTGGTTTTAGAACTTCCATTTCTAGTCCATGAGACAGAGACAAATAGAAAAAATTCCCTAGTTTTAGTTATGCTTACAGAAAACAAAATCATCTGAACCCTAAAATAGATGTGGCACAAGGTTGTTTTCCTTCCCTCAATCAACTAGTTTACTTCATGCAATTGCACACTGTCCGAAGGCCAGAGGCTAGTATCCTAGCCCGTTCATAACCATGTATACAACACAGATCCCATAATATTCTAGAGCTGCAGAAGCAGGCATATACTCACGTCTACCATCTCTCTCTCTTTTAAAAATTTCTTTCAGAGCAACATTTTACTCATAATGTCTATTTCTCTCATGAATTTCAGAAATCACTTAAATCTTGCAGAGAAAAGCTTTTTGCTTGATTCCAATGTTTTAAATTACTGTAGATACTTAGAAAATCATAGACATTTTGTGTGATATTCCATTCCAATGAAAAAAGACACATTCCCATGTTTCAGTGTCCTTTGCTATCCAAATACCTACTTCCAAAATGATGAAAATAAATGCCTGAGTATTTCCTGGTCAGTGAGGTTATATAGGAGACCAAATACCACGCCCACATCCACAAATACATCTTACTCCTGCGCTCTGCATTGCCACTGTTGGGTAACGTTCACTTGGCGACTTCTGGCTGCACTCTGAAGGATTTCTTCTCCTGCTCTCAGTAGAGAGCCTTTGTACATTGCCATCCTATAATTTTTTGTTGGTTGGAGAGCAACAGCAAAACTCTGCAAGAAGTCACAGATGCATGGGCCAAGGGATCTCACTGTGTGCTGAAAGCGTATTTTCAGATGCAAGAAAGGAATGTTGGAGAGGAGGAGAAATGCTGTTTTTTATTATTGTAGGGTAAACCTGACAATTCTGAACTTTGTGAATTGTCAGCTTGTTTGGGGGATGGGTGGGTGGGTCTGGGGTGTACTTTTTATAAGTAATATTTAATTTATTATTTAGAGTGGCTTCTTTTTGGATAATTTATGATAAAAAGGGAGATCTGGTTGGGAATCTAGATACGGCTATTAAAGCTGCAGTGTTCCATATCTCAGAGGGACCACTTTGGAAATGAACTGTCCATTGCTGAGTATGAGGATAAGTCCAGGCAAAGCCTCCACTGAAGCTTCATTGTTACCACCTTCTCCCTTTCCAGGGTCATTCAAACAAGATAACACCAAATCTAAAATATTCTGACAGCATTTTGCAGATCAGTGCTACTCATTCTCTCAAAGGGCTTTGCAATTCAAGTTGTTAGTGTGCTAGTGGTAGGTTTATTTGGTAGAAATGGGTATACTACAGCTTTAACTAGCCTTAGTGGAAAAAGAAATTTTTTGTTGCTACAAAACACCTTTAAACAAACAAAGGTATTTTGAGCCTACAAAGAGTTTCTTTAAATTGTCAAGACTCTAGCATTGTTAACCAAATTAGACTAGTGATTGCAATATTTAAGTGTAAATCTTGTTCTATGAGAAAGGATACTTGCTTACAGTTTAAAACAATGACTGTTTCTACACTCGATCTTGTATACTACCACACGAGGAAAAAGGGGGTTTTGTAATCACTGTAGAACAGTCTCATATTCATTTTTTATAGAAATGTTATTCCAATGGTGCATTTTTTGTTTAATAAATAAAGTTTTGATACAAAGTTCTTTCTTCAAGTTATTTATGTATATATATATATATATGTATATATATAATTATTTTAGAGAGAGAGCATGTGAGCGGGGGAGTTGGGCAGAGGGGGAGGGGGAGGGAGGGAGAATCGTAAGCAGGCTCCTTGCTCGACACACAGGGCTCAATTCCACAACCCTGGGATCACAACCTGAGCCAAAATCAAGAGTCTGATGCTCAACCAACTGAGTGAGACACCCAGGCGCCCCAAGCTATTTATATTAAATGGCTGACACTAAATGCACCCAACTCTAATCCCTGCCTGCCTATTATAGTCAGGATACATACTGCCTTATTCTGACCTCTGTGGCAGAGGCTGGAGTGCTCTGCCATATCCCTTCGGATCCTTATACCATGTTCATGCGCATGCCCAGTGTGGCTTCAATCCCAACAGCAAATACCCGTGTCTTTTTGTTGGAGGGCTGCCCCCAGCTGCCAGAACTCACTTTGCCTGTATGCAAAGGAGAACTGGAAATCCCTGACTACGCCTCACCAATAGCTGGTCAATAATTTGGCCTGTTTTCCCCAACTGGAACAATGTTGAGGTGTATTCCAAGTCACCTCAAGAGTTCCCCTACGGGACCTAGCCAAAGTGACTCTGAGGAGTGACAGTGCTCCAAAATATTGTACCCTAGACATAGTACCTTATTTGGCTTGTGTCCTTTCTCTTTCCTTCCTTCCCCATTCTCCTAATGGTCTCTCCTGGGAGCACTTCTTAATCACTTTTACACAGATTCTCATGTCAGGGTCTGTTTTGGGGGAATGCACCCCGAGGCAAGTCCCCTCTATTTTTATTCCCATTTCAGCACACCAATACCAAATAAATGTAATGCTCTCTCCATCCTCCAGATATTTCATTCTTATCAATAGTAGAACATGGGGATGCATATGCATTGAACAATATATTGCTGTGAGTATTGAAAGATTAAGTTGGGCATGTAATCTCTTCTCTAAGAGAAAGTCATGTGCTAATAAAAGTGTTAAGCCTTTGGGGCAAGTAGAGAACCACCTAGTAAATTCTTTCTTGAAGGCGATGCATCACAGGTGACAAGATAGGTTGGGCTTTGAAGATCGCCTAGCTCTCCCTGTCTTCCCCAACTCATACTCATTCCATGTAGAGAAAAGAAATCAAGAACCTGGAGAAATTGGAATCCTTGTGCCTGATCAGCAGGAATGTAAACTAATGCAGCCACTGTGGAAAACAGCATGATGGTTCCTCAAAAAATTAAACACAGATTACCATATGATCCAGCAAATTGACTCTGAGCATATACCCAAAAGAATGGAAAGCAGAGACTTGGACAGATATTTGGATGCCTAGGTTCACAGCAGCATTATTCACAATAGCCAAAAGATGAAAGCAATCCACGGATGCATCAACAGATGAATAAATAAACAAAATGTGGTGTATGTATACAGTGGAATATTATTCAACCTTAAAAACGAGGGACATTCTGACACATGCTGCAACATGGAAGAAACTTGGAGACATGCTAAGTAAAATAAGTCTGTCACTAAAGAGCAAATAGTATATAATTCCATTTATATGAGGTACCTAGAAGAGTCAAATTCATGGCGACAGAGAGTAGAATGGTGGGTGCCAGTAGCTAGGAAAATACAGCAATGGAGAATAATTGTTTAATTGGTATAGAGATTCAGTTTTGGAAGATGAAAGGGGTTCTGGGGATAGATAGTGATGATGGCTGCACAACATGAATATACTTAATGCTACTGAACTTAAAAATGATTTAAAAAGAAATTTTTGTGTTATGTATATTTTAGCACAATTTTTAAAAGTCTCCAAATAAGGATATTCCAGAGCCATCTTCTATAAATGCTAATATTTATTCTATAATTTATGAAATGTAACTATGTTAACACCAAAATGTTAAAGGACATTGATATGCAAGAAATAGAAACAACATATTTACCACAGTCTATTTTATTTCACACATTTTGCACTACCATATTCAACTGATGTAACCATATCTTAACAAAAGAATGTTGTGCTACCAGAAAAGGCTGTCACAGATGATTATTTCCACGGAAAACTGCTTATTTGAAGAAAATAGGTTGCTGGTGTCTGACCTAGAGAGGAGAAGACTAAAAAATTAACTACTCTCTCCATTGCAAATATTGTTATGGAAGAGATTTTGGACTGCTCGAAGAATGAGATAGTTGCTATCTTAAATACCCTATGATGCTAGAATTGGGTAGATAGAAAATTGTATTAATATTCATGCAGGTGAGTTTAATAGGTCTGATGGAAAGTGGAAAGTCAGAGTGGTCTACTCAGAGCCGAAATCCAGAAAGGTGGACATCGCCTCTCTTTCATGGAAATTTTCTTCAATTCGTTGATCACTCATCAGTTCATTTAGATTTATGTGTTTTAAAGGTGTACGTAAAATTATTAAAAATACATCTTGATCTCCAGCCCATCATTCCACTTCCTCATTTCTTTCATGCATCACTCTTTTCCTAAACATTGTTTGCAGCCTCTCATTTGCATTCACATACCACCTCTCTGCTTGTAAAGCTAAATCTGTCTTTCCTCCACTAACGGTTTTAATTCTGCAATTGCACTTGTAATTTCCTTGTGACTTTTTCTTTTCTTACCCATCTCCTTTATTGCATTATGTTGTCTTTTTATCCCATCCCATTCTCTCTTTATTATATTCCAATTCTGTTTCATAGAGTCGATATTTCTTTATACACTTGGAAAATGCCAGTTTTCTTTGAAACTCCTTCTGCTTTTGTAAAAGAATTATCTTGTAAGCCTGTTATGTCTCATTACTTCACCTAGTCTTCTTTTTAATGTATTTTTTTATTTTTTTAATGTTTATTTATTTTGAGAGAGAGAGAGGGAGGGAAAGAGAGAGAGAGCACACATGGGCATGAGTGGCGGAGGGGCAGAGAGAGAGAGAGAGAGAGAATCCCAAGCAGGCTTTGTGCTGTCAGTGTAGAGCCTGATGCAGGGCTCAAACTCACAAACCAAGAGACCAAGACCTGAACCAAAGTCAAGAGTAGGACGCTTAACCGACTCATCGACCCAGGCACCCACTTTAGCCTATTCTTATTTTTATTTTAGAATTAAGTGTCTTTAATATATGTATTTCCTCTGAAATGAAGGAAAATTCATCCAGGTCACTGTGTGTCAACCCTCTGTCCATGTGAATTGCTCATGGCCCCATGTTATGACCCCTTGTGTTCTGTGAGACTGCTTCCTGAAGCACACATGGCCAACTGGTTGTTCTCCACAGATCCCAGCAAGGCTCCACTATCTCATTGGCTTTCAGCTAGTATAAATCTGCTGGATTGATGCAGTGTCTTCCTTTTCATCTCTCTGGCTCTTAGATTGCCAACCAGAACACATGAAAATCAGCAAAACTCAAGAAGAAACATGCCCCATCTCCTATCTCTACTTCTACATCTACTTAGAATGCTGTAGAGAGGAGAGATGTACCCAAGTTCATTCGTTCCTCTCTTATCCTTTCTGCCCAGTCCTGCTCTGACAGTTTGTACTAAACAAATGAATGTAGTGGAGAGAGAGAGCCGAGGGAGGAATACATAACTGCTGTGTGCATTATGCTTTTTTGAGGCAGCCAGAGTGATACTGGCCTGGATTTCTGGTGGGTATAAACTTTTCACTTGTGTACTGAAGATCCTTTGCATGAGATCACGGGCAACATGGTGAGGATGGGCCTTCAATTATGCTTTCTTAATGATTTATTGACCTTACAGTTGGTGGGAAAAAAAAAACTTTCTGGATTCTGTCGTCTTCCTCTTCTCTTTCTTCAAATATCTGTTTTCTGAATCCCTAGATATAATAATGGGAAAGTGGGATGGACTGCTAGGGGCAACTTTCCAGATGCCATTGTAATTGTTGAACCCTAGATATTTTTTTTAAAGCACTGAAGATTTATCCTACTTTCGATTTGCACAAGTCTAAGCTTAAGCTATATTGTGTTTACCAATTTCTTATTTCTGTGTTGCTACATTATTTTCTCTTTCATCTGCAACTAAGCTCTCTCCTTCACCTTAACTTTAGAAACTCATAATTTGATACAATAAATACTAAGGCAATTATTCCTGAGATAATCCAAATGTTCTCATTAGCAGCTCAAAAGATTTCTTGAAATAAATAAGAGAAGTAATTTTTCCCAGATTTCTTTCACGTTTTAATTAACATTCTTTATAAATTAATTTCCCTGTCTTTGCTAATATCTATTCTGACTCTTTATGTAAGTTTGACAAAATACCCTTTAGTAGAACAATTTTTCACCTTCTTAATGTTTCTTAAGGATTTAATTCTTAAACTACTCTTTGAATCTGTGGTGGATTCCCTCTGCTACTTTTCTTTTTATTCAACTAAAATCTGTCCTTTGGTGTGGAACTCTTTTAGTAATGGTAACATTTTAATTTTGTAGATGTGAGTCCTTATTTGTCATGGATTATTCCCATTGCTTCCCTAAGTCTGATGTTTTGAAAAATCAGCACATTTACTTCATAGGGATATTGTAGATATTAAATTTAAATTAGACAATGTAAATAAACCTCTTAGTATAATTTCTAGTACTTGGCAAAAGCCTAACGAATGCTACTTCTGTTCCGTTTCTGCACTCAATCTTTCCCCTTAACATTTATGAATATTTTCATGTTTTAAAAAGTATAGATGGAAATTTAGCAAATTTGTGGTTTGGGAGTGATTCTAACTTTATACGTATTATTTGTAACATGCATGCAGATGTAGAAAGAAGTTTTCAAAAGCATGGTACTATTGTAAAATATTTTTTTTTCCTTAACGTATACATCCAGTATTTATTTAGTGCCTTTATTCACATGAAAGACAAAGTACTAAGGGAACCAATGAACCAAAGGATAAAGCCATACATTTTATATATTTAGACACTAACAGATAAGTGTGTGTGTATACATGTATATGTATTTATGTGAGGATAGTTTGGATGAGACAGGTAGCTTTACACAGGTAAAGACAAAATTCCACTAGACTACAGAGCATCAAACTAAGGTTGATGGAAGCCTCATAGGAAAGGTGGTATGTGAGAAGAGCTTTATTTTTTTTAATATATAAAATTTATTGTCAAATTGGTTTCCATACAACACCCAGTGCTCATCCCAAAAGATGCCCTCCTCAATACCCATCACCCACCCTCCCCTCCCTCCCACCCCGCATCAACCCTCAGTTTGTTCTCAGTTTTTAAGAGTCTCTTATGCTTTGGCTCTCTCCCACTCTAACCTCTTTTTTGTGTGTGAGAAGAGCTTTAAATAATAAGACTAAAATATTTAGAGACTGAAAAGGGCTAGTCAGCTCAAAGAAGTTATATGATCAAAAAGATACAATGGCAAGGATTTACAGGACAAAAAAATGGAACTAATAATTATCTCGGAACTTTTTTTTTAAGTATGTGGATTGTGGAAGAAAGTAGGAAGTATATTTCCACTGACTTTATAGTCAGTGGAAAGTGACTGTTGTATTACAAAGTTATATAATGGTGATCTAAGATATTTAATTTAATTCGGTTACTAATATGGAACCATTGAATATGAAAGTTTTATTTCTTCATTCACAAATGTCTGTTGAATATTTACCACGTACAAATGATTGAGCTGGCACTGGAAAAACAGCAGTGACCAGTATGAATATTTCTGCCTTTATGGAGTTCATAATTCACTTGTGGGGACAAAGAACAGATAGGTACGATAATTGTAATGAGTGCTATAAACTAAGATTATGATATGGAAATATTGCATCTTTAGGAATTATTATTGAGGGGCAGTAGAGACACTTATTTTAGGTGGGGAATGCTTCTTCATAGAGGTAACATTTAAACTAAAACCACAGAATACTAACAATCCATCCATGTGAATGTTGGCACTATAGAACATTCCAGAAGGAGGGGAAAACTGGCAAAGTCCCAGGTTGGGAAAAGAGCCTGGCTTATCGAAGGACTGGACAGATGGTTAGTGCAGTTGCATTTCATTGAGCAGGAGGAAAAATAGAATGAAGAAATTAAGGATTTAGAATTGGCCATATCCTGCTACACACTGCTGTACTTGCTACTGAGTTTAGATTCAAAAGTAAATAATAGCCAATTGAAGGCAAAAAGAGAGTTAAAATCTGATTTGTGTGTATCAAGATTTTTGAAAAGTGTGCACACTACCTCAGATGTGCAAGATTATGTAGCATTCTTTATCTTCTATAATTGCTTCTGTCTTGCTCACAATTCCCAATTCTTATTGGGTAGTGAGTTAAATCTCAATCTTTTCAATAAAAGGAATCTGTCATTTCATTTAAAGCAGCTTCTTTTGGGATGCCTGGGTGGCTCAGTCGGTTAAGCGGCCGACTTCGGCTCAGGTCACGATCTCCCACTCTGTGAGTTCGAGCCCCGCATCGGGCTCTGTGCTGACAGCTCAGAGCCTGGAGCCTGTTTCCGATTCTGTGTCTCCCTCTCTCTCTGACCCTCCCCTGTTCATGCTCTGTCTCTCCCTGTCTCAAAAATAAATAAACGTTAAAAAAAAAATTTTTTTTTTAAATAAAGCAGCTTCTTTCTATTTAACTCTTTGGATAAAGTCACTAAAATCAAGTTCTAACTCCCCACTACAGCTTTTTTTCCTCTTCCCAAAGTTCCCTATCATTGCCAGTCCTCAAGATGGCTCTGGGGAAGCACAAATGTTCTCATGTCATGCTTCACCAAATGTGGACCTCTCTGCTTTCAGCAAATGACCCTTCATTCCATCCCCTTCATCCCTTCACTGATTTGGCCCAATCTGAGTTTTTTTTTTTTTCACTATTAAATCCCTGAGTCTCAGCCTTGTTTTACACCTGGCCCCCAACTAGTCTGTCTACTATGCAACCTCTATTTAAAAGTCACTTCTTTGCCATGGTAATCCTAAGGTAGACTCAACTCTCAACTTAGGCCTCTCCCAAATGCCCTGCTGAGAGTATGCGGGAATAACTGGATCCCTTACTTGCCATATACAGGTGGTATTTCCAGTGCTCTTTATGTTGAAGACAACACACCACTTTTCTCTCTTTTCATCTTTCTAGGATGTTCCTTTCCAAGAATGCTGTAGGCCACAACAAATCAGAGTCCCCTGGTTTGGGCCTCATTCCTTACCTGACTAGATTGTCTATCATCCTTTGCCTCTTCACCCCAGGGTTTTACTCCATGGAGATGTGCCAGAAGCCTTATATCTAACTTAGTAATATTTTCATTTCTCCTTGCACACTTGTGTCTGTTGATATGCCATGTCTTGTCCAAGAGAAACTTTCTGCTTACTTTTGAGATCTGGCAAAAATTCTCCTCATGTCATATCTTAGAAATCTTCACTATTTGTGTATTATATTAATATCTTCATTTCCCTGAAACCATTTGGTCAATGGTTATGAAGCCACAAGGCATTAAAGTTTAAAAAGAATAGACATTTTATTAATGTAATATTTATAAAAATAATATACCAGATGTGTGTGTGTGTGTGTGTGTGTGCATTAAAAATCACTCTGGCTATTGTGTAGAGAATGAATTCCAAGTAGCAAAAATGAAAAAAAAAAAAAAGGCTGCAGGAAAAGTTTGATAGTTGATTCAATTGTGGTGAAGAGATGGAAATGAATGGGTTACATTTGAACTGTGTTTTAGAGGTAGAAATAAGCACAGATGCAAATGGATAGGATGGCGTGGGTTTCTGGTTTACACTTTCAAGTTGGTGGTAACTTTTTCTCTGATACAGTAGACTGGGAGAGAAACAGTTTTGGTATGGTATGTATAGGGAAATAAAAATATATAACATTTAAAGAGGCATGTGATATCTAACAGGAGACATCAAAATGTAGATGAACATTTGAATCTGAGAACATGTATGAAAGGTCTTGTCTGGAGACATAAATTCAAGTTTCCAACATATAGTGGCATCTAAAGCCACAAGAATATACATGGCAGAGAGAAAAGTTGGGCCTAAATTGAGCCCTGAGAGAATCTAGAATATAGATAATTGGTAGAGAAGGAGCAACCAAGTAAGCAGGCTTAGGAAGGGTGGCCAATGACAGGCAAAAATGGGGAAAAAATACAGGAGTTTTCTGTTTGAGGGAAAAATTAGGGAAAACATTGGTATGACAGAAGAGAAAAAGCATTGTAAACAGAGGAAGGGTTCAGCTGTGTTAAGAACTTGGTGGCATTCGGAGTAAGACAAAGACAAAATCGTGTGTATTGAATTTGTCAGTGTGAAGATCATACAAAGGGTAACTAAGTCCCCTAGTTTTCCTGGGATAACCCTAGTTTATGTCCCATGCCCTCATGTAGTTAGTTTCTAGAATAGTAGTTACCATAGTATAGTATCTACTTTCACTTTCAAAATATCCTCATTTGGATGATAGTTTTTATGGTCATACTAGTTATCAGTGACTAAAGCAGGAGCAGTTTCAGTGAAGGGATGGAGGTAGAAGTCAGATTATAATGGATCGTAGATGGAATGAGAACATATGAAGTAAATATAATGCATGTGCAATAACTGTGATAAAGTTGTATTATGAAGAACAGAAGAAACATGGGAAATAATTAGAAGGGTAACTGGATCTTATGTGCTTTCAAAAATGAACTATAAAATCACTCAGAAAGATTCTTCTAGAAAACTGAGCAATTTCCAAATCAAATTCATCTGTGTCATAAATTCTCAGAGTGAATAGCAGTATGATTTAAGAAAAAGACCTTCAGGCGAGGTACAATAATTAAACACTCCAGAGAGTGTTGCATAACAGTGAAGGGTTGCCCTGGTTTAGAGTCAGAAATGGAACTCTCCAGAACCAAAAGCAAAGGGGCATGCAGTATCTTTATACAAGAGGATAGAGTGTAATAAGCTGATAGAGTGGTAACTAATACACCAGATCCTATACCAGATCCTATACCAGATCCTAACACCTATAACCTGAAAATTTTACTTTATATGGAATGGAAAAGGGTCTTTGCCAATGTGATTAATTTAAGGATTTTGAGATGGGGAGATTATTTTAGATTATTTGGATGGGCTCTAAATGCAATCACAAGTGTCCCTATAAAGGAAACAGAAGGAGTTTAGACACAGAAACAGAGGAGGAGGAAACAATGTGACCACAGAGGCAGAAATTGCAATGATGTAGCCACAAACCAGGAAATGTTGGCAGCCACTAAAAGCTGGAAGCTGTAGAGAATGGATTCTCCCCTAGCGGCTTTGGAGGGACTGCATGCCTGCCAACACCTGGATTGCAATCGCCATTTCAGACTCTGGTTTGCAGAACTGTGGGTGAATACATTTCTGTTGTTTTAAGCTGCTAACTTTGTGGTAACTTGTTATAGTAGCTAGAAGAAACTGATATGATAGGACTGAGTAAAGCTCAGTCCACGCAAGACCATGAAGTCTAAAATGCAACAAATAAATTTTTGAAAAGACAAATGCCAAGTCCAAAGAGATTAGAGGAGATATCTTGGTGGAGAAAAGGAGATGGAGTCTAGAGTTTCAATGTTACCACACAGACAGGTTGGGTTTACTGTATAAAAGTAGGGTGTAAATGAGGGTCCTTGACGATCGTCCAGAAGATCAGCTCACAGTTATGGTGGATTTTATGGACCTTCCAGGTTCAGCAATTGGGAAGATGAATCTGGAATGAGATCCCAGTCAAAAGCATTAACTTCAGGGTTGTTGGCCACGGGGCTTTGAATAGGTGCCTAATTTCTCTGGGTTTGATTTTGTTTGTTTTCCCTCTATTTTTATCTATAACACACGGGTAATAATATCTGACTTGCTTACCTCACAGATTTCCTATGTGCATCGAATCAGATACTAGACATAAAAACATTTTATTTTTATAAAGTGTTATTTTATAACTTGCAAAGCTCCAATGGTATTAATTTTCAATACTTGTACTCAGAAAACTGTGACCTACTCAGCCTTCAAGACCTAAAACATAAGTGAGTGGAGGCATCTGCAAAGGATTTTACCAGAAATCCTATACCTGATTAGGGTCCAAAGCCTTCCCTAAGGTTTCTGTGGACTTCCAGAGGGGTGGAGTGGGAAATGTCAGCTCAGGCACTTGCTGACATGCAGCCAGATTCTGTTGGCTAATCTCATTGACGCAACTATTTTTTCATTAAAAACAAAACAAAACAAAAAAATAGAAATATAGGCAGCAGACTTTACTTGAGATTGGGTTGAAGACAGGAACAGAAAGGGTGGAAGAAAGGGTTTTACCTTAGTTGTAGAAATGCAAACATTCCAACGTAATTTTCTTCAGCCATTTTCTCAGAAGGAAATTTCCACCGCCCCAGAAATCATGCAGTCCGTGTCCTTACACATCTCCCAGACTCCTCTCTTTCCCTTCTCATCTTTGTCTCTCTGTTCTGTTCTGTTCGAGTCCTTACTTCCAAGAGAAGAAATACAAATCCCTCTTATTCTTTCCTTTAGGGAATTATCACTGTCTTTTGTTGTTCAGCCTATTGTTGACAGAACTTCAGACTCTTACCTCCTAACCCAAACAGTTAATTAAGGTTCTATGCCCCTAAAGACCATTTCCTGTATAGAAGGAATTCTGAAGCCAGCTGTTATAATATAGTGCTTACCCCGCAATATGGTAAAATAAAATGGAAACTTTACCCCAGTTTTCTTGCATTTATCTAAGTGCGAGGGAAGAATTCTAGGCCAGACTTCAGAGCAAGAAACAATATTTGCTCTTCCTCTGGATTATCTTGGATCAAAGTGGGACCCTCCTTGAAGCTGAAGTTATGAAAGGTGATTCCTTTCAAACTTTTTACCCTTCTCAAATGTATTTTGTAGACCAAAGGCCTCTTCATTATGAGCATGCACAGAGAAGTCAAACTGACTGAATGAACGAATCTATGGAATGAATGAATGGATTTAATTTAATTTGTTGTTTCATTGACTATGAAAAATAAAGTACTGTATAAAATTAAGAGCCAAATATTTTTTTAAATAACATAATTAACATATTTATCAATGTTGGGTAGAACTCTTGTTCAATTCTATCTGATTCACATTCAATAGTAAAGTTTCCTCAATTTGAGCTTTTTCTCAATGTTTCACAAGAGTTTGACTTATGCCGATAATAAATTCAATAATATAATAAACACTAATGAAATTAAACACCTTATTTGTACAACATGCTATATTAAGAACCTTATATACTTTATCTCATTTACTATGCAAAACAACACTCTGATGTCTGAAACACTATTATTGCTACTTTATTGATGAGAAAATTGAAACTAGGGTAATGATGTATCTTGCCATAAGTCATCTATTTAGTGAAAAGCTGGGTCTTAAACACACTTCTGTCAGCTCTAAAATATGTGCTTTTTATCACCAAATTGAATAACATTCAATGGCTAGTTCTAAGAAATTCCTTAATGGAGTGTTTCATAAACTGTAGTGATTGTAAAATCTACCTGGAGCTCTTGTTAAAATAATAAATCCTAGAGCCCTGTTCTAGAGATACTGATTCAGTTGGTCTGGGTTAAGTCTGAGAGTCTGTAACTTTAACCACCTCCCCAGTTGATTTCTATTCTCATATCACATATTAATAAGAACTCTGCTTCTCTCAATAGAAAATCCAATATGAACTCCTAACTTAAATTTTAAAAAAGAAAGCATATTGGCTTAGATACCTGAACAACTTAGGGTAGACTAACTTTAGACACGTCTCTATTGTCAGATTGTACCAATAGTTCCATAATTGACTCTTCTTGGTCCTGGCTGGGATATCGATCCTATAGGTCCATTCCTGAACCAAGCATTGTGATCAAGTGGATAGAATTTGCTCTTTTCTTAATACTGTTTATTTACTCCTTCTTCAAGGCCCGGGGTGGGGGGGTGTCAATTGAAGCCCATGAAGTGAGAGAGAATAGGGGAGGGTACAATTGATCACTATCAGAAGGAAGAAGTGGATGCTAGGTGGCAAAAATAACAAATGTACACTAGATTTCCCTAGGTAGAATTAAAAGTTATAAGAATAGACTGTCAACTGCTTTAAGAAACTATCAAAATCATATGACTGGAAAGTTTTCCTTATCATAGCCAGGGTATCTTAATCGCTAAGGTTTTGTCCTCCAAACCTGTACATTCAGACAGATTACAACAAAGCCATCAGCATGATTCATATCATCTTCATGTCTGAAGGAGATGAACTTATTGTATTATCCAATGCAGGGAGAAAGGAAATTGACCAAAATACGTCCTCTCATTTTGCAAAACAAGTCTGTCTCAACTCTTTTTTGCTTAAATAGTAAAAAAAATAATAATAATCCTATATTTTGGGAGTAAAGTTTACTGGATTCATGTTAAATTATAAAGCCAATTTTTTGGATATTCATATCTTGGAGTTTTTTGCTTCAGTGTGAAGAAGGAAAATGTTTACTAAATTAAGATAAGATAGCTTTACTGCCTATTTGCAATTCTTGTTTAAAATTGGATATACTTTATCACTGAATATTTCCCAAAATATAACTTGATAACCATCTGGATTCAGTGCTTTCTTCCTGATACTTTTGTAGATAAATGGCTTCTTAATGACTCTTTTAATCCCAAAGGATGTATTAGACTCCAAAATTTCATGTTTAGATAACCCAAAAAGAACCCATTTGATTTCTGCAGCTTCTTTACCTATAACTACATTTCAAAGCTTTAGGGATATCAGAGTATTTTTCTCAGAAGTTCTGAATCCCGAGAAAAACCATAGCCAATATTATTGTTCTTCATTATTGTATATATGATATATATTGCTCTCCTTTATTGTTCTCGTCTTCTTTTTGAAATGGCTGTTGTCTCATCTGTTTCTTGTTCTTCAACTCTACTTTGTACCTGTGGAGGTACAGAAAACACTGAAGAAATAATAATTTTCACATATTGAAGAAAGCTATCGAATAATATTTTTCTTCAAGTCATAAAGAAAGCAGATCTAGAATACAGTTCTCTAAAGACATCTCAAGATTTCTTATATAAGACAACATCTTACATTAATTTTCTCTATAAATGTCTTATTTTTATTACCTTTTAATTTTTAATGTTTATTTATTTATTGAGAGAGAGAGAGAGAGACAGAGAAAGAGAACGTGTGTGAGTGGGAGAGGGGCAGAGAGAGAGGGAGAGAGAGAATCCCAAAGAGGCTCTGTGCTGTCAGCACAGAGTCCGATGCAGGGCTTGAACCCCCAAACTGTGAGATCGTGATTTGAGCCAAAATCAAAAGTTGGATGCTTCTTTTGGGATGAGCACTGGGTGTTATATGGAAACCAATTTGACAATAAATTTCATATATTAAAAAAAAAAAAGAGTTGGATGCTTAACTGACTGAGCCAACCTGGCACCCCTCCATAAGCATCCTTTGAGATAGGCATTTAATTCAATGTAGATAAGTGTGATTTAAAGGATAGTAGCTAAGACTATGCTACAAACATGAGTTATAAATAACCATAAATATCTATGGATATGTAAAGCACCCCAGTTAAATAATTTTCCTTCCTTTCTAGCTTATATTTTAATGTTAATACTAGATGAAGGAGTGAATAGAAAGACTGTTTCAGGTGATTACTTTGAACACAGATGAACCTCAGAGTTTAAGCCACTAAAAAAAGGGCCCCTGAACATGTTTCTTTATGTGTAAAAGTTGGAAAATGACAGCTATTTGCCAGCTACTTTTGAACTTTAGATCTATAAATGTGCCCACACCTCAGAATACTCATTCCACACTTTCTAAACATCTTTCAGTTTTGCTCCTTCTGATACTGACAAATACTGCATCTTAATACAGAATTATACAAAATAATTTTATCAATATGAAAAAAGAAATGAGAAAAGTAAAACTTTTCTCCTCAAAACACAAGAATTAAAGGACCATAAAATAGAATAAATAGGAAGCGACTTTGAGCTCTTCTAGACCAATCTTCAAGAATGTATAAAATTTGGGTAAAATAGGTAAAGGGGTTTAAGAGTACACATACTGATGAGCACTGAGAAATGTATAGAATTGTTGAAGCATCGTATTGTACACCTAAAATTAATATAACACTATGTTAACTATACTTTAAGAAAAAATTAATCTGAGGTTTAAAAATCATTAAATTAAATTTTATGTTTATTTTTTTTTTAATGTTTGTTTTTAGAGAGAGACAGAGCCTGAGTAGGGGAGGGGCAGAGAGAAGGAGACACAGAATCTGAAACGGGCTCCAGGCTCTGAGCTGTCAGCACAGATTCCCATGCGGGGCTCAGACTCAAGAACTGTGACATCATGACCTGAGCCACCCAGGGGCCCCAATGTTTATTTTTGAGAGAGAGAGAGAGAGAGAGGCGGAGTGAGAGCTGGGGAGGGGCAGAGAGAGAGGGAGACACAGAATCCGAAGCAGTCTCCAGGCTCTGAGCTGTCAAAACAGAGCCCAATGCGGAGCTCGAATCCACAAACCGTGAGATCATGACCTGAGCTAAAGTCGGACCCTTAACCTATGAGCCACCCAGGTGCCCCGAATTTAATTTAATTTAAAAAAAAGAATGTCCAACATGTGATTAGAATGCTAAGGCTTCTAGTAGTCTAATGGTGTCTCTTTCAGTTTCTAGGGACTAAAGCTGAACCTGAATAAAAATGGGAAGTTTATTGGTTCATATAATCAAACTACAAAAGCATTAGCAACCACATATACAAACCAGGCACAAAAAGTGCTCCCCCAAATTAGCCATTCCAACAAGACTGGACTACATCTGCAGCTGCTATTGGACTGCACCCTAGGAGGCTTGCACCAGCTGTAGCTAACAATCTGCGGGAAGAGCTCTTTGATCTACTTTGAGGAATGTGCTTTTACTTGGACCGAGCACTGTGGGCAGGTGGCCTCGTCTGGGCCAAGTGACCACACCTGTGCCTGGGGAGAAGGCCTTGTGGCTTGGCACCTGCAACCAAAGAAACATGGGCAGGCGGGGTCACTGATGAGGAGCGGAGGAAGGAGAAACCGCGTGGGTGAAGGGACAGAGAGGTGCCCTTGTTACAACACACTCTTTCTCCAAGACAGTCCTCTTTCTAGAAGCAAGTGTTCTGGAGTAGAAAAATTCAACACTGTCCACTTCAGCATTCTACATACTAAAGTCTAATTTAGACTAGAAAAATACCTAAATAAATTGTGAAAATAAATGAGAAAAATCATAAAACATAGATTTGTGTGTTGAACCACACATTTAATATAAAGGAGAGAGAAAATGTTTCCATTTAGAATTTATTTTTCTGCATCATGGAAGTGACAAAGGGGTCTTAAACAGTCAGGGAAATGTGTCCGGAAGAGGTCCTTTTGTTTTTCTAGTAAATTTCCCTGTTAGGGGTTGGCATTCCCCAGAGTGTAAAGAACAATCAAATCTCATTCAAAATGAGCATCAACTGTCATGAAAAAATAAAAAATTTATTGATGCTTTGTGTTCATGAATTTTTCTTCAGTATTTGAATGGTAAATGCCAGCAGAGGAACAGTTTGATTTCAGAATTTCCAGTCATTGCATGTAGGCTACTGCCAAAAGTGCTGTATTCACTATTCTAACCCCATGAGCCTTTCGACATAACATCCTTTGGGGAATTCATTCCTGATTATCCACTGTGTGCTCTGGGAATGCTTGATTACCTGAGACAGACACTGTCCTGAATGCATGGAGCTTCTGTTTACTGGGCCCAGACTTAGAGTCATGGAGGGCATCGCAGAAAATGTTACATGTAAACCGAAACTATATGATGAGTTCTGTGTTAAACATAGCTTTATCTCGCATAGGAGACGAAAGGGATACTGAAACATGTAACTATTTGTCACTTTGGCAAATTTTCAGTACTAGGTTTGAGTTGGCTTAAGAGGAAAGCATGATAACACACATAGGGCACCATTTCTATACTCTTCATCCTCTAAATGTGGCTTTCTAAGAGAAGGGTACTTGAGACATGTCCATTCATTTAACAAGCATTTGTTCAACCTCCAACATGAGTCCCATATATATGGCACTTATGAATGAAGCTTGGTTTATCTGATCAGGATTTCCTAGACCAAAATGCTGTTTGGTTCAAGATGGAAATAAAATATGGTGACTATTGCTGACAGTGCATTCATTCACTTAATATTTGTTGAGAAGCTTCTCTGTGTGAGGCACCACAGGAAGCAGTGGGAACACTACCATAATCTTAGCAATCATAGTAACAGCAGTAACAGGCATTTCAGAAGCATTACATTGAGTGCCAGGTATTTCATTCAATAATTTGGGCAAGTTACTTAGCCCACCTCCCTTCTCCATAAAATGCAGACAATAACCCCTGCTTACCAGGTGGGTTTATTGCAAGGATCTCTTTAAAAAAAAAAAAAACACAAAAAAACCACAACAATTTTCAAGCTATAAAATGCTATACACATCACGGGTGTGTTACTGTTATTTTCAATATACCATTTTATACCTCTGAAGTATTTAATTTTTCTTCCCTTTCTTCTGCATGGTGCTTGTTCATAGAAGGTCAATCTTCTATCCCTTCGTGAAGCAAAAGGTTCCCCAACCATTCTCCTCACAGTAGCTCATTCTGATCTTCCAGCTTTATCAGCCCTACTTAGCCTATCACACTAGTAACCTGCATCATGGGATTTGAGTAACCGTGTGCTCCAGCCTCTTGCCTTCTGTTAAGTGAATGTGTGCCAAGTTACTCAGGCAGAACTTCCCTGTGGGGTCACATATACAGTGTGAAGAGGGAAAGGGCTCAGCCAACGCCAGGAAGAAAAGCAAGTAAACATAGGGCTCTGTTAAATATCCTGTTAACTTTGTTGATAGGGCCCTACTTGACCTTTCCATGGCTGTGTCTCCCTGCGCCCCCTCAGCCGACATAAAGGCTGCTGGGTCTCCCAACGACTCTGACCACCTGTGCACTGTAGGCTGGCATGTTACCAGGAGGTCTGCAGGGTAGCAGTCAGAGTGGCCATTCACATGCACTAATAAGGCACATTTGAACCCAAAAAGCTACTGTGCTTTCAGCAACCCTGTGGCTATTATTAAATATAATTTTTGTTAGTAACTAAATTCAAGTTATTGCTCTTAATTGGGCAGTGCAATTAGCAATTCAAGAACCCAAATATGGGGGCACCTGGGTGGCTTGGTCCGCTGAGCATCTGACATTGGCTCAGGTCATGATCTTATGGTTCGTGTGTTTGAGCCCCACATCAGGCTCACTGCTATCAGCCTGTCAGCACAGAACCCACTTTGGATCCTCTGTCTCCCTCTCTTTCTGCCCCTCCCCGACTCACGCTCTCTCAAAAAATAAATAAAACTTAAAAAAAAGAATCTAAATATGATTTTCCTGTGAGAACTGGCATGTAGGCCTTAAAAAAAAGGAAATGTTTCCACTATGGAAGTTGGTATGTAGATGTGGCATTGTCTGCAATTCTGAGGTAATATATTCTGAAAACATGCATGACTTTTCTGAAAGTACTAATAGATTTCAAGAAGATAGCTTTTATTTTCCCACTTATTGTTAATCAACTTTGATGAGGTATATTGCTATTCTGGGTTGAGTATTGTCCCAAAAGTAGTATCCCCCCAAAAATTTATATCTACCCAAAACCCCAGAATATGACCTTATTTGGAAATAAGGTCCTTGTAGGCATAATCAAGTTAAAGTGAAATGGGTCTTAACCCAATGGTTGGTGTCCTTTTAAGAAGAGGTAAGTTTGGACACAGAGACACAGAAAGGAAAATGCCATGTATCAATGGAGCAGAATGGAGTTATGTGGCCATCAGCTAAGGAATCCCTAGGATTGACTATGGACACCAGAGCTGTAAGAGCCAAGGAAAGATCCTTCCCTACAGCCTTCAGAGAGAGTGGGGTCCTACAACACTTTGCTTCGGAACCTCAAGCCTCCAGAACTATGAAAGAATAAATTTCTGTTGCTTTAAGCCACTCAGTTGGTGGTCCTTTGTTATGGCAGCCTTAGGAAACTAATATAATTACATAAAATAATAAGCACCAGTTTTAAGTGTACAGTCCAATGAGTTTTGACAAATATATACACCATGTAATCCCTACCAAAATAAAGATATAGAATATCCTCAGGAGCCTAAAGAGTTCCCCTTTGTCCCTTCTAAAGCTACCCCTCCAAAGCCCCCCGGACACACACCCAGCCTCAGAAAACTTCTGGCTGCATTCATGTCATTAGGTCTATTCTAGAATGTTATATCAATGGAATCACATAGTGTGTACTTTTTTCTGTCTAGCTTCTTTCATTCAGCCCAGTGGTTTGGAGGTCCATCCCTATTGCATGTCGCAGTATTTTGCTCCTTTTTATTGCTGAGTAGCATTCCATTGCATGGAAATACTACAATTTGCTTATCTATTCACCTGTTGGTAGACAATTTTGGTTCTTCCTGTCTGGACTATTATGAATAAAGCTGCTATAAATATTTGAACACAAATTTTTGGGGTGTACATGTGTTTTCATTTCTCTTAGGAAATTCAGATGTCTAGGAATCGAGGAAGATATTTCCTAGATCTCTAGGAAAATAAAATCATATGGGTCATATGGTACTTACATGTTTAATTTTATAAGAAACTGGTGAACTGTTTTCCAAAATGGATGTACTATTTTATATTGCCATCAGCAATGTCTGAGAGTTCTGGTTGTTCACCTCCTTATATATACTTGATATTGCCAGCCTCTTTAATTTGAGCCATTCCATTGGATATGTAATGGTATATCACTGCGGTTTTAATATTCATGTTTTGATGGTTGAATATCTTTTATGTGCCATTTGCACATCTTCTGTTTTGAAGTCCTTGTCCAATCTTTTCCTCATTTATTTAATTGGGCTGTCTATCTTTTTTTATTGAGTTGTGAGTGTTCTTGATAAATTCTGCATCAAGTACTTTGTCAGAGATATATGTACAGATGGTCCCTGATTTACAATGGTTTGACTTACAGGTTTTTGGCTTTACTATGGTGTAACATGACAACAACTGACACATGGGCAACCATTCTGTATCCATACACCATTCTGTTCTTCACTTTCAGTGTTGTATTCAATACATTACATGAAATAGTCAATGCTCTAGTATAAAACGGGTTTTGTGTGAGATGATTTTTCTCAACTATAGGTGAATGTAAGTGTTCTGAGCTTGTTTAAGGCAGGCTGGGCTAAGCTATGATGTTGGGTAGGCTAAATATATCATATAAATTTTCAACTTAAGATATTTTAAGTTATTGGGACATAACCCCATCATAAATCAAGAAAGATCTGTACTGGGATACTTTCTCAACATCTGGCTTTCCCTTTATTTTCTTAATTGTGTATTTCAAAAATCAAAAGATTTAAATTTTGATAAAACTAATTTATCAATGCTTTTCATTTATTGTTTATGCATTTCATGTTCTGTGAGATAATAGAAAAAACATATGTATTGATCATTATTCTCAGTTCCCGGCACAAAGCTTCTGAAACGCTTGGAATTTCCTAAGTAATAAGAGCACTGGGAGGATCTTTTGTTGTAATATTTAGTCTTTGCTTCCAGTTTCTTTCACAGAATTCCTGAAGCCCTTGTAATTTCCTGGGTGATAAGAGTGTCATTTGCTCTAATGTGGTATCTCTGAGTAGGCTCCTGGACAGCTCCTGGGTAAGTGTTGGTTACCAGAAGACCAAGCCACCATTAGAAGTGAGGAATTTTCAACCCCACGCCTTTTTATCTTAAGAAGGAAGAAAGGCTGAAATGGAATTAATGATTGATCCCACCTGGTGATGAAGCCTCCATAAAAATCACAAAAGTACAGGGTTTAGAACGCTTCTGGGTACACGTGGAGGTGCTGGAGAGGCGAGTAGCTGGAGTGAGAATCTCTGTGCCCCTTCCCAAGTACCTTGCCCTATGCATCTCTTCTGTTTAAATGTTCATCTGTATGTATCCTTTATATCCTTTTATAATAAACCAGTACACATCAATAAATTGTTTTCCTGAGTTCTGTGTGCTGCTCTAGAAAATTAATTGAACCAGGAGAGGGTTGTTGGGACCTCTAGCTTCTAGCCAGTCGGAAGCACAGTTGACAGTCTGGACTTGTGACTTCCATCTGATGAGGATGAGAGTGAGGGTGGTCTTGTGGGACTGAGCCCTTAACCTGGAGATCTGGGGCTATTTCCAAGTAGATGGTGTCAGAATTGAGTCAAATTGTAGGACACTCAGCTGGTGTCATGCAGAATTGCTTGGTATGGCATAAACCCACATCCATGTGGTGAACAGAAGTGTCAGAAGTATTATGTGTAAAAATAAAGGAGAGACACACAAGAGGTAGGGACTGAGGTTTTGTCTAATTCAAGAGGGGAAAATTAGGTAGTGTTCTCTTTTTTTATGTTTTTTTATTTTTGAGAGAAAGAACATGCATGTGAGTGGGGGAGGGGCAGAGAAAGAGGGGGACCGAAGATCCGAAGCAGGCTCCCTGCTGTCACCAAGCCCAAGGTGGCCCTAGAACACAAGATCCTGAACCTGAGCCCAAGTTGGATACTGACTGAGCCACCCAGGCACACACACACCCCGCCTCCAGTAGTGTTTCTAATACATGTCCTAAGAAAATTTTTCTACCCCAAGGCTATTTAGCCCTGTTTTCTTCTAAAAGTTTCATAGTTTTAGCTTTATATTTATTTCTTTGATCCACTTAAATATATTTTTTATGTGTGGTATGAGTTATGTTCAAGATTTGCTTTTTTTCCATATGGATATTCAATTCTTAAAGCAACACTTATCTTAAAAATATACTTTCTTCATTAAATAACCTTGATACCTTTGTTAAGAAATCAATCCACTACATATGTGTAGGCCATTTTGGACTCTCTATTCTGTGTCAGTGGTCAGGATATCTTTCTTCTTTTTTTTTTTTTTTAATGTAATTGGTCTTGACAATGAACATGTTAAAATGACCCTCCTTTATTTGTATGCTCATCAATTCTACAAATATTTAAGAACCACCTTATATTCAAGGCATTATATCAGACTCTCTGAAGTATGTAAACCTGATTAAGATGATATCACAGTTCTTGAGAATGGTATACTTTTAGAACAGAGTCCAGAATACAGGTATTGATGAGTATATTTATGTGGGGTTGGGGCTGGTGGTGTCAGGAAATGGGTTTATGATCCATTGAAACTTTATTCACAATCTGGTATATGAGTACCTGAGTGCCTTTTGTTAGATTTTTAAAGAAGTGGGGGAAACTGTACCCAGAAGAACAACCTATCCTGAAATAAATCTACTGCAAAGCATCAAAAAAATGTTGCTGTCGGGGCGCCTGGGTGGCGCAGTCGGTTAAGCTCCGACTTCAGCCAGGTCACGATCTCGCGGTCCGGGAGTTCGAGCCCCGCGTCAGGCTCTGGGCTGATGGCTCAGAGCCTGGAGCTTGTTTCCGATTCTGTGTCTCCCTCTCTCTCTGCCCCTCCCCCGTTCATGCTCTGTCTCTCTCTGTCCCAAAAATAAATAGACGTTGAAAAAAAAAATTAAAAAAAAAAAATGTTGCTGTCATGTCTCTCAAGAAGCATAATGGCAGAATTAGGAAGAGCAGAATTATGAATGGCAGAAAACCAGTCAATGTGTTTTTTTTTCTTTAAAAAAATCAGTTCACTGACTAATATATATATATATGTGTATATATATATATATATATATATATATATATACACACACATATATATATATATATTTGCGATTTTATGGACTTTAAACAAAATTTTTTCACTTATAGACAGGTAATCTGATTTCATTTCTTTTAGATAATTCTATAGATGAGAAGTTTCTAGTCAATGTACACACTTACCTGTCTTCTCTGGCTCATGACATTTTTTCTGAGCTAATCTTATGTTGACATATTTCTGAAACATAAAAGGAAATCAACCTAAATTCTCATGTCAAAAACAAACCCACAATATGGGTACTTAATTGATGTCGAGAGAAAATTAGCAGTAACAAGTTCAACATTATTTACCTAAGAAACAAAAAGCATAGAAGCTACAGTGCAAGACAGCAATCTCTCTTTCATCTCATTGTGGTGCAGATCAAAACAGGGTATCATTAGGGACTAATTTGCCACAGGACACACATGAGTGGAACAAACACCTACATGCTTGTGGAAATATCTACATAAAAATACTAGTATGGGAGAGAATAGAAAGTTTATTCTATGAGAGAAAAATAATGTAGAATTAGGTAGTTATTCTGGCTTCTGTGCCTAAATGGTATTGACTATCCTCTGGTTAAAATCTCCTTTTCCATATTCTTCTCACGAGGCACTATTTCAGTTTTCTGACAATTACATTAAGCAGTATTATAAATCTTGTGTTTCCCTACCTGTTAAACTGGGTGCCATCCCTGTTCTACTGCCTCAAAATGATTTTCATCTTTCCACTAGTTAATGTATAGAATCTATATAATTTTGGAGTGTATCTGGCATGAGGAAGGTCCTAAACCATACCTTTGCAACTGAGATATCCTTCCTTGTCTATGGAGGAATTCTTAGAGATTACAAAGAAAATAAAATGTGTCTTCTGAGAACAAATATTACCTAATTTATGGGGACGTTTTCTTACTACTCTTCCTTCTTCTAATAACATTCCTCTTTCTACTTCTGCACCTTCTGATACCACGTGATGAGATGTATATCTGTTTTGAAGTGGCAAGACAGGATTTGGAAACATGATAATAATTTGGGCTGAAGTGAGAGGGCTCCTAATGTAGCAATTCAGTTTTGTTTCTGTGTTAATGAAGACTTTTGATATGGGTGTGAGCTCTCACTCTATGAACGTCCCTACATGAGGGTAATAATTACAATACTCCAAAATAACTACAATTGATTGTTTTGTGATGTCTATAAGTAGTCCCAAGGCTCCCAAGGGGCATTACAACCCTAAGTCCTGTGTTATTAAGAGAAATTAATCAAAACATTCACCCACGGTCAGTTCTGAATATAGTTAAACATTTTATTTCTCCCTAAATACATGAATAAGGTTTTTTTTTTTTTTGAGAAGAAAAAAATGCATATGCATATGACCTAAGTATATTCTATATATAGAAAAAACTTCACTGATTGAAACCACTGGGAAGAAACCATCATGATTAGTATAAAACCAAAGCAGTTATGTAATGTTTTAAAAAAAGTGAAGGTTAATGACTTTTAAGTAAATATAGTAACTTGAAGAAGTTTAACAAATTGTTGTCAAGCAGAATTCTTTGATGATCGGCCTAATGAATGGATAATAAATAGACTACTTTCAAAGGAGCACAGCAATTATATGTATGTTAATGGTACTTCTAAAGTCCTTTAAATCAGCCAGTCCTACAAAATAGGCTAAACATTTGCCCTACAATCTTAATTGTACAATTAATTTGCTTAGATATCATTTGATTTTAAATGCACACATAGCATAAAAGTGAATTCTGTATAATTTAAATAAATTCTCTACACCAATACCCAATAGTTCCAGGTTTCATAATGGTCAGAATTAAAGAGGTTCATGGTGATTCTGACTATTGTTGATATTTCCACATAAGTTGTATGAAGACAGTTTCTATAGATAGTTGTCAATCTGGAAAAGATGACAAAGTTTCACCCTTTCGGAGCTACCATTTCTTTGGAATACACATTTTTACATGTGGCAAAATAACAAATTAAATTGACAGATAAGATAGTAGAGTAGAATTCAGGTTTGGAAACAGGCAGACACCAGCATAGTACCAAGAAGCTCTGAGATCATAAGCCGGGTATTTGACTTCCATAAGCCTTAGTTTCCTCATCTACAATATGGAAACCACCATGCAGAAATGTTTACACAGGATGAAAAGAGATGATTATAAAGCTCCTAGCATGATAAGTAGCAGATAATAGATAGTAAATGATAGCTAGTGCTCTTAAATTTTTGGTTTTGTGGTTGTACTATGGAATAAGAAAAAACAAAAACAAACAAAAGAAAAAGAACTCTGATGCCAAAGTTCTTCCAGCCATGAAGCCATGAAGCCATGCCTTCCCAGCCATGCAGAGGCATTGAACACTTCTAACATGCAATTCTAACATTTGCTCTAAAATAGGAAAGAGATTATGCGGAATGTACAAATTTGTCAAGCCACGCACATGAATAAAAATGAAAATTTTATGCAAGTTATTAGAAAAATAATACATGAAATGGCTGAGAAACTGCAGAGTGACCAGGCCTGAACAAACTCCCCAACCTCGAAGCCTTTCAGATTTCAGAAGATAGTAACAAGCACTATCTTGTTGTCATCTTTATCTCTGAGCTGATTTACTCAAACAAAATTCACATCATTTGGCTACATGAATGTCTGAAATGAATAAAATTTATTAGCGCTGAGGAGAAATGCCATCTTTTTGTATATAAAATATAATATCCTCTCTTGACCAATAAAACACCAACCCAAGATAAATTTATTAGGAAACCACCATTTTAGCACATGCTATTTATCACGAGTTAGTTTATTCTCACATCATATCTCTCTGTGTTTAAATGTGATATAATAGAAAATGCTTTCATTAATCCCTTCTGACATACTCCAGTAAAATTCCCAAGGTCTTAGAAACACAGAGAGAAAAGTGGTAGTTTGGAACTCATTCTCAGATCTATCCTTGGATCATCCTTTAGAGATAATGTCAGGGAAATGGAACATTTGTGCAGGATAATGGTTACCTCCTGTTACAGTAATACTGAAATAGAGAATTTTTTCAAATCAAAAAAGGGAAAGCAGTGATGTTTATTTTCAAGGTGGAGATCATGTTTGTCTAGAATATTCTCTCTACCACTCACACTTCATTTCTTTTTCATAAATTCCATGGATAGTTGAACAAAAAAGTTTTCTCTTCCAACTTGATCTCTTGGAATCACCATTTGTTTGATTCATGAAGGAGTTAATCAAATTTGGTACAACACTGAGGAATATAATTACACCTGAAATTTACCTTAAGGCTTGGTCCACGGTTTAGACATATGTGATGATCTTTTTCATGTATCAGCCTGGCTAGGCTGCAGTCCCCAGTCATTCAGCCCCCACTCATTCAACTGAGCACTAATCCAGGGATTGCTGTAAAGGTATTCTGTAGATAGGATTACACTCTCTTAAGGGTGAACCTGACTCAATCAATTGAAAAGTCTTAAAAGCCAAGCTGAGGCCTCTCTGAAAAGGAAACAAATTGGGCCTGTGGACAGCACCTTCAACCTGTGCCTGAGAATTCCAGCCTGTTCTTGATGGCCTAACCTACTAATTTCCAACTTGCCCAGCCAGCCCACAGTCGTGTAAGCCAATTCATTGCAATAAATCTCTTAATATATATCTCCTACTGATTCTGCTTCTCTGATTGAACCCTGACTGATCCCATATCTTTTTTAAAAATCCCTATTTAAAAATCAACTTGAGGTTGGTCCAGTTTATTACACTAATATGGGGCCTGAAGTATAAAAAACCGCTTATTTAGCATACATTGAAAAAAAAATCTTAGAAATGATTGATTACCTGCAATCTGCTGAATATTTAAATCTATTAAATTCAGTATTTCTGAATCCAGCCAACTAATATATTTCTCTAATTATGGGAAAAATGTGACCTTATGAAGATAGATGAAACCTTCTTTTTTTAACCACGGTTATGTCTGTTAATGCCTAGGAGATAGTAACCTGATACATAAACTTTCTAACTATGTGGTTGTTATAACCCTCTGATTTGACCAAAATATTGAGGTTTAAGCTCAGACTCCATTATTTAATACCCTTTGGTAGCATGAATAGATCAGTTAATAAATGTGGGGTATATTTATAATTGTAAACTGAGAAAAGAAATTCAGGTGACCCATTGGCACTGACATACTAGGCTTCCTTTAGGCAGGACCGGTTCCAGTATTTACATATCATTCTAATTTCTGTAATTATTAGCTTGAAGCCAGAAGGGAATAGTAATCACTTAACAGTACAAGAGTTTTTGAATTTTTAAAAATCAACACTAAATTTCCATGGCTGATTTTCTTTCTGATTGTAGCAAGACATCCCCCCAAGAATGAAAGCGTATTACACTTCTCCTATCTGACAAAGCTCATCTGTCCACTATGGCCCCACAAGGTAAGCAGCTCTTTAGATGGTCCCATTAATACTGATGGTCTGTGTCTATGTAAACAAGTGTATTTTCCTTCGTTTTCACCCCTCATCTAGAATTTGGCCAGTGAACTTTTTTACTCTCTTTCATTTTGTTACTTAAATCTTGAGAACCTGGCTTGTTTGAATGTTGCACCTGCAGCTCCTTGAAAGCGAATGTTTCAAATGTTAAAGGAGATTGATGAAACTGGAATAGGCAATTCAGGCTTGAAAACATAAAAAAGAGGCCAAAGAAGTAGAGAGAATATGCCAATTGCCTTCCTACCTCATTAGTATTTCTTGTCTGTTGAAGGCAAATAGTAGCTAAACTCTGAAGCAAGGTGGAACAAGCAGAAAATTAGATTTCTGTTACTGTTTCTTCCATCAACACTAATTACATGTCGATTCAAAAATAAGACATATTTTAATTGGTCTTTAGAGACTATAAGGAAACTAAAGCATATTTACTTTTAATAAGTAATTTTAATTTTCTTACATTACAATTCATTGCAGAGACCAAAGCTTAGCTAACTTCGTTGAAATTCATAGATTTAGAGAAAGAGAGCCTCTTAAGCAAATATATACCTGTCAGAGAATATTGGGTTATAAGCAAAAGAAACACACACCATCATAAGCAAAAAGATGTCTTCATTATAAGGGTATTCAAATACATCAGGGATCCCAGGTACATCATAAAACCCAGAAGCAGAAGGAGTCCAGAGCCTAGCCAATCTCTGTCACCAGGTAGAGCTGATGGAATTACTATTCTGTCTTGCTCTACGTGTCTTCTTTCCTTCATCAGCAGAGCACCATTCCTTGTGTCTACATGTGTGACATGATCATCATTGTCTTGCTTTGCACAACCTTTCAGTTTAAAATGCCAACAGATTCTAGCCAGAATCTCTGAATCCCAATTTTAAATTGCTTTGTAAATAAATTATCTGATGGGCCCACTTTGGGTCCAAATCCACCTCTAGTTGAGTCCACTTCAATGTGTAGGTTTGGCTGGAAAGGGCAGGGGCCATGACTCAGGATTTTCCAAGAATAAACCACAGAAAAGAATGTGGAAAGAGTAGTTTTCAGAGAAAAACATGTGAGCTAGCTGGGTAACCCAAAAGATTCTATCCAATAGAAGTATGAATAAAACCATAATCACTGAATTTGGGAAACCATACGTCCTGCTCTCCTAAGAAATTTATAATTTACACCTGTTGCTCTAGCATAATGATAAATAATATTCTCTTTCACTCAATACTACCACAGTTTGGGTGATAAACATAGGTGTAGCAGATATTTACCAAATCAAATAAATCCCTCTTTATTAGAAGAGAATGATATTGTTGATAAACTGGTTAAGTAGACCGATATGTAACATGACTCCTTCCCATTGCAACTGTATTTAAATAAATCATTAAATACATAAAGTGATCTTATAGCAGTGACTTGAAAGTCAGTAGAGCTGCCATAAATGACACTGAGAAATATGTAAGAGTTACAGAAATATGAGGTTTCAGAGAGAAAATGGACTCCAACTATCAGAATACTTAGGAGAGAAATCTCACTGTGAAGAATCTGTTGACATCAAGGCCTGCTGTCCTTTCTGGGCCTGGGCATCCTGCAGAGGCTCTTGGGAGAAGTGGTCAAGCAGCTGGTGAGAAACATGAGCATGTTCACCTCTACTGAGTGGAGAAAAAATGTTTCAAATGCACTTATTTCACCTGATCCATTCATTTCTACAATGGTGTTTATGAGACTTTCTTATAAATTCACAGAGCTATTCAGTTCCCCCAATATATATGGGACTCGCAGGAGTTCTTTCTTGCATTTTTTCCTAATTACAGAATATACTCTGCCACCAATTGAATTGCTCACGTTAAGAAGTTCAACCATCTTCTTTACTGAAAGCAATCTTTCCTTCAAAAGGTATTGAGTCATCACGAATAACAGTGAAGTCGCAGCATTTAGTACTAAATGTTAAAGTGAGTAATTTGGGCTCAATTTGTTTTCAATACAAAGAAATAAAAAAATTGCACAAGTTCGCTACAAATTTACATTTTGATTCCAGCATAGATGTCAAATAAGAATTATTCTGGACCCCTTGAGCTGGGTGTCACTGCTGTCTGATGAGAAGAGAAGTCCTAGTAAGGTTTATGTTTGTGTGTACTTAGCAAACAGAAATAAACTTTCAATAATTAAAGGTAATGAATACATGCAGTCACTCTGAGACACACAGAGGGAAAGGAGGGAGAGAATCTTAAGCAGGCTCCATCTCATGATCTCCTGAAATCACTACCTGAGCCAAAATCAAGAGTTGGTCGCTTAACCAGAGCAGCCACCCAGATGTCCCAACTCTGCATTCTTAAGTCAGTTTAGACAAGAGATCCTAGGAGGACATTAGTACTGATTATCATAGCATAATTAGTCTTTGGGAAGTCCTAGGGAACTCGTCCTGACCATTGTCCTCAAAACTGTCTTATGTCATTATTTTCTTTCTCCTTTTATGTGCTCAGTCTCCAACTTTCTTCTGTCTTTGTTAGTCTCCTTGAGAGGAAACAAGGGGCTACATTTCCATGGTCAGAAGCCATAGACTTAGAAAGACTTCTCTACAACGTATGTGGATGAGAAAACTGCTAGAGTAGAAACATACCACACTTGGAAAGAGCTCTATGTGTGACTCAGAACTCTTGGCTCCAAGTGACATCAACTTAAATTGTTACATAGAAGAGAAAATATATTTGAAGGATTTATATGTAATATACTAGAGGTATGTTTTGTGACAGCACGGTTAGTTACCTCAACATCTACTGAAATCCAGGACTTAACTGCTGAAAAATTCTCATCTCTTTTGTCTCCACAGATCAACCTTATATTCTCATGTTGCAAACTGGTTTCCTTCATGTGCTAGAGAATATGATGACTGACAGTTCCCAAATATGACTTCCCACAGTGCTCATCACCTGAGAGGAACTGATTTATATTCTCTCCATCTTCCCAAGCTCAAATATTCCAAGGAGCAACTATGACTGGTCCTATTGTATCAGATACTTACCTTTGCACCATCAACAATGGCCTAATATGAAAGCTGCAAGATTGCAGCATCCACCATTTTGCCCACCATGATTGGGTTAGAAGATGAGACACTGGGAATATTTACTCAAAAAATGCTCTGCTGGTCTTTGGCAGGTGCACTGAACAAACACAATTATACAAGGCCCTATAGCACAGAAAAATTAAAAATAATCTTGAAATTCAAGTCAAAGTTAGAAAATAAGAGAGAACATATCACCAATTCCTGAGTGAAATGTGTGATAGAGCCTAATGCATTCATTCACTGGCCTGGAAAACTGGAGATAAGCATCTCTGGAGTCAGTAGGATGGAAGAATAGGTTAGCTTAGAGGTTTTGAAGATTCTCCAAGTGACAGACAATGTCAAAACAGACACTTAAGGCCCCACTCAGCACATGCATTCCTTGGTTTTTCCTATTAAAATCATTCTTGTGAACAAATGAATCAATAAGAAATGTATTTCAGGCATAAAGTGTTCTTCCGACATAAAAATTGATACTAGCCTATGTAGGTGCAAATACTTGAACATATAAATGGGAGGTACCATCCATGATCCTCTGCTCTCCAGGGCATCCCACCGTCATAAGTAGTTATTTGCAGGTTCTACAACAAAATTTATCTTAATATTCCTCTCTCCCCTTACTACCTCCAAGACTCTCTCTCTCTCTCCTCTTCCAGACAAACAGCATGTTTGTCTGAATTGCAAATGGTGGGATTTTAGGCACTGTAGGTGGTATATTATCAGGCATTTCAAATATTGAAGGATGGCCCTACTAATGAGGGATTCACAGGTTAAAAGAAAGAATCACTTTGAAGAAGCCCAGAGGAATTCCAGGCTTCAAAGCTGCATTTTTTCACTCTGGGTAAAATCATTAGCCCCCATGAACAGGAACTTAAAATTATAAGACACCAGGAGATAATGGAGATTTCTAATTTACTGAATTCAAATGGTCTAGGCTATTTCTATGGTATTATACTGCAGTTAATAAGGTGAAACAAAAGATCACTTAATCCATGAATTTCTAAAGGTCTCAAGTTAGCTAAGCCTCCTTTTTAACCATAACTTAGATATTTCAGGATCCCTGCTGAGAAATAGATAATGTCTGTGTCTTACTAAATATCTTAGAGTTATTGCTCAGATAGTAGGCATTTTGATATAAATATTCATTTTTTTAATCCATAAAGAGATATTCCTAATTATGTCAATTATTTAATTTGTTCCTAGAGTAGGTCAGAACACTTTCACAGGCTAGGTTTTTTTGATGCAAAAATATCCATTTCATACACACACACACACACACACACACACACACAAACACACACACACCACATACACACACACCATCAGGTAGCAATGTCTTTATGACATCTGTTGATATGGTAACCTCTGTCTGCTTCAGTTTTTTAGATTTCCTGTAGGACCCTTGGTATCATAAAACATCCTGTCAATATTAAGATTGTCCTTAGATGTTTAAATCCCTCACATAGGAAAGATAGATACGAGAGAGAGAGAACTATATATGTTTGCCTCCTTTTCATCAAAATCACAAGACTTCTTTGAAAGTCTGTGGTGTATGAGGAGGGCACCTTTTGGGATGAGCACTGGGTGCTGTATGGAAACCAATTTGACAATAAATTTCATATATAAATAAAAAAAAAAAAAAGAAAGTCTGTGGTGTAATTATATTCTTGTCCACTAAGAATTTGTCTAATGGTTGCAGTTATGGTGGAAATCCACCAGGTGGCAAATGGCAAAATTACATGAATCTAGACAACAAAAGGGTCTTCCTTCCTTTGAGAGCTTCTTTCTTTTCATTATAAAAATAAACATCAGCAAAAACAACTTAGCCTAGGACTGCCTGGATGGGTGGGACCGAAGGACGTTGGCTGGTCCTTGCAATGGTCAGACTTTGGCCCTAAACCATTCCAGGAATGTATTCCAAAGGTTCTCAGGTGAGGTCATCTCAGTAACATAAACCAGAGTTTTGAACAACTCCTTCATACAGAATGATTGGAAAGGGTATGGTGACAGCATCCAGAATGTTAGAAAATGACTTAAGTTGGTATCTGGAAGGCTCCAAAGAGTGGGTTAGGTAGTGAGGAAGAGGATATAGAAATCTCCAGCCCCTGGGAAAGCATTGCTTAAAATCTCTAGAAAAGATGTTTCCTCAAAAATCCCATTTCTGTGTTAAATCATTCTCATTTGAGCATCTATCTTCATAACTAATTTAAAATCTCTCTAATTACAGCTTAAGCCTCTATCCCTCCTCCTTTCCCCCATTTCCTTGAAGTCTTTGAAAAATAATCTCTTATTTATTTATTTTTTTTTAATGTTTATTTTTGAGAGAGAGAGAGAGACAGAACAAGAGCAGGGGAGGGACAGAGAGAGAGGGAGACACCAAATCCCAAGCAGGTCCAGGCTCTGAGCTGTCAGCACAGAGCCCAATGCAGGGCTCAAACTCACGAACTGCAAAATCTTGACCTAAGCCAAAGTAGGTCATTCAACCGACTGAGCCACCCAGGCGCCCCGAAAAATAATCTCTTTAAAAATTATTTACAAGCGGGGCTTCTAGGTGGCTCAGTGCGGCTCAAGTCATGATCTCATGGTTCCATGAGTTTGAGCCCCGCGTGGGTCTCTGTGCTGAAAGCTCAGAGCCTGGAGCCTGCTTCAGATCCTGCGTCTTCCTCTCTCTCTGCCCCTCCCCTGCTCACGCTCTGTCTCTGTCTCTCAAAAATAAATAAATGTTAAAAAATTATTCACAAGGATCCTGGTAGAACACCTAGCATGCCACTTTACATATCAGATGCATTAACTTAGTCATATTTTATGTATATAATTTTAGGGGCCAGAGAAATGATTCTACAGATCTATGTAAATCACTTATAATTTAAATCATAGTCTAAATAATTTTACTATTATTCAAGATTCTTTTTGAATATGTTTAATTTTAGCTTTAAAAAAACATTGGAGGGGTGTTTGGGTTGCTTAGTCAGTTGAGCGTCCTACTCTTGCTTTCAGATTAGCATGATCCCAGGGTTGTGGGACCAAGCCCCACATCAGGCTCCACGCTGAGCATGGAGTCTACTTAAGATTCTCTCTCTCCCTTCCTCTACCTCTCTCCCTGGCTTGCACTATCTTTCTCTCTGTCTCTCTGAAAAAAAAATAATTAAATTGGAAAATAAAAGCATATTGTATTTTGTTTAAATAACAGAAAGACGAAAAACAGAGGAACTATTCTAACTCTATTCATCATAAATGTAAAAGTAGGTTTTAAGATTTCCTTAATTAAGCAAATAATTCCCAAGCTGGGTTATTCAGACTAGGAGTAAATTACAAAAGTGGTAACATGAGTCAGTGAATCTATTTTCATTATTTGAAAAAGTAGAACAGAAATCGAGCAGTTACCCAAAATAAGCCTCTGTCAGATAAACTGTTAAATTTTTCTGTTTTGTAATAGAATTACATCAGCTCCATTCAATGTGAAATATTTGCAGTGATGCTATGAGTTAGAACATCCTCATTTTATGGGTGTAATACCTGAAACTTGATTGTCCTTTATTATTTGCATATGATTTTAATACTCTTGATCCAAATATTTAAGCCTTAATACTATATGTATTTTTTTGGAAAAATGACTCAGAAGCTTTTTGACAATTGTATATGAATTTAAACAGATTTTGCAGTTTTCATTTTTTTCACTGAGTAAATACAGAGGGGTTCCAAATTTCACTACATAAAATACATATAAGTAACATTTTAAAATCAATACTTAATTTGGAAAAGTTTAGAAAACTCTGCCATAGGCAGTAAAGATATAGGGCTAGGTGAAGAGATGTTGATTGGTATGGACTTTCACCAAATCCCAAAGTTTACTGGGCAGGTTAAAACTAATCTGGCTCTCCATTTTACCTTTCCTGTTTTATAAGAAGAGAAACCATGGAGCCTCAAAATAAGAGACTCAAAATAGTAAAAGGCTAACTTGTATGTTGGATATCATAGAAAAAAAATGGCTTACTTTTTTTCTCATTCTCTTGAGCTTTTTATTTTTTTGTTCTTATTTTGAAGATATTTTCTCAAACTCATCTTCCACATTTTTAAAAAATTTTCTGCTAGAACTTTTTAATTGGAAAATATCTTATTAATTCCTGCAAGTTCACTTTTTATATTATAATAGAATACCTTTATATAACTATTATGGTCAAGAAGTAGATCATTATCAGCACCTCAAAACCCCCACTTTGCCTGTTTGCAATCACTATACCTTTTCTTTTTGTCTGGAGGAAATCACTACTTAGTTTTTTAACAGTGTTGATTACTTTTGCTTAAAAAAAATCTGTGTATAATGGAATCATGCAGTAGGTATTATTTTATGTCCAGCTTTTCTCTCAATTTGTAGTATTTATCCACACTATATCATATAACTATAGTTCTTCATTTAATTACTCAATAGTATTTAATTCTATTGCTAATTTGCATTTGGTTTCTAGTGTGGAGGTTTTATGAATAATGCAAATGTGAACATTTTTATACCAAATGTTGGTGTGTATAAGCATGCATTTCTGTGGCTATATATCCAGAGTAAAAATAATTGATTACTGGATATGCAAATGTTCAACCTCAGTAAAGAGAGATTAAGACTTTTCCAAAGTTGTAGTTTTACAAGCTATTTATAAGAGTTCTAAATTTTCTACATCCTCAACAAATTTGGCATTAAAAGTCTTTATGTGACTTTGATTTATATTTTCTTTATTGTTAATAATTTGGAAACTTTTTAATATATTTATTAGCCATTTTGATATCTTCTTTTGTGAAATATTTTCCAAGTTCCATGTCCATTTCTCTACTAGGTTAAAAGCAGTTAGGAAATATGCCCCCTTTTTTCTACTCCCTGGAAGTGTTTGTATTAATTTGATACTTATGATGAAGCCACTTTATGCTTTGTTTTTAAGCTATAGACATAATTTCTTAAAGAACTAGAACCTCATATAAATTTTGATTTCTTCTCGCTTAAGTTTTGGTAAGGTGTGTGTGTATGTGTGTGTGTGTCCACTTCTATATTTTCAATTTTATTTATAATATTTAATGTATTCAAAATCTGTGCAGTTGGTATTATATTCTCTACTTCATAAGTGTTACTGATTTTGTGTGTGTGTTTCTCTTTTTCCCCCTCAGTAAGGTTTCATGGATGGTATTAATTTGGTTTTTCTTCCTAAGAATTAATTTTCAGTTTTGTATACCCTATTGTAGGTTTGTGTTTTGTTACTAACATCTGCTGTATTTACATTATGTTGTCTTCTCTTTTCTATTGGTTTTATTTTTCTAACTTACTGAAATGAAAAATTAGATCAGTGATCTCCAGCTTTTTTTTTAATATCTGCATTTGTTATAAATTCCCTCTAGCCTTGGCTTTTGCTCTATCCCCCCGCCCAAGTTTCAATATATAGTATTTTTATTATAACCAAATGACAAATATTTTGTTTTCGTTTTTATTTTTTTATTCACACATGAATTATCTAGAAGTAACCTTAAATTTCAAACTCATGAAGTTTTTATAGTTTTTTGTTATTAATTTCCATTTCAATTTTGGTATGTTCAAGGAGTATACTACTCTGTATGGTTTTAATCCTTTGAAACTTGCCGCGAGAGCCCAGTCTCTGGTTAATTTTGTAAATGCTCCTTGTGTGCTTAGGACCAATATGTATTCTGCTGTTACTGTTTGTTAATGATGTCATACAAATTTACATCTTTAAGAACTGTTTTGTCCATTTGCTCTTTCATGTACTAAGTAAAATGGGCTAACATTTCCCACTATTTCTCCTCTTAGTTCTCTGTTTTGTAATGGTGTTACGCTTTCCTCATGGAATAAGCCTTTTATCATTATGAAATATTCCTCTAACTTCAAATGTTTTTGCCTTCAAGCCCGCTGATATTTGTCTGATATTAATAGAGCTGCAGCTTTATTTTATTTTTTTTTTATTTTTTTTTTCAACGTTTATTTATTTTTGGGACAGAGAGAGACAGAGCATGAACGGGGCAGGGGCAGAGAGAGAGGGAGACACAGAATCGGAAACAGGCTCCAGGCTCTGAGCCATCAGCCCAGAGCCCGACGCGGGGCTCGAACTCACGGACCGCGAGATCGTGACCTGGCTGAAGTCGGACGCTTAACCGACTGCGCCACCCAGGCGCCCCTGCAGCTTTATTTTGGATAGTGTTTGATATAATATTTTTCATGTACTTAATTACAATTTTTCTATATGCTTATATTTAAAGTGTGGCTCTTAGAGTCAGAATATAGTTGGATCTTCTTATTTTGTAATCTTCTCTAACACTCAAACTTTTAATTGGAGTAGTTATTCTATTCATATATAATGTAATGTAGTTAAAGATATGTTTGTATAAGAGACTCTTAAAACAGAATAAACTGAGGGTTGATGGGGGAGAGGAGAGAGGGGAAAATGGGTGATGGGCACTGAGGAGGGCACCTGTTGGGATGAGCACTGGGTGTTGTATGGAAACCAATTTGACAATAAATTTCATATTAAAACAAAAAAAGACAAGTTTGAATTTCAAAAAAAGAACCAAATATAATTTTATTGTGATTCAAAATATTTTAAATATTGTGGCTTCATTTTAAATAAAATTTATAAATAAAAAGAAAGATATGTTTGTGATTAAGACTTCCATCTTACTATTTGCTTCTCATTTACTTGATAACATTATGGTCTTTTTGTTGTTGTTGTTCCCTTTGGATTTGGTTTCCTCTTTTTCCATTTTTTCTCACTTTACTAGTTTGGTAGTATTTTTTTAAATCTATTCTCTTAATGTTTACTCCAGATTTTTCTAAATGCCATTTTGATGTATCAAATGTGATATAAATTAGTACTTTTGCCACTTGCCAAACAATGCATAGATATTAGAACATTTAATTCCAAGTATCTCTATCTTGAATCATATGCTTTTGTTGTAGTTTCATTCTAAACACATTAAACCCATAAAATATGATGATGATGACGTTATATCATTTATTTACTGTAACTAATTTATTAGCTTGTTCTACTGCTCACTTTCTTGTTTTTAAGCTTCAAACTTCCTTTTTTAACTGGTTTATTGGCAAAAAAAATTCTCTTACTTTTTGTTTAACAAATTATGCCTCATTTTATCTTTATTCTAGAAGAAAGACCAGCATTCTTCTATAAAGAGCCAAATAGAATTCTTGTTTTAGGTTTGAGTTATAATATCCCATATCTTCAATACTCTTTTTGTAGTGTGAAAACATTCATAGATAATAGATTAATGAATGAGCTTGGCTGTTAATAGCAACAACAAACTTTGCTTAAAAAGAAGAACAATAAGCTGGAAATCCCCCACTTACCACTTTGTTAGAATAATAAATTTACCCAATTTTAGGTTAGAGGTGGTTTTTGTTTTTTTTGTGTGTGTTTTTGTTTATTTTGTTTTGTTGTGTGTGTGTGTGTGTGTGTGAGCACTTTAAAAATACCGTTCTATTGTCTTCAAGCTTACACTGTTTCTTTTGAGAAGTAGCTATTAGTCTCACCACTATTTCTTTTAAGGTAAGCTTTTTTCTTTTTTCTCTCTAGCTGCTGTTAGACCTCCACCACATTGATTTCTGCAATTTTACTATCATTTTTCTTTTTGTCTTATTTTCTTCTTCAACTATTTGGAGTATGTAGTTATTCTGAAGTTTATGATTTGATATCATTTTGTCATTTTGGAACATTTTTAGCCATTACCTCTTCAAGTAACAACTCTGCTCTTTATCTCTCTCTCCTTTTCTTCTTAGACTCCTCTTAACCACATGTTAGACCTTTCTACTATGTCATACATCTTATACGCATTTGTATCTATTGTCCGCCAATTGTTTTTGAGTCTTAATCATGTCCTCAGCTGTGTTTATTTTATTGTTGAATCCATTCTATGAGTTCTCAATTTCAGTTATTTCATTTCTCAGCTCTATAACTCTTTTATATAACTTACCATTCTCAACCTAAAATTCTCAATCTATATCCTATTTTTCTGCAACATTTATTTTTTGGAACATATTTTAAAACTGATTTATTATTATTCTATTATATTTTTTGCAGGTCTGTTTATATTGTCATTATTTGCTCTTGATTTTGCACCATTTAACCTTGTCTCTTTCTGCAGTTCAGGAAACTTTATATTTATTTTTTAAAGCATTAATTTGAGGCTGTGAATGATCATATTATCCTCCTGATAGAATTTATGTTTGCTTCAAGAAAGCTAGGCTAATGGCAGGAGCTATGACAGATCAACTTAATCCAATCGGGGTAGAGATGGTTTGAAGCTGGAGTTTAGTCTATTTGAGAACTAGTCTATTTCTACTTTACCCTTCTTTTTTTTTTTTTTTTTAATTTTTAATCTTTATTTATTTTTGAGAGAGACAGAGTGTGAATGGGGGAGGGGCAAAGAGAGGGAGACACAGAATCTGAAGCAGGATCCAGGCTCCAAGCTGCCAGTGCAGAGCCCAATCTCACCAACTGTGAGATCATGACCTGAGCCAAAGTCAGACCCTCAACAGACTGAGACTCACCCAGTACCCCATCTACTTTACCCTTATTTATAAGATACAGCCACTTAGGGTCCAAACCCAAGCCTCAAAAATTTATTACCTTTCTTCGTGGACCTTTAACTCTACATTTTGTTCTAGCATGGATATATTGGAAAGTCTCCTTAATTTGTCAGCCACTTTTTCCATAATTCACAAATACTTTTAGAGCAGAGGTCAGGCCACTATGGTCCAGGAGTCATATCTGCTTTTGTAAATGAAATTTTATTGAAGCATAATAATGCCTATTTATTTACATATGGCTGTTTTTATGCTGCAAGAGCAGAGTTGATTAGTTGAAGCAGTGACCATATAAACCACAAAACCAAAAATATTTACTATCTGGACCTTTACAGAAAAAGGTAGCCAACTTCTGTTCTAGAGGAAACAGGACCCAAAATGCTGAAAACCTCCTTATATTAGATTTTTGACCCATAATATCTTATTATCTTAGGGGTCTCTCATGCATTCAAATAGAATTTTAAAAACATTTTTCCTGGCTTTTGCAGTTGTATTAAGTGAAAGACATGTAGCCCATCACTACTAGAAATAGGAAACCTTCGAATCTGTATTTAAGTTTAGTGCATTAAAAACCTCAGCAGAGGGGTGCCTGGGTAGCTTAGTCAGTTAAGTGCCTACTCTTAATTTTAGCTTAGGTCATGATCTCTCAGTTCATGAGTTCAAGCCACTATGTTGATGGACTCTGTAATGCCAGTGTGGAGCCTGCTTGGGATTCTCTCTCTCTCTCTCTCTCTCTCTCTCTCAATAAATAAATAAATAAACAAACAAACAAACTTAAAAAAGAGAAAATGAACCTTAGTGGAAACTCTGTATATGCAAATGTGAAAGAGGGGGCTATTTCTCAGGAAAAAATATCTGGCTGGGATATTTTATTATTAAATACCCAAACTGTTTAGAGAGCTTCTCTTTTGGACTTACAAGTTTTCCCAGAAAGTCATAATCTATATTCTGTTATGGGAGCTGAGTTGGAGGAAGCTGGGGGATAGTGAGGAGTTCTAAAAGCCCACATATCAATATCCAACTATTGTTCTACCATGCTTCCTATCTACTCCAAGCCCAGAACCCCTAAGGTGCACTCTCTTTACAAAGCAAACTTCTATTTCTGTTGACAGGTTAGTTGCCTGGGAGAAATGAAGATATCTAAAGACTTAATGGTTCCTACTGAGACTTAGAATCTCCTGTTTTTAATCCCATCCTACACTGCCAACTTTACAGGTTACTGCTATGTTGAATTCCTTAGCTTTTCTGAGGTTCCATTGGCAGTTAGATATGAACTTTCTTCACTACTCTCTCATGTGAGTTACCTTGATACTTGTCCATTTGCATTCCCAATATAAAAAATTTTACTGGAATATTTGATCTAGTACTGTCACTTGTTTCATTTTCTAGCTCCCCTTGGAATTTATGCCTGTTTTTTTAAATTATTATTTTAGTGAGTTTCTTGAGTAAGCAAACATTAAAACATATGTTCATTTAATCATGTTTGACTAGAAGTACTTAAATCTTTCCTATGAGAGCTGCATGTCTTAGACTATATCATCATAATTTCATTAGGCATAAACTGTTAATTGTTTCTGTAATAGAAATAGTAATAAAGCAAACTGTACTACTTCATAGTCATAATAATTGATGTGTGTAAAAAATCATGTAAATACATTTTTACCTGATATATTTTAGGGAACTCGTAATAAAATGACTCCCTTTGGATTTTGTTCCTTTAACCTGGTATATTAGGTTTTTATTGTTGCACAATACATTACCATAAACTTAGCAACTTAAAACAACACACATTTATTAATTCACAGTTGCTGCGGATCAGATATTTGAGCATGTTTAGTTGAGTCCTCTACCTGAGGATCTCACTAAGCTACAATTCACGTGTCTTCTGGGGCTGCAGTTTCATCAGAGACTCAACTGGGGAAGGTTATACCTCCAAACTCCCACAGGTTTGTGGCAAAATTCATTTCCTTGAGGTCATATAACTGAGGGCTTTAATTTCTTGCTGGATGTCTCTTTTAGCTTATAGAGAATTCTGAAGTTTTTGCTACAAAGGCTTCTCCAATATGGCCACTTACTTCATGACAGCTTCTTCAAAGTGAGTGAAAGGAGATTGCTGTTGTGGGTCTTCTAGAAAGATGGAGTTTTATGTAATGTAACAATCATGGAAGTGACATCCATAACCTTTGCTATTCTATTGTTTAAAATCAAGTCATAAGGGAGGAGATCGTACAGGGCATGAATACTAAGAAGTGATGGTCATGGGGCCCACCTTAAAGTCTGTCCACCATACCAAGGTTGTAGTAATGACAATAATGATGGATTATTATTACATAGTTCTTACAGTGCTTTATGTTTCTAAAATTTCTTCACATACACGTTTGTTTCTATGAATACATATATTAGAGGAGCCAACACAAGCTAAAGTTATGTTTAGTCTAGGACTCAGGAAGTTCTGAGTATACTCAGAGAATTAGCAGGACAGAACCTTCAAGGGGCCATTTATATGAAGGATGAAGGAGCCTTCTGAGTTTGGCCCAAGGACAACTAGACAGCACTGATGAGATGGCATGATTTTTAAAATTTTTTTTTTCTCAACGTTTTTATTTATTTTTGGGACAGAGAGAGACAGAGCATGAACGGGGGAGGGGCAGAGAGAGAGGGAGACACAGAATCGGAAACAGGCTCCAGGCTCTGAGCCATCAGCCCAGAGCCCGACGCGGGGCTCGAACTCACAGACCGCGAGATCGTGACCTGGCTGAAGCCTGACGCTTAACCGACTGCGCCACCCAGGCGCCCCAAGATGGCATGATTTTTAAAAATACCATAGCAGGGCGCCTGGGTGGCTCAGTTGATTAAGCACTGGACTTCAGCTCAGATCATGATCTTGCGGTCCGTGGGTTCCAGCCCCACATCAGGCTCAGAGCCTGGAGCCTGCTTCATATTCTGGGTCTCCCTCTCTCTCTTCCCTTCCCCTGTTCATGCTCTGCTTCTCTCTCTCTCTCAAAAATAAATAAATATCTGTTTAAATTTTTAATAAAAAATAAAAATGCCATAACAATGTCATTCAAACTAATCCATTGCTTCAGAACCTAATAAAAGTCTTAAGGAATCTCAGTAAAAGAGTGAAGAAAAAATGAAAGCTATTTTTTTAAATCTCTATGGGACATTTAGAATGTGAAGCATCAGCAATGACAATAATAGAAGCGCCAATAAAGGTGCCACTGGAACAAGATCATTAGACTGGTGACTACACTGAGAGCCACCAGTGGCACCTCCACATTAGGGATGAGGGCCTTTGGACAGACATTTTTTCCCTTGGTCTTAGGTGTAATCAGCGCCCATGTAGACATCAAACACCAACCAGGATAAGAGCTTGATTATTGTGGACTCATGTTTCACTCACTACTGTTTAGCCTGGACATTTATCAAAAACAAAACAACCTAAGAGGAGAAAAAAGTGACAGATGATTCAGAGTTAAACCTGGGAACTAATTATTGGTGCACAACTCAAATATTACAGAATATTCTCAGAATACTCTCTGGAAGGACCTCAAGGCAAATTATAGTTCTCAAAGCATGGTAGTGAAGTAGGAAAATATGGATTTAATATCTTATTCTTATATTTCCAGTTGATATTTCTTGGGAAAGAATATGTTATGTACATTATCTTAATTACTGCTTTCTATTATACTCTAAGGTAAATATTTTCACTCCCATTATCATTTGACAGATAAGAAAACTATCTCAAACAGGACAAGGAACATGTTCATTGAAGCACAGCTATTAAGTGGCTGATCAAATAAGTCCTATCAGTAAATGACTCATCCCTTGATGAGTGGGACTAAACTCAGGATCATTGTCAAATGTAGCCCAGAACCAGTATTAAGTAAAGCTGTAAAGGAAGTGTAGTGAGTGACAACCTCTACTCTCCTGGCCTAAAATTTCATTTCCCCCCTTTTTTTTAATTACACAATTCTTAGCTATCCCCATTTCTTGTCTAAAGTAGAAACAACTCCTCTCTTAAAGGCTTCTCAAGTATTACATAGCAGAGTTCATTTTTCTTTTCTTCAGAGAAAGCATCTTGAAAATATTAAATTGTCAAGTCCATTAAAAGCTTGATCCTCACAATAATCCTTTAAAATTGGAAGCAAGGAGACCATAAGTACATTTTATATAGGAAGAAAGTAATGTTCAGAGAATTTGTCCAGGAGAGCATGGTTTAGGCCAATGGCTTTCAAACCTCAGAGTGCAGCAAGATCACTCAAAGTAGTCTGGGATGAGGCCCAGAAACTTGCATTTCAAATGTGATTCCAGGTGATGCTGGTGCTAGCTCATATTTAAATCTATTTAGCTTTTTTTCATACGTCCTTGGGGATAAAGAAAATCTTTAGAAAATGAGATTCAAGAGTTTCTGGTTTCAATATAAGCATTCTATCTGAGAAAGTGACAAAGGCATTTATGAATCTTCTGTCTTCATATGTGCATAGATTAATTCATCAAATTATCTGCTTGTCATCTTGGAAAGCACAACGAAACTTTTTCTTAGAAGATGTACTGGACAGGTAGCTTTTAGTGAGAAGAAAGCATCTTATCTAAAAACTACAAGGAAGATGGGATGTGTAAAAATAAGCAAAAACCAACCAAACGAGAACAAACAGAGGCTATTTATTAAGAGACTGCTCTCACAAGAGAGTCAGTCACTACCACTTGTGTTTGGCAGAAACTGAAAGGCAGACAAGGCAGTGGGAAAGCTTTTTAGTGGACAGAAGAGAAGATGTGTAGGAAGGCTCTGATCCAGGTCACTGGCATGCATTGCTGAAGTCACTGGAAGTGGGCTAACTAGAAATGACACATCTCATGTGATTGATTTGGGGAGCATATCTAACTTTCTCTGGTTGGTTCTGAATTAGAAGCAACGATAAAAGATAGGGAAGCTGATAGTCATTGACCAACTCATAACCATTTGGGGCCAACTGCTGAAGAGGTTTTAACTGACACCTTGTGAGGTTGTGGGTCACAGTTCTATTGATTATATATGAACTAGCCATGTCTATTTATAACTCAATTTCTCAGGAGCTTACAAGGGTGTCAGTCAGAGCAGGCAGTCTCTGGCTTTAGGGCTAAATAATCTACCAGATATACTGTATCTAACGTCAAGGGTCCATGATACTTTAAGGAGCATACAAAAATGTTTTAATTTCTTTTGAAATCAGAAAAAAAGGAGCTTTTGAATAATTTTAATGTATAATATCAATACATTTGTCTTTATGCTAACTCAGTGCTCTAAGAATGTAAATGTTGAATATGGTAAAGATGGTACAGGCAGAAATAAGAACAAAGCTTGGAAGAAGTTGATTGTACTAACAGGTCCCGGGTTGGGGGGGGGGTCCCTTCGTACTATGAAGGGTCAAAGGGGAAAGCAGCAGTGTTGGTCAGGAAGCAGAAAGGAGCAAGGAGAAAGTCTGAGCCAGTGCCTTTACTGGGGTTTCTGAAGGGGGGAAAAAAGGCAAGGCAAGGCAAGGCAGGGTGAACAGTTTAGGATTGGCCTGTTTGAAATTCTGGCAGGCTTTGGGCTGTAGGGGTGGTCTCTAGTTGCCTGATCCCCGGCCCTTGGGTGATTTAAGACTAGAGAAATGTTGGCTTGGTGTATGAAAGTTAGATAAGGAAGTAGTTGGGTGTAGAGATTTGGGATTGGCCGGTTTGTTGCTATTAGTGTTTTAGGAATCGGCTGGCTCTGGGAGAAGCAGTGTCTCTTTGGGTCTGTAAGTCTCCCAAATGCCAGAGCACCAAGAGTAAATAAGAAAGGGTAGTTAATATAATACACATCTCACTTTATTGCACTTTGCCTTATTGTGCTTTTCGGATATTACATTTTCTACAAATTGAAGGTTTGTGGCAACCTTGCATCTAGCAAGCATTAGCACTATTTTTCCAACATCATTTGCTCACTTTGTGTCTCTGTGTCACATTTTCGTAATTCTCATAATACATCAAATTTTTCATTATTATTTTATTTGTTATGGTGGATCTGTGATCAGTGATTATGTCTCACTGAAAGCTCAGATGATGGCTAGCGCTTTATAGCAATATTTTTAAATTCAAGTTTGCACATTGTATTTTAGACATAATGCTATCACACACTTAATGGACCATATGATAGTATAAACATGACTTTCACAAGCACTGGAAAACCAAAACATTCATTTGACTCACTTTATTGAGATATTTGCTTCGCTGCAGTGATCTGGAACTGAACCCCTGTATCTGAGGTGTGCTTATATTGGCTCTGTGATGAATGGATGCCAAATAGGTAAGTACAGAATCTGTGAAAACACAGAACATGCATGAATGAAATATAATTTTTGATATTTTTGGGTGGAAGAAGAGGTCCATTAAATCATAATGCAGCCTGTTTGAACTGCATGATCTAGGTGAGACTTCAGTTGATTGAAGGGTTTGAAGGAAGGAAGAAAAACACCGAAGTAGGTAGTATGAAATGAACTGCCATCACAACTTCTGAAAATGCCCTACTGGGCACATAAAACCAGCTTCCTCATTTTTTTGCTTACTTCCTCCTTGTACGTATTCCAGAAAATTGGCTTTAGTGTGTAGACACTTAATGATTTTCTGGCTTCTACATAGTTCTCCCGGTTCTCAAACTTCTTTCTTAAAACCCACCTTGTTATTTGTCTTGACATCATTGGCTTGGTCGCTCAGGTATTCTCTGGGCCACATGGTAGATACTAAGAATAAGAAGAGTTTGAGTTTGTTGGTTTTGTTCAAAAAAAAAAAAAAACAACAACTTGTGGTGCCTGGGGTGGCTCCGTCAGTTAAGTGTTCAACTTCGACTCAAGTCATGATCTCACATTTCACAAGTTTCACAACAGAAGCAGTAAAGAAGAGAAAAGAATGTTAATTACTTCTTTTTGATGAGTTATTAGAAAAGGTTCAAGAAGTATAAGTAGCCAGGGGCTCCTGGGTGGCTCAGTAGGTTTAAGTGTCCCATTTTTTATTTCGGCTCAGGTGATGACATCACAGTTCACAAGATCAAGCCCTGTGTTGGGCTCTGTGCTGAGTTTCTAGGTTGAGGGGCAAATACAGTGAATGGGAAAAAGGGATGGTTCCAGAGGGAGGAAATAACCAATGGAGTGAAGTCCAACTTCAATAAATTCCAGATATTCTAGTCATTGAAGACAGAGCCTTAAAGACACTACTGATATTTCAGAAACTAAAATACACCAAATTAAAGAGGAAATTTGTGCATTTTGAGATTGAGTAGGTAGAGATATTGCGTATTTTTTAACACCACAAAAATGCAGACAAACAAGTCTGGAGCATTTTTATAAGGTATTATTTGAGAAAAAAGAATAGGAAAGTTGTTTTTTTTTTTTTTAATCCACAACTATGATTTATGTAGGAATATTTTCTATATATAATGAGTCTGACAATATGTCCATAATATTTTCTTTTAAGAACTTTTTGGATTTCTTTTTTTTACTAGGAAACTTTTAACTTTGAAACGGCAAGTAGTATTTTTCTCCTTGAAACCTCTGCAGTGCCAGCAATGCATTGAAGTTTGATTAAAAGGACAGTTAATGCAAACATAAATCCCTTAAAATATTTAGAGCACACAAGTCTCAACCCATCTTGTATTTATAAGACAACATTTTAAAATGAATACCTCTTAAGAAAGGAGGCTATTAGGTTGAGCAATGCCTTCTCTTCCCAATGGAGAATTAGACAAGCTGAATATATAAATCTGCTTTATGTTACTGTATCAATGGTTGATGTTCAATGGACTTTTGGTATTAGGACTATAAATATCTGACAACGGAATAAACATCATGTGGAGGGAAATTGACTGTAACTGAGGAAGGTGCTCTAAATGGGCCTCCATGGAATTATCTGCTCAATCTTTGAGACTTTTGTTTTGGCTTTGTGACTTTTGAGTGTGTAATGATTTTTCTCATGCAGTGCTGGTTTGGAAGGACTTCAGGGGTGAAGCCTGTGTTCTCATCTTCTTCACTGATAGTTATCAAGCCTGCTGTTAAAGCTCATGTGTGACATCCATCCAGAAATCTACTTAAAAATGTTAAGCCATCAATAGCGAGGATGGTATTTATAACCTTCCAACTTCCCCAATAAAATTTTACCCCATGTCCTCTTATTGTTTTTTTGGAGGTTATAGATAACAACTGATCACAATATACAAGCTCCCTCTTCTCCTCCTTTCTTTTTTCTATCTCTGTCACTACCCTTGACTTGATTCACCACCCCTCACCACCACTGAGGCTGAAATGTAAATCCTCACTGCAGTTCTCATGGTGAATGACTATGGGTGCTGAGGATTACTTGCACTTTGTTGTTGTCGTTTTTTCATCCTTTCCTAACCAGGAGCACTATTTTATAATCTATTTGAAAAGTCATGGAAGCCATTAAACAGTCACTGAATATACAAGTGATCAAGTGTTATGCCATGAACCTCAGATGATGGCTGTTGGGGAGAAGGTGGTGAAAAAAGGTAGACAAGAAGTTTTATGGAGGTAATACACCTTGTGCAGGTACTGGGAAAAGGAGTAGGTAGATGGATGGCAGAGGGCATAAGACCAAATACATTAAGGACTGTTTCTTCCCTTTAGATAGTTGGCTGATTGAAATTGCCCTACTGCCATGATAAGGCAATGAAGAATATCATCTTACAGTGGCTTGCTTTTAGAGAGGCAAGCATTGTTTAAAGGCAGAGGATCTAAACTGAGGACCATGTGCTGGGCTGAAATATGTCTATGAAATTCCTAAAATGTTACGCAAAATTTTTTTAAATAATTTTTTTTACCCCATGGAAAGATGTTTCTGACAGAATACTATTCAGGAAAGTCTGGTCTAATTCCATTCTACACCAGTGTCTCTCCTTTATAAAAGTTTAGGGAGCCAAGATCGCAATGAGTGAAATTGTATATCTGTTGTCAAAGCTAGTGAGTAACTGTTCTTGCATTATTTCTAGAGTCCTGTGGTCTCTTTGGTGCTCTGTAGCCTCATATTCACAACTTCCTTTGGTGGAACATTTGCTGTTGGTCATTTTATTAGTTTCTTAGGACTGCTGTAACAAAATACCACAAGCTTGGTCAGTTAAAACATGAGAATTATTTTTCCACAGTTCTGGAGCCCAAAAGTCTGAAATCAAGGTGTTAACAGGGCTATGCTTCCTTTGAGACTTTTGGTAGAATCCTTCTTTGCTCATCTTAGCTTCTGGGGGTGACCATCAATCTTTGACATTTTTGGCTTCAATTAGAGCTCTCCCTCTTTCAATACATGGCATCTTCCCTATGTGTCTCTGTCTTCACAGGACATTTTTCTCTTCTTATATGGATGATACTTTTATTGGATTAGGACCCACTCATAATCTGATCTTAACTTGATTACATATGCAAAGACTATTTCCAAATAAGGTCACATTCACAGGTACTGAGGTTTGGGACATCAACTCATCATTTTGGGTACACAATTCAACTCATAAGAGTAATCTAGATTCTTCTCTATTTTCCTCCCTAAAACAATTGTTCCTCTTTAACTTTGTAAAACTATTATTCCAAAAATAATTGACTCCATCCTATTTAAACTTTATCAGTTGAGTTTCAGGTCAATCATTTTGCTAAGTCATCAGCAAATTTTCCTAAATTCTAAGTGACTGTGATGTGACATTGTTCTAAAATTTGAACTTTAGCCACACTTAGAGAGCTTCTCAATGGGTTCTGGTATATTGACTCTGAATCATTGATAAGTAGTCTCTGGGACCTCCAAACATCTGACATCTGACATAAATAAACAACAATATTTTTTCTGGCTTGTTTATGAGCATATGTTGGGGAGCAAAGTCAAAGCCTTCCTGAAAGAAAGATATATTATACCTATTGCTTTTTCCATCTACAAAGCTGGTCCCTCCATCATAAAAGAAAATTAGATTGGTCTGACATTTCTCCTTCCTAAGGCTGTGCTGACTATAATCCATTCAATCCTCTTTGCTAGTTTGGGAATCCAAAAAATAAGAACACACATAGACACAATATTTTGTTTAAAGTGTAAAACTTCCCAAATTTTATGTGCTATTTCCTTATTAGATAGCTATTTTGACCTTCTTAAGTAAATGGGTATTTGGGGCCTCTTTGGCCTTGATAAGAAACTTCACAATTCTTATGGGAAATTGCAAACTTCTGACCACCTTGACCCACAGAAAGAATCCATCACTTTAGACTATTACTTCCTTATAGTCCCCTGAAATTCTCTTGAGACCATTTGTTGAACTGTGCAATGGAAACTAATATAAAGATAGGGTGTTAAAACTTAGAAGATAGAACAAGTAGTCTTCACCAAATAAGTGAATTTCTTAATTGCTCTGTAACACCATTTATCCACTTTAATGTTATAACATAAAAGTTATATGCTGATATTAACTATCTTTCATATTGGGAAGAAAGCTCACTCTTAAGTTGAATGAGATTATTCCATTTTTCACCCATAGCCAGTTTTGACCTTACAATGATGCTCAGTGAATTCAGGAAGAATAGAATTTTATTCCCTAAGTTTCACTAACTACAAATTGCCTGAAACTTTTGGGTTATCTAGAAGGACATTAGTAGCTTGTCATTGTGTGTGGCATTTGCCTATGTACATGGCTGAGTGAAGGGGTCCTGATAAATTTTCTTTGAAAGGTAGTCTGAACTATTTAATTTCACCTTGGCAACCTCCCTTCTGGGACCAACATTCCTTTTTTAGAGCAAATTTCACTATCTTGACCTTGGATTAAAGGCTATGTCTCAACTTCTCTTCTTGCCTTCTTTTCTACAACAGATACATGGCATTAATATCCATGTTTGCCTCTATTCATGGCTTTCTTCTCTGTCATGTCTTCTCATTCATCCCACTTTTAGGCCTCTTGAGTGATGCCATTCAACATATTTCTGGCAAAGACTTCCTGAGGCACCATGGATGGTCATTAAGTTACTGGACACTCAATTTTGACTGTGTATTCCAATAGTTGCCACCAACAGATGGTAGGAAACTGGGATGTCTTGAATCTTTAAACCCTTTTTTATTTTTAAACTCCATATGAACGATACCTGTATCTCTACTATTCAGTTCCTAGGTCTGTTTCTTTTTTCAATATTTATAACTATCTGAAACACATAGGATTGATTTCTCAGCAATCTGAAGAAGCATGAGTGTGACTTGTTCAGATATTCAAAATTATCTCTGTATGTGCATCAAAACCTGAACAAAAAATTAGCAATTGAGTGAAACAACCAGATACTTTAATAAAAATAAATATGCACATCAAGTATAATAAAATAGTAAATTGGTATTGATCTGATAGGAAAATTCTTTCAAAATGAGAAACACGGTGGACCCAGTTTTAGTGAGAAAAGAAATATTTGATTGTTGAACATTGAATGGGTAAAACAAATACTAGTTGATGTTTTTATTACTTCTATTATTATTTTGCTCTTAAGATAAAGTTCATAATCTTTTAAAAGATTCTTTACATTTTCAGTCCTTCTTAACTCACCCCACTCCAACCTTGTACCCTATGTCCAAGCAAATTGAACTCTTACATTTTATAAATACAATGTGCTCTCTCTCAATTCTAAGCCCTTCCATAGATTGTTTTGATGTGCCTAAAATAGTTTTCCCCTTTGTCTTTACATTTCTATTTCCTTAAGATCTACTTAATACATAATTTCTTCCAAGAAGCTTTCCCTGAGTCATTAACATTAACTATGTGAGGTGCCACCACACTCTACTCACATACAACATTCCACAGCCCATAACTTGCACTTGATACAAGTATTGTGATGGTCTGGGTCTTCCCTCATTCCTTTCTTGCCCATGAACCCTGTAGGAGCACAGACCAAGCCTATCACATTAATCAATGAACATACAAGGACATTGCCAGGTACATAAACAATGCTTAATTATTATTTAATAAGTGAAAATGTGAGTAGATATGAAGTTAGGAAGAGATTTGATTTCCAAAAGAGAAAAATCTCTTAAAATACTTAAACTTCTCAATTGAAACCAAAATTCCCCCTTTTTAAGTTAACATCTGAAACATAAAATTAGACCTAAATCTCCAGCACTCATTTTTGTCTTGAATGTATGCATCCAAGTTATTCTTCAACATTTTCAATTGGATATCTAATTTCAAACTGAACATATCCAAGAAAATATTTTATGGTTATCCCACAACTCTAATTTACCTGTAGTCTTTCCCACCTCTGTACTGGCAATTACATATGCGCACGTGCGCGCACACACACACACACACACACACACACACACACATCTATACAATTGCCAAGACCAAAATCTTGGTATCATCTTTGACTCTTCTCAACTATCCACAGCATTTAATGCATCAGCAAAGTTCCTTATAACCACCTTAAAATATATCCAAATTTGACAATTTCTCATCATTTTCCAAGCCATCATGGGTTCTCACCTGTATTGTTACAATGACCTCCTACCTGGTCTCCTTGCATTCATTCTTGTCCACCTGCAGTCCACTTTCAGAGAATCAAGAGTGAGATCTTAAAACACCTACTCTCAGAACTTTACAACAGCTTCTCACTGAGAATACAAACTCAAGACCTTATAGTAGCCCACAAGTCTCTCTGTGATCCAGACTCCTTAGCCTCCCTGACCTCTCTCCTACACTCTCTCCAAACTGAACTCAGTGACATTAGCATCCTTGCTGTTCCTTCAGTGGATCAGCACGTTCCCACTTCAGGCCCTTTGCCATCTGTACACCCTGTGCCAGAAATGGCCTTCCTTCAGATATCACATTCCTACTCTTCCTTCAATCTACTGAGATGTCACCTTTTCAGGGATGCCTTTCTAGACCACCATTTTTAAAACTGCAATTACCTTTCTGCCTTTCCTGTATTTTTTTTTAACCTGGTACACTTCACCTTCTAATACATTACACGATTTACTGTTTGTTTTCTTTCTTATCTGTCTTCTCTCACTGGAATAGAAGTTCCATGGAACAGGGATTGTTGTCTCTTTTGTTAACTGCTATGTTCCCAGTGACTAAACAGGCTTAACATATAACAGGCATTCAATAATATTTGTTAAAGAATGAATGTGTGAGACTCTAGAGCTAAAACCTAAGTCAGGTTTGTTCCATGCCTGCGAAAAGTTTAACGTAAGGGAAAGCTAAAAATGGCCCTTATTCCCAAAAGACCACAGGCATTTCTAGAGAGTAATATTCTGATGTTTCTCCCAATTTACTTTGTCTCAACTTTAAAATATAAATATCCCATGTGGCCTCCAGGTAGCAGCTGACCTATGAAAGGCACAAGCTAGAATCCAGTTGCAGGATAATTCTGCCTAGTCAAGTTGAACAGTTCTTTTACCCTTAAATTTAGGTATTCCAGACCCACGGATATATTTTTTTCCATAATGCAAATTGCTACCAAGCTCTCAATATGAGTCTCTTTCAAGAGGCCATTTTGTGATTTTGTGTGCTTCATGGTTTTTTTCCAGCCCTGAAATTCTGAGGTCCCCTAATTCTAGGGCAGGTATATAGCTATGCAAGAAGCTTAAATGTGATTCAGTAATAACTAACTTTTATTTTTCTGGGCCATGACTTAATGGGAACTCTTTCCCCAGTGGTCCCTGAATGTGGAACAATTTCTGGCCATAGGTATTGCCCGGCTACAGGTACGCTCTGCCATGGCTGGTAATGAGAGAAAAGGAATTCTGAAGGCAGGATGAGTAGGGTGAATCAGCTGGTTTTGTTCAAAGATCATAGCTCAAAATTCAGACACCATCTGCAGTACTCACTCCCCACTTCTCAATGTTGAAACCCCATTAAAGAAACCACTAGAGCATTGGCATAAATATTTCAAATAGAAGTTTGCAGGAAGAGACTCTTATTGGAAAACAATAGACTTGGAAACTTACTATTTGATCAAGCCCTAAGGAAGATAATTCAAGCCAAGGCATTTCTCTACTATGTGATTTACTGGGAGAGCATTTTCTTGCTTTATTTTGTTTAAGCCATATGGCTATTTAAAAATCCATATATTTAGTGTCTGGGAACTCACTAAATTTACAACCAAAGAATCAATCTTTCTCGATTTTGTTTTCAAGTATTTTGCAATTTGTAAGCACTGGTTTTAAATTGGCCTGTACATTGGGGCTGGTTGTGGTCATTAGAGAATTCCACCTTAGATAAATCCCTTGCTGCCACAGCCTGCAATAAAAACACTATAAATTGAATGGAGACTTGTCATATTGCTATTTACACTTTAATAGGCTTCGTGGTTGTGGGAACTGTGGCAGAGCAGTCAAGGGACTAGCCAGGCCAGCCTACCGTCCTCGCCAGAAGTGCTGGCAGCAGTCTGGCTCCCGTGACGCACAAATACAAACCGTGTTCTCTGCCACCCTGTTGTCGGGCACCTCCCACTTTTGAACACTCTGCTGGATTGTACAGAGTGCCTTGATTACCACCTGTGGAAAAAGCAAGAAAACAAAGGGGAAGAGAATTTGAGCTGTAAAGCCAAAATAATCTTCACTTTGGATATTCATGCCGGTTCCGTCCAGAAATTTATTTTTTCTTAGGAGCGCTAGGTTACCTAGTTCTTTCCTAAAAGGCATGGCATAAATTAAACTAGTAGGGAAACAGGCAAACCTTCTGTATTTGGGGGGAAGAACACACATAACATACGGTGTACTTCCTCACTGGAGAAGTAACAACTGACCTTCAAGCTTCCTGACTTTCGCAGGCTTCCAGAACAAAGCTTAGAAAAGAACCCTGACAGAATCCATGGCACTCCCCCATGCCCATCCCAACACTGAGTGCAGCACAGGCCTGTGTGGGCGACCCCTGAGCGGTCCCCACAGTCATGGCAGAGACCCGAGGGCTACAAAGTCAAGATGACTTTTTTTCTCTTTGAACTGGAGTTCTTTAGCTCAGAGTTTTAATTTTTTTCTTTCCAGGATGGCTAGCCACTTAATGTTCTTCATTTCTTCTCCCCATTTTCCCTCACTCCTCTTCTGCTTCCTTTCCTTCTTTTCTCGTTCTTCCAATTCCCATTCAAGGCTCTTTTTTTTTTAAGGATGATTTGGGGAGAATACATGAATGCATTTTTAGGTTCACATTGGTATTCAATAAGCAAGAAATTATTAAACACTTATAAAAGGCCAGGTGTTGTGAGACTTAATGGAAATAGAAAGATGATAAAGACAAAGGTTCTGCCAACATGCAAGGGAGTGACTCATGCCTGGGGTTATAAGAGGGTAATGTGTGTAACTGACAAGGTGTGGCAGATGCCACAAGCCGCCCATCTCAGATCCACCATCCCCTTCTACCTGATGAATCGAGTCCAACAGCCAAATGTGCAGGCTTGCACAACACCTCTGCTGGCCTGGCATCTCCTAACACCAGGCAGTGGCCATGTGACAGAGTTCTGACCAGAGAATCGTGCATGAAATTCTGCTGGGGGGTTCTAGGAAAGCTTCTGGTTTTTTTGCTTTTGTTTTTTTGTTTTTAAATTTTTTTTTATTTTTGAGAGCGAGAGAGACAGAGCATGAGTGGGGGAGGGTCAGAGAGAGAGGGAGACACAGAATCCGAAGCAGGCTCCAGGCTCTGAGCTGTCAACACAGAGCCCTATGTGGCGCTCTAACTCACAGACCGCGAGATCATGACCTGAGCCGAAGTTGGCAGCTTAACCGACTGAACCACCCAGGGGCCCCTAAAACTTTTGTGTTTTTGATAGAAGAAAATAGATGTGGCCAGAGTCTTTCCTTCCTCCTTCTTCCTGAGTGAAGTTTTGATGTCTGAAACTGCAACAGTTTATTTCAACCATGAGGTGAAAATTCAGGTCCTAAGGATGGAGGGAACTGAGGACCAGAAAACAGTCTGGGCCCTTCATTGAATGCAGTGAGCCTATGAAACCAGCCATATCTCTGCCTACACTCAAAACTTTTCTGAAAATAAACTTGTGTTTATTTAAACTATTTGCAAATAGCTTTCTCTCATAATTGCATCTTTAAAAAACTTCATAGCAAGTCGATGTGGTGGCAAGTTAGGTCATGTGGAGCATGATGATGTTTAGTACAGGGGAGAGCTGACGGTTTGCAAGGAGTCCATTGGGTCTCTCATCTGCCCCAACAAATCTGAGAATTCTTGGAAAAGAGGAAAGCAAGAAGTGACATCTAGTTGGGAGAATGGATAATTGCGACAACGCAAATTAAATCTGTAGTCTAGGGGACGCATGGGTGGCTCAGTTGGTTAAATGCTGGACTCTTGATTTCAATTCAGGTCATGATCTCATAGTTCAGGAGATCAAGCCCTATGTCAGCTGTACTGACAGCATGATGCCTGCTTGGGATTCTTTCTCCCACCCTCTCTGCCCCTCTCTGGCCCCTGAGCATGTGCACATGCACACACTCACTCTCTCTCAAAACAATTAAATAAACTTAAGAAAAATAAAACCTCTGTATTCTGAAAGTCTGGCCTTAGAGATATTCTCATTGGCTTGAAGACATTGCTTCCACAGACTCTCTGTTTAAATGGAAATAATTCTGGAAGAGACAAACATTAAGCCATAGCAACATGAGATAGGGAAGAGAGCCCCAACTTTGAAATATTCCTGATATAGACTAGAATTTGCCTTTCGTCTCATCATTTGCATGTCCCTGGACATGTCATTGTGACCCTCTAAGCCTCTATCTCCTGATCTCAATCCAGGAAGAATTCTTTTTGCAGAGAAGTTGATAAAGCTAAAGATTATTATATAGAGAGTGTGCTCAGCAAATGACTAGTATATGTTAGCCAAACATATCAGCTATAATTTTTGTTATTATTAATTATATTATTATTACTATTATTACTATTATTATTATTATTATTAGCCTAGCAAGGATTGGTTCATCAAGTTGCTTGCCAAGATGACAGTGAGCACAGAGAAGAGAAAACACCAAGCTAGGGGAGAACAAAGCATCGAAGGGAGAAACTTTTCTATTTTATCCACACAGTGGGTAGAGTCTTCCCCTTATTCTTTGCTAAGTGGACAGCTGAAAGCTTAGCCACATAAGCAATGCCAATAAGAAATGCTGTCTTGGTAAATGATGAACATGGAGCTGAGTCTAATGAGAGCAGCACAGTGACTTCCAAATCAGAAATCAAAGATGACTCTGAGTTTTGGTTTTCTGGGTTTTCCTGGTTGAGTGGTTGGTTGTTTTTTTTATTCTGAATGATTTGCTGTATGATAATAGCATTCACCAAGAAAGCAAGTGCTGTACAGGGGCGGGTTTGAGAAGAAAGGAGCTTCAGGTTAGGGCAAGCTGAATTACTTTGAGATGCCTGCAGGATACTTGCAGGTACCTGCGTGAATCCAATGACAAGAAGAATAAGAAAATTCAATACCAGAACCAAGCATTATCGATTTTAAAGAGCCAAATTGAGGGGAAAAAAAGATTAGCAAAGGAGTTAGAAAATAAGCATTAAGAAAAGCAGAAGGAGGGGCACCTGAGTGGCACAGGCTGTTGAGCATCTGAATTTGACTCAGGCCACGATCTCATGGTTCTTGAGTTTGAGCCCCACATCAGGCTTGCTTCTGTCAGTACAGAGCCTGCTTCAGATCACCTGTCCCCTACCCCTTCTCTGCCCTTTCCCTGCTCATGCTCTCTCTCTCAAAAATAAATAAACATTTTTAAAAAGCAGAAGGGAAACCAGTAGCTTTTTGTATTATTAAGCAAAGGCAGTTGAGAATTTTAGAGAAAAGGGATTGGTAAAAATAAATACATACTTAATAAAGCATGTTTAAAAGACTGCTTTCTTTAGTCATTGAAATTGTAAGTGAAATAATAAATATTAAGGTTTCTACAAAGATTTTCATTAACTTAATCATTGCACAAACTATATCTGTTAAAATACATTACATTTTATCCAATCCAATAGCTCATAGTCCAGTTCCACTTAGATGAACAAATATTTGACGCAACATAATATTAGATAAAATCACTACTTTATGATTTGCACTTGAATTTGTAAAATTACCAGAATATAGTACTGTGTCCTAAAAGTAATGGAAGTTACTTTTATAAATATATCATCCAAATAAATATTGCCCTTAATTTCATTACCTAGATAAATTATCCACTTGGTCCTTAATGTTGCCCTTATTCATGATGATTAAAACCTTTGGAAAATACGACTTCAGAAATATGAAAGTAGTGGAGAGAGCATGAGTTTTAGATTTATGCAATCTTAAATTCGAAATGTTGTATTACTCCTTGCTATGTGACCTTGAGAATGTTACAAAAGCTTTGACTCTCATTATTTTCATTTGAATTATGGAAAACATAATACAGAGTTTCTGTGAAAATTAAATAAAGTAGTATGAAGTAAGTACCTAATAGAGTGGCTGGAAAAGTCTAGAACTTTAGCAAGTTCTTGTTGACACTAGTGTTATTAGCCTAGGTGTGTTGGCAACATCTCATTTCTTTATAATTTGTGTTATAATTATATGTCAACTCTATTTTTTGTCATCAAAATATTATGCATTTTTAACCATTCACCTTATTCCATAGATTTTGTTCTGAATGACTTTGAGTGCTAATACTCAAAACCATTTTCAAACAGGTGAAAAATGAACACAGTGGTTAAATTCTTAGGAATGTATCAAAGAATATAAAGAAAGTCTCAAAAAGGAGTTCAAAAATACTTTGGGTCCTGGCAGCATTGTTGCAACAAAAATAAAATTTCCAAATGACCTCTTTTAAAGGCTAAAGATAACTGACATGTAAAACAATATTTTAAAAAATAGAATAGGGGTACCTGGGTGGCTGAGAATGTTAAGTGCCTGATTCTTGATCTCAGTTCAGGTCTTGATCTCAGGGTCATGAGTTCAAGCCCTGCACTGGGTTCCATGCTGGTCCATGAAGCCTACTTTAAAAATAATAAAAATAAACATAAAGAATAAATCATATTTCCTTATAACCATACTTCAACCTTTACCATTAAGATTCTATTCTATTCTATTCTATTCTATTCTATTCTATTCTATTCTATCTATTCTATTCTATTTTATTTTAGAGAGAGAGTGCACATGAGTGGGAGACCGGGACAAAGAAAGAGAATCCCAAGCAGGCTCCATGCTGAGTGGAGCCCAAAAGATGTGTGGCTTGATCCCACAGCCCTGGGATCTTGACTTGAACTGAAATCAAGAGTCACATGCCCAGCCAACTGAACCACCCAGGTACTCCCCACTAAGCTTTTAAAGAGAAGGAAAAAGCAAAAAGCATACATTGAAAGTTAACTATATACAGTATAATCAATTGAAATGTTTGTCCCAAGTACCCTTCAACCACATGATTTATTTTGTAGACACAATTATTCATGGTAATATTTTGATGTCAAAGGTGCTAAATGTTTTTTAAAAGGAATGAGTATGATGAATCCGTTTTTATATGCAAGTCTCCATTAAAATGTGTATTAATCAAACACAAGTAAAACTTAAGATTATATCTTCTACATTATATAACATTCATATAGGGAATGAAGAAACTAAGCATTTTATCCATTTGCTTTTTTTCTATTTTCCAAATAGTTTTAAATTTTTTTAGGTTTATTTATTTATTTTGAGAGAAGAGAGAGAATATGAGCAGTGGAGGGGCAGAGAGAGAGGGAGAGAGAATCCCAAGCAGGTTCCATGCTGTCAGTGGAGAGCCCAACACAGGACTCAATCCCACAAACTATGAGATCATGACCTGAGCCAAAGTCAAGAGTCAGATGCTTAACTGACTGAGCCACCCAGGCACCTCTCCAAGAGAAAGTTTTAGTAAAGTGTTCTACTTTAGTGCACAGGTATGATTTAAAAGTTTAAACGTGGGGCGCCTGGGTGGCTCAGTCGGTTGAGCGTCTGACTTCAGTTCAGGTCATGATCTCACGGTTCGTGAGTTCGAGCCCCGCGTCAGGCTCTGTGCTGACAGCTCAGACCCTGGAGCCCGTTTCAGATTCTGTGTCTCCCTCTCTCTCTGCCCCTCCCCTGTTCATGCTCTGTCTCTCTGTCTCAAAAATAAATAAACGTTAAAAAATTTTAAAAATAAATAAATAAATAAATAAATAAACAAATAAATAAAATAAAAGTTTAAACTTCATCAACTTTCAGGCAATTTTTATATTTGTTTTTATTATATGGAACCAGGCTCAGTCAATACTACTTACTCACATAAATAAGTTTTGTTTAAATTTCTATTTGCTTTAACTTTTCCTGGGGACTTGATTAATATTTTAATCAAGGTATTTGGTGTGGATTACATATTTCTCATTTTATTCTAACAAAAACATTGTGAAATAAGCTTTATGATTGACTACAATGAGGGGTGAGAAAGTCAGAGTTTAGAGATGAAGAATTTTGTCCCAAGTGACACAAGTGCCATGAGACAGAGATGGGCATTAAATTCCAGAGCTTTCCCATATTCAAATACAAAATTCAACTGCTTGACCATAAGGAAAAACAGAAATAAAAATGGTTACAACATATTTATCTTTTAAAGACTGCATATTAATTAGTGCTTCCTGAAATATTCTGAAAATAAAAAGTCTAACACGAGCAAGCCTATCCGTTAATACTAAGCCAATACTGAATGATTCACCCAACATTGTACAGGAATTTAGAGCATGGGCCTGGGAGTTCTCAAACCTGCTTCCTATTTGTTAGCCATTTGACCTTCAACAAATTATTCCACTTATCTGTGCTCCGGTTTCCTTGTCTGTAAAATGGGAGAGATACTACTACCTAATAGAATTGTCATGAAGGTTCAATAAATATTAGTTAGAATTACTTAAAATAGGCCTGTCATATAATAAATACTATGTAAATATGTATTAATAGTAATTATTTGAAAAGTTTATGGGAGTGTGGTCAACTCAGTCAGAGCCTATTTAATGTGCTAAGTTGACAAATTTTGTTTATGCACCTAGGGAAGATTTATTTTTCAGGATAAATCACTCAAAGGAATGGCCTTTAAAAGTTGATTCAGAGTAAATATTAATTAGATGATTTACCTACTGATTGTGTTTGCTAACCAGTATTTTTCAAAGTATCTTACACTTTCATTTTTATAGAAGACAAAGAGACGTAAAGAATCTTTTAATTTAAATGAAAATATAAAATATATTCAAAGTAAATCTCCTTATTCTAATATCCGGCACCCGAAGTGATTTTGCCATGAGTGAATGTAGTGTATTAGCTCTCACTGAGCATTTTAATGTGCTCTGCATACTGTGTTTTGTGGGGTATACTTCTGATGGAAAAGCCAAAAAAAATGTCATACTTCACTGATTTTTCTTTCCTCAGCCAGAGTTCTATAGGTTTGCCAAAAAAAGTACCATATGCTTTCCAAAGATTCTACCAGGAAATTCAAGGTAATCAAATAAGCAAAACAGACCACTATCTAGAAAATAAGAAAAAGAAAAAAAGTGGAAAGAAACCATCAGAGAGATCATGAAGATTGTTAATGATGTCAATAGTCTGACTTTTCTTGATACACTGATCATGCACTGTGCAATAGAGACCACTCACCACTTACAGCTGTTCAAATTAAATTAAAAATTTCATCATACTAGCCATATATCAAGTGGTCAGTAGCCACATATGCCTAGTGGCTACAGTATTGGACAAAGCAGATATAGAACAGTTCCCATCCCAAACTCTGAATCAGAATTTGCATTTTAACAAAATCCTCCGGGTCAGCTGTAAACTTAAAATTTGAAAAGCACTGCCTAACCTGTTATTTGTCATTGGCTTCACAATCATGCAGCATAAAACACTGAACTGAGGGGCTCCTGGGTGGCTCAGTCGGTTAAGCATCTGACTTCAGCTCAGGTCATGATCTCACCATTCGTTGAGTTCACGCCCCATGTCAGGCTCTGTGCTGACAGCTCAGAGCCTGGAGTCTCTTCGGATTCAGTGTCTCCCTCTCTCTGCCTTTCCCCCACTTGGACTCTATCTCTTTCTCCTTCAAAAATAAATAAAAAATTAAAAAATATTTTTAAAAAACACTGAACTGATATGCAGTATAGTGAAATACTGATGTCTGAGATTTATGAGAAAGGCATACTCAATTACTTCTAATTACCTGTTCTAATAGTAGGAAAAACACACTACCTTGGATTTCTGAAACTCTCTAATTTTTTTTTTGTTTCCTACAAATTAATCAGTTATTTTTGTTGTTGTTCCCACATGCACAGCCAATTTTCATAAGGACTAGTGAGAAGGTAACTAGAAACTCTAAATTTGAAGTCTTTGTTCTCATTTTATTATTGATTTTTCTGATATTCTGTTGCATTTCCTTTATAGGAAAAGATGCAGACTAACTAAAAAATAAGGCTTCCATCAAAATGCATGCAAATACATTAAGCAAGTTGAGAAAGGCTGGAGCCTGGGAAAGTGTCCATTCCACTAACAAGTCTCAAAGTGTAAGACAGACATTGTGTATTTAAGGATATTGCCAGGGCCTTTCATCAAGACATTTTCAGATCTGATCCATCATATCATTCTATGAAAATTGAGAGGGCAGAACTGGTTGAGATTAGAACTGGCTGAAGCCAAACTAATAAGAATGAATGCAATTTTGAAAACAGAAATGGCTTTACCAATGGGAATCTATGGGACTCAGTATCTTAAGAAACATGGTCTCATAGGGCTGTGAATTCCTCCATGAGTCATGTGTCCTATATCTTCCATTCCTATATCTTCCACATAGTCATGTGTCCTATCTTCCATAGAGACAGTGACTATATCTTCCATTTCCCTGTGTCAAATGCCTATACTAGTGTTTGAAACAGTAGACATTCAATAAATATTTGTTAGATTAAATTCCATTGAAATCCTCTCAGGTGAAGGATGGGAAAGAGAAAAGGACTTTCTATTCTCTCATGCATGTTTACCTGAGACAAATATATTACATTTAATTGAGCATTTGATTATGTTCAAGTATCTCATTTTTAAGTGAGGAAGAGGGTCAGTGGAATAAAGAGAGAGAGAGAGAGAGAGAGAGAGAGAGAGGATCCCATGTGGGATCCACGCTGAGTGTGAAGGGGGGCTTGATCCCACCTCCCTGAAATCATGGCTTCAGCTAAAACCAAGAGTCAGACACGCAACTGACTGAGCTACCCAGGCACCCTCTATCTCATTTTAAAATAAGAGTTGCCTAGCGGCGCCTGGGTGGTTCAATCAGTTAAGCCTCTGACTTCATCTCAGATCATGTTCTCACGGTTTGCGAGTTCAAGCCCCGTGTCTGGCTGTGCTGACATCTCAGAGTCTGGAGCCCACTTTGGATTCTGTGTCTCCCTCTCTCTCTGCCCCTCCCCCACTCATGCTCTGTCTCTCTCTTTCTTTCTCAAAAATAAATAAACATTACAATTTTTTTAAACAAAGTAAGAGTTGCCTAGAATAAAAATTTAAAACTATTCTTCCTTCAGAAAAAGAAGTAAAAAATGGAATTATCTGAATAAAACCTAAGTCAAATTAGCATAGATTTTCCACCATTTGCATTCATGAAATACATTTTTGAATAGTTTTATTAATTCTTTTTCCTGTCAACTATATAAAACTCACAGAAAGATTGTGTCTCTTTGTTGTGGCTTCTTCTCTTTCAGACTTTAATGAAGCACAAAGCTTAGAAAATATTTGAGGTAATTTTTTTTTTCAAATTCATGGTTCTGTGTCCATTATCATACTTCTTTTTCTGAATAACAAAAATATTAAGGAATTCATTTTTAGTAAAGGCAATGTTCAGATATTTTGGCAGGAGACATGAGCCTTCTAATACAAATTTGACTTTTGCTATTTCTAATATTTGTTGAGTTGTTCTGCAAGTAATAATGTGTGGGCATCAGCAGTAATTCAATTTGTACTGAGTGGAAAACATGCCCGGAGAGCTGGGAATGCAGAAATGCTAAGCATAAGGCCAAATGTCAGCATCAAGACAGGATCTTGATGAATTATCATTGATTGTCCTGTTATTGATGTTTTCTCTTAACGTACATGGTGATTTCTCTCCATCATTTCCCTCTCTGACCTTGGACCATGTGCAATGGCTCTCGTTCAGTTTCCTCATCTGAAAGGGGGTGGATGATAAAAGGGACAAGGAGGGGCGCCTGGGTGGCGCAGTCGGTTAAGCGTCCGACTTCAGCCAGGTCACGATCTCGCGGTCCGTGAGTTCGAGCCCCGCGTCGGGCTCTGGGCTGATGGCTCAGAGCCTGGAGCCTGTTTCCAGTTCTGTGTCTCCCTCTCTCTCTGCCCCTCCCCCGTTCATGCTCTGTCTCTCTCTGTCCCAAAAATAAATAAATGTTGAAAAAAAAAAAAAAGGGACAAGGAAATGATGCAAAAAGATGATAACCACACTTAAATGGGGGGAGAGTAAACTACGCCAATTTCCTCAGAGCTCTCTATGAATGCAAAGCTTTATTTACTATTCAGGATCTAGACAGATATCCTATCACCAGGCTCTCATCCTATTTTCATATTCTTCTTGAAAATACAACTTGGAAGTTAAGCACAAATGGAAGTTTGTCTAAAAAGAGCAACAATGAACATTAATAGAATAAACTCTCAGTTCTCTTAAAGAAGATTATCTTTGGCAAATCTCACCAGCAAAAACAATATTCCACTTCACTGCTTACTTTGTTAACAGCTCACATCTATTTATTCTTAACTTGGTGTGTAGCTTACATTCAAGCTCTAGAGTCATTTAGAAATGTGAAATTCATGGACTATTGTGGATGGAAGGGCCTTTAAAAATCATCTAGGCCTGTCATTAATCTGAATGACTCTTAAAAGCTTAAACAATCCCAGTGATGTGGAATTCACTACTCCCTGGGGCAACCTATTCTATCTTTGCACCAAATCTTTGCTGTAGGAAGAAGGAAAATGATGGTTGCGTTAAGCTACATTTTCATGCCAGTCAGATTCACAAATTCTCCTTCCCTAGCCTAGAGTAGGTTGCAGGAAGGAGTTGAGGTCACTTAAGGAAGAAAATACATGGTTTCTATTCAGATTGTTTTGACAAATACAGGTCCAAACCTTCAAAACAATCACAGAGTAAATAAAATGTTCATCATATTGTAAACAACCATGTACTAATAGTAATAAAACTTCTTTTCCAAAACCAATTAAAAGATTATTATAGACTCTACCTGTGATTAGCCATATTGTAGTCTCATACTGCCATTTTCTACATGCCTTAAGATATCACCTCCAAGACAAAGCATGAGCACATAGTAAGAAATTAATCTTCTCTTTTTTCCTTGGCCTCTTAGTTACCTCCAGTTCATAATACCTGCACAAGCCCTTGTTCCATTTTCATTCCCCTAAAGCTACAATGCTAAAAACTTCTTTCCTTTCCATTCTCTGTCAATCCTTAATTCTCAAAAGACTATTTTACTCTTGCTTTGTCTACTTCATTGGCACTCTTTAACTCACTAACTCACTGCCACCTGACTTTTATCCCGACTACTGTGCTAATACTACTCTTTTAAAAATCACCAGCCAATTCCTAAATGGCAAATCCAAAAAACATTTTTAGGATCTTAACCCTAACAGATCTCAATGATGCACCTAATTCTGCTGATTGCTAGCTTTGTCTTGAATCCCGTTCCTTAGAGCCTATTCCACCTACCTTCAACTTTTCATTTTGGTCTGCCTCTCTATTAAGTGTTAGTACTTCCCAAGGAACCACCTTAGACAATTTCTCTTTTGCTTCATGTGCTCTCCCTAAAAAATCCCATCTGTTTTCAGTTTTCACTATGGACTACATACATTTATTCCTGACCAGATTCAGGCTCATTGGTCCCATGAAGGGAACAAAATATGAGATAATATCTAAAGGATAAGTAATAATTAGTGAAGAGTTGTGGGCGGAAGAGTATCTGGGAAGGAAAGAAAATTACAAGAAGACACAAAAGCGTATTTTAAAAACTGGAGGTATCAAAATAAAAAAGGTATATCCAAAGAATTAAATAAAGATCAATCTCACTGAAGCATAGCTGGACAAAGGGTAGATTTGAGAAATCAGGATGATGATATAGAAGAGTCTGGTCATATGACACTTTGTAATCCATGTGAAAGAGTTTGGAACTTTGTTTTAAAGGTAATAGAAAATAGGAGCAATCAAAGGCATTACATGACAATATTTGCATTTTTTATAAAAATCTCAGTATTAATGCAGGGCTTGGATCCAGGAAAAATGGGAGGAATGTGGAGCATTTGGAGAGGTATTCAGAAGCCCATTCAAAGGTGATGAGAAGGTCAGGCTAAGATAATGTAGTAGTGGGGAAAGAGAGCATAGAGGATGGATTTGGATCTGATTTACTAAGTAAAATGGATAAGATTTCATTGTTGATTGAATTTGTGAGATCAAGGAGAGAAAGGAGTCAAAAAACCTTCCAGGATTCTATGGATATCTTGATGGAAGCTGACCCCTTTCACCAACAGGGCAAGCCAGAAAAAGAGGAAGTTTGGGGCCAAAAACATGAGTTAACTTTTCAACATAAATAATAAACTATGTTCTGCACATCCCCATGTGGTTATCCCACCGGCATCTCAAAATAAACAAGTCTAAACTTCACAAGACAGTGTGAGAGGAAGATTGAGCTGAAGAGAAAGGAAATCCGATGTGCAGTGACTGGAGGAAGGTGAAATACAAACTGGACAAGCAGTTGTCCTCATGTTCCTCTCAAAAACCACTGTCACCCTCTAGTTCCGTGCTTTATTTTTTGACATTTCCTCAATTTTTCATTGGTATCTTTCTAAGAATACAGCCTTTACGTTGCCTGATGAAGAGACTGCATTAAAGAAGATGTTGCTCTTCCTAAAGTATCATCCTGACACATTACTACCTTGGCCCAGATCTTCCCTAGCCCCCTATTGTCTGCAAAATCATATCCAAATTCCTCAGACCTTTTGTGATCTGTCTTCCCCCTTTACTTTTGCAGATTAACATGGCCAGATTTCCACACACAGTGCCCTTAAAAGGGCATGACAGCTTGCCAATCCACCCAAGAAGCTTTGAGGCTTTCCTACTTTCATGATTTGGATCATGTTGCATTCCATTTTATCCACCTGGAATGCTTATTCCCATCCTAGCCATCCTTCAAAGTCCAGTTCAAATGTGAATACATATCCATGAAGTCTTCTTAAATTGCTCCTGTCAGAAGTGATGGTGCTTATACAGACCTCTCATACAAACACATCATGGAATGTGTTCAGGCTAGAGCCAGCATGTAGATAGACAATGCCAAGATGGAACATCAGATCAAACAACTAATTATTTCTAAGCATTTGACTTGTTTCAAACAATCCCCTGTGACAATAGTAAACAGCCCTGTGCTCCTAGAAGGCAACACATGTTGAGAAATAACCCCACTCCCTTGCATTATGGGAGCTAACAGCAAAAGACCCCTTCCCTATAAAGTCCAATCTCCATTCAGTAAATATGAGTAATGCAAAGGTAGACCCAACTCTACGTGCATTTTATCTTTCACACTGGTTTGTTTTGAGAGATTGAATATAAAAAAGGGCCATGACCAAACCCTACACAAAAATAGACCTCAGATCCATAACCTGCAGCAACCTGTCCCAGGAACCAATCTGTTCTCTGCAATAGTACGCCCAGGAAGCCAGGCTGCTCTAAGGCAGACGTGTAAGAAGTCAGACTGTTATCGCTAGCAACAATTCAGGAAACCAAACAATAACCCCCTGTAAGAACCAGCTCCAAATGGGTAGCACTTGATTAATAACTGACAGCTTTCCTGTCGGTTTTTTTTTGTTCCTTTTTCCTGTATAGGACCAACAAGAGAAAGCCAAATATGCATCCCTAATTTGTCATGCAGGATGCCCTGCCTCTAGGTGGCCCACTCTCCTCATGGCAACAGCCTCCAATCAGAACATAGTTGAAGCTTTTCCTTTTTCCACTAGAAAGCTTTCCTACTCCTCTGCTTGTCTCTGAGTCTTTGCCAAAAGGCAAGTGACTGTGGCTGGCTCTCTTGATCCAGCACGCTCAGAATAAATAGCCTATGCTTGTTCGCGTTTGGTTGGTCTTCATTTATTTCCATGGTTTGACAGAATTATACTAGTTAGTTTCTAAATCTCTTTGCATGAATAATAATGTCACAAAGCATGAGTACTATCAAAATTATTTCACTGCAACCTTCCATAAATGGTCAAGTATGTGATCCTGCGCTTTTGCAATATATGTTTTTAAAGTATCTTTATTTTAATTCATTGCCTTTAAGGATATAAAATGAGTGCCTTAATAAATATGATAGGTAATAAATGGGTATTGGAACTAGTAGCTAATTTCCTTTATTCTCTTATTTCCAATATTTACTGCCGTGTAATATTTTTTTCTTTTTTTAAGTTTTTATTTTAATTCGTTAGTTAACATACGGTGCTATATTGGTTTCAGGTGTACAATATAGTGATTCATCAATATTCTATACATCACCCAGTGCTCATCACGACAAGTGTAACTCCTTGATCCCCATAACCTATTTCACTCTTCCCCCACCCACCTGCCCTCTGATAACCATCAGTTTGTCCTCTACAGTTAAGTGTCTGTTTCTTGGTTTCCCTCTTTCTCTCTCTCTGTCTCTCTTTCTCTCTCTGTCTCTCTCTCTCCCTCTCTCCCCTTCCCTTTGATTGTGTTTCTAACATTCCACATATGAATGAAATCATATGGCATTTGTCTTTCTCTGACTGACTTGTTTCACTTAGCATTACACTCTGTAGCTCCATCCATGTCATTGCATATAATTTTTTATTTCCAATAAGTGTTTGGCAGGAGCTCTTTTCTTACTCATAACAGTACATTTTTCACTACTTTCAATGTAGTGAAATTGACACTACATTATGGCATCTTATTTTCAGAAGATTAATATGATTTAATTAAGAAAAAAAGGTCAGTTTAAATCATTTCTACTAAACCTCCAAATACTTTGCATTCAACTCTTCTTCATAAAGGTGTCTATGGAAGACTTAACTAATTTATGGTAATCTCCAGGAAGTGCCTTGGTTGAACGGTTTCAGACCTATTCTGTTTTTTACTCCACCTAAATAGTATTTCAAACATTGCAAGATAAATTCTTGTCATCTGGGGAAGAACATTCATTTTTATTGCTTCCTTCTTTTTCTCCTGCTGTGACAGTTCTGCCCATTCCCCTCAGATGGAAGAGTAAATGATAATAGGAATAATAATCCATGTCATGCTAGGACAAGCGGCATCTGTTAAAACCCCTCCAGCTTTTCTGCAGCTCTAGCATGAGAGGAATATGTACATCGGTTATCATGGGCTCATTTTCACCTTGCAAGTAATTCAGGACCTCGTTTACCTCTATTAAAACTTTAGAATCTAATAAGTTGATTACAGATAAGAAATGTTATATGATCAATTATATTTAATTTTTTAAATTTCAGTTGTTTTTCTAGATCTAAGAAAAACGACAATGAAAAGCCTTTGTCATTTGCACTTCCCGTTGATTTCCTTCCAAAAAGGCTGCTGTATTGTGAAATTGATTTAACCCCAACTTGTTTTGAGTGCTAAGGTTGGAGAGTCAGAGAGACGTTTTTGGACAATTGCTTGAAGTAGGCATAAAAATGAACGTGGACAATTTTCTATTGCCATATAAGCATATGTCATGGAGGAAATGTCAGCTAAAGTCTCCTGCAGAGAAAAATCAATAATGTGCAAATGTGCATCTCTAGATAGGTCTGAGAGTCCACATTTACCACCCAAAAATAAGTTGAGGGGGCCAGTGCTCATGAACCTTAGCCGAGTAAGGCTCCTATCCAAATCAGTTTTCCCATGAAATTAAAATCCTAATGAGGATGATTTTTTTTATCATTTTTTTAAAAAAAAATTTTAATGTTTGTTTTTGAGAGAGGGAGACAGACAGACAGAGCAAAGCAAGAGAGGGGCAGAGAGAGACAGAATCCAAAGCAGGCTCCAGGCTCTGAGCTGTCAACACAGAGCCCAATGTGAGGCTTGAACTCACAAACCGCGAGATCATTACCTGAGCTGAAGTTAAATGCATAACTGACCTGGGGCGCCTGGGTGGCGCAGTCGGTTGAGCGTCTGACTTCAGCCAGGTCACGATCTCGCGGTCCGGGAGTTCGAGCCCCGCGTCAGGCTCTGGGCTGATGGCTCAGAGCCTGGAGCCTGTTTCCGATTCTGTGTCTCCCTCTCTCTCTGCCCCTCCCCCGTTCATGCTCTGTCTCTCTCTGTCGCAAAAATAAATAAATGTTAAATGCATAACTGACCGAGCCACCTAGGTGCCTCCAATTTTTTTTTATCATCTTTAAGAAACAGTTTCATCATCCAGCAAAATAAACTAAATCAAATCAAATATGGTCCTTAGATCAAATCCGAGGTCAGATTTTGATATTTGGAAGTACATCACTGTTATCACCAGAGTCCTTTTAGTTATTAACCATGTTGCTTTAAAATGTATACAAATGCTTGGAACCTGTGCCAGTTCTCTAGGCCTTTGTTACCTAAGAACGACATACTTACATGAACACAAGGCACAGGGTATATTGCTTCTGATCTAATATGTACTTTACCAAACAATTCAAGAGAATGAAGTTCTATAATAATTAGAATGGTTATTGTTTAATGGGTATAGAGTTTCACTTCCACAAGATGAACAGTATTCTGGAGATTGGTGCTTGCACAACAATGTGAATGTACTTAAAATTGCTGAACTGTACACATAAAAATGCTTAAGATGGTAAATTTTATATTTTGGACTTTTTATCATAATTTAAAAATTTTTTTAAACAGAATGAGTTATTTAATAACTACTAGTTCACTAAAGTCCCTGATTATTTCCTTCCCCCTCCATGTGTACAATGAGCCCATTGAATTCAAGTCTATCGCTGGTGTTTCATTAAAGTTGAAAATCACCTTTGGGGCACCTGGGTGGCATCTGACTCTTGATTTCAGTTCGGATCATGATCTCACAGTTGTTGCACTGTCAGTGCAGAGCCTGCTTGGGATTCTCTCTCTCTCTCTCTCTCTCTCTCTCCTCTCTCTGTCTCCCCACCCCCCCAAATAAATAAACAAAAGAAAAGAAAAGAAAAGAAAAGAAAAGAAAAGAAAAGAAAAGAAAAGAAAAGAAAAGAAATCTTTAAACCTCATTTCCAATCTCCTACCAAATGCACTATCATACTGACATTTCCAGGTTTCCCAGCAATCAGGGGCAAAGCTACTTTTCATCTAGATCAGCAAAGAATGTCTCTTCCTTTAGGAAATTCTTACTGTTCTATGTGAAGTTGCTATCACTGAATAGCAACGTTATCGTTGAATGAAAAACAAGTAGCGATGAGAAAGGAGAGTGGGAGAGAAGAAGACAGTTTTAATAAAATGCCACTAAGCATGATTTGTGCTTCAGATTTCCTTCTTTACTTCCTGAGATTAGGCTTAGCCAAGAAAGAAGCCTTGCTAAAAAGTTTACATCTCCTACAGAGTTTAAACTGCCCTGGGAATTCAGCTGTGTGTATCTAACCCAGAAAAGGTAAAAGGAACACAAATAGGTAAGAATATTGGGCTATTCTGCTGACTGTCTTACTCTGATTGTTCTCAAGTTGTACTCTATTTTATGGGACAAGTTTTATAAAGCCCATTTGCATCTTTTATCTTAGTTAATCTCATTAGGTCTTTACCACAATCCTGAGATAGTATTGTCTTTACTCACAGGTAATTCATATTCAGAAGAGTTCCTTGCCTGAATTCAAACAGCTAGAAAGTGGCATAGAGTCTGCCTCCTACCTTTCAACTCCAAGTCCACTTTACTTTCCACTCTGTTTGGTAACATCTGCTGACTTAGGCTTTGTCTAACTTTTCCCAATAGGTACAAAAGTATCTGATCCTTAGTGTTGATCATTTATTTGCCATAATGGAAAAAATGTCTCCACTGACAAAAATGATTGCTATATCTAAACCAATAAAATAACAAGGCATTTGCTGGATGTAGGTAAGTGCTCACTTGACATACCATGAACAAAAGGTGATTTATTATAAAACACTCAGGGGAGATTTTCCAGAGCTTATAAAGGCAAGCACTGCAGCTGGGTCTCACTTTGACCTGGATCTGGAATTGGAAAGCAGGAGCGAAACCTGAAGTTGCCTCTCCTGACTCTGGGGTCATAGCATGTTCAATTTTCCTGATCGTTTCTGTACCACCATGCTCTATTCTCCCCAAATCCCAAAATGGCTGCTCAAATATGCAACTGCACTTCTGACATCAACTTCCAAATATAGTGTTCTCAAATCGGAGGCCCATGAGTTCAAATTCTCAATTTCCAACAGAGAGAAATCCAGCAAATGAAAATCCAGAAAATCAGCACAGGTCAAGCTTCTACCATTGATTTGGTGTGCATCTGCTATAATGATCTGAGTAGATGCTTTACTCTTTGGCAAGTGAACAAAATCAGCATGCCTTCTGTGCTATTGGCTTAGTTCAGCGTCTGTGTATCCCTTTAGATCACAGTATGGTTTGCACTTAAAAAATAAAATAAAAAATCCGATAATTCACTGTTACAAATGGCGCTATAATTGACATCTGGAAAATGCAATTAAAAGTGAAATTCTAATTAACAGTCGTCAAATTGGCAAAAATTGAGAAGTCTAAAAATATCAAGCAGGCAAAGAGATGGTAAAAAAGAAATCTTAAATGTTGGTCCACCCATATTAGTGGAAAATTTGGCTGTATCTATAGAAGTAGACACTGTGCTTCAGTATGATTTTTAAAATGCTACCAATTGCAGTTCCTTAGCAAACTCTTGCTCATGAACAGTACACATGAATTAGAAGAATACATATAAAATGTGCCATAGTGGTACCTCTGGAAGGAACACAGAACTTTGGAACTTGTGAAAGTAACAAGGGAGACTATGGAGGATTACATTTTATATCTTTTTTTTTCTTTTCTATTACTATTATTTTTTTAAATTTACGCCCAAGTTAGTTAGCATATGGTGCAATAATTTCAGTAGATTCCAGTGATTCATCCCTTATATATAACACCAAGTGCTCATCCAACAAATGTGTTCCTTAATGCCTCATATCCATCAAGGCCATCCCCCAACCCACAACCCCTCCGGCAACCCTCAGTTTGTTCTTTATATTTAAGAGTGTCTTATGTTTTGTCCCCTTCCCTGTTTTTATATTATTTTTGCTTCCCTTCCCTTATGTTTATCTGCTTTGTATCTTAAATTCCACATATGAGTGAAGTCATGTGGTATTTGTCTTTCTCTGACTGACATTTCACTTAGCATAATACCCTCTAGTTCCATCCACATTGTTGCAAATGACAAGACTTTATTCTTTTTGATTGACGAGTAATACTCCATTGTGTATATATACCACATCTTCTTTATTCTTCTGTCAATCGACCTTTAGGCTCTTTCCATACTTTGACTATTGTCAATAGCACTGCTATAAACATCGGGGTGCATGTGCCCCTTCCGAACAGCACACCTGTATCCCTTTGGATAAATATCTTATAGTACAATTGCTGGGTCGTAGGGTAGTTCTATTTTTAACTTTTTGAGGAACCTCCATACTGTTTTCCAGAGTAGCTGCACCAGTTTTTATTCCCACCAGCAGTGCAAAAGAGATCCTCTTTCTCTGCACCCTCACCAACATCTGTTGTTGCCTGAGTTTTTTATTTTAGCCATTCTGACTGGTGTGAGGTGGTGTCTCATTGTGGTTTGGGTTTGTATTTCCCTGATCATGAGTGATGTTGAACATTTTTTCATGTGTCTATTAGCCATCTGGACGTCTTCTTTGGGAAAGTGTCTATTTATGTCTTGCCCATTTCTTCACTGGATTATTTGTTTTGTGGGTATTGGGTTTGATAAGTTCTTTATAGATTTAAATATTAATGCTTTATCTGATACGCCATTTGCAAATATCTTCTGCCATTCCATTGGTTGCCTTTTAGTGTTGCTGATTGTTTCCTTTGCTGTGCAAAAGATTTTTATCTTGATAAGGTCCCAATAGTTCATTTTTGCTTTTGTTTCCCTTGTCTCTGGAGACGTGTTGAGTAAGAAGTTACTGTGGCCAAGGTCAAAGAGGTTTTTGCTTGCTTTCTCCTCCAGGATTTTGATAGCTTCCTGTCTTACATTTAGGTCTTTCATCCACTTTGAGATTACTTTTGTGTATGGTGTAAGAAAGTGGTCCAGGTTCATTTTTTGGCAAGTCACTGTCCAGGTTTCCCATCACCATTTGCTGAAGAGACTCTCTTTATTCCATTGGATATTCTTTCCTGCTTTGTCAAAGATTAGTTGGCCTTATGTTTGTGGGTCCATTTCTGGATTCTCTATTCTGTTCCATTGATCTAAGTGTCTGGTTTTGGCCAGTACCATACTGTCTTGATGATTACAGCTTTGTAATACATCTTGAAGTCTGGGATTGTGATGCCTCCAGCTTTAGTTTTCTTTTTCAGAATTGCTCTGGCTATTCTGGGTCTTTTCTGGTTCCATACAAATTTTGGGATTATTTGTTCTAGCTCTGTGAAGAATGCTGATGTTATTTTGATAGGGATTGCATTGAATATGTAGATTGATTTGGGTAATATCGAGATTTTAACAATATTTGTTCTTCCAATCCAGGAGCATGGAATCTTTTTTCCTTTTTTGTGTGTCTCTTCTTCAATTTCTTTCATAAGCTTTCTATAGTTTTCAGTGTATAGATTTTTCACTTCTTTGGTTAAGTTTTTTCCTAGGTATTTTATGCATTTTGGTGCAATTGTAAATGGGATCAATTCCTTGAATTCTCTTTCTGTTGCTTTATTATTGGTGTATAGAAATGCAACTGAAATCTGTGCATTGATTTTATATCCTGCAACTGCTGAATTCATGGAACAGTTCTAGCAGTTTTTTGGTGGAATCTTTTGGGTTTTTCATATATAGTGTCATGTCGAATGCAAAGAGTGAAAGTTTGACTTCCTCCTTGCCACTTTGGATGATTTTTATTCCTTTGTGTTTTCTGATTGCTGAGGCTAGGACTTCCAATACTATGTTGAATAGCAGTGGTGAGAGTGGACAACACTGTGTTGTTCCTGACATTAGGGGGAAAGACCTCAGTTTTTCCCCATTGAGGGTGATATTAGCAGTGGGTCTTTCATAAATGGCTTTATGATCTTGAGTTATGATCCTTCTATCTCTACTTTCTTGATGGTTTTTATCAAGAAAGGATGCTGTATTTTGTCAAATGCTTTCTCTGCATCTATTGAGAGGATCATATGGTTCTCGTCCTTTCTTTTATTGATGTGATGAATCACATTAATTGCTTTGCAGACATGGAAAGCCCTGCATCCCAGGTATAAATCCCAGTTGGTCATGGTGAATAATTTTTTTAACGTATTGTTGGATCTATTTGGCTAATATCTTGTTGAAATACAATGTTCAACAGGGAAATTGGTCTGTATTCTCCTTTTTAGTGGGGTCTTTGTCTGGTTTTGGAATCAATATAATGCTGGCTTCATAGAATGAGTTTGGAAGTTTTCCTTCCATTTCTATTTTTTGGAACATCTTCAAAAGAATAGGTGTTAACTCTTCCTTAAATATTTGGTAGAATTCCTCTGGAGAGCCATCTGGCACTGGACTTGTTTTATGGGAGGTTCTTGATTACTAATTCAATTTCTTTACTGGTTATGGGTGTGTTCATATTTTCTATTTCTTCTTGTTTCAGTTTTGATAGTTTATATGTTTCTAGGAATTTGTCCATTTCTTCCAGATTGCCCAGTTTATTGACATCTAATTGCTCATAATATTCTCTTATTATTGTTTGTATATCTATGGTGTTGGTTGTGATCTCTCTTTCATTCTTGATTTTGTTTACTTGGGTCCTTTCCTTTTTCTTTTTGATCAAACTGGCTAGGGGGTTCTCAATTTTGTTAATTCTTTCAAAGAACCATCTCCTCATTTCATTGATCTGTTTACTGTTTTTTTTTTATTCCAATAGCATTGATTTCTGCTCTATTCTTTATTATTTCCCATCTTCTTCTGGTTTGGGGTTTTATTTGATATTCTTTTTCCAGCTCTTTAAGGTGTAAGGTTAGTTTTTGTATCTGAGACCTTTCTTCCTTCTTTAGGAAGGCCTGGATTGCTATATATTTCTCTCTTATGACCACCTTTTCTGTGTTCCAGAGGTTTGGGACTGTGTTGTTATCATTTTCATTGGCTTCCATGTGCTTTTTAATTTCCCCTCTAACTTCTTGGTTAGCCCATTTATTCTTTAGTATCATGTTCTTTAAACTCCAAGGATTTGTTGTCTTTCCAATTTTTTTCTTGTGGTTTATTTCAAGTTTCATAGTGTTGTGGTCTGAAATTATGCACAGTATGATCTCAATCTTTTTGTACTTGTTGAGGGCTGATTTGTGACCCAGTATGTGATCTATTCTGGAGAATGTTCCATGTGCACTTGAGAAGACTGTGTATTCTGCTGCTTTAGGATGAAATGTTCTGAATATAACTTTTAAGTCCATCCGGTCCGGTGTGTCATTCAAAACCACTGTTTCCTTGTTGGTTTTCTGCTTAGATGATCTGTCCATTGCTGTAAGTGGAGTGTTGAAGTCCCCTACTATAATGGTACTATTGTCAATGAGTTTCTTTATGTTTGTGACTAATTGATTTAAATATTCATCTTGGGGGGCATGATGAATGATACATGTTGGGGGCATAAATGTTTACAATTGTTAGGTGCTTGGTGGATAGACACCTTAATTATGATATAATGCCCTTCTTCATCTTGTTACAGTCTTTATTTTAAAATCTAGATTGTCTGATATAAGTATGGCTACTCCGGCTTTCTTTTGGCTACCATTAGCATGATAGATGGTTCGCCATCCCCTTACTTTCAATCTGAAGGTATCTTTAGGTCTAAAATGGGTCTCTTGTAAACAGCATATAGATGGATCTTGCTTTCTTATCCATTCTGTTACCAATGTCTTTTGATTGGAATGTTTAGTCCATTGACATTTAGAGTGAGTACTGAAATATATGAATTTATTATCATTGTGTTCCCTGTAGAGTTGGCGTTTCAGGTGGCATTCTCTTGTCCTTTCTGGTCTTTGTGACTTTTGGTATTTTTTATTTTTATTTTTTTGTCTTTTCTCCCCTCAGTTCCCTTTAAAATTTCTTGCAGGGCTGGTTTAGTGGTCATAAACTCTCAGTTTTTGTTTGTCTGGGAAACTCTTTATCTCTCTTTCTATTTTGAATGACAGCCTTGCTGTATAAAGAATTCTAGGCTGTATATTTTTCCAATTCAGCACATTGAATATATCCTGCCACTCCTTTCTGGCCTGCCAAGTTTCTGTGGATAAGTCTGCTGCAAAACTGATCTGTCTTCCCTTGTAGGTTAAAGATTTTTTTTTCCCCTTGCTGATTTCATGATTCTTTCCTTGTCTGTGTATTTTGTGAATTTGACTATTATATGCCTGTTGATGGTTGGTTTTTGTTGAATCTAATGGGAGTTCTCTGTGCTTCCTGGATTTTTATGTCTGTGTCTTTCTCCAGTTGAGGAAAATTTTCCACTATGATTTGCTCACATAAAACTTCTACCCCTTTTTTCTCTCTTCATCTTCTGGGACCCCTATGATTCGGATGCTATTCTTTCTTAATGAGTCATTGAGTTCTCTAATTCTTATATTGTGCTCTTGTGCCTTAGTTTCCCTCCTTTTTTCTGCTTCATTATTCTACATAAGTTTGTCCCGTACATCGGTGATTCGCTGCTCTGCTTCATCGATCCTTGCGCTGTGGCATTCATTTAAGATTGCATTTCAGTTATAGCATTTTTAATTTTGTCCCAATTAGATTTTACTTCTTTCATCTCCGCAGAAAGGGATTCTATGCTTTTTTCAACCCCAGCTAGTATTCTTATTATCATGATTCTAAATTCTGGTTCAGACATCTTTCTTATATCTGTGTTGATTAAGTCCCTGGCTTTCATTTCTTCCTGTTTTTTTCTTTTGGGGTGAAATTCTTCATTTTGTCATTTTGGAGGGAGAAAAAATTAATAAAATAAAAATTTTAAATTAAAAACAACACAAAAATATCAAATAAAGGATGATAGATCCTTGGTGTGTTTTGGTCTGGTTGTTGAAATAAGCTTGATAGGACATAGAACAAAAGGGAAAGAAAAGAAAAGGAAAAAATGCAGGAAAAAGTTTGAAAATTTAAAAAAATGATCACAATAAAATATAATAAAATGAAATGATGAAGGTAAAATAGAATTAAAAATTTTACAAAAAATATAAAGAATATAATATAAAATTAAAGAAATATCTTTTTTATAAAAACGGAAAATAAAAATATTTTTTTCTCTTTCTGTATTCAAAAATAGAAAAAGAAAAAGAAAAAAAATTGAATAGATCTACCAGCAAACAGAATTAAATGTGATTGAAATTACATCCAGTTTCCCCTAGAAGTTAAACTATGAAGCACTTTATAGTCCATAAACTAAGCAGGCAAAGACTTGTGGTGTTCCTCTAGAATGCAGTTGGCGCAGTTAGATGGGGCTTGGTGTAACAGCTCTGTTCTCCACTAGATGGCACTGCTTAGTTTACTGTGGTGGATAGTTGTGGCATGTGTGCATGTATGCACATGGGCCAGAAAGGTGAAAATTGGTGTTACCCAGCTACCCAGTCTCTAGCCTCAGGACTCGGTGTTCTCACTCACCAACAATCAAGCACTCCTCCTTTTTCTCCAGCTTCCGTCCACTCCACACTTCTACACTGTCCAGGATTGAGTAGTCAGCCTCTCAGGTGGCACCTCCCTCCCAAGTTGTATCTCAGATGGGGCTATGTTTTCAAAACCCTTACATCTGAGGTCCCTGCGCCTTTGACCCACTCCAGTCCTTGGGTGAGGGTCTCAAAGAACAATGGCCAGGTGCAGGCCCACCCCCAGGAACATTGGTGTGACCATGCTGCTACAGATGCCCAGAGACTGGGGCCAGATGCCAGCCCACTCCAGAAAAGTTTCATGCAATCATGTAGCAGCAGCATTTCAGGGAGTGTGGTAAATCACAACACACATATCACCCTAGGCTTCACCATCTCCCTAAAGTCCTTGTTCCAATACCAGAAAACATGGCTGTTCTCCAGGGTCCACTGAGACCTTTGCCAGTCAGGAGGTTGTACAGCCTCTACCAAATATCCTCTCAGCAGGGGAACTGCCTCTTGGACCCCTCAGACCTCACTGCCTGCTCCTGGGGATTCATCCTTCCCACCAGAGCTCTGCCAGGTATCGAGTTGTGGAGTCTCAGACTCTGCACTCCTCTGCTTATAGAGTCCTACTGGTACTGAAACCCTCTCCTTTCTCCCTTTCTTGTTCAGTCCCTTATGGGTGTTTCCACTCTTCCTCTTTCTGTCCAGCTGCTTTTGGGGGGAGTGCTTTTCCTGTACTCCCCACCCTGTCTCTGTCCTCTCTCCATAAGCAAAAACAGCACCCTACCCTCCGTGGCTTCTCTCTCCCCCAGTTCACCTCTCTGTGCCATGTACCTGCTGCGTTCTGTGGCTCAAGTAATGCAGATTGTTGCGTTAATCCTCAGACCAATTTTCTAGGTGTGCAAGATGGTTAGGTGTTGATCTAGCTGCATTTCAGGGACAAGAGAAGCAGAAAACTTCCATGCTGCTCTGCCATCTTGGTCCAGCACAATACTCCATTGCCCAGATCAACTCATATGGCCATGCTTGAAGTCACAGAGAAGTATAGTATAGTTTAGAGTCACTGTATGTTGCTGAAGAAGAGCCCTCTGAGACAGGAACAGAGGAGGAGCCTATACTCCTTGTTGAGAGAGGGACTCCCATTTTATCTCTTTTATATGTAACATATTTGAATATAAAGTCATAAAATAGGAATATTCATTAACTCTGGGTGGAGAACATAAGATTATTAACATACTCGTCATGTATGTCTATATTTTATAAGCTTTATAATAAGAATAAACATGAAAATAGAGCATAAGCCTTACACTTTAAAAATAAGATAAAAAGGTATTTTGTCACATAACCTGCCAATCATTTCCCAAGGATTATGCCCACCTCTCTGATATTAGGCTCCACTGTTCACATACCCTGAGACTCCAACATGGAAGTAAACAACACAAGGAAGGAGAATCTCACAGAATCCATTCTGCTTGCTTTAGTTTGGGAAGCAAGAAATGGTCTGTCAAGGCCAGGGGTCTGATGCAGAAGTAGCATCAGTGCTGACAGGATTTATAGTTGCCATAAAGTAGACTCACAAGCAGCAGAACAAACTATTGCATCTAGCCCGTGGTTGTGTAAGAAGCAGTAGCAACACCAGTTTCCCTATCAGAGGATTCCATGGTGTGCTTTTAACATTTTTGGTGGGGTGGGGAGTAGGGAATTTCACTTCCAGTTAATCCTCTACTATTCTCAAAGTTCTGGGAGGCACTTACTATCTTTTTTTTTAAACTTTTCTGTTGTGAAATGTAACATAGATTCTTAAAAATTCATATCAAGGCATAACTTAGTGAATTATTACAAGGATAACCTTTGTAATCACTACCCAGGATAAGAAATAGAACTTATCATTTTCCCTAAAAACCAATTACCAGCCCTCCTTCCGCCTCAAAGGAGCCACTAATCTGACTTTTAAAATAATTATTTCCTATGGGGTGCCTGGGTGGCTCAGTTGGTTAAGTGCCCAACTCTTGATTTTGGCTCAGGTCATGATCTCATAGTTCATGGTATCGAGCCCCACTTCTGGCTCTGTGCTGATAGCATGGAGTCTGTTTGGGATTCTCTCTCTCCCTCTCTCTACCCCTCCCCTTGCTCACGAGCATGCTCTCTCTCTCTCAAAATAAATAAACATTAAAAAATAATTATTATTATTTCTTTCATTCTTTATAGTTTTATTACTGGAATGTGCACCCCCGAAATAATACAGGTACCCGTTTTGACAAATATATCTTTTAGATCTTCCCACCCCTTCCTTTTTCCATCCATCTCTCTCTTTCCCTCTCTCTCTTTCTCTCTCTCTCTCTCTCTCCTCCCTCCATCCCTACAATTTGTATGTTACATAGCTGGCTTATTTAAGCCCTTCGAGTTTCACAAAACACAGTATGCGTTTTGCTGATTCTATCTCCATGGTGTAGTTTCACATGCTGCACTTTTCCCTATATTTCCTATAAATTCATGTTACATATAAAGAATTTGTCATATTCTGATTCTATGATTTTTTTAAAAAAGAATTTCCTCAGAGCTCGTGTCATGTTCTTCCAAAGCCTGTTAGGCTTTGCAAATGGTGTTATTCTAATTCACCCATTGCTTCTTCCATTATTAGCTGGAATGCATCTATAAAGAGACATTTCTCTGAATGTACTTTGTAGTTAGCCAGTAAAAAAACTCATAAAGGATAATACTTAGACCTTTTCCTTCCTTTACCAGGCTCTAAAATATTGAGTTGTTTTCCTACCTTCCAAAACTGAACAATTAATTTCTTTATGAAGTAGTACTTTGAACTCATTCATACATATATTAAACATATTTGATGTCTCAAACTATTATAGTTATTACACTTATTGACATATAAATTTCCACATCTTATAGGCACTAGGAGCCTCTTTAAGTTGGCTTTGACCCTTGTAGTCTCTGATAACTCTGTTCATGTCTGCAGTGACACGATCTCTGATAATTATCTTCAACACTTTTGACCCAGGCCCCTAGAATCAGACATTACTCCCCAAACACTTTTGTTTGCTTGCTTCTTTTAAGAAGGAAATCATGTATACTAAGTACCATCTGAGCTCCAGGAATGTTCATTGCTATTAGACTAGTCATTATTTTTATCTTTTAGTGGTCATTACTAGAACATACACACACACACACGCACACATACACTTTTAAAGATAAAGCATCTTGTGATGTCACCATAATACTTTTAATTTAATTTTAGAATGTCAGGATATTGACTTTTACTTGTCTACTATATATCTGTATCTCATGTCTCTTCCCTGAGAAGCTGGTTTTCAAGATCACTGGGGAAGTAAAGTAAACTGTTACATAATTATATACAGTTGACTCTTGAACAATGCAGGGGTTAGGGGCGTTGATACCCTGCACAGTTGAAAATCCAAGTATAACTTCTGAATCCCCCAAAACTTAACTACTAATAGCCAAATGTTGACCAGAAGCCTTACCAATAACTTAAACAGTCAGTTAACACATATTTTGTATGTTATATGAATTATATTATGGATTCTTAGAATAAGTAAGCTAGACAAGAGAAAAATGTTATTAAGATAATCATAAAGAAAATACATTTACAGAATTATAAAAATTTGCATATAAGTGGACCCATGCAGTTAAAATCTCTGTTGCTCAAGGGTCAACCGTATTCATTTAATCCCACATTACATTCACAGCAACCTCAGAACAACAATGCCAGGGGGCACCTGGGTGACTTAGTCAGTTAAGCATCAGACTCTTGCTCTTGGCTCAGGCTCAGGTCATGATCTCACAGTTGGTGAGACTGTGCCCCATGCACTCTGCGCTGACAGCATCAAGACTGCTTGGGATTCTCTCTCCCTCTCTCTGTATCCCTCCCCTGCTCACTCTCTCTCTCCTCTCTCTCAAAATAAACATTAAAAAAGAAGAATAACAATGCTAACATTAACATAATCAAAGCTACTATTGAAAGGAGTTGGACATTTTTGCTTATATTTTCCCCACTCTCTCTCAATTTCTGCTTATTTACATTGTCAGAACATATACACATTACACAGTATATTCTTTCCTTTATAGTCCTTATTTAGTATTAGTTGTGTAAGCAAATATATAATGAATATTTACCCCAGTCTTTATATTAATGTCTCAGGGCATTTGGTTTAAATTCCATAGGAGGAGCTTAGAGAACAGGTATTTCCTGAATTCTTGCATAAAGGTAAGAGTTTGCCTGTGGCGTTTATACTGGAAAGTCAAATTGCCTTGGTTTAATGATTGTCTTACATTTTCTTTACATGAATATCTTTTTAAATGCCTTTTTTTTCAAGTTTATTTATTTATTTTGAGAGAAAGAGAGCACATGTGTGCGTGAACAGGGAAGGGACAGAGAAACAGGGAAAGAGAGAGAATCCCAAGCAGGCTTGAAGATCTGAGATGTCAGTGCAGAACCCAACTGATCATGACCTGAGCTGAAATCAAGGGTAGGATGTTTAACTGACTGAGCCACCCAGACGCCCTTTACATAAGTATCTTGAATATGATACTCCAATTAGTTTGGTATAAAGTTTTGCTATTTAAAAGCTGATGACAATCCGAGTTTCTTTTCCTTGTAAGTAGCTGGGTATTTTTTCTGGATGTTTAATAATTATTTTTCCTTTTTCTTTAATGTGCTATAATTTTACTAGAATATATCCAGATATTGGTTGTTCTCGGTCAGGTTTCTCCAGTACTAATGTATCCATTCTAACTGTAATTTTAATTTTTTTTCTTTTTTAATTTTAGGATTTTGTTTTAAATATAGCTAATGTAACAGTTACTAAATGTAACTGTTCCATTTTCTTCCATTCTGGGGACAGTGAGAGCTGGAGAATTACTATCATGCACACTCTGGGATCTTTTGGGCTTATCTTTTCTCTCTCAAATATTTTTATTACCTTGCTTTTTTTAAATATTTCTTATTTTCAATTTTTTCTTTCACTATCTTTGAGTTTATTTACTCAGATGTCCCAACTTAGGCTTCAATTATTTTAATTTTTAGTTATTATGCATCTATTTTCTGTTAATAATTATCTCATTTTTTAAATTTTCTAATTCTGATTTATGTTGTTTTTTTCACAGGTGGTTTCATTTTCTTAATATCTTTTAAGTAATTCTGAAATGATAGTTTGTACTGTTATCTTTTTGTGGACGTCTTTATGGCATGCTTTTACATTGACTAGGGATGCTAGTCTTCTTGAAAGAGAACATCAGCTACCTCCATTTTGACCTCTGTCTGTACTTTCCAATTAAATTCTTCCCAGCTTATCTCTTAACTCAGGCAAAAGACCCTGAGGGCAAAGCATCCCCAGCTAGAAACCAAAACTAACCCATCAAGAAATAAGGACTCTGCCCTGATGCCAGCAAGACCCCACATGACTAACCCCAAGACAATGTTTGACCAGACCTTTACTGCCCACGTGCATGCACCCACCGACCTTTGTCCAACAGTTTCCTTAGGTAAACATAGAAGTATTTTTAGCACTTGGAGACAGTTTTGGAGACATTAGTCTGTCTTCCTGGTGTTGACCTAAAAGAAATAAATTGTTTCACCTCCGCTCATTTCTCAGCTTTGGATTTTGTCAGCGGGGAGTGGTAGAATCTGGTGTGTTTGGGACCCCGGAGCCAGGTGCTCTTGTACCGCTGCACCCCAGCTACACCATCTTCTTTGAATAACAGTCCAAGGAATTTGACCTCAATCCTTTTTGTTGCTCTTTTTATGTGACCTTAGTTTTCTTGAACTACAGTGAAAGCTTGGTTCTAGATAGCATTTCAAAACTCATAGCTGTATAGTTCTCTTTGGTCATGTTTTCCCAAAGTGTCACAAAATACAGCAGCTGATATTTTGACTTGGTTTACCTCCCCAGCTTTGACCTGGACATTCTCTTCCACTTTGTCTCCATTTTCCCTGAGCTACTTAATTTAAATTCTATTCCCTCGAGTTTCTCTTAGTGTGGGCTTCGTCCTGAAAGGGGGCTTTTGCTGGTTCATTCTGAGAACTCATAGGGCAGAAACTATGCAAGCCCATTCTGACATTTCTGAAGACTTGCATTTATTCACTATTCAGCGTGCAGAAGCTCTCTCAGTTTTAGCTATTGTTCTCAAACTGAGTCTCTTAGCATTTCAGTGAGGATCTGATGGCTGTTTTAGGATTTTCTGGGCTATAGCTACCCTGGTGCTTCTTCTATACAGATACTGACACCATGCATGTCTTGTAGCTGCCATTGATTTGTCTCCATCTACTCAAACTTGGGGATTAATGAGGATACATATGTTATCTGTGGAGTTTTGATTTGCTAATCAAGTTTCTCTGCGTGTTTTTATAAGAAGAGGAATTTGGGGAGATTCAAAATCTATACTGCTGTTATTATCTTGTAACAGTCCAAGAATCCTACATTAATCTTTTTAAGTAAGTTTACTGAGATATAATTCACATGCAATTTATACAGTACACCAGTCTATAATTTTTGACAAATGCGTACAGTTATGTAGCCACCACCACAGTGAAAACATAGAACAGATCCATCACTTTCAATAATTTCTTCATAACTATGCCCCTTTAGTGTCCTCTTCCCGGGACCCCAGCCCTTTGAAACCACTGATTTGTTTTCTGCCCTACAGTTTGTTTAGCCTTTTGAGTCTGGATTCTTTCGCAAAGCATCATGGAATTGACATCCACCCCCATTTTTGTTGGTACTGAATGCTGCATCTTAGAGGGTGGGGATTCTCAGAGATCCGGTCCCTTCTCTAGTGTTTTGAGAGCCCTTTCCAACCCTTCCCCAGGAGTGTAGGATGACTTTCTTACACTCTTGCCCCAGGTGCAATGAGTTTTTACCTGTGCCCACCCCTCCCCAGGGGGTGGATGGGTGGCTACAGGTATACTGCCCTTCCCCTAGCAACTAACGTTTTTGTTCCTCCAGGAAAAAGGAGCCAAGTGCACTTCTGCTTGGAGGCTTTGTCCTCTCCTGCTCACCTACCAGAAACTTGCTCTTGAATGCCAGAAACTTCCAGAAAAATCTGGGGTCAGGTATAGATTTCCTTCAGGAGTTAATGTCCAAACATTTCTGTGCCCTCATGGTAGCCCACACTCTGACTTTATCTATTTGAAAACCTTTTTATCTTCCTACACATTCTGTGGAGTCATTGTCTGCTTCCCACCCCCACAGGAGAAATGGTACTCACACCCCACCTGTCTTTGATGGTGCACATCTTAAGAATTCAGGCTAGTTGGCTGCACAGAAAACTCAGCTCTTTAATGGGTCCAAGAAAAGTTAGGATTTTGTACATTATCTGGCTGGTTTTATGTGATTAGGTGGAGGCCATGCTCTTTCCAGCTTTCTACACCTTCGGTGGAAGCCAGAGATGTCAGTATGTTTTTAATACATTTCTTTTTTGCTTTATCTGCCAGGGTCAACTCTTTGGGGACATAGCTAAGACTCATGATAAATGAAATGGAAAAATTTTAAAGATCATCAAAATCTTTGCAGTTGAATTTAAGATCAGTTCAATCTGACATGATTGACATTGAAAATAACTCGTGGACTATCACTACCCCTCACACTATCCACGCATTGTGATGTTTCACAAACTCTGACTTCTTGCAGATTTACTACCTTAAATGGGTCAAAACAATCTGAGTAAAACAGTTTTTTAACAAGAACATCTTTTGTTTCTTTACAAAGAATGAAGGAAACTGCTACAGCAATCCATAACTATAACAATATAGCATAGCCAAATATGACTTTACTTAACACCTTTATTTTAACCTGATGGCCCTACACACTATAGATTACTTGGTCATAAATTCACATTTGTATCAGAAAGGAAACGTGTACAGCACAGTATATGAATAAACAAATTACTTTGAGATCTCAGAAAATTGATGCTAGCTTCCCTTACTTGAAGTCTAATTTCCTTCTTCAAGTTGACTCACCATTCTGATTACACATTATTTTTCTTCGAAGAGGGGCCTTCTATTATTTGTTTGAACAGGTACCAACACCAGACTTCATGATGAACTGGAACTCAGAACAGGGAGTTCATCAGGAACCCAGACCTGTCCCTAGACTCTGCTTCTCTCTACTCATTTCTCTCCTTCTTTTTCTCTGAGATTACTTTCGCTTGCTTCACAATGCACATGGTTAAACATTGTCACAATTGAGCCCACAAGTTTCTCACAAGCAGGCGATAACCCAGACAGGGACTGGAATCAAGTTCAAAGTTTGTAATTCTTGAGAGAGGATCTAATTGACTCAGTTTGGGTCAGCACTTGACCTCTGGTCTACCATCTGTGCTCAACGTGCCAGGGTCATGGTTCAGGGTGGTACCCTGTGGGGAGGGGCAGGGCAGATGTACCAAGATGTTTCTTATACTTTGTGTTGCCTTTGACCACATCTCTTTTGTATCCATTTTGGCATGGACGTGGCACTCTGAGTTAGTAGGAGAAATGAGTTGAAGAAATTAACTAGTTTTTTTTTTTTTTTAATTTTTTTTTTTCAACGTTTATTTTTGGGACAGAGAGAGACAGAGCATGAACGGGGGAGGGGCGGGGGAGGGGCAGAGAGAGAGGGAGACACAGAATCAGAAACAGGCTCCAGGCTCTGAGCCATCAGCCCAGAGCCTGACGCGGGGCTCGAACTCACGGACCGCGAGATCGTGACCTGGTTGAAGTCGGACGCTTAACCGACTGCGCCACCCAGGCGCCCCAAGAAATTAACTAGTTTTAATGAGCTTATCTGGTGTTCTACTTTTTCCTTATGTAAAAAAAAAAAATTGTGTTTCTATGGAAAACTATGCCTCATCTATAGCACACCATTCTCAGTTATTAGGTTCTAGCCATGTTGAGTGTTTTCATTCATTGTTCATTTGTCAAATCTTTATAAGTTATAGGCAACTGTTGGCAATTTTAATTGACTTTCTCTATCCTGTGGAAAATCCAGTTTCGTCTCTATTTGCAATTTATTGCAGCATTCCTTTATTCTACATAAATGTGTGCTCTTTTGACTTTTCCTTTGAACAGTTTAAATATTTTCTTAGTTCCCTGAGTAAAATATCATGTCATACGAGTACAATATTTTATATCTATATGAATCATGATTTTGTCTTTTCATGAACATCATTCTCTGTCACCAATATCACTTTTCTGAGCTTTTTACTGGGTCAGCCTTAAAGTAACCTCAACATTTTTATTTATCAGAAGATTCTTTATCTTAAAGAAGATACTACTTTGTGAGTAAATGGACCACAAATCAAGAAATCTTAAATACAATTAGAACTGAAAAAAAAAATTTAATCCCCTGTGCCTCCAGTCTTTTGTGTAAATTGTTGCTAATGATTTATGCATTCTAAGGGCCTTGAAACTTTCATGGATATGTTCTCAGCCCCTAAACAATTCATAACATGTGTTTAATAATGTTTGGTAAATTTAATTATGAATATAAACTTTAAAAGTAGTTTTCTACTATACGTAACTTAAAAAAAATTAGTCAGTTAAACTAAAATGTTCAAGCCTAATTTTTATCATATTAGATATGGGAAGGCAGGAAAAACAAATAACAAGTTCAATGAAAAAAACTATATAAAGCAACATTAACTTAAAAAAATCAAACTTTGAGAAAAGTCAGGACTACCTAGTTCCCTAACATTTAAAGGGGAAGGAGTTGGGAGATAAATAGCAAAGCTTATTAAAAACAAGAACAAAAAGAAACCTACCTAGTGTTTTCTCATCATTGAAGCAGAACCATGAAATTCAAATGGCAAGAATGATCCTGTACTTCTCTTGTGAGATGTGAGAAGAAAAAGATGGCTTGGCCCTTTTATTGTGTTGGTATTTTTGTTAAGTTATGTCCTTCTGTCTATTCTCGGCTTCTGAATAGGCATTCCATTTTATTTTTTTCCCTAGTAATATTTTAAAATTAAAACCCCAATTTTTTTCTCTCTCTTAGAGAAATCTGTTTAGTTTCTCCCTAGAGAGATGAGCAGGCATTGGAAGTCTGGAAAGGGACCCAAGACACAAAACTGGCAGACCATTTGCCTGTCAAGGTAATTTAGCATTTTACTCTATCACGTAAATTATAGCCAACTTTACGATGTAAAATCCCTTGTTTACTGAAGTAAATCAGCAGCAACTTAACATTTTTTGAGTATTTATAGTGCTCTTACTTTAAACAAAATATTTTCTTTGATTCTAACACTGTCACTACACTAGAAGGCATCTGCCCGACGTAATTGATCCTGTTAATAAAGAAGAAGAGGAGAAAGGAGTAATAGTCTATTTGAAAATCTGTAAATGTCTAAACTGCTTCAAAAATTACTTGTCTTACCTTCATTTTTAAATTTTTTTTTGTTTATTTTAGAGAGCAAGAGAGAGTAGGAGAGAGGGGTAGAAGGAGAGAAAGAGAGAGAGAGAGAGAGAGAGAGAGAGAGAGAGAGAGAGAGAATCTCAAGCAGGCTCTATGCTCAGCATGAAGCTCAATGCACAGCTTGATGGGGGAGCTCAATCTTATGATGCTGGGATCATGACTTGAGATGAAATCAAGAGTCAGACACTCAACTAACTGAGCCACCCAGGCACCCCCAACTTGTCTTGTCTTTAGATTAATTATTTCCCTTAGTTTAAGGAAATGGTAAATCATGTTTCATGCAGATATAAAAATAATCATGTATTGGGGTGCCTGGGTGACTCAGTCAGTTGAGCATCCAACTCTTGAATTTGGCTCAGGTCATGATCTCGTGGTCATGAGATCGAGCCCTGCATTGTGCTCCATGCTGAGCATGGATCATGCTTAAGATTCTCTGTCTCTGTCTCTGTCTCTGTCTCAGTCTCTCTCTCTCTCCCTCTGCCCCGCTTCCCAACTCATGCTCTCTCTCAAATAAATTAAAAAATAATAATAATAATCATGTGTTAAAGACTTTACTTATTTGATATGAGGGAACCAAACAGATGTTATTACTGATTCAAAAGAGAAACCAAAAGAGCACAAAATTCTATGATGTGAAGGAATGTCAAGATGAATTGCAAATAGGACAAAACTGGATTTTCCAGAAGGGATGAAATCATGAAAATCACTACCAAACAGGACATTATTTACCTATCCATTAGTTATCTATAACTGATAACTAATTGCAAACCAGTTCAAAGACAACAAGCAGGGCCAGAGTTAATAACCTAGAAGAATGTGTTGTAGATAATGCACAGTTTTCTATTGAAACACATGCAAAAAATTCTAGAGTGATTCCCTTCCACTGTAGAATGTAGAGAATGTAGAGAAATGCACAGAGAGTAGCTGGTGATACCAGCTGGTGATACCCAATCACTATTAAAGGGGAGTACATTGTATTAAATGTCACTTTTTTTTTGATATTTGCAATGAACACCAAAAGAAAGTGATGTTTTACTGATCTACTCCTTGTTTTACTTTTAGCACAACCTCCATGCTCCCAATTTCAGTTTTAATTACTTCTTTCTCTATAGCATATGCAAAGGAAGACTAAGGGACAGACAGGCAATCTGGTATAAAATCAAAAAGAGCGAATACATAGCAATAAGAAAAGAATAAAAACAAATACAGTTATGAAAATGTTCTGTACTAAAAATACTCTACTTTGGGGGAATAAGCTTTATCTAAAATAGCCTTTACTAACTACAAAAAGAAAATGGAATAAATTAAATCAAGAAAAGTGTTACTAGAGGTCAGTGATCCATTGCAAATTGGCCATCTTGAGCTATAAAGGAACCCAATATTAAGTAACACTAGACTGGCTTGGGCTATGCATTGGTTTATTTGGTTGGTGTTTGTTTTGTTCTACTTTTATAAAGGACTCCAGGGACTCCTACATTACCAAATACTTTCAAGGATAAAAGTTAAGGAAATGAAACTGAGTCAAGCTTGAGCGATTTAGAAAAAGACCACAATATATTTTGAAATCTCATTTTATGCAGAAAAACACACACAGATTATCTTGATGAATGACAAATGATCTGCCTTTTTAAGTGGCTGATTTATATTGGTATAGAATTGATTTGAACATTTTGTGTCAGTGGAGTAAGGCAGAAGGTGAGGGGCAACAAAATCAGGATTAGAGATAATGTGGTTGCTCACATGGATTTTCAGATTTTGCGTGGGGCTATAGTGACCTTTTAGTATTTTTCATGTAGCTCATAGATCCTTTAAATCTGTGACTTAAAATATATATAAAGAGGTCTGGGAAAATTTAATATATTTTATTTTACTATTATCAAATGGACTTGTATAGGAAACCATTATATCCATTTCTTGGCCTGCAAATATAATCTTAAACTACCCAATAAAGTGGGGAGGGTGCGTGGAATGGCTCACAAATCACAAATGGCTATGTCCACGGCAGGCATTGCTAACTGAGCTCAGCGTTCTTTACTACTCAGCTGGTATATGTTCTCAGAATTATTTAATTATTTAATACAAGGCTCCAGTCAGCTTCTACTAAGCCATTGGAGTTGACAGGCAAGTTTAAACCTATTTGCAACCACTGACTTAGATTATCAATAATTGAGTATATACCACAGAGATCAGAAGCTAGAAGAACCAGTAAATCAAACACCTGACTGGGAAAGAATATGAATTCTATTTTCTCTGTTTTCACAAACAGCTTTTTACTGGTTTCACATCACCTTTGGTTTAAGGCCTGTTTGGTGTTCTAACAATTATTACCGATCCCACAGAGGCTCCTGCAGGGGTCTTTGAGTAGTATCCTAGGAAACTTGAAATAGGAAGAACTCAAGTGATGGTTAAGTGGGTAAATTTGAAAACTCCTAATCGGTCAACATCTATATTTAGCTTTTCACAGTGGGAGACCACCTCCTCTACAACCACTCAATTTCAAATTTAGTATTTTCCCTTCATATGTATTTTTATTTCAAACTACAGTCAGACTGTGTCTGATGTTGACAGATATTGCTGAAGATCAGCCTTGTATCACCGCTCTGCTGATAAGTTCTCCCCAAAGCACAGGGCACCCCAGCAGGCCAGCATATCTCTTGAACTGTGAGAAACATAAGTATCTATCCTGACTTGCTGGTACCTACTTTTATAAACTTCTTTCTTGATATTATTGCATAGCACTCAACTCATAATTATGATTTTATCTTCATTTTTCATTCCTAAGTATCACTATTCCTATATCTTCTTTTAAAGTGTTTGTTTGTTGGGGCGCCTGGGTGGCTCAGTTGGTTGAGCGTCCAACTCTTGGTTTTGGCTCAGGTCATGATCTCATGGTTCATGGGTTCAAGCCCCACGTCAGGCTCTGTGCTGACAGCATGGAGCCTGCCTGGGATTCTGTCTCCCTCTCTCTGCCCCTCCCCTGCTCGCTCTCTCTCTCTCTCTCTCTCTCTCTCTCAAAAATAAATAAATAAACATTAAAGTGTTTGTTTATTTATTTATTTGAGAGAGAGAGAGAGAGAGAGCGCACATGAATGGGGGAGGGCAGAGAGAAAGGGAGAGAGAGAATCCCAAGCAGGTTCTGCTCTGTCAGCACAGAGCCCAATATGGGGCTCAGTCCCACCAACGATGAGATCATGCCCTGAGCCAAAATCAAGAGTCAGATGCTTAACTGACTGAGTCACCCAGGTTCAAAATGTAGGCTCATTATTCCTACATCTTATACATGATTTGAGCATTTTGGCTCATGATGGCTTTCTTTTCATGTTCATTTTCCATTTTGCTGCTCCCCAACAATTATAGTCAGGTATTAATCTGCAGGTCAATCATAAGGTGAGGGTGGTGCCAGTGGTTTGAATTATGTATTTTATTGCATGAGACATATGTTGCTAGCCTCCTCCCTACAAAATAATTCTGTCATTGGTGTTTCCCTGGAGATTAGCCTCAAGTCCCCTTCTTTTTTTATTTTCAATTTTATGATTTGAGTATTCAAATCTCCTTCTTATGCCAACAGTCCTTGAAACTCTAGCACTTCCTGTCTTCCTTTCCATTTTTCTTGTCTTCTTTTCCCTGCCTTCTTCAAAGGTTTGTAAGGGTTTGGAATGTGCTAGAGCTGGTACATAGAGGAGATAATAAAGTACTGACTTCCAGGACTCCTTAGTCCTGTGGAGAAAACAGATATCACAAAATAAATAGAATTGAAGCACTGTGGGGGTTCCTGAGCGGCTCAGTTGGTTGAGCATTCAACTTCGGCTCAGGTCATGGTTCATGGGTTTGACTCCTGTGTCGGGCTCTGTGCTGACAGCTCAGAGCCTGGAGCCTGCTTTGATTCTGTGTCTCGCTCTCTCTCTGCCCCTCCCCTGCTTGTGCTCTGTCTCTCTCTGTCTCTCGAAAATAAATAAATAAATGTTTTAAAAATTAAAAAAAAAAAAAAAAAGAATTGAAGCACTGTGATAAATATTGTTGTAGTAGAAACTTTAAAATGCTCTGTGGAAGGCCAAGTGGAGAGAATACTTACACACAACATGAATACATCAGAGAAAGCCTTGTTTTCTTCATCTATACTATGATATTAAATTTCTGAAACATCATTTTAGTTTCAAGGCTATTTTATGTGTATTTCTTCTTAATTTATCTCCAGTTCCCCTTCCTTCTCTTTCTCTCTGTATTAACCATGTCTTTTATTGTACACATTCTGATATTTTGACATCTGGAGACTTGCTGACCCCGGGGGGATCACACCTTCCAAGGGGGGCCAATTCCCAGAAATAAGAAACAACTCACCCAAGAGTGCACTTTGCAAATACAAATCAACCAATCCAGAGCCCAACTACCCACTCTATCACACTGCCACATTCTGGGACGCTAACTCTCTACCCTAATCACCATAGGCTAGGTGCCAGACAAGTAAGGACAGACCTTATACACTGAAATTGTTCAAACTGGTCAGTCCTAAACGTGCCTATCCTGCCTTGCACATTCTACTGAAGAAACCATAACAAAGTTCTTGCCCACAGTTTTCCCTCTCCTTCCATCTCCTAACTGATAGCGATACTTCCCTGTGTAGATGCCTCCATGACCTGGTGTGTTCTTACCTCTTGGGACCTTTGAACGAGAAACTATCTTTTCAATGGCAGTAGTTTTCTAATCTATTGGTCCAACTATAGCTCAAGTTTCACTAATAAATGATCTTTTATAACACTTCCTCTCTCCCATTCTCCCTCCCCCTCCTACATCCTGTCCTCTCCAATTTGTTGCAGGATTTTTTACCTCAACACCCAGGGTTCATTGTCTCACCACTTCGAAGAATGAAGAGGTGGACACAGAATAAAATGAGCAGCAGGTGAAAGTTTATTAGAGTATAAGATCAGAAAGGAAGAATAGTATGGAAACTCTCTTTGCAGAGTGGGGGCATTCGAAAGTGAGTATCTGTGGACTATAGGCAAGGGACTTTGTTTTATAGGATTTTGGTCACCCTCGCTTCCCTTCCCTCTCATTCCTTCTCAGGTCCTACCCTTACTGGTTTGATAACTCTAGGTTCTGGGTTGTCCATTCTTGACTGGCTGATTTCATTGTGTGAGGAATCAGACTATGGTCATACTGTCCCATTTACAACATGAGTTTTATGGTTTATCTATTTTAGTTAGGTATTTTGATTGTCAAAATCCTGAGGGGAACCTGAGGAGAAGTAGGTGGTGTTCATTAGATTTTTTTTTTTAATTTTTTTTTTTAACATTTATTTATTTTTGGCACAGAGAGAGACAGAGCATGAACGGGCGAGGGGCAGAGAGAGAGGGAGACACAGAATCGGAAACAGGCTCCAGGCTCTGAGCCATCAGCCCAGAGCCCGACGCGGGGCTCGAACTCACGGACCGCGAGATCATGACCTGGCTGAAGTCGGACGCTTAACCGACTGCGCCACCCAGGTGCCCCTGTTCATTAGATTTTTAAGATGAACCTTAAGCCTGAGGAAGTTTGCTCCTAGTCAGATGCTCCCAACATTTTTTAAAATATGTGTTTTTCCCCACCCAGAGATCTCAGGTCCTAACTTTCCCTCTCTGACTATTTTATCCTATCTTTCCCTATCATAATTTCACTTTGTTAATATAGACTATAATTTTTTTAAAAGTCTGCTATCAAAAAATTGGCTCTCTTCACACACACACATGTAATTCTTGTCAACTACTTCCTTTGTAAGAGCAGTCTTCACACTGTTAGAACAATTAGAGAAGAAATTATCTCTTTTGGCAAAAACAAGTAAAAAATATTACATATACCGATAGGCTTTTAAACTTAATTTGTTTACTTTTAAAAGAGAAATTATACTTGAGCAGCTACTCTTTTAAAACTAAAAACCAGGGGCGCCTGGGTGGCTCAGTCGGTTAAGTATCTGAGTTTGGCTCAGGTCCTGACCTCATAGTTCGTGGGTTTGAGCCCAGCTTTGGGCTCTGTGCTGACAGCTCAGAGCCTGGATCCTGCTTCAGATTCTGTGTCTCCTTCTCTCACTACCCTTCCCCACTTGTGCTCTGTTAAATAAGTGTTCAAAAAAATTAAAACTAAAAACCACAAGTGAATCAAAGATCTTAGTCTATGAAGTAAACTAGATAGTACATGTGCACATGAGTGTGTGTGGGTGCACACACACACACACATAAACTACAAGTGAGTCATAGGTGGATATTACAATGGGGTGAATGTGTCCAATCTGTAAATAAAGCAGATACAAAGATGAACCCCTGACTTAATCTGTTACAGAATTCTTGGTCTGGAAAATCATGGTCTGTTAAGGAAAGACAAAATTGAAAATACTCATTCAGCTTCCATTCTAATACATTAGCTAAACACACTAAGTGTTTTATGCACAGATAGTAAATTGAAATGGTAAAACAACAACAATGACAAAGCAACAGAACTAAAACAAGCAAGAAAAAACTGTTTTCTGCATTATACCCAAAGATCCCCCCCCCCCCCCCCGGATATCTCTGCCTGCCGGTATTGAAAAACAAATACAGTCTAGCAATTATGGAAAGAACCTATTAAGCCAAGAGAGTGTCTCACTACCCATTGGCATCAAAAGTTCAAGAGCCCTCAGGCTCCTCTAACAGTTCCTTAAAAAGAGCGATGAACTGAGAAAGCTCTACTGGGGCCAAGCATTCCATGGAAGTTCAGAAGCAAACAAAGGCAGACTAGCCCACCCAGCATCACAGCTCATTAAGGTGTTTTATATTCAAGTGAAGTAAAACAGGAAAATATCACCACGCTTCTCATGTGAAATGAAAAGAAATTGAGTCATCCAGCATCATTAAAATAAAAAGAAGCTAAAAATATATCTCCATGAGCAAACAGCCACTTGCAACCTGTAACATACACTTGGCCATGTCTTACCCTGTAAAGTACATCAGGCTAAGAGAATTCATTATTGTGAAATGTAGGTTCTCCCCTCATCACTAGTCAACCTGAACCCTAGCCTGGATAGTCAAGGACACATGAGTTTGATGGGATTCAGTTGTTTAAGAGAAGGAAGAGGGGGAATTTGTAGGGCTTACCCAAGTTTCAGCTTCTGTATTTATTAGCCATTGGCTTTAGGCAAATAATTTAGTCTCTGTACCTGTTGCTTCATGTATAAAATGAGATTAAAAACTATTTCATTGCCTTCTTCACTGTATATAAAAGTATGTAGTAAACTGGTTGATTCTACAGAATTGACAGTTTTCTTATTATATGTAATTTATGAAAATAAAATCAGATTATTTGGGTTTACAGGAGAAATACATTACACCAAATGTACTAAATATATCAAGTTTCATATTTCTATACAGATAGCTATCACAAGGCTAGGTAAACAAAGATTTCTTGAATTATTACCTAGTGATCTAGTTATCATCCTAGCATATCACAAAAGTGCACCCTCACCTCCTATAGGCCTTTTAATAATGCCTAAAGGATATCTTATCTTTTACTGTTCTCTTGTAGCACTCATAGGATGTCCACGCATGATATCTTTCAAGTGTCCACCTTAAGTGAAACCCCTTAGCAGAGACTTATTGCATTCAGTTGGCAGATGTGAGCCAACCACTCTGGATGTTTTATCACTAACCAGATGTTCACTCAGGCCAAACTGACCATACCATACTGATAAGGGAGCATGAGGCAGACTGAGGGGCAAAAACAGAAGCTAGCACCCCACCGCACCCCAGGTGGGATCTGTGTGATATTCCTTGGACACTCCTAGCTACCCAAGAACAAAAGAAAGGGGTTTAAGTGCTTGCCATGGTAATGTGGGAAACTAAGGCAAATGAAAAATTAAATTCTCTTACTGCCTATAGCCTATTGACAAGTCCTTGAGACCAGCAGAGTGACCTCCCTCTAGGAGCTCAGCTGCCTCAAGGATGACACTTTGCTAGGGGCAAAAGAGAAACTTGGCTTAACATTGTCCCAATCTTGAGGATCCTGTAAGTCTACTTCCTTTATCTCAACTGCCCCAGAATCATGCTCCAAGTTTATGTCCCTGCACCACCACATGCATCTGAAGGGTCTCATGACAGGTTTGATTAAATGGTGATAAATGATGTTTTCCTACCAACAGCTAGCCCCTTAAGGTCCTGGAAATCTTCCTTCCAAAATACCTTAGAGATTTACTCAATCCCTGACCCCCTCCCAACCTGAGGGTATATAATGAGTTACCTATCATGACCCCAGTGTAGCTCTTCCTGCCCAAGGGTCCTGTTCCCATGCTTTAATAAAATCACCATTTTGCACTACAGATGTCTTCAAGAATTCTTTCTTGGCCATTGGCTCTGGACTCTACAAACCCCCCATTACCCCAAAACTTCACCAATACTGTAGGTTTTGAATTATCATGACCCTTTGGAACTATAAGAGAATTTAAACTTCATTATAGATAAAATAATTTAAAAACTAATTTTTGTCATCATTAACCTTCCCCAAATGATAAATTAATAAACAAATGTTTTATCTAATTCAGTATACATTTTAGGGCTATATATTGGAGAGACACAGCCCAGCAGACTCTAAGCCTCAGGTGAGTGATGGTCCAGAGATGCCAAAGACCTCCAGACAGTAATCAAGACATAGGACAATTAGGGGGAACTTATATACAGGGACTCCGGGAGCAGCTGACTAGACAAAGAATCCTCTGCAGCCAGTTTTTATAGCATAGCAACTTAACCAAGCAACTATCAGTGGCCCTTCTATGATAGGAAAAGATAGGCTTCAGTAGACAGAGAGGGAAAGATTAGGACCTGAGATCCCTGGGTGGGAAAAACACCAAGGCTGGGAGTGTCTGACCACGGCAAACCCTCTCAGGCGTAAAGTTCCCCTTAAGAATGTAACAGATACCACCTACTCCCCTTCAGGTTTCCCACAAGAATTTTACTAAGGACTAAAAACAAGTAGTAGGCCATAACATGTATGACCCACAAAGAATGATATGGCCATAGACCACCCCTCGTACAATGAAATCGAGCCAATCAGAATGGACAACCCAGCACCTAGAGTTATCAAGCCTATAAGGGTAGGACCTGGGAAGGAAGGAGGGCAAGGGTGAAGGATGGGCTGACCAGAACCTTATAAAACAAAGACCCTAGCTATAGACTATATGTATATAGTTATTGACTACAGGTCAAGGGCATTCACTTTTGAATGTCCCCTCTCTATAAAGAGAGCTTTCATACTATTCTTCCTTTCTGATCTTATACTCGAATAAAGTTTTGCCTGCTGCTCATTTTGAGTCCACTTCTTCATTCTTCAGAGTGGTGAGACAACAAACCCTGGTACTGAGGTAAAAAATCCTGCAACACTTCCACCCGTCTGCATGGCCAGCATTTCCAAGGTGATTAAAGCCAGGCACCTGGACACTTTTCATTAAAAGGGAGATGCTCTGGGTTTGCCACCCTTGGGGCCCCTGACCTTGAACACTGAACAACACATTCCTCTGCACATTATGCCTGATGGGAATATGGAGGGAGGACAGGGTCTTTACAGTTTCAAGAAAGTGATTAACAGGGTCACTCAGGGTATGTTTGCACAAACTAGCTATCTAGCATATACCATAGAATTGTGACATCTCTTAAGTCATTCCCCCTCAATTTTTCATCATGAAGTTCAAATATACAGAAAAGTCGAAAGGATAGTTCAGTGGTCACCAGTATACACACCACTTAGATTCAATATTTGTTTATATTTTGCCATGTTTATCATGTATAGATTATGTACCACATTTTTTTGATAAACTATTTGAAAGTAAACTTTAGACACCATGTTTTATCCCTGAATACTTCAGCATGCATCACCTAAAAAAATTTTTTTCCTCCTAAACTGTAAATTCATTATCATCTAAGAAAACTAACATTTTTCCTAATATTTCCTAATACTCTGTATTCACATTTCCTCAATTAAACACAAAATTCCTTTTATATCTTTTTTTGCAATCCTAATTTTGCATAGAATTATACTTTAAAAAAAAAAAAAAACAAGGATCCAACCAGGGTTTACATATTGTATTTGGTTTTGGTTGCTATGTTTTTTTAGTTTCTTTTACTTTAGAGCGGCTGCCTTCTCCCTACTTTTTATTTTAATAACATTGGCTTCTTGAAAAGTTCAGTCCAGGTGTTCTTGTAGAATGCTTAACTCCCGCATTTCCTGTAAACTGAAGGTAAGGTCAAAAGATTTCTTTAGATTCAGATATTTTGGCAAGATTACTTCAAGAGTGATGCTGTGCTATATTTCATATTTGCATTACAACAGGGGCACATTAGGGCAAGTTATTCCATTCTAAGTAATTTAAGGCTGATCCCTTGGTTAAGGTGGTAATCTGATAGTTCTCCTGGAAAAGGTACATTTTCTTCTTTGCAGTGAGTAACCTGTAAAGCCATAATTGTATGATGTAAATATTGTACCTTCCAACAACTTCTTCCATACTACTTTATGCATACTCCAATAATCTCTTGCCTCAGCCAATCACATCATGGAGGGTTGCATAAATGTTGATTTCTAATTCCCTTCTTTCTTCTGTATTTATTAACTGTCATTTTTTTCTGTACAAAAAAAAAAAAGAGCTTTCTATTATCAATTTGAGCTGAAATATCTTTCCTCGCCAAAAAGACAAAGTAAATGATTCATTCCTTCCCTTTAATTAGCAATTTTCACAGTAAAGATTCAGTGGAAGATTTAACTCCAAGGGTGGTAAATGAGTTTTATTCTTTTGATTAGCATTATTGGGTTCATAGATTTGAATTTGCTCAATGCTTTACAATCAATTAGACTCATTATTCTTTTTGATATTCGAATTATCACAAATTTGGCTAGTGGGAATCCCAGCAAGTTCAGTCTTTGAGTGCTTTCAATGTTGTTTTGAAATGAGAGATCCTAGGCTCACCTGCTCCAGACTGACGATCGCCTATTTCTCCAAGAAGTCCTAGTTCCTTCTGGTAGGAATTAGATGTGATCATCACTACTGGACTGTCATTCTTTCATAGGCCATTTCAGAGGGCAGACCTAGGAAACATACGTTAAAAATTACAAATTCATATTAAAATTTCTAATCACTTTTATCTTCTTCCAAATATTTTGTCCCCAAATTTTTGGATCCTGATAACATAATCATGTTTACATTTTTACGCTAAAGTATTTATAAAATGGTTTCAAATTAACTAGACAAATAAAACCAGTAGCAATGAAACTAGTGAGTTCAACTTTTCCCCTTAGAATATATCCCAGTAAGAAACTACTATTAGAGTTAAAGGTAACTCAAATTATTTTTTCCTCTGTATTATGTTACCAAATTTATATATAGTTTTATTATTTTTGTTTCTTTTAAGTTATGTGTTCTGCTTCCTCCTGTTTGAATTTATTCAAGTTTTGAATATATAAAACATTTCTCCTTTTTCTCCCTCTGTACTTAAACATATTTTAAAATGTCCAGTTTCCCTTATGATAAAAGAAATGAAGATTAAAATGTATAAGTCTGACAATATACTTTTTGGAGCAGATGTGAAAAAAGAGACTTTCATACCTTGATAGTAAGAATGCAAAGATATACAACCCCTGTAAAGGTGAATTTATAACATTTTTAATCTTGCTGAACGAATGTGTGTTAGGTATCCCTCATGTAGATTGCAATGAATTGAGGTTTGGGGAGTCTTCTAAAAATCTTATCATTTAATTAAGTGAATTAAGCCCATTGGTATTGATAGAATTCATACATTTAGCCTCATCTCTATTATATTATTTTATTTTATTTTGGATATTTTGAGTGCATTATATTTGTTAGTTTTTTCACTACAGGTTTTTTTTCTGTTTTTTTAAATTTTTTTGCTTGGTATCTTAAAACATATATATGTTTGTTTAAATATTTTACTAGTCACTGTATATAATGTTCCTACTCACCTTTTTTCTTATTTAGTCCTGTATTACTCCATTTGTTAGCAATTAAATGGTATTTTTATCCTCTTGCACCACCCATCCAGCAATCACTGAGTTTCTTATGCTTTCCCTTTTCCTCTTTCCTTTCTTTTCCCAGTTTTAAGTTGTGTTATTTTCCTTTCTTCAAGAGCATGTGGAATCTATTCCATCCTTAGAACCACTTCTGCTTTAGGCTTAGCTTTCTTGCAGAACATATTCAATACCCCACAGTTCTCTGGCCAATTTACCCAATAATCATTTGGTTGAATCAGCCTCACCCTCCAGTTAACTCCTTGGGAAAGGCTTATGATTACAATATTCTTGCCAATTTTAAACTGATTTTTCTATAGCCTTGATACTGTAAGGTGAACTTGCCTGGATTTAAAATCCCTGGCTCTTTATTTTCTTTCCTAGATTTAAAATGTTGCCCTTTTATGCCCTTTATTGTATGTTCCTATTGAGAAGTCTTATGCCAAATGGGTAGATGATTCCATTTGTAAGTTACTTGGATTTTTATTTTTTGCTTGTTTTTATCTTTGATGCACAGAGGAATATTTTCTTCATTTTATCTTTAAATTGTATTTAAATTTATTTTACTTAGTTTTGATTTTACTGGAATATATCTCAGAATTGATCAATGGGGGGACTCCTGGGTGCTCAGTTGGTAAGGCCTCCAGCTTTGGCTCAGGTCATGATCTCACATTTCTTGAGTTCGAGCCCCATGTCAGTCTCTGTGCTGACAGCTCAGAACCTGGAGCCTGTTGCAGATTCTGTGTCTCCTTCTCTCTCTGCCCCTTCCCCACTTGCACTCTGTCGGTCTCAAAAATAAATAAAAAAACACATTAAAAATGTTTTAATAAAAAAATTTAAAAATAAAAAGAATTGACCAATAGGTCTTATCTATCTGAATGTATCTATTCAGATCTTATTTTATATCCTTTAATTGTATTAAAAGAGTTTAACTATCCTTTTAAATATTAGTTCTGTCATTGTTGTTTTAGTCTTCAGCCTCTCCAATTATATACACATTCGATCTTTGCCTGTTTTCTTAATAACTTTTAATGTGATCCTTGTTATCTTTTCTTTGATGTTAAACTTAAGCTCTTTTTATTGGAATTGTATATACTTTATTGCATTGCTATTGTCTGTGCTACTAATTGTAATTTAATCATAGCTATTCTCCCCTGGTCATTTAATACAATAAAATTAACATAAGTTAGTGTATATTGTAATATATTCCTATGGCTTTTTTTTTAATTTATCTCCCTGCTTATATCTTTCTGTTTTTTTATTTCTATTATGATTTATCTAATTATATTTAGTTAATAGTGTTGAGTTACTGCTTTTTTTTCATGCCTTCTTTTGGTGGTTGTTATTATTAGTGTTTTTGTCTCCTGCAAATTTTGAGTTTCATAATGTATTTTCTTCTTATATAAATTCCATATGTGTATTGAATTCTCTTCACTTAAATTCATAATTACTTTTTATTGGAATAGTAGGCATTTCAAAGGGAAGGGTTGGTATGACTTATTTGATTTGTTTAAGAGCATCTTCTGTTTCTATAGTAAAGTAAAATTTATTTTATTAAAAATAGTATCTTTTTTGATTTGTTTCTGCAGTCTTCTGATTCTTAGTGTCTTCTTTTACTATGGATTTGACTACCATTACCTTCTTCCTTCCCTTCAAGAGACACCTCCTATTTCTAAGATGTCTCCCTTTTTGCCAGAAGTGGTATTTTTCAGGACCACTCAGTCTGTTCAATAATTCCAAACCCCTTTCTATTGCTCTCCTTAGGAACCAGTACACTGTTTTACTGGGTCTCAGAATTGTTCTTGAAGTTTTTCAGATTCAAGGTAGGTCCTTTTTTTCCTAGGAATGAACTCTGGTTGGTGTTATCTGTGTTCTATTAGTAGAACCTCACCAAAATTTCCTGTCAACACAGTTGCTGCCTCTTTGCCAAATGTGCTGCAGAGATCATTCTGCTGGTTTAGGACACTCGGTTTTCTTCCAACATGTGAATTTAATGTCCCAGTATTCTCTTCTCTTAGTTACAATGTAGTCATGGAATATGGCTTTATTGAAATTATATGGAGCGATTATGATTTAGTCTTCAGCCATCATATTAATAGTTCCATACTCTCAAGTCTCTTTTAACGTAGCTCCAACTCCCCTACTTTTTTAAAAAAAAAACCTCTTTTTAAGTTTTTTGTTGTTGTTGTTGTTGTTCATTTATTTTTGAGAGAGAGACAGAGCATGAGCATGAGCATGAGCAGGGAGGGGCAGAGAGAGGAGACAAAGAATCTGAAGCAGGCTCCAGGCTCCGAGCTGTCAGCACAGAGCCCAATGTGGGCTTGAACCATGAGATCATGACCTAAGTTGAAGTCAGATGTTTAACCATCTGAGCCACCCAGGAGCCCCTCCTTTTTTTTTTTTTTTTTTTTTTTTTTTATGACAGCATTCATCGGTTGAAGAAACCAGAGCAGCTGTCATGAAGAATGCAAATACCTGATGGATTGATTTGTTTTTATTGTTTTGTTTGGCTTCTTTCTGAATCAAATAAGAAAATTTCTTAGGGCCCTTCATCTCACTTTATTAATAACTTCACATCTTCTCTCTTATATCTTACTCATACCAAAAAACAAATTCCTTCACTTTTATATACTTTTAATGTTTATTTATTTTCAAGAGAGAGAGTGTGTAAGCAGGGGAGTGGCAGAGAGGGAGACAGAGGGTCCTCACTGAGCAGATCCTCACTGACAGCAGAGAGCCTGATATGGGGCTCAAACTCACAAACCATGAGAACATAACCTGAGTCGAAGTCAGATGCTTAACCAACTGAGCCACCCAGGGGTCCTGCAGCTTAGCTATTTTTTTTTTTTTTTTTTTGGTTGTGGTCCCATTTACAGCTATGTCTTCAGATCTCAACTTGTGCATAAAAGTGTTTGTTATAAATATAGTCTAAATCTCGAGAGGAATCAATTCTGTTTATGAGATAACTTTGGAGCAGCTTTCTAATAAAAATAAAAAATAATAGTATCTAACATTCGTTGTTATCTTTTGTCCTTGTTATTGGTGGTGGTGACTATCATTGGTGCCATGCCTATCCAACTCCTTTATAAATATATTCCTAACACCTCTATCAAATAGATTATATTACATCATTTACTAAATTAAAAAAAAGCCCTGAAGCACAGAAAAGTTATGTAATTTGTGCAAGGTTATACAGAAAGTTAAGTGGGAGGAATGGGGCAAGATTTAATTGTAGGCACTGTGATTTTATAACTCTTCCCACCTTAAGCACTGGCATGGACTCCTTCATCATAACATTATCATTGTTACACAAGGATTACAAATCACTCTTTCAGGATATGATGTCTACTGAGAAGGGAAGAATATAACAGACATATACCCATCTGATTTAGGTGAGCAAACTGTTGGCCTCACATATATATTAGTATACATTTTTTAAAAAATTATCTTTAATGTGGGGCACCTGGGTGGCTCAGTTGGTTGAGTGTCCAACTTCAGCTCAGGTCATGATCTCACAGTTTGTGGGTTTGAGCCCTGCATCAGGCTTCCTGCTGACAACATGGAGCCTGCTTGGGATTTCCTCTCTCTCCCTCTCTCTCTGCCCCTCCCCTGCTCACTCGTTCTCTCAAAATAAATAAATAAACTTAAAAAAATTTATAAAAAATTTTTCTAGTAGCTGCATTAAGAAATAAAAAAAAAAATAGGGGCACCTGGGTGGCTCAGTCAGTTAAACATCTGACTTCAGCTCAGGTCATGATCTCACAGTGCGTGAGTTCAAGCCCCGAGTCAGGCTCTGTGCTGACAGCTCAGGGCCTGGAGACTGCTTCAGATTCTGTGTCTCCCTCTCTCTGCTCCTCCCCTGCTCACACACTGTCTCTCTCTCTCTCTCAAAAATAAATAAATATTAAAAAGAATTTTAAAAATTATCTTCAATGATTTGGGTACAAAGGTATTATAAGATGATATTATAAGATGGTATTATAAGACAGTTTTGTGAGGCCCATGTGAGATTTTCCAGGGTCTTTTTGGGAGCTGATTTAGAGTGCAAAGGTTGTGGCTGAAAGAGAGTCTATCCAGAGTTCTAGTTTCACCCAGTTTGCCTCTGGGCAAGTTGCTTAAATTCTCTGTGCCTGAGTTCCCCTATCTGTAAAACATAAAATGGGAGGATTTATCATATAGATTTATTGAGAAATTGAAGGAGTTAATACATGTAAAACACTTAGAAATATAACTGGTGCACAGTATACAGTAGGTGGTAACTACCATTGTTTCTAGAGGACATTCAGTTCATCAGGATGCTTACTCCACATTAAACTTACTTCCATCTTTGGTTTCATTGTCCAGGCATCCACATCCCCTTAAATCCTGCTGTGTCCTGCCAAGGGAAAGTTGTGAAACTTAAACAGAAAAAGAAAGAACATTTCAAGTACATTCTGCTAAGGTCAGCAGTGTCTCATTACCAAACTTCAAACATACCAGCCCCTGGCTCTTTTTTCCCAACCAGAGAGTCCTGTTTTCTTCATTTTGCCTGTTACACACTGTGTATGTTTACAGACTTTGCTCAAGACCCATGACATTTTCCATCATCGTGGTGCCCTCGTTGATCTCTCTGCCCTACTCTCGGAATGCCTACTCTCGGAATTTGTTGTATGTGGTCTAGAATTTAGTAACACATTCTCTGGCCTTTTTCATCTTTTTTTACTTTATGTGTGCATATATTTCTGCTACCATTTCATGTATGCACATCTCTTCTCTGCATCTGAACAATAAACTGTGAGGTCAGAGACACAGCAAACTTGTTTACAGTCCCTGCAGCAGGGGTAAAATGCCACATACTTGTGGGTGTTTGCTAAATGATATTTATTTGTTCTTTTTCTTTCTAGTTTGAATGGAACCAGAAAAAGCTTGGAAATCTGGTACTCAGCTAGCCCTGCTAATGTCTTCGTATTAGACTGAGCTCACCCCTTTTGCCGTTTTGCAGTTTAGGAAGTGTGACATGTGAGGCTGACAGATGTGCATGCCCTTTAAAAAGGCAGTCTGAGATTTTCTGCAAAACCCACAGGGTGATGGTGTTTAGCAGCACCTTTTATGACACCACCGAGGAGAGTTTCTTCACTTCTGGGCCTGACTTTTGGTATCATTTGAGAACTAACTCACAACCCCATTCTTTTCAGGACATCGGTTCATCTTGGATCCTCAAAAATGGCTTTCAGCTTCCAGATCCCAGTTCTTGAGGACTGAAACTCTTGTCTTCCAGACCTTTCATTTTGCTCCCAGACAATAAATGAGAACTTCCTTATAGAGGATTTTTTTGTTGTGGTTGCAGTTATTATTTACAACAGAAGTATTATACAGAACATGGTGTGCTTTCTTTAAGTAAGGAGAACATAAATCAAACTCAGATTTTATTCTGTTATTGACTACCATTAAGTTGTAATAGCTAACTCGGCCCATATGGCCGTTTGAGAGAATAAGTGTGTGTGCACACACACACACATCCTCAGGGCTGGGGACAGGGGTGCGTAGCAAAACTCAGAACTCAGCACATCTAGTTTGCAAGTTCAGATTATAGGTTTATGGATTCAAGTGTACCGAGTTTCTCAAGTGTGTGCCCCAGTGCCAGCTCTGAGCTGATGTTATTCTTGAATAAAATGAAAACTACAAGCCAGAAGCAAAATGTAACAGCTTTGCCAGCTGTGAGCATACTGTTTACAGATTGAACCTGGGACCAAAACCATTATACAGTATACCTTATGACAACTCAAGAAAATATGTTTTGACAAACAGAGGTCTTCTTAAAAAAATAAGCAGGTGCAAACAAGAGCTCTCTTCTCAGTAGCACGCGTTCTACAATGCTTCTTCCCCTCTTCCAACCATCTCAGTTTAGATTTGCTCAGAGTAGATAGTGGTTTTCTTTACTAGGAACAAGCAGGACTTAGACAAATAGAAGATCTCTCCCTCTCCCTCTCTCTATATATATATGTATATATATATACATATATATATCGTATATATTATAGACTTAGACAAATAGAAGATATTTCCCTCTCTATATATGGAGTATATATTATAATAATTATATGTCACCATTATTGCATTATATATAATTATATATTTAAATTATATATTTATAATTATATAAATATATATATAATTGCTTCAATCTTTCTGGGAACTACAGCCTCATTTTAAATGGTCCAGGGAGGGGCGCCTGGGTGGCGCAGTCGGTTAAGCGTCCGACTTCAGCCAGGTCACGATCTCGCGGTCCGTGAGTTCGAGCCCCGCGTCGGGCTCTGGGCTGATGGCTCAGAGCCTGGAGCCTGTTTCCGATTCTGTGTCTCCCTCTCTCTCTGCCCCTCCCCCATTTATGCTCTGTCTCTCTCTGTCCCAAAAAAAAATTAAAAAAATAAAAAATAAAAAATAAAAAATAAATGGTCCAGGGAGAGGCACCTGGGTGGTTCAGTCCGTTAAGCATCCGACTTCAGCTCAGGTCATGATCTCACCGTCCGTGAGTTCGAGCCCCGCATCGGGCTCTGTGCTGTCAGCTCGGAGCCTGGAGCCTGCTTTGGATTCTGTGTCTCCCTCTCTCTCTGCCCCTCCCCCCACTCGCACTCTGTCTCTGTCTCTTGAAAAGAAATAAATGTTAAAAAAATGTTTAAAAATAAGTAAATAAATAAATAAATAAATGGTCCAGGGAGAATGTTAAGGATTAAAACCTTGATTGTTTTCCACTGTCCTTGGCTGTGAATTATTTGCCAGCTTGGATAAATAGAATTTATTTAGGCAGCTGAACTGTATACATGTCACTAAGTATTTTGTTTTAAGAAGCTATAAATTGTATTTGCAATAATCTTGAACTTAGAGGTGAGGCTATATAGGAAAACTGGAAATGGATCCTAGAGCAATTATACGAATGGTTCTGATAGTTTTTTTTATCAATTATTTGGGTAGTTCATACATTAGTAGACATGCATTCAGTATATTAAAACTGGTCCTGGAAGTGAAAATACTGCTTTAGGAAATTGAACACAACTTTATTTATTGCCTACTATGAAATCGTTAATGAGTGGAGCACAAGGAATACAAAGATTTGTAAGATGTTGCCTTTGTCCAAGTAGCTCAGTGTCTACTGGGTTATTTGTATAAGTCCTCAATGCCATATTTTGTAGACAGATCTTCCTTGACTTACAATGGTGTTATGCCCTAATAAACTCATCATAAGTTGAAATACTGTAAGTTGAAAATGCAGTCAGTATACCTAACCTACCAAACATCATAGCTTAGTCTACCTTAAACAGCTCAGAGCACTTACATTAACCTACTGTTGGGCACAATCACCTAACACAAAGCCTGTTTTAAAATAAAGCATTGACTATCTCATGTAATGTGTTGACTACTGCACTGAAAGTGAAAAATGGGATGGTGTGTGGGTACAGATGGTTGTTAGTTTACCAGGTTTTACCCTCATGCTCGTGGCTAACTGGGTTTTGCAGCCACTGCCTCTGCCCCGCATCACAGGAGAGGACCCTCCCACATATCCCTAGTTCAGAAAAAGACTCTCATCCAAAATTCAAAGTATGGGTTCTACTGAATGTACACCACTTTTGCACCATTGCGAAGTCGAAAATTCGTAAGTTTAATTGTTTTAAGCTGGGGAGCATCTGTATATCCAAGAGTAAATGTTTAGAGAAGTCATAGAGACATGTGATTTAAAGACAGTAACCGTCTTAATTGTTCAGGGACATGGATTAAAGAGAAGAGGGAAAATGTATTGCTGCACGTATAATTATAGACATTCTTTTCTTCTATTCCTTTCTATACAGAAATAAAAATATCTTGAAAAGATAGAAGAAAAATGTTTATTGCCATGTTCATTATATCAGGTACTTGAATGCATCATTAAATAAACAAAGCCCTAGCTACAGTTAAGAAATGACTTAGAACCACCAGTTACGTTTGGATTGGATCAATGTCTTCCAAGTTACCTGGACACATTTAGGACAACTGAAATTCAATATACATTTCCCAAAAATATGTTAATTCATAATCTCCCACTGTCTTTACTCTGCTGTAGAAGTTCTATTAATTGCAGAGTTCCCTCAAGAACTGAAGAAACAGAAAACACAGTATCGTAGGATGTCTTTTTACCTTACTTCAGTCAATTAATATAGTCTACAGATATGGGAAATTCTAAAAATTAAAACAAATGTAATACTGTAAAGTTAAAACATTGGCATCTAAAATTAAAAATAAAAATTAGGGTTGACACATTTTCTGAAGAGTTATTTGATCCTTCACAGGACATTTCAAGGATTGACAGTGTAGTGAGCTAATTATACATGATATGAAGAATAACAAAATGCCCACCCTTCCTACCAGTGAAAAAAGTGTTATAAGATTTCAAAGGTTCAAGTTAAAGCACTATAATAAGGCAAATGTTTGTTACGTTTCACCTATAATTAATATTTTAGTTGACATTAATTAAGAAAACAGTTGTATCTATCAGATATAGTAGGAGGTCACAAGGCAGGCAGGCTTTGAAAGGAGAAGTGGTTCATGGCATACAGTAATAAGCTTGAAACATTTTGCTCCTATACATCATCTTGAGAATGTAACTTCCAGCATATTCTAAGTATTAAGGCTTTGAAGTCATTGTATCACTTCTCTAAATGTATTCAATAGAATGGAAATAGCATAGTAACTTGATACTCACCATCAACCATTTTAAATAAATGCAGAAACAATTTTATATTTTATTTGTACATTTCAAAATCATATTTTTGGGGGTGCCTGGGTGGTTCAGTCAGTTAAGCGTCCAACCCCTGATTTCAGCTCAAGTCATATCTCACTGTCGATGAGATGGAGCCCTGTGTCAGGCTCTGTGCTGACAGTATGGAGCCTGCTTGGGATTCTCTCTTTCTCTCCCTCTGGCCCTCTCCCTCTGGCTCCCTCCCATTCTCTTTTTGCCCTCTCTCTCTCTCTCTCTCAAAATAAATAAATAAACATTTTTTAAAAATCATATTTTCATTTTATTTCTTCCACAAAATTCTGTTCTAATATACTATTTATACTTGAAAGTGTTTGGGGCACCTACAATATCATATTTCTTTGCAACAACAACTATATATATATCTTTTTTTCCTGTGACCGGAGGCTCTGTGATGTTATAAAAAATTTCATCTGGATTGAGTTTTATTATAATTATTGTTAGTATACAATTATTCAAAACAAATAAATGATACATACTTTTTAAGCCAAAAATAGAATCGGAAATGCTTTTCTTAATGATGTGAGTGGAAGTAGAGATTAGATTAAGGGGGGAGGGTTAAATTATCCCTTTATTTTGTACTTTTTTTTTTAAGTATCTTTGGGCAATGAACCATAGTAAGATTCTGGACAGGTGAGATGAAAGGGGAAAAGTAAGATGGAAGGTGGAGAAGAATTGATTGACATCTCAATTGCAGATACATTGGGCAAATCATATGGAAACTGAAATTCTGGAAATTGATTGACTTAATATTATTCATGCCAGAGTACCTCTAAGAGAGTTTTCATGCACTCTCAGAGATAAGAATACCTCAGTTTGAACTGTTGGCATAGCATGCAGTCTAGGAAAGCATTCTGGAGATTTTTTTGTTGTTGGGAATATTTGATAGCCAGGGAAGACTATGTTAAATACAAAAAGATTGAGAAAGGAGAGTTGTGCTGAACAGGAAGAAGGTCTACCAACAAAGAACCCAACCATCATCACGACTTGATCACATATGACCCTAATTGCCATGACTTCCCTGCGTGTTTATCCATTTTGTACTCCTAAACAGGAAACAAATGAGTTCCTTGCAGTCTCTGAGAAGAGATTAAATGGAATAAGCCCAAATGTGAAAGGGGAAACACAAAATAAAGGAAAATTCTGTTAGGGAAGTACTCTGGAAACCTTGTTTAGAGAATCATTTATTAGGTTTCATGTTTGCTATGCTAGCCTTATTTTTTCTCCAGCTAAAGAAATACCAGAGGGCTTCAAGTGAATCATCATTTATCTTATGTCTTGTCACAACTAGACTTAATTATCTTTCTGTCAATTATTTTAAAACCACTTTGCCCTCCAGCCTTGTATATAAGTTGTGTTGGCATGGTTACCCAACACATTATTCTGAGTGCATTGATTCTTTAACTCTTCAAAGCAATAAATTCCTTTTCTAATACCAGTCCAATCAAGGCTTAAAATTATAGACCATGATATCAGTTTCTGAGTATAGAAATTCATTAGCCTGATGAGCTTTTTGAAACTAATGGCTAATTTTTCTAAATGGCTATTAAAGATTCAACAGAAAATGTTGAAGAGGGAACATACAGAAAGCATCACGTCTTATAGACAGCTGAATTAATAATGGACCAAGGATGTCTCTTATAAACACATCCACTGTTAAGACCAACATCCCCTAAAAGCCTTGGGCTCGATTCTAAAGCAGATATTCCTTTAAGCAAGGAGTGCTGCCTCATTCTCTCCTTTTCCTAAATTTGCCCCCCACTCTCAGGACTTTCTCTTTTCAGAAAAAACATGTGTTAGAAGCATATTTCTTGAAAAAGGTATGGAATGTTGGGAGATAAAATTATTGCCAGGATCAGATATAAAATTAAGTAAAATATAGAGAAAAGAAATGGTCCTTTTCAAATAGCACTGCACAGGTAAAGAACTGGGATGGGAACAAAGGTCCTAACTCAACAGCTGTGTCATTGTAGTCCAGCCTCATAGTTTCTCTCCATCTCAATTATTTCATGTAGACCAATGGTTCTCACCTGGGAGTGGAGTAAAATGTTTGAAGACATTCTTGGTTGTCACAACTGGGAAGAGAAATTACTACCGGTGTCTAGTGGGTAGAGACTAGGGATGCTGCTAAACATTCTACAATGAACAGGACAGTCCCTACAACAAAGAAAATTATCTAAACCAACATTTCTATTGTACCAAGACTGAGAAAGCCTAATATGGAGGTTGGAGGGCTTCAACCAGCCTTACTTGTATTACGGATTTACTAGAAGATAAAAGGGAAAAGAATGTGAATATTTTAGGAATCCATAAAACTATATAATTTATGGTATTATTGTTATCATGTTATTTATTCCCATTTCCCCTTAGAATTCCTTCCCTTGACAAGGAGGCCACAGCTTTCATATTTGACCCTTTGCAAAATGTCTCAGCCTTCATATTTTACACTTTGCAGAAGGTCTCAGCCTCTTCTACCCTGCTCCTTGCTCAGGTCCTTCTCTTTAGAGCCTGGCCCTCCTTTCCTACTTTCTGTGCTTCATCGTAATATATTTATTAAATGTTCTAGTTTCTGTGGATATTTTTAGATGATTAAGTTTTCTGAGAAACGTCTTTGAATTGATGGCTCAAAATATAATTGTTATTAATAGTTTAATATGAATCCAACTGGAATACAATTTTTTTAGACATGAAGAAAGTCTAGATTCCATTTTTTCCAGTAATTTTCTAAATGTGGGTGGTAGAATCCTAGGGTTCTTGGGAAACATGACAATGGAAACAGTGAGGGGGCAAGAGAAAAGAACAGGCTTCTTTCTAAGTTCTCTGCCCTCTTTCTCATTAAAATGACTCAATTTTTGCTTATTTGACATATCATGACCTTTTGCAAGCTTTAGTTTGACAAAAGATTTCCACTAATAAGTAAATATTCCAGAAAGCCACTAATCTCATCTGTTCCCTTTTCATAAAGAAGCAACCTAAGGCTCCAAAAGTCTTAGAGACAGATAATAAGAGGTGAGAAATAAATCACAGTACCAGGTTTTCTGACTCCCAGTTCAATGACCTTTCCAATCTGCCATGTTGGCTCATAGATAATGATTGCATTTGAACATGAAGCTTTAATGGCTAATGCAAAAGGATGAGTGATGTGAGATTGGGGGGGGGGGGTGAGAAGTGAGGGAGGCATTTTTGAGCAGGCTTTTAGCACCTTCAGATAATACAAAACATCTACTGACTTCTGCCAATAGTCTGGATTAGGAAGCCAAGCTACCTTAATAAAGAATAAATAAACCCCCCACCTCTCCCTTCTTTTTTCCCAATCATTCCTTTTTGTGACAAAGGAATGAATGGACATAGTAAGGCCTCCCACGTTTGCGTAATGTGTCCCCCAACCAACCCAGTCATAAAAATCACCAGGGGAAGCTGTTGTAGAGCTACCAGGATCTATGCCCCATGAGCAGAGTCAGAATCTCCAGACCCATGGCCTAGGAATCTGTATTTTGGCTTGCCAATCACCAGTACTACACACAATTGGTTAAAACTGGAAGTTTTTAAATTGGGAGACGTAAATGGCTGACTTGACCAGTATTTTATTGATATTGTCATCGAATTCACTAGTTGTTCTAGTATCCCATAGCCATATTATGCATTGACTGAACTATATAAAGGACAGATCTCACCCTGCAGAAATGTCCATAAAGCTGCCAGTGTGTCCTTCTCCACAGCTGGCCCAGTCCCAGATGGAGCCTCAGGGCCATTCAGACCAGTGCACATGCCACCTCTCCTTTTGGCATGCCTCCTATGGAATTTAAAACCTATAACCACAAATGTTGAGCATCCATATGGCACTTTATATCTGCACTGTGTTTAATATTCATTTTTATTGGTCATTTCTGAAAACAATTCTCCAGGGTACATTCATGTTATCACCTTAGATGACAGTTGAAGAAACAGAACCACATGGAAGGTCTGGGTCACAGAGCAGGGATAAGACTGATTCAGCTGCTTCCACCTAATCTACTCTGCATTGCTTGATTGGGTAGCCTCATTTTGCCTGTCTGGATCCATTCTCCTCTATCTGAGGATGCTGACCTACATCAGCGGATTCCTTTGCCTCGGTCTTACATTTGAATTTGGCTATTGCAGAGCAATAGAGAGAAATCCAAGGGATGGAGGAGATGATGGTTGAAGCATTTATTTTCCCAGTTCTCTTTCTAGACATCACGTAAGAATAGCTGCAACCCCGGACCAAAATTCACCACTCCTTTCAAGGTCATGACTTTCTCCTTGGGATTTTAGTAACAGCTTTCTCCCATTGCCTCTTCAGGCTTAATAGAGGTAACAACTCCTCCTTACCTATTACTAGTCCCTGGGTGCTGCATTACTTTTTTTACTTTCCTCAACTCTACCTACACGTTTGTAAATAGTTCCTTGTTACACATTCCAGAGTATGCCACCTGTTTCTTTCTGGAGCCCTACTGACTCAATAAATGTCCACCTAAGGCTGCTATATGTTTGCAAATATAACCTGATTTAAGCCAATCTGATACATGAAAATTTATACTTATCAAATCATAAAACTTTAAAGGCAAAATGAATGCATCCTTTTTAGAATTTCATGAAAGCTATGCTGCTTTCATCCAAAGCTCCTATGTACAAGCATGCATGCACATGCGCGAACACACACACACACACACACACACACACACACACACACGCATTTTTGCTTAACAGTGGTTTCACAGACATTCTGAAGCCCATCTGAAAAAGTTTATGGACATAAACTTTTGAGATGGTCTTACATTCAACATCCCCATTTTATGAATGAGGAATCAGAGGGAACTGTCCCAAGTGAAATGGGTAGTTACCAGCAGAAATTGGACTAGAAATCAGACCTGCCCCTGAATTTCCAGTCTAAACTTTTTCTGCTACAATGAATATAAATGTTAAGTTGAGACTTGTTATTTAAAAAAAATCACTGAGGGATTTATGTGAGTAGCATACTCCTCAGGTATGTTTACATTTTAAAAACTTGCTCTTGGTGGAACAAGCTTCATAAAAGAAGGGACACTTGTAGTTTCAAAAGAAATAGATCAGGACTTGGAAGTAAGAATATAAAAATACAAAAAGTTGGCGTTTTAATTTCTGAGTTATTTGGTGATCAGCAAAAACTCAACTGTGATTTTTCTCTTTTTGAAAAGTTCAGGATTGCCCAAGAGCAAAGCACATTTATTTGCCAAAAAATGTGTGGATAAAGCTGCCCTTTTCTGAGAGCAGAGACCGAGGAAGAACAACAGTGAACTGCTGTCTCTGAAATCCAGTGGCAGCTTTATGATGATTTATAAGAGAGAGGGCCTGGGTAGGAGAAGGTCATCCTCTCCTGTTACACCTACTGTCCCCTGGCCACCACCTGCAGCTCTGCATTCCCCAGGGGCCCGGGCCATGGAGGACACTGGCACAGGGGAACCAGGACATGGAATAACTTTCCCAAGATGGCAGTTACAAGCCTTGTCACCAGACAAGGGCAGCTGCTATTAAGGACTGGCTGATTATCTGAGGCCAATATAAATAGGGTAGAGTAGTGGAGAATTTTCTTATCCATAATTTCAGAATCCAAAGATCTCAGAAAAACGATTATTACTATTTTTCTTTTTTGCAAGTTTGATGCAAACTCATTTGGAGGCAAAATCTGACCTGAATTGACTTGAGGCTATTTATATACTATTTAGATACTATGTTTATCCCACTTAGCATAAATGAGCATAATTTTCACTGTAAATATTATTTTGATCCCTGGGTATTGCTTCAGACTCTACTAGTGATGTTATAATATATATGGCTATTATACTGTATTACCTTTTTAAAAAATAGACTTTATTTTTTAGAGCAGCTTTAGGTTCATGGCAAAATTGAGTAGGAGGTAGAGATTTTCCATATATTCCCTATCTCCACACATTTATAGTTTCCTGTTATCAACATCCAGCACCAGAGTGGTACAATCAATGAACCTGCACTGACACATCATTGTTACCAACGTCTGTAGTTTTATGAGCGTTTACTCTTGGCATTGTACATTCTTAGTTTGGACAAATACAGAATGACAGGTATCCACCATGAAATGACCACACAGAGTAGTTTCACTGCCTTAAAAATTCTCTGTGTTCCACCTGTTCATTGTATTATCTCTTTCAAAAAAATGAATTCTGAAAAACATCAGGCTCTAAAGTTTCAGATAAGGTATAGTAGACCTGTATTTTCTATGGAATACAGAGGTAGAAGTCTCTGGAATGAAAAGGGAAAAGACTCACTGGTTAGCTAAATTTAGGAACAAAAGGTCAGTAATAGGAGCCTTAGAAAGCCCCTTATAGCTCAACTATCCATTCTTTTTTTTTTTAATTTTTTATATGTTTTTATTTATTTTTGAGAGAAAGAGAGGCAGAGCATGCATGGGGGAGGGACAGAGAGAGAGAGGAAGATGCAGAATCCAGGCTCTGAGCTGTCAGCACAGAGCCCTACATGGAGCTCAAACTCATGAACCACAAGATCATGATCTGAGCCGAAGTTGAACGCTTAACCAACTGAGCCACTCAGGTACCCCTCAACTGTTCATTCTTAATATCTGAAATTCGACAAATTTAACTCATGCTTAATTTATTTTAATTTTGCCTGCTACTAAACACTCTAAATGCCATAGAAAGGAAACTTTGAAAGCCCATAGGTCACTGACACCTTAATGTAAGTTTCAAAAAGGAGAGGCGTTCAAAAGTAAATCCACTGCTGAAAGGGGAAGCCAGCTCATCCTACCAGCTGAGGACCGGTATATCTGTCCCAGGCAATCAAAACAATGCCCACTTGACCTTGTTCTGATCAGAATTTTACATGTTAAAACATATATATACATATATACACACACGTACACATATATATGTATATATATGTATATGTACCACATATATGTACATATGTATATATATGTGTATGTATATATACATATATTTATAGTATAATTACATAATTATGCTATAATTATAACTGTTATAATTACAATACAATTATTAATAATTGTAAATAAACTATACACAATATGTAAAATCATTAATATTAATATTATATTTAAAGAATAATTTATATTCATAGGTGAATCCTTGAGTTGGAAACAGTATCCCCACCCCCATGAGCTGAGGATAATGAGCCATAAGCTGAAGGAAGTCAGGTGACTCACTAAACTAACAGAAAGACAGGTAAGTCACCTTTGATTGTTACATAAATTCAAATATAAACCTCCTGCATTCCTGGATAACATTTTCTAGGGCCCTCTGAAAATGAAAATCTACTACTAATAAAAAGAAAAAAAAAGGAAAGAAAGAATTCACAGTATGTTTCATACCTTTTCTTGTCTGGAACATTTGGTGGAAACAACTAGAGAAAAATCTGCTATGGAGAAGGGATGTCTAAACTGGAAATTTCGGGGTTTCTTCCTCTTTGTCTTTCCTAAGGCACTCATACACCACTGGATGATTCCCAAATCATCAGTGATTATTATCCCTCTTCCCATCAACCTCAATCTATTGCCTTCTCTTTCCAGCCCACCAGAGAGTCACATTCTCAAACAGCCTCACCCCTGCAGGCACCACCTCTGAATTTCCTTATTTCCAAACAAAACTCTTGAGCCCTTGAGGCCTCTTTCTGACTATGGAGATTCCTACTAACAGAGAATAACATTCATTCATTCTCAGGGACCATCTGCATTTCCAAGAAGAGCTTGCTAATCAGACTACACTTCTCAATTAGAGGTAGTTTGGAAAAGATTTTTAAGCAAGGGGATTTTCAGATATTTAGTCATTTTGAGCCTCTCTCTACTCTTCAATTTTTTTTCTGACAGTGTATGTCACCAGTAACAAATACAAAAAGAGCTTAACAGACAAAGAGAGCTCAGTCCCCTCCTTAACTTAGTTTCACTAAAAATTTGTGTGAATAGAGATCCATGAAAGAAGGTATTTCTTGGGGGAAGGTGGTTGGTATTGATCCTCTCCTTTATATTAATAAATCCATGGGAGAATTTCATACATGAGACTATATTTCTTACTAATAAAATTTCCTTTCATGTTAATTATGCACCATGATTTGCTCTTTTTATTTAAAAAAAAAACCTCAAAAGTTCAAATACTTTTTTCTTTTTTTAAATTTTATTTAAATTTAGTTCATTAACATACAATGCAATACTGATTTCAAGAGTAGAATTCAGTGACTCATTACTTACATACAACACCCCGTGCTCATTACCATAAGTGCCCTCCTTAATACCCATCACCCATCCAGCCATCTCCCGCCCATCTCCCCCCATCAGCCCTCAGTTTTTTCTCTATCAAGAGTCTCTTGTGGTTTGTTACTTTAACTGAAACAATCAGAGCAGAGTGATAGATTCAAAAGATTAGGACTGTAAGAGAAAGAGTCTCAAGTGGGGACTTTTCCACCTTGACACTAATGACATTTGGAGATGGATAATTCTGTCTTGTGCATGGTAGGATGTTTAGCAGCATCCCTAGCCTTTACTAATGAGATGCCAGTATTACTGTCAGCAAGCCTTCTTGATCGATTATAGACCCCAACAATTATTCTTATTGAACTTTCTTGAGGCTTTGACAATGACTGGAACATTCCAACTGCCAGTCTGATAGCAATAGAATTCCTAGAAGACCACACAACACAAATCCCCTCCCCTGTTTCTGATCTTAAGCTGAACATGTACCAACCCCCCACCAACCCATGATCATGCACTCCCTGATGCTTTCTTCCCCAACCCCTCCCTGTACAACTCTCGGTTTCCATCTTGCAGGTAGAGAAGGCAGTTAAGTCTTGAGTCTACCACCTCCCCTGGTTGCCAACATCCGAAATAAATTTCTCCCTTTCCCTTTTCCAAACCCTCATCTCCTGAGCTACTGGCTTCTCTTGCAATGAGTTTATCCAAGTTTGTTTGGCAACAGTGTTGGCCAACCCAGCCAGGAGCTGTGCTCTGGGTTTGTCCAGACCCCAGCAGGATTCCCCAGAATGGAACAGTTGGCCACAAAAGTGTCAGGGCTCACCTGCTGGTTTCCTGAGTTAGCAGCTCAGGAAGATGATAGATCATCTGGAAACATTACCACCACTCCCACTTGTGACAACCAAAGTGTCTGCAGACATTGCCAACAGTACCCTAAGAGGAAAACTGCTCCAAGTTGAGACCGACTGATACAGACCAGACTCCTCATCTGAAGATAAGGTGTCTAAAATCCAGAAACAGAAGGGGACATCACCACATTTGTGCCTATACTTAGAAGCAGAGTCAGGAGTATATTATAGTTATTCCAGTTCTCAGTTGTGTTCATTCAAGTCCTTATTTCACTCATTATACCCTTGAGAATGATTTAAAATTTTTTTAATGTTTATTTATTCTTGAGAGAGAGAGAGAGAGAGAGAGAGAAGGGGAGGGTCAGAGAGAGGGAGACACAGAATCCGAAGCAGACTCTAGGCTCTAAGCTGTCAGCACAGAGACTGACGCGGGGCTTGAACTCACAAACCGTGAGATCATGACCTGAGCTGATGTCGGATGTGCAACCAACTGAGCCACCCAGCAGCCCTGAGAATGATTTTATATTCTCCAATATATTCTCTCTGGCTTAAGCACATTTTATATTTATATCATAAGAGTTGAGAATTTAAAAATGCTTTTGATTTCTAAATTTTAAATGAAGATAAACATTGATTTATATTTGCTACATAAGGGTGCTAGTTAGGGTTCAACGGAACCAATAGAGTACACACACATACACACACACACACACTCACACTCATGTGATTATGGAGCTTTTCGAAGTCCCACACTCTGTTGTCTACAAAGCAGAGACCCAGAAAAGCCCATGGTGTATTAAGAAGACCTGAGAGGAGGGAAGATGGCGGCGTAGGAGGACGCTGGGCTCACCGCGCGTCCTGCTGATCACTTAGATTCCACCTACACCTGCCTAAATAACCCAGAAAACCACCAGAGGATTAGCAGAACGGAGTCGCCGGAGCCAAGCGCAGACGAGAGGCCCACGGAAGAGGGTAGGAAGGGCGGCGAGGCGGTGCGCGCTCCACGGACTGGCGGGAGGGAGCCGGGGCGGAGGGGCGGCTCGCCGGCCAAGCAGAGCCCCCGAGTCTGGCTTGCAAAAAGCGGAGGGGCCTGACGGACTGTGTTCCGACAGCAAGCGCGACTTAGCGTCTGGGAGGTCATAAGTTAACAGCTCTGCTCAGAAAGCGGGAAGGCTGGAGGACAAAGGGAAGGAGAGCTGCTGAGCCCCCGGACGACAGAGCTCAGTTTGGTGGGGAACAAAGGCGCTCGCCAGCGCCATCTCCCCCGCCCATCCCCCAGCCAAAATCCCAAAGAGAACCAGTTCCTGCCAGGGAACTTCCTCGCTCCGCGCAAACACCCAACTCTGCGCTTCTGCGGAGCCAAACCTCCGGCAGCGGATCTGACTCCCTCCTGCTGCCACAGGGCCCCTCCTGAAGAGGATCACCTAAGGAGAAGCAAGCTAAGCCTGCCCCTCCTGCCCCTGTGCACCTTGCCTACCCACCCCAGCTAAGACGCCAGATCCCCAGCATCACAAGCCTGGCAGTGTGCAAGTAGCCCAGACAGGCCACCCCACCCCACAGTGAATCCCGCCCATAGGAGAGGGGAAGAGAAGGCACGCACCAGTCTGACTGTGGACACAGCGGTGGGCTGGGGGCAGACATCAGGTCTGACTGCGGCTCTGCCCACCAACTCCAGTTATACACCACAGCACAGGGGAAGTGCCCTGCAGGTCCTCACCACGCCAGGGACTATCCAAAATGACCAAGCGGAAGAATTCCCCTCAGAAGAATCTCCAGGAAATAACAACAGCTAATGAGCTGATCAAAAAGGATTTAAATAATATAACAGAAAGTGAATTTAGAATAATAGTCATAAAATTAATCGCTGGGCTTGAAAACAGTATAGCTGACAGCAGAGAATCTCTTGCTACAGAGATCAAGGGACTAAGGAACAGTCACGAGGAGCTGAAAAACGCTTTAAACGAAATGCATAACAAAATGGAAACCACCACGGCTCGGATTGAAGAGGCAGAGGAGAGAATAGGTGAACTAGAAGACAAAGTTATGGAAAAAGAGGAAGCTGAGAAAAAGAGAGATAAAAAAATCCAGGAGTACGAGGGGAAAATTAGAGAACTAAGTGATACACTAAAAAGAAATAATATACGCATAATTGGTATCCCAGAGGAGGAAGAGAGAGAGAAAGGTGCTGAAGGGGTACTTGAAGAAATAATAGCTGAGAACTTCCCTGAACTGGGGAAGGAAAAAGGCATTGAAATCCAAGAGGCACAGAGAACTCCCTTCAGACGTAACTTGAATCGATCTTCTGCACGACATATCATAGTGAAACTGGCAAAATACAAGGATAAAGAGAAAATTCTGAAAGCAGCAAGGGGTAAACGTGCCCTCACATATAAAGGGAGACCTATAAGACTTGTGACTGATCTCTCTTTTGAAACTTGGCAGGCCAGAAAGAATTGGCACGAGATTTTCAGTGTGCTAGACAGAAAAAAATATGCAGCCGAGAATCCTTTATCCAGCAAGTCTGTCATTTAGAATAGAAGGAGAGATAAAGGTCTTCCCAAACAAACAAAAACTGAAGGAATTTGTCACCACTAAACCAGCCCTACAAGAGATCCTAAGGGGGACCCTGTGAGACAAAGTACCAGAGACATCACTACAAGCATAAAACATACAGACATCACAATGACTCTAAACCCATACCTTTCTATAATAACACTGAATGTAAATGGATTAAATGCACCAACCAAAAGACTTAGGGTATCAGAATGGATAAAAAAACAAGACCCATCTATTTGCTGTCTACAAGAGACTCATTTCAGACCTGAGGACACCTTTAGATTGAGAGTGAGGGGATGGAGATCTATTTATCATGCTACTGGAAGCCAAAAGAAAGCTGGAGTAGCCATCCTTATATCAGACAAACTAGACTTTAAATTAAAGGCTGTAACAAGAGATGAAGAAGGACATTATATAATAGTGACAGGGTCTATCCATCAGGAAGAGCTAACAATTATAAATATCTATGCACTGAATACCGGAGCGCCCAAATATATAAAACAATTACTCATAAACATAAGCAACCTTATTGATAAGAATGTGGTAATTGCAGGGGACTTTAACACCCCACTTACAGAAATGGATAGATCAACTAGACACACGGTCAATAAAGAAACAAGGGCCCTGAATGAGATATTGGATCAGATGGACTTGACAGATATATTTAGAACTCTGCATCCCAAAGCAACAGAATATACTTTCTTCTCGAGTGCACATGGAACATTCTCCAAGATAGATCATATACTGGGTCACAAAACAGCCCTTCATAAGTTTACAAGAATTGAAATCATACCATGCATACTTTCAGACCACAATGCTATGAAGCTTGAAATCAACCATAGAAAAAAGTCTGGAAAACCTCCAAAAGCATGGAGGTTAAAGAACACCCTACTAACGAATGAGTGGGTCAACCAGGCAATTTGAGAAGAAATTAAAAAATATATGGAAACAAACGAAAATGAAAATACAACAATCCAAACGCTTTGGGACGCAGCAAAGGCAGTCCTGAGAGGAAAATACATTGCAATCCAGGCCTATCTCAAGAAACAAAAATCCCAAATACAAAATCTAACAGCACACCTAAAGGAAATAGAAGCAGAACAGCAAAGGCAGCCTAAACCCAGCAGAAGAAGAGAAATAATAAAGATCAGAGCAGAAATAAACAATATAGAATCTAAAAAAACTGTAGAGCAGATCAACGAAACCAAGAGTTGGTTTTTTGAAAAAATAAACAAAATAGACAAACCTCTAGCCAGGCTTCTCAAAAAGAAAAGGGAGATGACCCAAAGAGATAAAATCATGAATGAAAATGGAATGATTACAACCAATCCCTCAGAGATACAAACAATTATCAGGGAATACTATGAAAAATTATATGCCAACAAATTGGACAACCTGGAAGAAATGGACAAATTCCTGAACACCCACACTCTTCAAAAACTCAATCAGGAGGAAATAGAAAGCTTGAACAGACCCATAACCAGCGAAGAAATTGAATCGGTTATCAAAAATCTCCCAACAAATAAGAGTCCAGGACCAGATGGCTTCCCAGGGGAGTTCTACCAGACGTTTAAAGCAGAGATAATACCTATCCTTCTCAAGCTATTCCAAGAAATAGAAAGGGAAGGAAAACTTCCAGACTCATTCTATGAAGCCAGTATTACTTTGATTCCTAAACCAGACAGAGACCCAGTAAAAAAAGAGAACTACAGGCCAATATCCCTGATGAATATGGATGTCAAAATTCTCAATAAGATACTAGCAAATCGAATTCAACGGCATATAAAAAGAATTATTCACCATGATCAAGTGGGATTCATTCCTGGGATGCAGGGCTGGTTCAACATTCGCAAATCAATCAACGTGATACATCACATTAACAAAAAAAAAGAGAAAAACCATATGATCCTGTCAATCGATGCAGAAAAGGCCTTCGACAAAATCCAGCACCCTTTCTTAATAAAAACCCTTGAGAAAGTCGGGATAGAAGGAACATACTTAAAGATCATAAAAGCCATTTATGAAAAGCCCACAGCTAACATCATCCTCAACGGGGAAAAACTGAGAGCTTTTTCCCTGAGATCAGGAACACGACAGGGATGCCCACTCTCACCGCTGTTGTTTAACATAGTGCTGGAAGTTCTAGCAACAGCAATCAGACAACAAAAGGAAATCAAAGGCGTCAAAATTGGCAAAGATGAAGTCAAGCTTTCGCTCTTTGCAGATGACATGATATTATACATGGAAAATCCGATAGACTCCACCAAAAGTCTGCTAGAACTGATACATGAATTCAGCAAAGTTGCAGGATACAAAATCAATGTACAGAAATCAGTTGCATTCTTATACACTAACAATGAAGCAACAGAAAGACAAATAAAGAAACTGATCCCATTCACAATTGCACCAAGAAGCATAAAATACCTAGGAATAAATCTAACCAAAGATGTAAAGGATCTGTATGCTGAAAACTATAGAAAGCTTATGAAGGTAATTGAAGAAGATTTAAAGAAATGGAAAGACATTCCCTGCTCATGGATTGGAAGAATAAATATTATCAAAATGTCAATACTACCCAAAGCTATCTACACATTCAATGCAATCCCAATCAAAATTGCACCAGCATTCTTCTCGAAACTAGAACAAGCAATCCTAAAATTCATATGGAACCACAAAAGGCCCCGAATAGCCAAAGTAATTTTGAAGAAGAAGACCAAAGCAGGAGGCATCACAATCCCAGACTTTAGCCTCTACTACAAAGCTGTCATCATCAAGACAGCATGGTATTGGCACAAAAACAGACACATAGACCAATGGAATAGAATAGAAACCCCAGAACTAGACCCACAAACGTATGGCCAACTAATCTTTGACAAAGCAGGAAAGAACATCCAATGGAAAAAAGACAGTCTCTTTAACAAATGGTGCTGGGAGAACTGGACAGCAACATGCAGAAGGTTGAAACTAGACCACTTTCTCACACCATTCACAAAAATAAACACAAAATGGATAAAGGACCTGAATGTGAGACAGGAAACCATCAAAACCTTAGAGGAGAAAGCAGGAAAAGACCTCTCTGACCTCAGCCGTAGCAATCTCTTACTCGACACATCCCCAAAGGCAAGGGAATTAAAAGCAAAAGTGAATTACTGGGACCTTATGAAGATAAAAAGCTTCTGCACAGCAAAGGAAACAACCAACAAAACTAAAAGGCAACCAACGGAATGGGAAAAGATATTTGCAAATGACATATCGGACAAAGGGCTAGTCTCCAAAATCTATAAAGAGCTCACCAAACTCCACAACCGAAAAGCAAATAACCCAGTGAAGAAATGGGCAGAAAACATGAATAGACACTTCTCTAAAGAAGACATCCGGATGGCCAACAGGCACATGAAAAGATGTTCAGCGTCGCTCCTTATCAGGGAAATACAAATCAAAACCACACTCAGATATCACCTCACGCCAGTCAGAGTGGCCAAAATGAACAAATCAGGAGACTATAGATGCTGGAGAGGATGTGGAGAAACGGGAACCCTCTTGCACTGTTGGTGGGAATGCAAATTGGTGCAGCCGCTCTGGAAAGCAGTGTGGAGGTTCCTCAGAAAATTAAAAATAGACCTACCCTATGACCCAGCAATAGCACTGCTAGGAATTTATCCAAGGGACACAGGAGTACTGATGCATAGGGGCACTTGTACCCCAATGTTCATAGCAGCACTCTCAACAATAGCCAAATTATGGAAAGAGCCTGAATGTCCATCAACTGATGAATGGATAAAGAAATTGTGGTTTATATACACAATGGAGTACTACGTGGCAATGAGAAAAAATGAAATATGGCCTTTTGTAGCAACGTGGATGGAACTGGAGAGTGTGATGCTAAGTGAAATAAGCCATACAGAGAAAGACAGATACCATATGGTTTCACTCTTATGTGGATCCTGAGAAACTTAAGAGAAACCCATGGGGGAGGGGAACAAAAAAAAAAAAAAAGAGGTTAGAGTGGGAGAGAGCCAAAGCATAAGAGACTGTTGAGAACTGAGAACAAACTAAGGGTTGATGGGGGGTGGGAGGGAGGAGAGGGTGGGTGATGGGTACTGAGGAGGGCACCTTTAGGGATGAGCACTGGGTGTTGTATGGAAACCAATTTGACAATAAATTTCATATATAAAAAAAAAAAAAAAAGAAGACCTGAGAGCAGAGAGAGCCCATGGTACAGATTCCGGTCTGAATTTGAAGGCTCTAGAACTAGCAGCACCAAGGGCAAGAGAAAAATCAATGGCCTAGCTCAACTAGTCAGGCAAAGAGCCAATCTTTCCTCCTTATTTTTGTTCTATTCACATTCTCAGGGGATTAGGTGAGGTTCACCCACACTGGGGAGGGCAATTTGCTTTTTTTAGTTCACTGATTCAAATGCTAATTTCACCTAGAAAGACACACACACACACACACACCCAGAAAGGAGTTAGCCAATTATCTGGGCACCCTGTGTCACAGGTTGACATATAAATTAACAATCACCATAAGTAAATCCAAGAAGCAAAAATGGAAAGAGAATAGGGCAGATACACTCAGTCACTTGGAACTCATCTCATTTCTAGATCCTCGTGTCACGTAATATGTAGTTACTATGCTATAAGAGCTTTGCTTTACTACTGAGCATTTCAAATCCCCACACCCAAATCAAAGCATCAATCCCTAAGACATTTCTCTGAAAGAGTAACAGGTGATCATTTCTCTATTAAACTCCTCAAAACCAAAATGTCTTATCTAAATATACCAAAGAACCTTCTATCAAGTCCAGAATACACCTTATAGAAGCTACTTTTCAGGTTGTTGGTTTGTTTGTTTGTTTGTTTGTTTGTTTGTTTTAATCTTAGGGACTTACCTAGCATGTACACAGGTTGTTCCATTTTTACCATCCAATGTTTTGCAGTCTTACCTGACGGGTAGTAGTGAAACAGACAGTGCTACTTCTCTGAGGTCATAATCCTGAAGTGCTCTTGACATTCATAAAGGCCAAATTTCTTCACTTGATAATACCAAGATATTGGTTCAAAAAAATGCCCATCAGCTAAAAGCTATGCACTATTGCCTATAACCGAAGGGACACGCTCCACTCTCATGAACAGAAAACTGGGGTGAAAGACAATGAGGAGTGAGCAGTAGCTTCTTGTAGGCAGCACTGAGCATGCACGACAGGACAAAGACTACCTGTAAACCAATCCAGGTGATCATGCCCTAACATTTTCTGAATTCTTTGACATGTAAAGAGGGGCTAAACAGATTAGTGACAATCATAAAACAGCACACTGATCTTCCAAGAGCTGCCAATCTAGTGGAAGAAATCAAGCCGAAATCCTTGGAAAGCAAGTAACTCATTCAGCAGGGACCCAACAAAAGCCAACAATCTTATCTCCATCAGTATTATGAGCATGAAAGTGAGGCAAGTCAGGTAGGATTAAATAGGAAAAATTCCTGCAGGAAAAAAAAAATTCAGAACCAGCTCATTTAAGATATGAGAGAATAGCCTCATATTTTAATTCTTTTTGAAATAATTCCATTTGAAAGCTGCATATAAATGAAAATTGAAACCACACCGGAACAGTATATTGTCTACTTTTACATTTTTGAAGAAGAATCTTTCTTCTCTACTAAATTGAGCAATTCTTCTTTGTCATTGTAGTTTGTATTTCCCACAGTATTCCTCTTTATCTCATAATATAGTGTGAATCCTATAGCACTGAAAGGAAATAGATTTCCTGGAAGTATCCACTTATTTACTCTAAGTAGGTGGCAATCAAAAAGTGCCCAAGGATAAGTCCCTGTGAATTGCTGGGTTCTGACGGGGTTCTTACTTTAAGTCATAAGTCAAAACCTCATATAAAGAAGAAGAAAAAAAAGAACTAAATTGCTTTTTGTAAGTGTCTCAGATTTTCTTGTGAAAGATGAACAAATGAGTGGCATTTCTGCTCTCCTCTATCCCTTCCCCACCAGCTAAATGAAACCAGCTATCAAATAGACGCGTGAAGTGTGGGCACCATCTGAAATGCATTATACATAATTTTCTACCAAATGAAAAGAGCTGAGAAAACATGTTTCATTCATTGTGTAAAATTTATGGTGTCTTCTATTCTGTTGAAGTCCCATAAATTTTTTTTGAAAACTTGCAGTATATCTATAAGAGCAATCTTATGCCCCATCAGCTGAATCAAGATGTATCAATTTTTTTATACACACCAAAGACTCTTGAAGCGTCAGACCCAAGACATATTAAGTGGCCAGATGAGACTGAGAAGAGATAGGAACAAGTTTACAGATGGCCTAAGTTAACATTGTCAACGGAGAATCAAGCTTTTGGGAGCTGGAGTGACAGCTCGGATGTGCTCCTTTGAGATGATTTCTTTGCTGTTGTTTTTAGGAATTCTATTTTCAAGTCCATTATGGCAACCACTCAAAAGTATTTCTTAAAAGAGAGCATATATTGCTTCCTGTCAATCTAACATTCAGTGGGCCAATGTTTGATGAGCAAGGTATTAGGATATAATCCTGCAATTATGGTCAAAATTAGGCTCTCCTCCCTCCCAGCTGGTCTCAATAAAGGTAAATATATTGAAAAGGGCACATTTGCAGTTACTGCCACTAGGATTAGGTCTGCTTTAGAGCCACATTTGAGACTCTTGATGATCATTCAAGAAGAACCTTCAGGACTTTTGAGGAGGGCAGAGGCCAAGAATAGAAATACAAATAATAATGGAAAACAAACACATAGTAACATTATTTGTTTATTAGAGGAATAATAAAGAATTGGAAAAGCACATTTTTGTAATCTATTATTAAGGGGCAATGTAGGCATGAGAAGAAGTCTGAGTAAAGACACCATTTTAAGCACTGCTTGCTTTTCCTTCACCTCTCATTTAAATATAATAGTCTCCTGATATTTTTATTTGAATAGATGACAGTAAACCTCATCTCTAAAGAATTACTTTTCATTGTATTTTGTAAACAATCACAAATTTGGTTGTAACTGAGATTTTTTTGATCCCACAGTAGCTGGACTCCAGAAAATGCTTTTCCACTTCTTGAATTGCCCATTGTATTATGGGTTGTTGGAACATGTGACAGTGTGTCTGCATGTGGAATAAAGCTAATAGCCACATGATATATTGATTTGACATCACAATTCTGAATCCCGGGATGTAGAATCCAAGAAATTTTTACCTTTTTTTTTTTGCCTTATCTACCAAAAAAAAAAAAAAAGTCTCTAAAGCCTACAGATTAAATGTATGAAAATGCAATTTAGGAAATATCTTGACTGAGATATTATATAAATATAAAATAGAAAACAAGATATTTTGAACCGAGGATGAGAAATAAAATACTTTACACACACACACACACACACACACACACACACACATATATATATATATATAAAACAATATTTCTCAAATCTGAGTATATACACACCCCTTATAAAGGGAAAATATAGTAGACTAATATTGGTAGTATAAATTAAATATACACAAACATAAAACTAAACTTACATTTTTAATTCCTAAGCAATTGTAAACATAAATTTATAAGTTAAAAACAGAGCAACAAAACAAATAAAAATCAAATAAATAACAATTTAATGTTATATGCAATACTTTGCTATATCTACATTACCATCTACAATGTAAATATTGTATTGAGTAGGAAATTGTACAGAATATTTTGGGTTTGATCTATTCTACGCTGCATCATTTGATGACTCATTTTTTAAAAGTGGTATTTCCCATTTAATTTATTGCAAAACTTTTTCATATGGAATTCATTTAGTGAACCATTAAATATTATCAGACCTACCCTTTAATTTTGTCTTACTGGCAGGTGATAATAAATTAATCCATTAAAAGTTTCATCATGATCATAAATACAAATGAAAATACAGACACTTTGAGCTGTATTCTCTTTTAAGATAGTTTTCCATGTGATTGTGTATATGCTTGTATTGAGTCTGATTATTGATCTAAACATTCAAAACTTAAATATTCTCATGGACAACTTGAGGATTTTTAAGAATAAGCTAACAAAGTGTTTATATGTGTGTGTGATTGCTTCACTTAAGGTTCTACCTAAGTGTTCTTATTATTTTCTTATTCAGATTGTGGTCTTTTTCAGCAATTACATTTCGCTATTGTGGATACTATGCAAGCAGCTTTTTCTTTCTTTTTCTTTTCTGGTCATTAGATCTCAGGTTGATTAATAAAAGTTTTCTGAGTGGTGGTTGCCCTACAAATAGGGGAAAATAAACTTGTATGTTATTCTAGAAGGCTGGCAGTATAGAAACAAATAGCCAGCCACCTCCTTGCTAAACTACCTAAAAGAATTTTCTCCAATTTCAGGTAATTAATTTTTGTCTCAGTTTCCAAGAGAAAAGAATTTGGCTTGTCCAGTTTGCTTCTCTGGACACTTGGGATCCAGAAAGATCATATATTTATCCATTGTCAATCTTCTCCCAGAGAGCCTCAGTTATATGTGGATAAAGCTCTAGAATCCAACCACCTTTGCTCCTGGAGTTTCTGAAAAAAGGGTGCAGATACTCATCCAGCCTTTGGATTAGAAAGCTGTGAGCCAGTGCTTCTGGTGGGAACTTCCTACAACAGTCTAAGGTCCCACTTGTACCCAGTTATCTATAGGTCCCAGAAGATATTTGCCTCTGAAGGAGCAATAAATCAGAATTAGATGGGAACAGAAGGGAGAAGAATCTTTGAATCCCTCTTTCCCTCAGCCACTTTCTGAGATCTTACAAATTACACATGGGATAATGTATATACTCATCACATTAAGCTCTAGCAGTCAACTCAATCACCTACTGTTTTCATACTACAATACACAATACAAATCAAAATAATCACTCTTTCAGTTAAATCAAGTTTTAGTTGATAGTCAACAGAACAAAATTGTTTATTCTTTCTCTAGTTTATTCCCTATTAATTAACACACTTTACATCTCAAAGAAAAATGACAAAAACATTTACTCCAATGCCTTTTCTATATCTTATTTAATTATTTCTCCAAGTAATGTCATTAAAACTTGAAAATCTTTTTTTTTTCTTTTTTTGGTTGGTTGATTCTATAGCTTAAATATATTCCCCTAACTGCCTTATAAAAATATTATGCTTGTTGTAATATATATCTTGTAATTCAAGATTTACTTTTGTTTTAAAGCTGTAACCAGTAATAAATCATTAATGTATTAATATGCTACTATTAATATATTATTGAAAGTATTAATGAGGATGATCTATTATTCATGAGAGGGATCTGAGTGCTCGGTCTGTAGATACTCTAATCTTTAAAAAAATGGACTTGTAAATAAATTATATAAATGATAGAAAGTAATATTTCCCCTGATTCTTATAAAACAATATTTAAACCCACCATTTCTATTGCAACTGATATGTTCTGTGAAGCTGACATTACCCAATAATTTTTAGCTCTGATGACCCACCTGAGCTAAACTAGAAATAGAACATTTTTATCAGATGAATATAATCAAAATACTGACCTAAAATAAAAAAGAATACGAGAAGACAGGATTTTTTTCAAAAACTGGACATCAAGTGAATGATCATAATAAACTTGAAACTAAAACTTAGCAGTATTTGATGAGGTATACAACTTTGACAAGAATTGCCTGTTTTCACATTACTCAGCTTTTAATCTATTCATCACCATTGTCATTAAGCATTTGTCACATCTTGAATATTGTATAATGTGATAGAGCACAAAAGACATGATACTGTGTATTAGGGTATGGTAAACTATCAAAGATATATCAACCCCTCAGTGTGAGGGTTCAAATACTCTTACGCTTATTTTCTCTTCACATACATTTTAGAGCATCTCAGGTTGGCAAGTAGTTATGCTCCATGCAGTCTGTCAGGGAACCGGGCTAGTAGTGTCTCCACCATACTTAACACTACTACTACCATTTTGGCACATAGAGAGGGGGAAAGATCATGGTGAAGCACTCTTGGAAATTATTATGGCTTAGCCCTGGAAGAGGCATATTAAACTTCCAGTCCATTAGAGGAACTTTTGGTTCAAAGTCACACTGAAGTGCAAGGGCAGCTGAGAATTCAGTCTCAGTAACTAGGAAGAAAGAGAAAATGGATTTTGGTGGTTAGCTAAGAGACCGTCACAAAATGTTAAGTCATGACCACAAGGAATTTACAATCCAGGGGACACAGAATACAGCAACACAAAGGAACATATGCTGAGCAATAATTTAACATTAGAGATAATAAATACTATAGGCATCCAAAGGAAGGGAAAAGCATCAAAGTTAAAGCTTCATAGAAAAGAAATGTATGTAATCTAAAGGAGGTTAGATGGGTTTTCAACAGAGCCAAGGGAGCCATTACACATTCATGGGAATTGATTAGTGTTTATATGCATACTGGGGAGGCAGAGCAAGAAAGTAGAACACAGAAGACAAATGGCCCTAAGTAATACATCAACTCTTTCTAGCTGTGTGACCTTGGGCAGGTCATTTAACCACTGATTCTAGCAAGTTTGGGTAAAACTACATTATCTACTTTAATTTTTATATCAACCTATATTTAGCTTGTAGCTACGAGATTTAAAAAAAAAAGGAATTTTATTTAATCAGAAGAAGGATTAGAAAATCTGCTTTTTAATAAAAATGCCAGGAGACACTTCTAACCTGTCAATTTGGAAACCTTGAGAGTATGTGGTGCTCAATTGTTCTCACTGTTTTCAGAAAGAAAGCTTGTAGAGCAATAAGAATAGAAATGTCCAAGTCAGACAAATTGAGTTTGAATCTCAATTCTACCATTTGTTAGCTGATTAACTTCTGAGTCTATTAAATAGTGGTCCACATATTTTGGTTTCATTTTTCTCTGGCCACTTCTGGTTATCGTTCTCCAGTATTTTTCCCCTAAACCTATAAATGCCATAACTTCTCAGAAATGGGTTATGGACGTTTCTACTTCTCTCATATATATACAGCCCCAAATGAACTCATTCTGTCATGCATTGTAAAATATTAATTCTGTGCATTTTCTTCCTAAATATATCTTCAGTTCAGCCTTCTGAGATCTGAAATTCAGATTCATAGGCAACCATCTATTGCTACTCCACTGAAAGAGTTAGGAGACATGACAAACTTGTCATGTGGTTTTTATATGGGATCCTCAATTTCCACCTCATCCACCCCTATTACATGCATAAAGACACACACATGCACACACACGTTCCTCCCTCAGACTTCCCCATGTGAGCACATGGCATCATCATCATCTGACTAATTATTTAAGCCAAAGTCCTTCAAGTTGCTTTTCTGATTCTCTCACTTCACCCTTACACATATAATCAATCCATCACCAAAATATATCTTAAACCTGCCTGGTTTTCTCCATCTTTACAGCCATCACCCTAGACCTAGCCACCATCAACATATCTTTTTTGATCTATTAAAATAACCTCTTAACTCCTTCCTTTATTATTATCCATCTTATATCCATTCTCCACAGCTGCCAAAGTGAATTTTACATACATGAAAGGAATCATGTCACTCCCTTGCTCAAAACCCTTCAATATCTTTCCATTGTCCTGGAAAAGTGATTCAAACTCCATAACCCACAGAACCTTGAAATAATCTGACTTCTCCTTCCTTCTTCAATTTCACGTTGTACCAATCTCTCCTACGTTTTATCTACTGTAGTTTTCTTTCCATTCTCTTAGAAACCAAGATGACTCCTGTCTAAGGGCTTTTGAGCTTTTTACTTGGTTGGATCCTTCATTTCCTTCAGGTCATAGTTCAGATATTACCTCTTCGGAAAATCTCTTCCGACCTCCAATCTGAAGTAGACAACCGTACGTTAGAGTTGTATGCTCTGGTTTTCACCCACAGCATTGTCACTATTTGTAATTATATACCCATATGTTTATTTACTTGTTTATTTTCTGTCTCTACACTTTGTCTATTATAACTTATTTTATCAACATATATACCCAGTGCTTGCAATTGCTTAGCATGGTATGGGTGCTCCAAATATACATATTTGATGTATGAATGAATTCAGTTAGCAGTAGATGTGATTTTCTTGCCCCACCACCCACAGTGTAGTAGAGTGGTAAAATGGAAAGAATCCAAACCTGGATTCTAAACCTGGTTTCACCACTTTCAAGCCAAACTACTATTCTGAAATAGTGCATTGATATAAAAAAAAACTTGAGGTATTGTAAAGCCAACAGATCAGAAGATGATAGCCATTAAAAAGATTGCTTACTACTCAAAGTTCCCAAGGGGAGAGGCAAGACATGCCATGGGGAGCCACACTGGGATGCACCAAGGTTGGTGAGGAGGTACAAGGAGAAGGAAAATCTGTGGGCAGGACACTTTATTGTGGTTTCTGCAGGAAGGAATGGGGAGATAGGGTACACAGGCTTACGACTGGTTAGTGTGAACAATTTCAACAGGCCCTGGAACATAGGGGCTATTTCTAGTTTTCTGGTACCTGGCCCTGGGGTCATTAGGGCTGGAGGATAGTAGCATTGAGTATGAGAGCCTGATAGAGGTGGTGCCTGGGGTGTGGGCTCTGGATGGGCTGGTTTGTATTTGAAGGCACACTCACAAGTGAGTTATTTCCTGTCTCTAGGAATTGTTAATACCTTGGAGGGCCTCCAAGGTCAGCAAGGCCCCAGATTTCAAAGCATCAGCAATACAGAAAATGAAACACATGGTTAATACAGCTGCTTTGATGGTAAGCCCTTGACATCACTGAATCTCAGATTTCACTTCTGAAAAATGGAGATAATAATGTTCTTTTCTCAGGACGTCTGGATGGCTCAGTCAGTTAAGTGTCTGACTTTTGATTTCAGCACAGGTCATGATCTCATGGTTTGTGGGTTCGAGCCCCACATCAGGCTCTACACTGATGCTGCAAAGCCTGCTTGTGATTCTCCCTCTTCCTGTCTATTTGCCCCTCCCTCACTCATGCACTCTCTCTCTCTTGCTTTCTCAAAATAAATAAATAAACCTAAAAATTTTGGCAGATAATAGATGTGAAGGCACTTTGAAAACAATAAATCCATTTATGAAGATATTTTATTCTTTTATAAGGAACAGTCCATCAAGAAAGCATGAAAGCTGTATTTTTCTTACCCTACTGTTGATGTGATTATGGTCACATTTGTTCCACTCTCCCCCCCACCCCATTCACTTTGTGGGACTAATGATCTCTTTCTGTGAGATTGTCGAGTAGAACAGCAGAAAGTAGAGAGGTCAGTTTGAAGCCAGGGAGGAAGACACTAAGCAAACCTCATTAGCATCATTCTGTAAACATGTGAGCTATGCAGCCACTGTCATGACTCTAGGACATGGGGGGGGGGGGGGGGGGAGTCCAAACCACATAGTAGCTATTTGGAAGCATTCTTTATTCACTATGAAAATTCATTACAAGAAGTCAGTGAAAGATCAAATAAAACAAATAGAAATAATAGTAGAGGAATTTTCTAATTATTTACAGCAATGGGGTATTTATATTAAAAAGAATTTATAGAAATTTGATGAGGTTATGAATATTTATGTAAAACAAATTGGACAATGGGAACTCCAATCCATCAGTCCCTCTCATTTCTTCACTCTTCTCTTTATGAAGCTCATATTCCATGGGAATCACTAACTTGAATGTTTGGTCTCAGGGAAATGGGAAATTTCTCTTAGTAGGAGGGGCTTTCATCTTCTGAGCTGGTAGTGGAAGGAAGAGATGGATTAGAACTTTGTGGGGAGGGGAAATTCTGAAATAAGCATAATTTCTTGTATAAGCACAATTTCCTCAAAGCTCATTCCTTTTCCCCTCCAACCCTGGGTGAGTTCAACTCTGCCCTGAGCAGCTGAGCTTTGTGGACATTACACAGTATGAGATTAGAACTTCTGATAAAACAGCAACCTTACTTGAGGCCTTCATGATACCTAGAAGTCCTATTGTGTTTGTCCGGTTCTGGTTGACTCAGTCTCTCCTTTTAAACTCTCCACATGCCTGTTGCAAATCTCCCCCTCTTCTCAAAATTCTGACCATTTTCTTTCTACTACCCATTCAGTAGATGAATTTGTAAGGAAAATAGAAACTTTCCCTGAGACCAAGCATGCAAACTTACTTCATCTGCATTCATTCTAGTCTCTCTCCTGTTTCAGATGAGAACTAGCTCCTACCCAAGACCAATCTAGTTCCTTCTCAGAAACATGCACTGCTACTCTTATAATTCACCCTCTCCTTCCCATGGAGTTCCTTTTCACTGTTGTTAAATGACTTCAATTTGTCCCATTAAAACAAACAGAAAGTACAGCAAAAATCCCTCAATCTTTCAATGACATTTGGAAACAGTCTCTTTTCACAACTGTATTTCTCAAAACACTCATCTACACCCGACATTTTAATTTCTTATTTTCCATCCACTGTTCAGTAATTCAATCCGGTTTTATGTTTTTTTTTTATTTTTTTTATTTCCCTGTAGTGTTCTTCCATGGATCACCAATGACCTCCATGTCATAAAGCCTATGGATCTCACCTTACTTATAATCAGCATTCAAATTTGTTGAGTATACTCTTGTTAAGTATAATTACCTTTTTTTTGGGGGGGGGGTTCCTTGATAAATACTCTCTGGATATTTTCCCTACTGCTCTGATAATCTTTGCCAAATTTTCAAGTTTGTCTTCTTCTGCCTAGGCTAGGAGTTTTTCAGGAGTCAGCCTTGACTTCTCATATCTTCTCACCCAATGTTCTGTCCCTGAGAAATATCACTATAACTGCAACTTTAATTACTGCTCATTTTCACATAATTCCCAAATATCTATCTTGATCCTAAGTTTCTTTCCTCAACTGTAGACCTGCATATCCAAATGCCATCTTGTGACTCCTCTTCAATAACTCATAGAAATGTCAAAGTAAACAAGGTCAACACCAAATCTCCTGATCTTCCTCTCTGAACATGATTATCTTCTGGAGTTTTCCATCACAGTAAATAGTTCACCATTCACCCAACTGTACAAACCAGAAGCATAGGAGTCATCACTGGTTTCCTTCACACTCTTCCTCACCAAGCCCTATGAGTTTTATCACCCATTTCTTTAATCTAGCCATACCTTTCCATGTTGTCATCATCACTCTGAAGGAAGCCACCATAGTCTTTTATGTGACTGCTAATAGCACACTCACTCATTTATCTGCATCCACTCTGGCACCTCTCCAAGTCCCAAGGTAACATACTAGCCTCATTTCCTGACTATCTCTGATCAAGACTCTTGGGTGGCTTTCCACTGTGTTCAGAATGAAGGCAGGATTCCTTAGTACAGGATTCCTGTGTTCTCTCACAGTCTGGGGTTTGCATATGCCCGTTTCTTTTCCCAGAGTGTTTTTCCTTCTTCATCTTCCTTCAATAACTCCTGCTCATCCTTCTGATCTCAGCTCTTTATCACAGTGTTTATCACTTCGTTAGAGAAGTGGTTCAGAACATTTCTGACTGAGTAAAAACATTATAGAATTTTATAGCACTCTTTCTCCTCAATATCACATTTTGGGAGACTTTGTTTGATTAATGTCTTTTTTCCCCACTGTAGTAGAAGTTGCACATGGGCAGCAAATATGTTTGCTTTCCTCTTTATTTTATCACTATCATTTAACATGGTGTCACATTTAGTATAGTTCCTGACATTCATGTATTCATTTAACAAATATTATCCAATTTATATTATAAATGCATATGCATGTGTTAAGCATATTATAGATAAATACATGTGTATATATATACACATACACATATATAAATCTATATTAGTTTACAATAAATCTAGGCACTAGAGTGTCTTGTCTGAAGTCCTATAGCTAGTAAATGTCAGATAAGATTCAAACTCCAGTTTCAAAGCCAGTGGTTTCCTTATATGACACAGGCCCATAAACCAACCATAATTTGTCCCCGTTTACTGACATAGTTCTTAACCTTGGCCTCATGTTGGAATCGCTTAAGAAGATTTTAAAAATGTTGATGCCTAGGCCCCAGTTCCAGAGATTCTATTTTGATTAGTTTAAGGTTGGGCCTGTGTATTTGTGGTTTTATAAAGCTACCCAGGTGATTTTTATATGTAGCCAGAGTAGAAAACATTTGCTAGAATGACAAAACTAAATTAAGCAAAGAGGGTGGCCTGAGATTATGATGACAATGAAAATACAATTTTAAAAATAGGAAATTAAGAAAGGAGTGGAAATTCACATTGGTGGCCTATGACTTCCCCTATTATATCTTTTTAATTAGTTGCTGCTGTTATCCTTTCTCAACTGGTTACAAGCCACCCAACATCTTCAGATCCTTTTCTCTGAAACCTGTAAATGTTATCTAACAAGAAAAAAGAACCTTTACAGATGGGATTAAATTAAGGATCTCAATATGGGGAGATTCCTTGGATTATCCAGATGAGCCCTCAATCCATTCATAAGTATCCACAAGAGAGACAGAGGGAGATTTGACACAGACAGAAGAGGAGAAGATAATGTGAAGTGGGAGCATAGATTTCAGTGATGAGACCCCAAGCAGCCACCAGAGGCCAGAAGAGGTAAGGAACAGAGTCTCCACCAGAGCCTATGGAGGGAGTAAGACCCTGCCTGAGTCCATGTGAAACTGAGTTCAGGCTTCTGGCCTCCAGAACTTGAGAGAAAAAATTTCTGTTGTTTTAACCTTTCAAGTTTGTGGAAATTTGCTATAGCAGCCCTAGGAATCTAATACACCTATATTATGATAATTTCACTATAGTGTATTTTTTGCCTATAACAAACTTTTCTAAGGCCATATATTCTAAAGCAGTAAGAGAAAAGTGATAATAAGGATATTCCTCTGTCTCAGCCTTCTTCTTCTGCTTTCTAAGTCCAGCCTCTCACACACATTCTTCCCAAATAGTCCTGGGAGTCCCCTGGGGTATCTCACAAATGTCCTGAATTGGCTGCCTCCTCTCTTAGATTATGTTTTTCATTTCCCATGTTTCATGCTCATATCACTATGGCAATGTCTTTGACCATCGGCAACCACAGTCATGGCTGATATCTGTCTGCATGAATGAAGACTAGGCTACAACGAGAACCTATGATCTGGACCTGTCGGGGGCACATTGGATTGTTGCTTTTCAACTATCTCCTTGATTACACTTAAAATTATAGTTTAAAAGGGCAACATAAATTTGAGATAAGACAAGATAACTGGTTTCAGAAATACTATTTACACATTTACAAAAATATTAGTGATTTCTCTGAGAACATAAAACCTAACTCTATTGTTAAATGGCCCATTGTCTCATAATTCTAATGTCACTATCATCAAGATTTTGGATCTTCTCTTGGAATAGAAAAATCTACATATTTGAATCCATTATTATTTAATGGATTTTTTTATTTTACAGCTCTTTATGGCCAATTGCAATCCAAAAACAAAGGATTATTTAGGTTTTACCTATAATCACAACGGAGGATCCATATATTGAAATGCCAGCTGTTACTGATAAGGCTTTTTCTTTTTAATTTTAAGGGCTGTGTTTATTTTTCTTCTGATTGTAAAAGAGATATATTTTTTCATTGATAAATTATCAGGTAGTCACTCAAGGAACTAAATTTACAGACTAAATGTGTCACCTGTCAGAGTCATTTAGTCTTTCTCCACTGAAATGATTAATCCCCCTGGTTTACAGGACACACACATGAATATCCTATAATTAGATCATTAAGAAAACCATCATTAACATTTTTATATTTAATTCCAGTGGTAGGTGCAAGGCATTTTTTTCCCTTAAGTTTAAACCTCAAATCACACTAATTCCTGTTTATCAATTTATTATTCATTCTTAGACTTGATCACCTAAGTATTTATCTGACCCCATTCCCTGCCCAGGTCTGTAATATCTGGACAATATAATTAATTCTTACATTGATATTCTAGAAAACCATAACAATATTAAAAGCATTAGACAAATACACTGCTTCCATGTACCTTAATAATTATAACATTTTGTAGACATTAGAGTTTCCAATAGTTGAGAGAAGTGCTTATTAAGAAAAAAAATCTTCAAACACAAAATAAAAAACAAAATATAAGATCAAGCCATTATTGTCACAACAAAAGGTTTTATTTTCCACCTCGTATTTGCTAATAAAAGACATATTCTGAGAAAATGAGAGTGAGCTGATCAATGGGGAAAGTTTATCAAAATTCTGAAAAGAGAGCAAGTTCTGGAAACATAGGCCAGCATGGGCAGGATGCATAAGACAGATGAGAATCCTATATGTGGTCCAAGAAGTTTTGAAAATGATCCCTGATGTGAAGATATCTAATAAGAGCAAAGGAGGAAATGTTCTGTCTTAAGGAGAATCCTGGGAAACTGAGAAGTGGACTGGAGGCAGGGAGAGCTAATTCTTATCCTTAATGTCTGGTTTGTCTGATCAGATTGTTGATTATGAGAGGTACATTTACTGTCTAAACAAAGTTAGGGTTTGTAGGATATTTTTTTAATTTCTTTTTTATGAATTTTTTAAATGTTTATTTATTTTTGAGAGGGAGAGAGAGAATCAGAGCAACAGGGGTACACAGAATCTGAAGTAGGCTCCATGCTCTGAGATGTCAGTACAGAGCCTGATGAGGGGCTCAAACCCACGAACCTCAAGACCATGACCTGAGCCAAAGTCAGATGCTTACCAGACTGAGCCACTCAAGTGCACCTAATTATTTTTTAATTTATTTTGAGAGAGAGAGAGAGAGAGTGCGAGTGAGCAGGGAAGGTGCAGAGAAAGAGAGAGAGAATCCCAAGCAGGCTCTGTGCTGATACAGGGCTTGAAATCACAAGATCCCATGAGATCATGACCTGAGATGAAATCAAAGTCTGATGCTTGACTGATTAAGCCACCCAGGCACGCCTGTAGGAACTTTTATAAATATGTCATCAATTAGGGCTGTGAATTGTTAAGACAACATTCGCTAAGCATCTAGGAAGAATTAACCCAATCGCAAGGGGGATTAATGAGAAGATTAGGAACTGGAATGATCTGGCTCAAGATTGCTGAGATAAAAGTAAAAGACAAGTCATATCATTTCTATTTCGGATGTACAAATGTTGAGCCCAAGGAAAATTAATTATCTTCCCTGGAGGATGCCAGAGAATTAAAATAGACTACAGATTTGACTTCTGCCCTTTGCTATTTTAAGAAATTTACGGTAACTGACATATTGAGAAAATCTTTCACATTGTGTTTCATTCTACATTTCCTGATTTTTTTTTTTAAACTGAAGAGCTAATCACTCTTAAATAATGATTCTCCAGCTCTCCTTTAGCTTCAGATTAATTTATGCAGCCAATTTTCTTTTCTTTCTTTTTTAATGTTTATTTATTTTTGAGAGAGAGAGAGACAAAGCGTGAGCAGGGGAGGGGCAGAGAGAGAGGGAGACACAGAATCCGAAGTAGGCTCCAGGCTCTGAGCTGTCAGCACAGAGCCTGATGCGGGGCTCAAACTCACCAAACGTGAGATCATGACCTGAGACGAAGTTGGACACTTAACCGACTGAGCCACCCAAGCACCCCAGTGCAGTCAATTTTGTAATTGACATCTCTACCTAACTCTACCTAAATGTTGTGTAGGAAACTCTACCTCACTATACTCAAACTGGAACTGTCCCCCAAAATAGATGCATTAGGGCACAAATGTCCTCTCTGTCTCTGTCTCTCTCTCTCTCTCTCTCTCTCTCTCTCTCTCTCACACACACACACACACACACACACACACACACACACACACACACTGCAAAATCTTCTTTATATCTCCTTTATCAATAGGGTTACCAATAGGACATCCATCCAGTCACTCAAGCCAGAAATCTAAGTCACTTTCACCTCTGGCTTCCTTTCCCACACTCTCCAACATCCAATTTCTCTCTAGGCTTCCTAGTTTTTCCCTTGAAATCATGGCTGGCAAATGCATGAAAAGCATCCTACCACATACACTCCCCTGGTAAGCCTGTGCAGACATAATTAAATAATCACAATACCCATTCCAGCTAATCCTGAATTCACCACCACATAATTCCTCAAAACAACGTCCCTCATCAACCATCAGGTGACTGGAGTTGATACACGAGACGAAACTTATTTGTCTTCCCAGTCCTTGAATTTCTGTTTCTTCCTCTCCGACATGACTTCCTCACTTCTGGATTACCGTATTTCTTTTCTGAACAAATTCAATGACCTCTTTGTTGTTCTTCCTGCTCCTGGTCTCAACCCTGTATGATTTTCTCTCAGTCCTGCAGCCAGAAGGATCCTTCTACAAATGCAAATATGTCTGTGCCAGTTTCCTCAAAAAAAAAAAAAAATCCCTATCCCTCATTTCTCATTTGTAGAATCTAAAGTCTTTGGTTGCAGGTGGGAGGATGGGTTAAGTGGGTGATGGGGACTAAGGGCACTTGTGATGGGCCCCGGGTATTGTACAGAAGTGTCGAATCACTACATTGTACACTTGAAACTATTATTACTCTGTATGTTAACTAACTAGAATTTAAATAATAACTTAAAGCCTTTAGCACAGTTTACAAAGTTCTTCATATCCTGCATATGCCTACCTGCTCATTCCCAAATTCACAACTTCCTGCATTCTTCCTGTAATGTTTTAGTGAAACCAAACTATTTTCAATACCTTAACTTTTTCATGCTGCTTCTCCCATCATGCCTCTTCTTGTGCATTTCCCATTGCCAGAAAGATCCTTTTTGCTCTTACAAATTTACTCTTTCTTTACCTTTAAATCTCAACTAAAACATTGATTTCTCATAAAATCAGTCTCTGATGCTTTGTACTCCCTCACTCGTATGCTCACTGCTTTTAGATTGGGAGCTTCTGTGTGTGCTTCTATTATACCCATTCGTGCTTCTGTCACGGCACTGAAAATATGTTTCTGTGGTTATTTTCTTAGTATTGATATCTCCCTGGCTGTCCTCATAAGAATAATGATGAGTGCATATGGACTTTTGAACCTATAAATCACCAGAGTCTATTTATCATGGACCCAATAAATGTTTGTTGAAGTAAATAGGGTGGAAGCTGACCTACGTATTCTGATACCAAACTTCCCATGTAGAGGTTGCCTGCATAGAAATTATTCAAGTGATGCCTGGGTGGCTCAGTCAGTTAAGTGTCCAACTCTTGATTTCAGCTCAGGTCATGATGTCACGATTCATGGGTTTGACCTCTGCTCTGTGCTGACAGCTCAGATCCTGCTTGGGATTCTCTCTCCCTCTCTCTCTGACCCTCCCCCACTTGTGCATGCTGTCTCTCGCTCGCGCTCTCTCTCTCTCTCTCTCCCTCTCTCTCTCAAAACAAATAAACATATTTTTCTAAAAAAGAAATTATTCAATAGACTGGATAAGAAAGATGTGTTATATACAATATGGAATATTGTACAGCCATAAAAAAGGATGAGATCAGGCCATTTGCAACAATATGGATGGACCTAGAGGGTATTATGTTAAGTGAAATAAAGCAAACTGAGAAAGATGAACACATTATTCCACTCATATGTTGAATCTAAAAAAAAAGGAATTAATAAACAAACAAAAAACAGAATCACACCTATAAATACATAGAACAAGCTGATGGTTGCCAGAGGGGAGGCAGAGTGGGGGAATGGGAAACATGGTTGAAGGGGAGTGGGAGATACAGGCTTCCAGTTATGGAATAAGTAAGTCACAGGGATAAAAGGTACAACATAAAAATTTAGTCAGTGATATTGTAATAGTGTTGTATGATGACAGATAGTGGCTGCACTTGTGGTGAGCACAGCATAACGTATATACTTGGTGAATCACTATGTTGTACACCTGAAAGTAATATAACATTGTGTGTTAACTATACCTAAATAAAAATAACTTTTAAAAAATAAATTACTCAGGCAAAAAAAAAAAGAAGGAAACCTTGCCATTTGTGATAACATAGATGGACCTTGAGGGCGTTATGCTAACTGAAATAATTCAGACAGAGAAAGACAAATACCATATCTCTCTCATGCGTGCAGTCTAGAAAGCAAACAATAACAACAACAACAAACAAACAAACTCATAAATACAGAGAACAGATTGGTGGTTGCCAGAGGTGAAGGGCTGGGGATGGAAAATAGGTAAAGGAGGTCAAGAGGCAAAAAAAATTTCATAGTGAGAAATAAGCATTTCTGGAAGACAGGAAATGAGGAAAGGAGAGAACAAAGGTTTATTTACTACCAAATCCTATTGTAATCATCTGTTTATAAGTCTTCAAAAAAAGTAGAACTTTCAAATCTATTTGTACTTGCTTAGCATTATTTGTAACCATGGAAGTAACTGTTATTTTTCTATTTCTTTCTAAGCAAAGTTTTCATAGCAGAAGCTCAGGCTGTGATATTTCACTTTCTACCAGGAAGTGGAAACAGTCCTCCATGGTGACAAATGTATTACTTTGCTAGGGCCGCCACAACAAAATGCCACAGACTGGGTAGCTTGAGCAGTAGAGGTTACATCTCACTGTTATAGAGGCCAGAAGTCCAAGATCGAATGTTGTCAGGTTTGGTTTCTTCTGAAGCTTCTCTCCTTGGCTTGCTTATAACCACCTTCCAGCTGTGTCCTCTCATGGTCACCTAATTTCTACATGTATATCCTAATCTCCTCTATTTATATAGACACCAGTCATATTAGACTAGGACCTGCCCTATGATCTCATTAAATTTTAAATACCCCTTTAAAGTCCCTATCTCCAAATACCATCACATTCTGAGAAACTGAGGGCTAGGTTTTCAACATATGAATTTTGGAAAAACCCAAGAAGGCAATGTATGTCAGGAATTTTCTTTAACAAGGAGCCCCCTACTCCCTAAAAGTAAAAATGTGGTGGGAATACATAAGGTAAATGTCTTAAATTAACCTTATTACTATAGTATCTATAAATCAAAGGGGTCAGGTGCCTTGAGATCCCCTCCCACACGAATATTTACAGGAGAAGCAATCTGACAGAGTTGGGTGCTGAAAAACTTTATCAACTTCTATTTAAGTTCTCTGAACTTGAACTTCCATTTCTGTTCATAATTATTTTTTTCCTTGGGGAAATCACCCAATGGCTATTTACACGATGCTTAAACATCTAAAGAGTGCTTTCCTGCCATTGGTCCATATAACCAATTATTTAATTGACTTAAATGCTTTCAAATTTCTGTAACCAGTCAAGTCAGAGACATTGGCAAACCTGGTTAATAAGTGAATTCTTCAGATATAAACATGGGACAATAGCATTAGCAGAAAGCTTTAATGAGCAAAATGTTCCAACAGTTAGGCAGTTTGTGTCTATAAACTCAAAACAGACTTGAGAAACTGCTACTTGAAATTAGTTACAAAATCTAAAAAGTATTAAAGTAATTAATTGAGCTACTTAAATTAGAGTCATGTTTTAATTGGAGCTGATTAATGTTTGCTATTATTTTCTTCTTTAGTAGATAGATAATACATAATTCATTTTAGAAAATTATAATAAAGAAAGGAACAGAAATTAAACTCACACCTCTCTTAACACCATGGAATATTTCTGGGCATTGACAGAGGTACTAGAGTCTGAGTTACATCCTCTCTGGAGAAGTATGTTTGTGGAATGTGTTTGTGCGTGCTTTTGATGCTAATATTAAATAATATTCAAAATATATTAGGTTAAAAGTCATATGCACCCACTCCTAGGTATTTGCCCACATGAAATAAAAACCCAGGTTCCCACAAAAATTTATTCATGAAATATTTACAGTAGCTTTGTTCTTAATCACCAAATCTGGAAACAGCCCAGCTGTCCGTCAGCTGCGAAATAGAAAAACTGTGATACATCCATACAATGGAATACTATTTAGCAATCAAATGAAGCGAACTATCAACATATACAACACAGAGGAATCTCAAATATATATTGCTAAGTGAAAGAAGTCAGACTAAAAAGGTTACATGCTATGATTCCATTTATATGATATTCTGGAAAAGGCAAAACTAGAGAGGAAAACGAATTAGTGAACTCCACAAGTTAAAGAAAGGTTGAGGGAGGACTTGACAAACAAAGGGGAAAAAAAGAGGGAGACAAACCACAAAACAGACTCTTAAACTATAGAGAACAAACCGATGGTTACCAGAGGGGAGGTGGGTGGTGGATGGATGAAACAGGTGGTGGGGTTTAAGAGGACACTTATCCTGATGAGCACTGGTATACGGAATTGTTGAATCACTTGACTGTACCCCTGAAACTAATACAGCACTGTATGTTAACTCTACTGAAAATTACAATAAAGACAGAGAGAGATCTTAGGGGATCATTTTTGGGGAGAAGAATAATAGAATTGTTCTGTACTTTATGTTGTTTGCATGGCTCTATGCATTTGTCAAAAGTCATAGAACTGTACATCAAAAAGAGTGAATTTTATCACATGGAAATTAAAAATAAATTTAAAACATATTATGCAGAGGAGTATATATATCATATGTTTCCCTTAGTGTTTTATTTATACATATATGATACCTGTAATATATATATCATAAAATTTACACATGCTCATACATGTATATGAACCATTTCCAGCAGTATGCAAGAAACTGTTCAGTGAGGACCACTAAAGATTAGAGGTCCCACGGTGTGGGAGAGTTTTGATTTTCATTGTGCATATTCTTATACTGTTCAAGTTGTTTACCATATCAGTATAGCTCTCTTCAATTAAAGAAACACTAAACTAAAAGAATATATAAACATTTCGGTGTTGCAATTTTGGAGTCTATTTAGGTAAATTTTCCTTTCTTACCAAAAGAACAAAATATCTTCTTTCCTTGAAAATGAGTACAATTAGGTTATAAAAAGTTTCTGCAAGTTACTTGGGCAATAGAAGCTGTGTGAACTGGGCTTGAAGTTCCCTGGTCCACAAGAGACTCTGACAATTACTCTCTGGTGAGCAGCACAATTCAAAAATCAATGAAGGTAAAAGCAGTCGGTTGTTCCATGGTGAGAATGGCCTCTGTTTCATCAACAGCAGTTAGCACAATCTTTGGAAGCAAAAAGGACTCAGAAAAAACATAGGAGTGTACAGGATGCTCAATATGGTTATCAGCCAAAACCTTATGTAAACAGGGATATCTATTAAATTTTCCTTTTAAACTGCCAATGAAACATAATAGATCCATAGAATTCACTTGTAATCAAGAAACCTTTAAACAGTATGCCATGAAACAAGGCTCTCCTGAGTCTTAAATGACTGGACACAGTAATGGCCTTCTCCTCCAGGGTTATGGAGGATGCAAGAAAATTGTGGGCGCCTCACCAGTGATGCATCTCAGACATCCCATAGGCTTATCATGTTCTGAGAAGGAGTTACTACAACAGTGTCTTCATAAAAAGTAACACAAAGATTGGAACTTTAGAAAAAAATCTGTATGCCTGTGTATATATATAAGAATGAATATATATTTCCAGCTTGTTCTATGCTCCCTGATTATTTTCTATGAAAAAATTTCTCTGGGAAATTTCTATTTTATTCTACTGTTTTGTAAAGGGAGGCTGTGTTTATATAGTAGGTATGAAGGAAAACAGCTGATGAATCCAGCATGAAAGGGTACTGTTTTTGTGCAGAAACACATTTGTGTATCATGCCAGAAGCTCTCTTTAAAATATTTGCTAGTTTAGGGGGCACCTGGGTGGCTCAGCTGGTTAAGCATCTGACTTTGGCTCAGGTCATGATCTTGCAGTCCATGGGTTCGAGCCCTGTATCGGGCTCTGTGCTGACAGCTCATAGCCTGGAGCCTACTTCGGATTCTGTGTCTCCCTCTCTCTCTGCCCCTCTCCTGCTCGTGCTGTGTCTCTTTCTCTCTCTCAAAAATAAATAAACGTTAAAAAAATTTTTTTAAATATTTGCCAGCTTAAACATGTGCTGGAAACTTGTAAGATTTTTGCCATTTTTGTTTGTTTGTTTTAACCTTTCATTAGGAACTTGAATTCTCAGAATAGTGCATGGACTATAAATGTAGAACTCCATATTATTATAATTTTTGAGGATATAAATGCTTTATCAGATATATGTACTGTAAATATTTCTCCTAGTTCTTCACTTGCCTTTTCATTTTTTAAATGTCTTTCAAAAAGCATCATTGTTGATCTCCACTAAAAACCACCTATCCATTTTTATGTTTCGTGCATTTTTACTCAAGTCTAATAAATATTTGTCTATTTCATGTTTACAGAGATAATCTATGTTTTCTTCTAGAAACATAATTTTAGATGATAGGTTGAAGGTTATCAAATTTGTGGGTGTTGTTCAGAGTACCACTTTATTATCATTTCCATGTACATGAAATCTGCAATGATATTCTTTCTTTCATTTCTAATGTTAGTTATTTGTGTCCTCTCTTTTTTATCAGATGTGTCTAGAGGCTTATCAATTTATTGGCCTTTTCAAAGAACCAGCTTTTGGTTTTATTGATTTTATTGATTTTCTCTATTGATTTCCTATTTTTAATTTCATTAATTTCTGCTCCACTTTTTATTCTGCCTTCTTCTTTCTCTTCCTCTTCTTCTTTTGCTTACTTTGAATGCAATTTGCTCTCCTTCTAGTTCCTAAGGTAGAACCTTGCTTATTGATTTTAGATCTTTAGTCTTTTAAATACAGTAAAACCTTGGTGTGCGGGTATAAGTTGTTCTAGAAACATGCTTCTAGTTCAAATTACTTGTATATCAAAGTGAATTTCAAGAACCATTGGCTCAATTCTGACTATGTGACATTCAGCGTCAGGTACTACTTGTATTTCATGACATTGCTCATTTATCAAGTTAAAATGTATTAGAAATGTTTGCTTGTCTTGTGGAACACTCACAGAACAAGTTACTAATAATCCAAGGTTTTACTTTATATGTATTAAAATCCCACAAATATTGATGTTACATTTTCATTTTATTTAAAATATTTTTTTAATTTGAGATTTCTCCTTTGATTCATGCATTATTTAAAAATGTGTTCTTTAGGGGCACCTGGATGGCACAGTGGGTTAAGCGTCTGACTTCTGCTAAGGTCATGATCTCATGGTTTGTGGGTTCGAGCCCTGTCTCAGGCTCTGTGCCAACAGTTCAGAGCCTGGAAACTGCTTCAGATTCTGTCTCCCTCTCTTTCTGCCCCTCCCCCACTCACTCTGTTTCTCTCTCCCTCTCTCTCAAAAATGAATAAACATTAAAAAAAATTTAATATGTTGTTTAATATCCAAATATTTTTGTATTTTCTAGATATCTTTCTTTTATTGAGATCTAACTTAATTCCACTGTCGTCTGAGAAAAGACATTGTATGATTTCTATTCCTTTAAATTTGTTATGGTGTGTTTTATGGCCCACAATGTGGTCTATTTTGGTAAATTCTCCATGTTAGCTTGAGAAGAATGTGTATTTTGCCGTTGTTGGATGAATTAGCCTATAAGTGGCCATTATATTCAGTTGATTGATGGTATTGTTAAGTTAAACTATGTTCTACCTATTAGATCTCTCCATATCTGAAAGGGTGTTGACATATCCAGAAATAATACTGGATTCATCTGTTTCTCCTTGTAGTTCTAATGCATTTTTATTCACATATTTTGATGCTTCTTTTAGGCACATGCATATTATACTGTCTTGAAGAATTGACCACTTTATCATTATGTAATGCCCCACTTTATCCTATATATATGTGTGCGCATGAATTCATCCATGTGATCAAGGAATATACTATTCCATATGATTCTAATTCTTGCAAGTCTGTTGAGATTTGCTTTATGACCCAATCTGTGGTCAGTTTTTATAAATATCCTCTGGGTGTTTGGGGGAAAAAAACCAGCCTTCTGCAGTTGAGTGGAATATTCTAGTAAGTTGGTTTTGATAATCATTTTTTTGGTAATTTTGTTCTTCAAATGATAAGTAACTCTTAACTATTGAAAGTAGAGTGTTTAAAGCATCTCATTATAATTAATTTACTACCATTTTTGTTTTTTATATATTTTAAGGACATGTTATTTAGTACATATAAGTAGACAGTTGTATTTTTCTGATAATCCATTAAATGAAAGAATAATATTTTTTGTCAGATTCACTTCCTTAAGTTTGGTGTCTAGCTTTCTCCTTATTCTCCTGGATTTAATATGTGGTCACATGTTTCAAAATCATTTAATATCACCAAGGAAATACTGAGGGAAGAGAGTACAAAGCCACATACTTATTATGATAATATATAGCTAACAAGTAACTCAATTACATGCTTCATCCCTTTATTATTTAGTTATTACTATATGACAATCCACAGCAAAATGCACTGTCATAAAATAAGCATCTGTTATTAATTATGGATATGTAAATCATGTGCACAATTATTAAGATTTCAGATGGGCTAACTCATGCATCTACTGTCAGCTGGCTGATCATCTGTGAGCTAGTTAGCCTTGAAGATGATCAGTTTCTCTCTATGCGGCCTCTCATGTTCCAGCAGGCTTGTTCTTGTGTCAGTTGCTGAGGTTCAAAAAGAAGTTTGAAATAGTGCCATTCCATACCTGGAATTGGCACACCATCATTTCTGTTGAATTTATTGGCCAAAGCTAGTAACAAGACCAGACTAAACAAGAGTTAGGGAAATAGACCACCCTTTGATTGGAAGAACTGCAAATTACATTGCAAAGGGTAGAAGTAGAGGTAAAGATAAAGAACTTGGGACAGTTTTGCAAACAGTTGATCACATACTCAAATCTTTGGGGACTTGAAATGTAACAGAAATGGAAATGGTCAAAATTATTTCTTTTCAGTCATGTTACATGATTCCTTCCCCTTTATTCTTACTTGTAAAATGTAATTATATCTGAATTACTTCTACAATTAAGTATAATATTAATGGAGGAAATTAGGGAGAAAAAATATGCAAACAAGAATGGAGCGGTAATCTCAAACCTACATTTCTTTTTACAAAAGGAACTCTAGGAATGATTTTCTATCTTCCTAGATAGATAATGGAATTCATTAATTAGGAGGAGATCATCTAGTACTACTTTAGGTTTAACCTGGAGTAGCTACTGTGTTTCCTGGGGACCAGACCAAACACTCAAATATATATAAAGTCCCAGAGAATGAGGTATCTAAGGCTTCTGTTTAAGAATGAAAGAATTGGGCAGAATCCTGGCTCTTAAAGTGCCCTACGGGACTTTTGCCTTTGCTGTGACATAATCCTCCCAAGACCTTCACCTTTAAATCTCTAATTGCCTTTAAATGACTGGCTATGGCTCAGTCATCCAGGGATTTATCTAAACCCTTATTTAACCCATTTAAACTTTCAGCCAGTACAATCTTTTGGGAGTATCGAGTTTCATCTGTATTTTGAGAGTTCTCAACTCTTCAGCTCTAATTATATTCCCTTGAATGCAGTATTTGGTACTTGTGGTGTTCAAATCCATTTACAGAAAAGACTACAGTCCTATAGCTTCTGTTAGATTTAAAAAAAAAACTGTATGTATGTGTGACTGCTTGTCTGTCTACTGACTTTACTATTTTGTAATGTGAGTTAAGATTAACACAATTTTCTATTTAAAATTCTTTATTAACCCTCCTTGTTGCCCATATTCCAATAAAATTGGTAAAATGTTCTTTTCTCAAGCTATAAAAATGCAAAATTACTTGTCACTTAGGTTTCCCCATGTTCCTTCAGCTTTGGTACATGAACACAATACAGCAAGTTACCATATTATAATTTTATTTTTATTCCTCTTTTAGGATTATTTTCAATTTTTTTTCATATTAGAAATGTGCAAGAAAAAAGAAACTCATAACTTCCCCACTTCCTGTGGGAGTTAACGGCTGCTAAAGATAATAACCAGAATACTATAAGGTATATTAATGTTTCTACAGTTGCCAGAATGAAACAATTTGATAGTCAACAATATGAACTATAGAGTTTAAATGGTAAAAATTAAATAAAAGTTTTAACAGCTGATGAAGACTGTTAGAATGGAGACAGACTGAGAGATGATAGATGATTGATAGATGATCGGTAGATAGAGAGATGTTTTTGTATTTTTTATATTTGTAAATAATAAAATCTAGGGATTAGCCTATTTTCAGAATTTGTCTTTCATTTCTGAGTTTTATTTCAAATATTAGTTATATTAACAAAACACCAGGGCTTCAGGTAATAGTGAAAGACTACAGGAATAATTTACTCATGACTCTAAGACTTCGAAAGAAAGAACAATGATTCCATCTATCTCTCCTGTTGTTCTTCTCTACTATAAATTATGTTCACATGGAGGCAGGAAGTAAGTTATGATAAATTTGAGCTTGGATATCTCAGAAAACATAATTTTGCCAAGTGTGTTTGATGGAAGTGCATTGGAAGATGCCTGTCCTTAAAATAAAACCTGTAGTGTGCAAGCGGTAAACATGGAAGAATTGAGAGTCTATGTGTGAGTCAGAGAGAGACCCTTCCCCACTCCCACCTCACATTAGAACTCTCCCAGATTCAGAAAACATGTGCATTACAAACCACTGACAATTTGGCACAACTCTATAACATTCCCTATTTATTAGACTAGGTAAACATATCTGCAATGTTTTATACAACTCAAGATGGAAATGGCAACAATCAAGGGAAGAAGGGAATTCTAGGCTAAATTACTGCATTGCTATTTCCCATTGCCAGACTCATCTAATAGGTTGCTAACCGTTTGTGTTCTTCTGAAAATCTAAGTAATCTCTGTTAATAATGGAAGATTTGTTGTTAAAAGTCCAAACGGTTAAGCATCCTACTCTTGGTTTTGGCTCAGGTCATGATCTCATGGTTTGTGGGACTGAGCCCCACGTTGGGCTCTGCACTGATAGCGTGGAGTCTGCTTGGGATTCTCTCTCTCCTGCTCTCTTTGCCCCTCCCCTACTTGCTCTCTCTCTCTCAAAATAAATATATAAACTCAAAAATAAGTCCAAATCTTCTCATGTATCATTTTGATGTATGCTATACTAGTATCCTGGAAAGATTAAGGCTGGGCTCTTTCCATTTCAAAATGAAAATAGAGAGGATACATTTAGTAGTAAATCTAGAAGGAAAAACAACTGAGAAAATGATGAATACTTTATTGATCATCAATTCCAAATCCAAGCTGGAATGATTGGTAAGTGTTCGTGGCATTCCTTAAAAATGTGCCTTTGAAGGAAAAAGAAAAGGTCGATTTCTAAATCATTCAGAGCCATTTGTATTGATGAAATTAGTAAGGATAAGTACTAAAATTTTGAGTTCAATTTTTTGTGTGGTCATAGCTACAGGGTTGACCTTGATTAAGAATGTTAAGAATATTTTCACACAGTTTCCCACCCTAGGCCAAAACTGGGTATGTTGATGATGAAGACTTTATGTCCAAGTCTACACTGTAATGAACTCACATACTTCCAAATTCCCCTTGAGTGCAGTAGTTACGTGCAATTGATACTTGTGGTTTTAAGAAGTTCTCAGAGAAAAGAACCCATCCTTTACAACCCAAATGCAAAATTTACATGTACAACATCTCTATCATTTTTTCTTCCCTGAAATATGCAGGGATAAGGAGAATATAGTCAAGCGTGGCTACATTTGGCATTATTGTTGGCATAAATATAAAATATGACCTAGTGATAGTGAGAGGAATGGCAAAGGCAACACTATTTGAAAGGTGCTGATTCTCTGGATCTCGGGATCCAGTAAGATGTTTTCTTACCTAGATATTATGTGATTAACACAAACAAACAAATGGGCAAAAAATTCACTGGGAAGTAATTAACCTGTTGTAAAATAAGCCACATTCTTTTTACCAATAAAACTAAGGGTAAACATAGATACCATACATGTGCACATATGTAAAAAGGTACAACCACATGCCTATGTATATGTGTGTACTTGGGTCTGTATGCAGAGAGACAGAGACAGAGAGAGAGAAATATCTGAAATGGCAAAAAGAAAATTAAACTGGTAGTGACAGTATTAATTCAAATCCATCTTTAGGAATGGTTGTAGTAAGTATCTCTGTTGTGGATTTTCCTTGTTTTTTATTTTTTGGTTTTTTTTTTTTTTTTTTTTTGGTACATCATCCACCTTTTGCACTGTGTATTGTGTCAACTCCACTAATCCTTATCATTCTGCATCTACATGTTCACCTTCATGCATTTAAGTATGTGGATTCATTCTAGGCATTTCTATCCTAAATCTTTTTGTGTAAAACTGTTTAAAGTTCATACATTATTCTCAGTGTCCTTCAAATATTCTTCTAAAGTTCTAGTTATTGATTTCCTAAATTGCCTCTCAAGCTAGAAATTCCTGTAATGAAAAAATGTAAAGATGTCCACTCTCCTCCACAATGCTCTCTAATTCTAAAAATGCTTTTCATATAGGTCTATTATTATATCACCCAGTTGACACCTTTCACCACCTTGTGGTCAAACCTCCTTATAATATCTTAATTCATGACTCAAACCTCTACCTGGCCAAGTTAGTTATCTGACAGCACTCTCTCTCTCTCTCTCTCTCTCTCTCTCTCTCTCTCTCTCAATCTCTTTTTCTTCCCCTTCCTCCTCCCACCTCCTCCCTCCTCTCTCTCTATTTCTATCTTTCCTTTGCCCACTGAAATTATTGAAGGACAAAGAAACTTATTTATAACAACAACAACAACAACAACAACAACAAACAACAACAAACAACAACAAAAATCATCCTTGTTTCTAAATGCCAAGGAAACAAATGAAGAATCTGATCCATCACCACTGGGCCCCATTTTAGGCTACAATTATTGTCATCGAAAACTAATCTCACAAAGATTTTAAGAGGTTCTTTCTGAACCTGGTGTGTGTTGTGTTTGTTTTGTTTTGAGGAAAAATAACCTCATTACTTTCAATATTATGATCAGTTAAGGGAGTATTCTACTTGGGCTCCCAAATATTCAGTTCCTAAGTAAGGATTCATACTTAATTTGTTTTGACATTAGCAGTGACTAGCATTTATTAAGCACTTACCATGGGCCATTAACTCTTCTAAGTATTTTATATGCACTATTCCACTTAGCCCCAAAATAGCCACATAAACTACAGATAAATTTGAAATCATACTTAGTTTTATTCACAAAATGTATTCATTATTCTGGCCTCCATGTCAGAGTATCTGGATTAGAAAGAGATCTCTCACTTTTGAAAAATGCTATTCCTAAATAATTCTTCCTTTCATGACATAGACAGCCATAAATCCAAGCTACCAATCAGAATTTTTCATTTCTTAGAAGATGAATTCTTTTCTGGGGATCCCTGGGGGCATTAGTTGGAGCCATTCTAATCTACCACAGAGCTTCATTATGATAACAGTGAATCTCAAAAGGAAAATGGTTGGTGTCTTTATCACTTTCTTCCCAGGAAGATCCTTGTCATTTGTGCAGATTTATCTACTTCATTCCCATGCTCATTTCTGTATAATTGAGGAAAACTGGTGTCTTTGGCAAACCATATATAGATGCTGCTTCATATTTTCCCTAAAGCAATGGGTACCTACTTACCTTAAAATTATTTTTAAGAGGGATAATGCAATTGATTGTCCCATAATAGCACAAATCTGCTCTAAGGGGGTTTACTCTACAGTTCTAGACATAGAAGTGGGGAGCATAATTTTATTTTAGTTTAGTTTTAATTTTTTATGTTTATTTTATTTTTTTTTTCAACGTTTTATTTATTTTGGGGACAGAGAGAGACAGAGCATGAACGGGGGAGGGGCAGAGAGAGAGGGAGACACAGAATGGGAAACAGGCTCCAGGCTCTGAGCCATCAGCCCAGAGCCCGACGCGGGGCTCGAACTCACGGACCGCGAGATCGTGACCTGGCTGAAGTCGGACGCTCAACCGACTGCGCCACCCAGGCGCCCCTATGTTTATTTTTGAGAAAGAAAGAGAGAGGCAGAGAGAGAGGGAGACACAGAATCCAAAGCAGGATCCAGCCTCTGAGCTGTCAGCACAGAGCCCGACATGGGGCTCAAACCCACAAACTGAGATTATAACCTGAGCTGAAGTCAAATGCTTAACCAACTGAGCAACCCAGGCACCCTGGGGACATCATTTTAAATACTACTTGGCTGATTCACATTCAGTGGGGACCATGGCAGTGTCTCCCAACCATTTTCAAGTTAGAGTAGACATACAAAATTATTATATTTGTATGAGAACTGGGATAAACTGGAATGGATTTGGGAATATCTATATAGCACTTGGTGGGGAAAAAATTACACTCTTGATGTAAGATAACAATGTTAGAAAAGTCAAATAAAAGTGATAGAAAGACTATTAACTATTGAATTTATACAAAACTTCAAAATAAAGACTTTTCATTTTTTTCTTTAATGAGAAACTTGAGCTTCCTTTTATGAAAATAGATTTTTATGTTTGATTTTATGATTAAGCTGACTACAAGCATTTCCTAATCATGATTTTTATGGTGATCTTTCTTCAAATCCTTAAGAGTCACATCAAGTAAAAAACTTTGTTCACATATAGATAATAAAAAATTTTAAAACCATTTTCCCATTTTATAGCTGCTTAAAAACTAGCCAATTGAAGTTATACTTAAAAAAATCTAAAAGCACTTCCTTTACTCTCCTTTACCAATGTAATGTTGAAATTTCTTATAGCAATGCAAATGGATTTCAAATCCAAATAAACTTTTGTAGATGAGATATTCCAAAATAAGGGAGAATATCTAATTTGCAGAAAATGCATCCATTTTTAGAATGGTCATACTGAAGCTAGATTGTATGCACTAATGAAACATGTCACAAACAGCTTGAGGAGCCCAGTCCTAAAATAACACCCTCCAGGACCTTTCTTGTGGCCTCTCTGACCCTCACACCTGTGCAATTCACCTTGAGTTGTATGCTGTGTTCTGAATGTAAACTCTTCCAGCAGCAGCCTGGACTGGATTCTAAAGTAGATTTCCACAAGGTAGAGCATCTCCTCAGTGCTTAGCAGGCATGTGAGAGCAAGCACTGCCAGATCGGGCTCCTTGAGCCCTTGTTTGATGACTCAATTTAAGTGCCCCGAAGGCTAAAGCAATTCTGTAAATGTGGTCCCCAAAACAACAGCAGCAGCAACAGCACCTAAAAACTTACAAGAAATATACATTCTCAGGCTCCGCTTGAGACAGAAACTCTGTATATTAACAAGCTTTCTAGGCTTTCTGATTCATGCTAAAGTTTGAGAGTCAACAGGATAAAGGGATCAATATTTCAGGGAACATCTGCAATCTATTCCCAACACAAAAGTTAGGAAGCCCCATGCAGGTTTTATTGTTTTTGCTGTTGCTGAAATAGTACATATTTCTCAACTTTTTGTATGGAAAGTGTTCAAGATTGAGGGCCATATGAAGAAGTCTATGCACTGTGTAAAAGTCATTATCTGTATTACTCACTGTATAGCTACACTTTGAAACTTGGCTCAGTGGCCCAGAGTTTTAAAGCTACACATTCCATGCCCATTTATATATGCACAATATAAGCAGAGTACCCAGGTAATATTATCCAAGAAGGACTACGAAAACCTTTATTCCAGAATTGAATATCCCAGAATTGAAAATTCTAATTTAGGATATGGCATGCCACCTCCAGAATTACTCCTTTAAGATGCAAATATTTTTTGTGATATGGAAACTATAGCAATTATCCAGCAATTCCTTAGTTTATAAGATTCATTCTGGACCCCAGAAACACTCTGAGAGAATGGAATATAGGACAAGAATGGTTGGTTTGGGGCATAGTAGGAAAGAAGATTTAAAAAAAGAAAAGGCAGAAAAGAGAAATCACAGCAAAAGACAGTGTGAAAATGAAGACGGCTCAGAATGGCATCCTAATGAGCTAAGAGGCAGCGTAAAGTCTTGGTTGTTCAGTGTATATTGAAGGGAAGAGAAGTTGAGAGAGAGAGAGAGAGAGAGAGGCTTTCACCTCTGAGTTCTCTTTAACACCAGCTCTTGGTTAAATTCTTAATTTTCCCTACTATTCACAATGGTAAGAGTCAACTTGCCACCATGTGTATCACCAATTACAAATTTGTTTTCACCTCAGAGAGCCTTTGCTTAAAAAAAAAGAAGAATTAGATCAAACAGCGTATCCCATGAAATATTTGCTATCCCTGGAGCATCGGGAGCTCTTCATCCTGTGAAGTTGAGGGTTCAGAGCACTGCTGCCTATTTGCTTGTTATCAAGCCACAAACTTCTCTCCAGAATTCTCAAAATGAATGGGAGAAATTTGAGTCCACAGGTGAAATGAAAACTAATGGAGAAGTTGAGGCATTCTAGTGGAGAACACATTGGAAGTTTCAGTGTTGTTTGACTTATTTACCAGAAAGCATTAGCAGGATTTCTTTGCATGTATATGGGATTTGATGCTAGGGACATTTCTTTTGGTCTCAGGCACCTTGAAAACAAAAACGTATTTCAGCTACTTTTAAAAATAAAGCGTCACCCAATAATGCATTTCCAACTTTCTGCTTCCGGTCTCCACAAGAAACCTATAGCCACCACTACCAAGGCCATCATCACTGCCACTAAACGGTGGTAGCCAACCAACCGTGTACAGCACTATCAAGAGAGACAAGTCAGTAGAACCAGGTCTGAACAACATCAGTTTTAAGTCTCCACTGGCTTGGGCACAGTTTTCATCAAACAAAACATATAAGAAGATGTGAATAAGATCAAAATGGAACTACAAAAAGTGACCTATGAATGAAACCTTATTCCCTGAAACAGATGCGGCTCATGAGTTACTGGAGCCACACCAAACACACTTACATGGTCACTCGTACTGAGAATTCCTTTTCCATCAAGTCTGCAGATGCCCTGGGCAAATGATATTTGAGAAGGAACCAGGAAAGGGATGAAAGAACGGTAGAAAACATTTCTCAGTTCTGCTTCCACAAGGCTGGCTGGCTGATCACGTAACTTTTTACCTTCAGGCTCACGGTATCTCAACACCACCAGCAAGAGAGCAATTTCTTCTAAAAGCTCCCTTACAAGTCTTAACATTCAATCTGCTTCACTGGCAGATCGAATCGTGTGTTCTCTGATCTGTGGTGTGGAATACATGCATAAGCTTAGACCAAAGTTCCAGGGTTGAGTGGGCAGAGGGTGTCTCTCTACCGGCTTCACGTCATGCCCACAACTAGCTCTTTTGTAGGATAACCTAAGCCCTGATTTCATAGTTAGTTTCTCTTTGGGTCTAGGTGATTTTGCTGGGTGGCCTTTCCCATCTGCTGGTCTCTAAGGGTTTACTGTGCTCAGAATATTCCAACATTCAGTCTCCACCACCCCCACCTACCTCAATAAATTGTGTCAAGGTCTTAATCCTTTTCTTCCCACAGTCCTCTTGGTTTATTGTGAAAACTCACCTACCCTCTTTCCCAGCAGCCTTTGAGCTCCACACACCAAGGTATAAGGAGGGGATAGTCCCTAGTCATCAGGAAAAAAATGATCTGGTACCTTTTCCTCCAAAACCTGGGCTCATCTCAATACTGAAATGAAACTTGAGAGTTTTTTCCAAGTGAAAATAATAATTCCTTCAATGTGTTGATATCACCAACATAGAAACAAATGGTCTGGAAACTGTCAAATGGAAACTCGGTAGCTAAATTCTAGTGAAAACAGGCTTACCTTTCTAAGCACCTGATGACTAAGTGCTAGGTCTATCTCTCTCTCTCTCTCTCTCTCTCTCTCTCTCTCTCTCTCTCTCTCACACACACACACACACACACACACACACGCATACACACACGGGTGTGCAAAATGGGAGACAGAGCTGATTAGGGAGAGAAAAATATTTTGAGCACTGCTGAATGGCTGGTTGAGTTAAAATACTCAAGGCTAGGTTAGGGCACCTGGATGGCTCAATCAACTGAGTGCCAGACTTTGGCTCAGGTCATGATCTCACAGTTAGTGAGTTCAAGCCCCACATAGGACTAGCCACTTATCAGCGCAGAGCCAGCTTCAGATCTTCTGTCTCCTCAATTTCTCTGTCCTTCCCCTATTCATGCTCTCTCTTTCTCTCTCAAAAACAAATAGCATTAAAAAATAATAACAAATAAAATACTAAGGCTAGATTAAATTTTCAGGCTTTTTTAATAGGCAAAAGGCACATAGGTCACCTCTATTCAAAGGATTCTTTTGATACTATTTGCTTACACCAAATATCATACAACACATTGTTGGGCAAACTGCTTCTGCTCTCTGCATTTCTCATATGTTTTCAACTCTGTTTGTGGATTGAAATTTTCTCCACATGTATAATATAAACTAGATCTCCCCCAGTCTGTGAGTCAGACCCTTGAGGAGTTCTTGCCTCCTATTAGGCCATCTAATTCAAGAGCGTGTAGCTACCAGACCCTTCTTCAGGCTTGTCCTATGATGGCAGTGATTGTGGTGATGACTTCCGATAGTAACTTCATTACCGCCTTTGAGGAGAAAAGAATGGACAGGCCATTCTTCAGCTGCAGCGGTAAACACTAATCTGGCAGAGATTTTGCATATAGATTTGTCATCAGGACTTTGCAAACATTCTATAACTTCAGTTGTTTCAATACCATAAAAGTCATTTTTTTTTTCAGAAGCATTCACACAGATCACTGTCAGACCTGCTTGAGGACAAAAGTTTATCATTGCTTTTTATTGCTATCATCTTCCCAAGAGAAACAAATTTATTACTAAATGTGCTAGAAATATTAGGGATCTTCAGGCCTTAAGGGCAATTTAAATAACGTTTACTGAAAAACTCCACATCAATATTTTTCTTATTAATTGGGAATCAATTATTAATATATTTCATAGTGACAGCATTTTCTTTGTTCTGGCTATTTTTTTTCCTATCTGGAACACTTTTCCACTATATATATCTTCTCTAACCTACCCTCCTCTTTAACTTCCTTGCTCAAATGTCACCTTTTAATAAGGTCCAACCTGACCACACCATGAAAATTTACCACCTGGTACCCAGAATTCCCAATCTGCCTTACCTTGATGTATTTTCCCCAAAACCCTTGTTATCTTTTAATATAGCGAACAGTACACTTATTTAATAAGTTTGATAATTATTGTCTGTCTCTATGTTCTGAAATGAATGCTCTGTGAAGGCAGGGATTAGGGGAGCTTTGTTCAGTAATGGATCCCCACTTAATAGTACTGTGCTTGGCATATGGCACTCAATAAGAATGCATTGTGTGAATGAATACGTGCATGAACAAATAAATAAACAAACAAACTAAAACCAAAAAAGAATGGTGACAGGTTACTGCTTTTTTGAAATAGTTTGGTTGGATGGTAAATAATCTGCTGAAATAGTAAGATATGATTTCACAAGAAAAATAAATTCAAGCTGTGGAATGAAGCTACCTTTTACTTTTACAACTTGTATGTCACCATTTAAAAGTAAAAAGTGACCATTAATAGTATAATATACATTTGCCTTATTGGTGGCCTTTTTGACATATAAAAATTGTATACATTTAAGGTATACAACTTGATATTTTGGTATATGTATACATTGGGAAAAGACCAGTACAATCAAGCTAAATAACATATCTGTCACCTTCACATGGTGTATAGAGAAGATTCCATTTAAGATCCATTGGAAATCTATAATCAAAATATTTCCATAAAGATTTCAAGTATCTGACAACATCATTAACTACTCTCACTCATCATGCTGTATATTAGATCTCTATAACTTACTCATCTTGTGTTAATGATACTTCGTAACTTTTGACCTATAATTTTGAGTCTCTTTTTGTGCTCACATTTTAATATAAAGTCCAACATTTTTTTTAATATTTTTAAGTTTATTTATTTTGAGAGAGACAGAGAGAGAGAGAGAGAGAGAGAGCGCACAAGGAGGGGAAAGGCAGAGAGGGAGGGAGAGAGAGAATCCCAAGCAGACTCCATATTGTCAGTGCAGAGCTGATGTGAAACTCGAACTCACTAAGCATGAGATCATGCATGACCTGAGCCAAAATCAAGAGTTGGATGCTTAACTGACTGAGCCACCCAGGTGCCCAACATTTTAAATGTTTAAAAGTCCAACATGTTTAAATGTTTCTGTTTGCTGGGTCCAGGAAAGATATTCTTGGCCCTCATGACACTTGACTCACAAAAGGAGTGACTGTGTGTGTGTGTGTGTGTGTGTGTGTGTGTGTGTGTGTTAAGTACTAAGTGTTACTACTAATTAGGATCTTTGGATCCTGTGTTCTGAGACTCCCTTTCTTCTAACAGTTACCGATCTTGATTCACTTAAATGAACATACATGGTTATTTAACTCTATGCTATAATTTTAAATTTTCTTAGCTTTCTAGATTTGCCAAGATGATTATAAATTATTTTGTTAATTATTTTTATTCAATTTCCCACCTAGATATGGGGCATGGGTAGCATGGATGATAGCCTGTCTGGTTTTCAACAGCCTGAGCAGCATAAGTCAAAGCCACAAGCCTGTACATGGTCCCCACAGCCACACTATCTCTAGTCAGAAGTGACTATTTCTCTCAAATTGTTGTTTTAATCTACTATTATATCTGGGTTATCCTATCCTTATTTTTCGAAGCTTTATTTTTTGTAGATGGGGAGGAATTTATATGCTCAAATAGTCAACTTTTACATGTGAAGAATAGCCTTAGTGTTCAGTGAATGAAACTGTCATATCTTTTTTATTTTACCAACGCTACAAATCTGGTGACTTTAACTGGCTTTTACAGGTTTTAATTTCTGGGTAGGCAATGTATTTTTAATTCATTATTACATAACACTAACATAATACTTTAATATAAAAGTGATGAAACTAACAATAAGTATAGCATTTTTATTTTTTTTTTTTAATGCTTATTTAAGAGAGACAGAGCATGAGCAGGGGAGGGTCAGAGAGAGAGGGAGACACAGAATCCCAAGCAGGCTCCAGGCTTAAGCTGTCAGCACAGAGCCCAAATGGGGCTCGAAACCATGAGCGAGATCATGACCTGAGCTGAAGTCAGACGCTCAACCTACTGAGCCACCCAGGTGCCCCCAGTATAACATTTTTAAAAGATTTATATATATCTTCTGTGTGTGTTACCCTAGGTGTTGCACAAATTTTAGTGTATGACTTATGGAACGACATGTAGCATTTAAGTAAATACTGCCAGAAACTCGCATATGAGTTTCTTTTAGGACCTTTTATAATACTCGTCCTTTTAGAGTATCATAGTGAGCAAACAGCCTTTACAGATTCCATCTGTTTCCTTTATCTACAGATCTAATAATTACTGCTTGGTCACTTGAAATCTCAAGTCTGTTTCTCTCCCTTTTATATTACCCTCAGATACTTTCAAAAGCATTTGGCCAGGAAAATAAAAATTCTTCTTGAATTGAAGTATACCCTGAAAAGCTCTAGTTTTAATTACTGGAAAATAATATTAAAAATCAAAATTTGAGTGATAGGGGTTCACTTCGTATTGTTTCACATGAACATAGGTAGGAAATCAATTGCTATTATTCTCATCTAACTATTGTATCCTTCAGTAAGAAAAAGAAATCCTCTCTCAGGAATACATCGGAAAATACAAAGACATGACATTTTAGACAGCATCAGCATACTCTTAATAGAGAAAAGAAATAAAAGGGAGAGTAGGTTGTATTCAGATCTTTGAAATACCTACATCTTCCATTAAGTTTTCACTTTGCCACAAAATATAGACTAGGATGCATATGTTAGTGTGTATGTGTGATTTAGAACACATATCAATTGTAAAATCAGTCCATTTTACACACACACACACACACACACACAATACTTCAACCAATTAAGGAAATGGTAAATTTCAGAATTTTGGTATAAAGGCTAGTTTAGGGAAATTTCAAAGTGACAACCATAGCATCTTTGATAACTTTAGTTTTTATGTAAGAGTCTGAGTCTTCAAGGATTAAAATATGTCATATTTGTTTTGCATTCAGTGACAAATGCCCCTTCAATAATGAAATGCAGATAATCTGGAAAAATTAAGAGTCCTCCAAAAAAATTAAATTACCGATGGAAATATTATTGTTTTATGCTAGAAGCCTGAGTTAAGGAAATCTTCAAATCAATAAGAAACAAATTTTTCAAATTTGTTAAATACATATATTTTTAATATTCATTTTAATGTCAATTTCCAAAAGTTTGGAACCAGAACTTTTCAACATAAATTTCCATTGTATTTACCAAAGAAGTGATTTGACAGTGGAGTCTCTCACTTAGGGCTCAAATACAATTAAAATTACACCTAAACTTTTGTTTCCTTCCTTACATTTAAAAAAAACTTTTTTAATGTTTATTTTATTTTTGACAGAGAGAGACAGAGCATGAGCAGGGGAGAGGCAGAGAGAGAGGGAGACACAGAATCTGAAACAGGCTCCAGGCTCTGAGCTGTCGGCACAGGGCTCGGCACAGGGCCCGACACGGGGCTTGAACTCACAAACCACGATATCATGACCTGAGCCAAAGTCCCACACTCAAACGACTGAGCCACCCAGGCGCCCCCGCTTCCTAACATTTTAATCTTGGGGATGGGTGGAAAAAGCGTTAAAGTCAGGCATCATCTATATTCTAAGCACGCTGTCATAGTATGTATACTAACCAATTCAAAGTGACTGTCAATTTCCAGACTAGCTATTCAGAAATTAAATTTCATTTGGAGTGTAAAGTTATAGTGAAAAACAAAATTACTGGTTTAAAACACAGTTTAATTTCTTGACGCCATTCAAGTTGACTGATTGGAATCTATCTAAAATAAAGGTAACAATCCTTCAAAAATTTGCTTAGTCACCTTTACACATGTCTTCATTCAGAACAGTAATATTTTTGCATTTAAAAAAAAAAGTTAAAGAAGGTTTTACACTTTTGCTGGAACAAGTTTTGGCCATTAATGCATTAAAAAAATTAATAATTCCACTTAAAAAAGAATTACCTTTCCTAAAACATACCTTCTTCCTCAGCTAAAAGCAAAATGAAAGAAAACAAAGAGAGAGAGCAAAGCTAGCCAGGTTTTTCTCCCTGCCTTTGTCTGCCAGCAATTGTACGCAAGGTTCCACAAACCCCAGGAGAGGGAGGAGAAGGAGAAGGCTTCGATTTAATATTATTCCCTGTTTTTTGCCTCCCCAGAAAGTCCTGGACTGTTATCTGGGTAGCTCAATGCTATAAAATCTGCTGAGGCCCCCAAACTATAGTCTACCTGTTCCTGCCTTGTTACCACATTGTGGACAGCTGACTACTTTCTCTACACTAGACTTGAATTTTAGGATATTTAATGTCAGCAATGTGGCAGCAATTTCAAGATACCAAGGGACCCAGAGACCAGTTAAATTGCTATTCTACTGGCCCTATATTCTCTACAAATACATTACAAAACATTTAGATAATCTTAATATCACTCCACCTATCTACAGAACTTCACAAAGTTATTTCCTCCTTCTTCAAACACTTCTCATGGTTTTTATGATACCCATTCACTCGGTTCTTCTTCAAGCTCTGCTGGTTTTCCTCATCTTCTCAAACTATAAAATTTTGAGTGCCCCAGGCTCATTATAAATTCATTCTTTAGGTAATCTAATAAATCCATGGCTGCAAAGCCTATCTATATGCAGTGACACAAATTTGCATTTGCAGTCCTAATGCTTCCTTTGAACCTCAGGCACCAGATCATTAAATAGCACCAACATCTCCATTTGGATGTCCAACAGCCACCTGGGCCTCAATAAGCTCAAATTTGAACTCCAGATCTCAACCATCAGCACACTTTGCCATAGCCCCTGGAACACCCCCAAGGAATTCCTGTTCTTAGGAAAGGACTTCTTGTTCTTAGGAAATGAAACTTCTTTCTTCCAGTTACTCAAGCCAAAGACACTGATTTCATCATTGACTCCTCTATTTCTCCCGTGACTCAATCTACCAGCAAATCTTACCAGCTCCACCTTCAAAATACACTGAAACCTTTACCACTTGTCACTACATCTTTCCCTACCTGAGTAGTCCAAATCACCACTATCTTAAAAGCTTCCTAGTTTGTCTCCCTTTATCCACCCCTGCCCTCCCTCCATTCTAAACACATGCTAGATCACAACACTCCTCTGACCAAAAAGCATTTCAGTCAGCATCAAAGCCAAAAACTTTACAAGATCCTGCGTGATTTTTCCCTCTTTAACTTCTGACTTCATCTTCCACAACTCTCCTGATTCACTCTATTCCAGTCAGACTGGTAAGGCAAACACCCTTCCATGCCAGAGCCATTTACTTCCTGTTTTTTTTTTTCGGTGGGGGGGGGGGGATTGTGTCCCTACATGTGTAACTGACTCCTTCACTTCCTTCAGATCTTAACTTCAAATTCATCCTTTCAGAGAAGTCCCCCTGACTACTGTATCTAGAAATTCTCCCCAGAACCCTCTCCCTTTACCAACTTTTTCCCCATAGCCCTTATCACCATCTTGGCATATTTATATTCATATTTGCCTTACTGACTTTCTCTATCTCATCCCACCACTAGACTATAAAGTCTATAAAAACAGCACCTTTATTCAGGGTTGTATCCTCACACCTACAATAATGCCTGGCAGGTGGTAGATGTTTTTCACAAGTCTGAGCCAGAGGAAGATTGATTGTGAAGTTAATGGAGCATAACCTTCACTCCCCTCACTTGACGTGGATCCCTTGCAAGTACTGGGAATTGTTGGAAAGTGTTCAGTATTCTAGGTGCTGAGAGGGAGGCCAGGTTAGAATAATGAAAATATGTAGCATGAGTGGAAAAGGGCCTGAAGGAGGGTCAGATGAGACCTCAGTCTCTAAGCCTTCAGTGGGTGGTCATGATTTCCTCTCTCATTCTAAGTAAACAATTATTCTTTTCCCAAATTGTGTTTACATCATTTTGCATCCTCTTTAACTGAATCCCTCCGAATTATATAAAAGCCCCACAAAACCATCATCTGCCAAAATAGATCACCCAGCTTTTCAGCAAGCAGAGAGCAGAGGAGTTTGTTTGCATTCAAGTACCCTTTTCGCAGGAGGATCCCAGACCCCATATGACCACTCTCGGGTCAGAAATTACTTATCCTAGCAGCATTTCCATGGCAAAGTAGATTTAATTGGCAGGTCTTTCTGTCTTCTTTAGCACCAACATTAAAGAGTAAATTAGTATGCATCTTATACAAAATTTCCTCTAGGAATTTATAAATATTGCACGTATCTTTGGTTGCAGTTATGTGAATCACTTATGCACGTCATGGTAGAACTTGTAGAACTTAAAAAAGGAGTGAACAGTCACAATTTTTATTTTCATATTTTTCCAAGAAGATAGAGAAAGTAAATAATTAGAATATATATAAGTATTAAAGGAATCTTCAGGCCCATAAAGGAAAATGTATCCAAATATATTTTCTTTAAATTATGGACTTGCCAGAATTATCTACATTTTATTGTTTGTATGTATATCTCAAACATTTCTAACCTTTGTTTTCTAAGTCATAAATTCTGCTTTGCTTTCCTTTGGCTGTCCGTAGGTCTCTGTGATTATTGTTTATTATGGTGAACATTAATGGTTTCTTCCTCTATTTTCATTCTTTTATTATTACTAATGAAATCATGTAAGGCTAGACATTTGATTTCAAATAATATTTTGTGTTCCATAAGTTTTGACATGTAGGTTTTCTTTCGATGGAGTTTTTGTTTTGTTTTAAACATACCTTGAAGTTCAAGTCAGTAAGCTTTGGGGTTATTTTTGACGAAAGAGTGACATGTAAGTATTTTTCTCCTACACTTTCATGAGCACTGTGTGCAAAAGGTCTAAGAAGCAAAGACACCAGTAGGAATGAATATGCTCAATGTGGAGATATAGGTCTTTGATGAAGAGAACCAGAGATCCCTGAAGAAATGGCTGATTCTAGAGGAGAATACAATGAGCCCAGGACATATTGTGCCAGAAAGAGAGGAAGGGAGTAAAAAAAAAGATGGAGGCATGTCCCAAAGTGACAAGAGCCAGTTTAATAACGGGGTTCCTACTGTCCAAATCTGGGACAATTTGAGGACCCAATTAATGTGCAATAATTGATTAAAGATATTTTTAAAAATTGGAATCCTTGACTTCATTTATAGCAGGTAAGTAAATGAATGAGGAGGAACAAAGGGACGGCCTTGCTTATAGTAGAATGCCAATTACTGACTGGTAAATACGAAGAGAATACTGGAAATGGAAAATCTTCATTTTGTAGCCATCATAGTAAAGATTAGTTATGAGATGATTCATCAATTTATGCTAAATGTAAGGGGGAATTCTGATGAGCATAGGACATGTACACCATTTTAAAGTAAATCTCCCCAAAGATTACTTATTATCTACAGTGGAAAAAATAGGGGTGCCTGGGAGGCTCAGTGGGATAAGCGTCTGGCTTCAGCTCAGTTCTGATCTCTCCTTTCGTGAGTTCAAGCCCTGCCTCAGGCACTGTGCTGACAGCTCAGAGCCTGGAGCCTGCTTTGGATTCTGTGTCTCCCTCCCTCTGACCCTCTCACACTCACACTCTGTGTGTGTGTCTCTCTCAAAAATGAATAAACATTAAATTTTTTTTATTATTTATTTTTTCCCCAATATATGAAGTTTATTGTCAAATCGGTTTCCATACAACACCCAGTGCTCATCCCAAAAGGTGCCCTCCTCAATACCCATCACCCACCCTCCCCTCCCTCCCACCCCGCATCAACCCTCAGTTTATTCTCAGTTTTTAAGAGTCTCTTATGCTTTGGCTCTCTCCCACTCTAACCTCCTTTTTTTTCCCCTTCCCCTCCCCCATGGGTTTCTGTTAAGTTTCTCAGGATCCACATAAGAGTGAAACCATATGGTAGCTGTCTTTCTCTGGATGGCTTATTTCACTTAGCATAACACTCTCCAGTTCCATCCATGTTGCTACAAAGGGCCATATTTCATTCTTTCTCATTGCCACGTAGTACCATTGTGTATATAAACCACAATTTCTTTATCCATTCATCAGTTGATGGACATTTAGGCTCTTTCCATAATTTGGCTATTGTTGAGAGTGCCTGCTATAAACATTGGGGTACAAGTGCCCCTATGCATCAGTACTCCTGTATACCTTGGGTAAATTCCTAGCAGTGCTATTGCTGGGTCATAGGATAGGTCTATTTTTAATTTTTTGAGGAACCTCCACACTGTTTTCCAGAGTGGCTGCACCAATTTGCATTCCCACCAACAGTGCAAGAGGTTTCCCATTCCTCCACATCCTCTCCAGCACCTATAGTCTCCTGATTTGTTCATTTTGGCCACTCTGACTGGCGTGAGGTGATACCTGAGGGTGGTTTTGATTTGTATTTCCCTGATGAGGAGCGACGTTGAGCATCTTTTCATGTGCCTGTTGGCCATCCGGATGTCTTCTTTAGAGAAGTGTCTATTCATGTTTTCTGCCCATTTCTTCAATGCATTATTTGTTTTTCAGGTGTGGAGTTTGGTGAGCTCTTTACAGACTTTGGATACTAGCCCTTTGTCTGATATGTCATTTGCAAATACCTTTTCCCATTCCGTTGGCTGCCTTTTAGTTTTGTTGGTTGTTTCCTTTGCTGTGCAGAAGACTTTTATCTTCAAAAGGTCCCAGTAGTTCATTTTTGCTTTTAATTCCCTTGCCTTTGGGGATGTGTCAAGTAAGAAATTGCTACGGCTGAGGTCAGAGAGGTCTTTTCCTGCTTTCTCCTCTAGGGTTTTGATGGTTTCCTGTCTCACATTCAGGTCCTTTATCCATTTTAAGTTTATTTTTGTGAATGGTGTGAGAAAGTGGTCTAGTTTCAACCTTCTGCATGTTGCTGTCCAGTTCTCCCAGCACTATTTGTTAAACAGACTGTCTTTTTTCCATTGAATATTCTTTCCTGCTTTGTCAAAGATTAGTTGGCCATACTTTTGTGGGTCTAGTTCTGGGGTTTCTATTCTATTCTATTGGTCTATGTGTCTGTTTTTGTGCCAATACCATGCTGTCTTGATGATTACAGCTTTGTAGTAGAAGCTAAAGTCTGGGATTGTGATGCCTCCTGCTTTGGTCTTCTTCAAAATTACTTTGGCTATTCGGGGCCTTTTGTGGTTCCATATGAATTTTAGGATTGCTTGTTCTAGCTTTGAGAAGAATGCTGGTGCAATTTTGATTGGGATTGCATTGAATGTGTAGATAGCTTTGGGTAGTATTGACATTTTGACAATATTTATTCTTCCAATCCATGAACACGGAATGTCTTTCCATTTCTTTATACCTTCTTCAATTTCCTTCATAAGCATTCTATAGTTTTCAGCATACAGATCTTTTACATCTTTGGTTAGATTGATTCCTAGGTATTTTATGCTTCTTGGTGCAATTGTGAATGGGATCAGTTTCTTTATTTGTCTTTCTGTTGCTTCATTGTTAGTGTATAAGAATGCAACTGATTTCTGTACATTGATTTTGTATCCTGCAACTGTGCTGAATTCATGTGTCAGTTCTAGCAGACTTTTGGTGGAGTCTATCGGATTTTCCATGTATAATATCATGTCATCTGCAAAAAGTGAAAACTTGACTTCATCTTTGCCAAGTTTGATGCCTTTGATTTCCTTTTGTTGTCTGATTGCTGATGCTAGAACTTCCAACACTACGTTAAACAACAGCAGTGAGGGTGGACATCCCTGTCCTGTTCCTGATCTCAGGGAAAAAGCTCTCAGTTTTTCCCCATTGAGAATGATGTTAGCTATGGGCTTTTCATAAATGGCTTTTATGATCTTTAAGTATGTTCCTTCTATCCCGACTTTCTCAAGAGTTTTTATTAAGAAAGGGTGCTGGATTTTGTCAAATGTCTTTTCTGCATCGATTGACAGGATCATATGGTTCTTATCTTTTCTTTTATTAATGTGATGTGTCACGTTGATTGATTTGCGAATGTTGAACCAGCCCTGCATCCCAGGAATGAATCCCACTTGATCATGGTGAATAATTCTTTTTATATGCTGTTGAATTCGATTTGCTAGTATCTTATTGAGAATTTTTGCATCCATATGCATCAGGGATATTGGCCTGTAGTTCTCTTTTTTTACTGGGTCTCTGTCTGGTTTAGGAATCAAAGTAATACTGGCTTCATAGAATGAGTCTGGAAGTTTTCCTTCCCTATTTCTTGGAATAGCTTGAGAAGGATAGGTATTATCTCTGCTTTAAACGTCTGGTAGAACTCCCCTGGGAAGCCATCTGGTCCTGGACTCTTATTTGTTGGGAGATTTTTGATAACTGATTCAATTTCTTCGCTGGTTATGGGTCTGTTCAAGCTTTCTATTTCCTCCTGATTGAGTTTTGGGAGCGTGTGGGTGTTTAAATGGAATTTGTCCATTTCTTCCAGGTTGTCCAATTTGTTGGCATATAATTTTTCATAGTATTCCCTGATAATTGCTTGTATCTCTGAGGGATTGGTTGTAATCATTCCATTTTCATTCATGATTTTATCTATTTGGGTCATCTCCCTTTTCTTTTTGAGAAGCCTGGCTAGAGGTTTATCAATTTTGTTTATTTTTTCAAAAAACCAACTCTTGGTTTCGTTGATCTGCTCTACAGTTTTTTTAGATTCTATATTGTTTATTTCTGCTCTGATCTTTATTATTTCTCTTCTTCTGCTGGGTTTAGGCTGTCTTTGCTGTTCTGCTTCTGTTTCCTTTAGGTGTGCTGTTAGATTTTGTATTTGGGATTTTGCTTGTTTCTTGAGATAGCCCTGGATTGCAATGTATTTTCCTCTCAGGACTGCCTTTGCTGCATCCCAAAGCATTTGGATTGTTCTATTTTCATTTTCGTTTGTTTCCATATTTTTTAAATTTCTTCTCTAATTGCCTGGTTGACCTATTCATTCTTTATTAGGGTGTTCTTTAGCCTCCATGCTTTTGGAGGTTTTCCAGACTTTTTCCTGTGGTTGATTTCAAGCTTCATAGCATTGTGGTCTGAAAGTATGCATGGTATGATTTCAATTCTTGTATACTTATGAAGGGCTGTTTTGTGACCCAGTATGTGATCTATCTTGGAGAATGTTCCATGTGCACTCGAGAAGAAAGTATATTCTGTTGCTTTGGGATGCAGAGTTCTAAATATATCTATCAAGTCCATCTGATCCAATGTATCATTCAGGGCCCTTGTATCTTTATTGACCATGTGTCTAGATGATCTATCCATTTCTGTAAGTGGAGTGTTAAAGTCCCCTGCAATTACCACATTCTTATCAATAAGGTTGCTTATGCTTGTGAGTAATTGTTTTATATATTTGGGGGCTCCTGTATTCGGCACATAGAAAATTATAATTGTTAGCTCTTCCTGATAGATAGACCCTGTGATTATTATATAATGCCCTTCTTCATCTCTTGTTACAGCCTTTAACTTAAACTCTAGTTTGTCTGATATAAGTATGGCTACTCCAGCTTTCTTTTGACTTCCAGTGGCATGCTAAATAGTTCTCCAACCCCTCACTCTCAATCTGAAGGTGTCCTCAGGTCTAAAATGAGTCTCTTGTGGACAGCAAATAGATGGGTCTTGTTTTTTTAATCCATTCTGATACCCTATGTCTTTTGGTTGGTGCATTTAGTCCATTTACATTCAGTGTTATTTTAGAAAGATTTGGGTTTAGAGTCATTGTGATGTCCGTAGGTTTCATGCTTGTAGCGATGTCTCTGGTACTTTGTCTCACAGGATCCCCCTTAGGATCTCTTGTAGGGCTGGTTTAGTGGTGATGAATTCCTTCAGTTTTTGTTTGTTTGGGAAGACCTTTATCTCTCCTTCTATTCTAAATGACAGACTTGCTGGATAAAGGATTCTCGGCTGCATATTTTTTTGGTTCATCACATTGAAGATCTCCTGCCATTCCTTTCTGGCCTGCCAAGTTTCAGTAGAGAGATGGGTCATGAGTCTTATAGGTCTCCCTTTATATGTTAAAGCACATGTATCTCTAGCTGCTTTCAGAATTTTCTCTTTATCCTTGTATTTTGCCAGTTTCACTATGATATGTCGTGCAGAAGATCGATTCAAGTTACGTCTGAAGGGAGTTTTTTGTGCCTCTTGGATTTCAATGCCTTTTTCCTTCCCCGGATCCGGGAAGTTCTCAGCTATTATTTCTTCAAGTACACCTTCAGCACCTTTCCCTCTCTCTTCCTCCTCTTGAATACCAATTATGCGTATATTATTTCTCTTTAGTGCATCACTTAGTTCTCTAACTTTCCCCTCATACTCCTAGATTTTTTATCTCTCTTTTTCTCAGCTTCTTTTTCCATAATTTTATCTTCTAGTTCACCTATTCTCTCCTCTGCCTCTTCAATCCGAGCTGTGGTCACCTCCATTTTATTTTACACTTCATTTATAGAATTTTTTAGCTCCTCATGACTATTTCTTAGTCCCTTGATCTCTGTAGCAAGATTCTCTGCTGTCCTCTATACTTTTTTCAAGCCCAGCGATTAATTTTATGACTATTATACTAAATTCCTGTTCTGTTATATTGCTTAAATCATTTTTGATCAATTTGTTAGTTGTTGCTACTTCCTGGAGTTTCTTTTGAGGAGAATTATTCCATTTTGTTATTTTGGATAGTCCCTGGTGGCTCAAAATGCAGGGCACTTCCCCTGTGCTGTCTGGAGTAACTTGTGTTGGTTGGCGGGGCTGCAGTCAGACCTGATGTCTATCTGCAGCCCACCACTGGGGCCATAGTCAGACTGGTGTGTACCTTATCTTCCCCTCTCCCAGGGGCGGGACTCACTGTGGGGTGGTGTGGCCCCTGTCTGGGCTACTTGCACACTGCCAGACTTGTGGTGCTGGGGATCTGGTGTATTAGCTAGGGTGGATCAGCAAGGTGCACAGGGGTGGGAGGGGCAGGCTCAGCTCGTTTTTCCTTGAGATCCACTTCGGGAGGGTCCCTGCGGCACTGGGAGGGAGTCAGACCCACCGGAGGGATGGATCTGCAGAAGCACAGCGTTGGGTGTTTGCGCGGTGCAAGCAAGTTCCCTGGCAGGAACTGGTTCCCTTTGGGATTTTGGCTGGAGGATGGGCGAGGGAGATGGAGCTGGCGAGGGCCTTTGTTCCCCGCCAAGCTGAGCTCTGTCGTCTGGGGCTCAACAACTCTTCCTCCCGTTGTCCTCAGCCCTCCCGTTCTCTGAGCAGAGCTGTTAGCTTATAACCTTCCAGATGTCAAGTCCCCCTTGCTGTCGGAACACACTCCTCTGGCCCCTCCGCTTTTGCAAGCCAGACTCAGGGGCTCTGCTTGGCCGGCGGCCGCCCCTCCACCCTGGCTGCCTCCCGCCAGCCCGTGGAGCACACACCGCCTCTCCACCCTTCCTACCCTCTTCCGTGGGCCTCTCGTCTGCGCTTGGCTCCGGAGAGTCTTTCTGCTAGTCTTCTGGCGGTTTTCTGGGTTATTTAGGCAGGTGTGGGTGGAATCTAAGTGATCAGCAGGACGAGGTGAGCCCAGCATCCTCCTATGCCGCCATCTTCCCAGGATCCCCCCCAAAAAATTTTTTTAGGGGTGCCTGGGTGGCTCAGTTGGTTAAGCGGCCGACTTCTGCTCAGGTCATGATCTCATGGTCCGTGAGTTCGAGCCCCGCGTCAGGCTCTGTGCTGACAGCTCAAAGCCTGGAGCCTGTTTCAGATTCTGTGTCTCCCTGTCTCCAACCCTCCCCCATTCATGCTCTGTCTCTGTCTTAAAAATAAATAAACGTTAAAAAAAAATTTAATTTTTTTTAAATTCCAATGGAAAAAAAACAGTAAATAGTGGGAAAATGTAGACCTTAATCAGGTGATTAAAATTAATATCACTAATGAAGAGCAAGTGGACACGGGTGTGCATCGGGATGCAGATGTCCTGAGAAAGACACCACATCCCTAATGTATTATTTGGTCCTGGAATGTTTAATCTGAATCTAACCATGAGGAAACATCAGGCAGGCCAATAAAGAGCATCACATTAAAAACAAAGGTGGAGAGAGACTACCCTTCAAAAGCAGCAATGTCATCAATGACAAAGACTGTGGAAACATTTCAGATTAAAGCAGGCAAAGGAGACATCCCAAACAAAAACAATGTTGGATCCTAGAATGAATCCTCCACTAGAGGGAAAAACATGCTGTAAAGGATAATATTTAGATACTTGACAAAATGGAAATATGGATGGTAGATTAGATAAAAGCATTGTGTTAATATGACACTGAAGTTGATAATCGTACTGTGGATACATCTGAGAATTTGCTTATTCTTAGGAAATACTGAGGTATTTGATGGTCATGTAAAAAGGTAAAGAGCCTTGATATATGAACTAACTCTCAAGTGATCAGGAAAATATATATATATACCTGCACATGCGCACACATGCAGAACAAACACAAATGATGAAAAATAAAGCAAATAGGGAATATCTTCACTGTAGATGAATCTGGGTAGAAAAATGCATGAATATTCTATGTGTTCTTACTTTTGCAGATTTTTGTAAGTTTCAGGTTGTTTTCAAATAAAATGTTAAAATTCCAAAGATGTTTTCACGAGGTTGGAGTTTCTCTTGTATTTATTTTATATGACAGTTTCTAGTCTATTATTTCGTGGTCACAAATTATAGTCTACAATCTGGTTTTTGAAATTTGTTGGCATTTTCTTTGTGAGTCGATTTTTATAAACATCTAGGGGCACTTGAAGAGCAGTTGTTCTTAGTTTGTAGAAATCATTTTTTCTTTGTTTACAGAAGCTTTAAGAGTATTATGGTGTGTTGTATGAAGAATATTTGCTCACAAATCTTATATTTTTAATGTGAATTTAACCATTACAAAGGACCATGCTTTGTCTTACTTAATACTTTTTTGGCTTGGCTGCCTGGTCTAATATCAACATCCTGAGCTCTGCTTTCTCTTGGTAATTTCCATCTTTGTTTTAGTTTACAGATAAATATAGTCAAGATTTACCCCTAGTCTTTTTGCTAAAATTTGACTGATTATCTCTTGATGACTATCCCTTACCTGTTAGATTTCTCATAAAGGATCCATGGGGATGTTTCCTCAGTTAACCTATGTTTAAAATTATTTATCTATAGTCTTTTATTTAAGGGACAGCTTGGTGGAATCTAAAATGCTTGGTTCACACTCTCATGAGTATCTTATTAGTGTTTTTCCATTGTGTTCTGGCATTGAGTGGTAAGCTTATTCTGTTTGTTATGATCTTTTGGCCATACTTATATAAAATTTGGGGTTTATGAGTTTTCCTTTTTCTCTTACCTTCCATAGAGATGAATTCTGCGGGTTTATTTTTCTTTCTTTCTTTTTTTTTTGCTTCGGTAGTAGTAAGTGGTAAGAGGTAGGAATGGAGTCACTATCCGGCTCCTATCAGAACCAGAAGTTTGGGCAATTTTCTCACCTCTCATCTTCAATTTCTGTACCTGTAAAACCTAGACATCCACTTCAGAAAGTTACATGAGGATTAAATAAGATACCTATATTAGAAACTTAGTGTACTGCTTGGCACACAGAAAATACTCAATGCACATTTTTTCTGCTTAGTCACTGGTAACACAGTTAGGTTGAGGCCAAATCTTCCTTCATCAAGACATGATTCATAAAGAGAATCATTAGAAGTTATGCTATCTGTATACGGTCTGTCATATTTAGCAAAAGTCTTGGTCATTAAATATAGAAGATTTCTTCATGAAATTGCATACTTTGTGGTTGAGGCAGTGGGGAGGTTACTGAAACAAATGAACAATGAACAAATGAAGAATACCCATTTCCTTTAGTAAATGAATGTTTACTAATTCAGAGGTCACTTTCATTGTTTTTGACAGCTTGACTGCCACTGGACACAAAGGTCTTTCCATGCAGCAAAAGGCAGATTATACCTCACAAATCTAGATTAACTGTGATCAAGTGACAGTACCTTGCTAACATATTTTTTAAAACGCTAACTTCTTCAAGGAGATGATTAAATGACCGATTTCCCCACAACTTTCACATTTTGTTTTAAAATAAATTTATTTTTCCCACAAGGTATTATCAATTACTTTCTTCCCTTGATTCCTGTCTCATCTCTTCTCCTGAGGTTCCCATTAAGATTGTAGTTTTACTGAGAAGCAGAGAAGAACAGCACACACGCACACACACACACACACACACACACACACACACACACACACACAATGAGTATATAAAATTTTGTAAAATAGTATTAGTTCTTTCATCTTGTTATACGGGATGGCTGAAAAACCCCAACCCAATGAAACTGTCAAATTCATAAATATTTTTGGAACTCCCCTTTCAGAAGTTTCTTCAGTATAATTTTAGGAAGCCAACATCCTAAAGCCTGTGCTTTCAACCACAGAGTCATCATATTCATTTTCTAGGGCTGCAGAAACAAAGTACAGAAAACTCAGTGGCTCAGAACCACAGAAATTCATCATCTCACATCTCTGGTGACTAGACATCTGACATCAAGGTGTCAGCAGGACCACACAGTCTCTTTCTGATGGCTTTCAGAAAAAAAATCCCACCGTGTCTCTTCCAGCAATGCTTGGCTTTCCCTGGCTCTGAGATGTATCACTCCAATCACATGACTATCTGCTCCCTGGGTGTCTTCATGTATGTATGTCTGTCTCTGTTTCTCTCCTTTTTTCTTTATTCCAGATGTATGACATTAAGACCCAACCTAATGACCTCATTTTAACTTGTTTAGCTCTGTAAAAGATCCTATCACCAAATAAGATTATATTCAGAGGTACTAGGGATTAGGATCTTAACATATCTTTTTGGAAGAGATAAAATTCACCCCATAACAGCTGCCTTCCTTCTAATAAATATGATTTTTCTTTTTTAAAATATTGAAAACTGCATTTAAATGTGAAACATTCTTTTTTTTTTTTTTTTTTTTTTTTGCTGCCGGGCTCAGGCTCAGTGGCCGAGTTTATTCAATCCCTAAACACGGGACCAAGTGTCTCCCCCTAGTAAATGTGAAACATTCTTAGAAATACCATTTGAAAATGTAATATCTACAAATGCTTCCTTTTTAATAGTAGTTGAGGTATGTATACAAATCTACCTAAGAATAAGAGCCTTTTAGCTTTTGTAAAACAGGAGAAGGGAAGGAGCGTGCATGTGAGTTGTCCTGATTATTAGCTAGTTCTTTCACATTCATTTAAGATTCCAGGAGCTGAGATCTGCATAACTACCATGTCTAAGCCTTCAGAATAATCCCTTTGCCTAAACTAAGTCTTGAGCTAGGACAGTTTCCTCATTAAAGGCCTCACAAACATAATTATCTCAGTGCCTGAAATAGTTTGTGCCAGAATTTGAGGACAGATATCATCAGTGCCTTCCTCATTAAAGTAAACTGATCCAACATGATTAATTCCAAGTTCGCTTAATATGCTCAACTAATGGGTGGACGGGGGAGTATGAGAAATTTCTCACTACCTGGTAGATTTTATTTATACCAGACAACATGTTACTGCAATGTCTTGGCCTTGGGGGGAAAAAATGTCTTCATAAAAAATGTCCTTGTTCAGTAATCTTTGCTGAGCCTTTTAGGTACAAGTTTAGAATATATTATCCCAAAGGTTTTTGGATTATACTTAGTTGATGGGAAATAAAAAATAAATTTTTTTGTGAGAGAAAGTTGCAAGAGAAAGGATTGTCATATTGGGAAACTTCTCATGTCTATAATATTACACAAAACACACTTGGACTTCAGAACACTATCTCAATGTATTTTTTCTTAAATAACAAGGAGTGACCCACAATCTTAAGAGGACCTATCAGACTCTAGAAATAGTTCATTCTCTATTCCTAGAAGAGTTGCACACTAAAAGGATTCTTCATCCTCAAAGGGGAATTACAAAGTTTTACAGAAATATACACATTGACTGATTACATGTCAAGTTAAAACAATTCTCAACGTAGTACATCACTGAGGGAAAATCCAAACATGTGGTGTTTCTTCCCGGTTGAAAAACACAAATTCAGTAAGAAGTTAACAGGGATTCTATGATAAAAGGGCTACACAGACAGTAAGTTTGGGAAAGGGGGCCCAGTCATCCCCACTGAGAGATTCACAAACTATTGGCATACTAAAGCTTTGGGAAACTCTACAGTGAAGAAATTCTCTCTCTCTCTCTCTCTCTCTCTCTCTCTCTCTCTCTCTCTCTCTCTCGCCTTTTAATTCTAGAATTTTGAAAATCATTTGTCTACAAAACCAAATATGCTCTTATTTAACACCCACTGATAACTCATATCCTATAAAAAGAATAAATCACAGTATTTCCTTTTTGTTTTTAAGCAGCTTCTAAGATGCATTCAGTCCAAGAATAAGCTGAGTGTAACTGTCTATACTCACTTCTGTTTCTGTCTGAATTTAAGCATCGGGTGACTTTGTTAGGCACTTTCTACATTAAGATGGGAAGGAATCTTACATTGCAATTTATACTTTGACTAAAACTCAGTACCGCCAGCACAAACTCTCCATGAGATTTGCATTTTAAAACCTTTGATCTCTTAGTAACTTATCAACTGTTTCGGCAAGTTCAGGCAATATCAGCAGGAACAGAAGATTTGATGTGTTTGGGGGCCAGGGAGGAGGCCTGGGAGAAGAGGAGGATGGGAAGAGTGCAGAGGGACACTTCGCCTCCGACTCCATCTGTGCTCTGATTGGATGCCCGGGAGCTGGCGCTGGCTCTTACAGCTGCTGCATTCCTGCTTCTCTCCTGCACCCTCCATGGTACAGACCTCACCATTGCCCAGCTCATTTCAACCCACACTGTTAGCTCTCTGTGAAAACATTTCTTCTGGGATGCCTTCCTGAAGCCCCCAAGTCTGAGTTAGATCCTCTCCTGTTCTATTCTTTCCAATAGCACAGAAGTAATTTCCCCCATTTGGATACTAACCACATCTTTTTTCAACGCTCATTTACTTCTCTCCTTGAGCGACCTAGTTTTAACAGTGAGACCTAGATCTCCATCACTGTTTATGGCAGGTACCTAGCACAGTGCTTGGCAAGTGAAATGTGCCCCGAAAATACCTGTTGAGCGTGATTGTCTTTGAACTTCTGCTATTAGCCCTAGCTGGCTCTAGAGTTAAATCTGGGAAATGGGTTAGAATTGCCAGCAGGAATGGCTCAGGTAGGCCCCTTTCTCTCTTTCATTCTCTCTCCTTTCAACCCTGAATTTTCTCTTCTCCTCCCTCTATTCCCTTTTCAAAAACAGTTATTGTTTTATCTCTTCTTCCAGGCTGGTCCATTTTCCCTCCCTCCTCCAGCCACTTCCAGAGTCATTGCCACTGCAAACGGGTCACTGTTTCCATCTCTCTGGTCTCCTAAACTACAGGCAACGGGTGGGGAAGGAGTCAATTACTCAAAAATCCCTCAAGTGAGAAATGAGAACTGTAAGGGCAAAACAGAGAAGTACTGAGCAAGAAGGCTCCAGGTGGAGAAAATTAAGGTGAGGCTCTTTACACTGTAATGTGTATGTGTGTGTGTTAGGGGTGATGGGTGGCAAAGAGGAGTATAAATGGTACATTGAGTACCATTCAGTACCATTTATAGGAGAACAGTCAGTAGTAGCAGAAATTACATGTATTATAGGAATAACATAGACCAGAAAAACTCAAAATGTTGTTTGTCCATGTAAAAGTGATAATATACTATTTGCAATATTATGCTTGTGATAATGTATTGCTTAATTACCATATGTTAATCATCATTAAATATTAGCATAAAGTGTTATTTTTACTTGATTCCACTTGTTCATGTATTTCACATATAAATATATAAATGCATGCAAACAAATTATACAACTATATCATCATAGAATAATGTATTGTGTCTATATACAACAATGTATTATTTTCACACATTTGTTGGGCATTTTCATGTAGTGAACAGTTTATCTGAATTTAGGAAGGTACCAATGTAGATGAGAAGCAAGAATTAAATCTTATAGATGCGTCAAGAAAAGAAACTTTGAAACTTACAGATAGTATCAGAAATCAGATATAGAGAGTGAAGGAAAAGCAAAAGTCATACACATTTCCCAAGTATCTCTCCTGCAAGACTGGGTGTGTGGGCTTCACTCTCCACATTGGGTTGGGATTGTAATAGCAGAAACATCAGAAGGGAATTATATCTTGATGACAAGACATTTTCAGGTACCTCACTTATCTCACTAACACTCAAAAATAAGCCTTTATGAGATGTCTCCTTGGCACGTGAAAATGGAGAAACAAGAAAACAAAGGATCAAGTTCTTCTGGTCCATCCAAAGTAAGCTGCAGTGTTTTTAGAGTATTATGATGCCCATTCACAATATGACCTCCAATAAGGATATTTTACTTACATCGATAGTCAGACGGAAAAGTAGAATTGATAAGAGATGGGGGGATATATATAAGATTTTGAGGGCTATTAACTTTGAGATGGAGGAAAATAAAGCATGTTGAGGTAAGCAATTTAGCAATCTTGACCACATAACATTGCTAGTTACTTTTAAGCCAAATACAGAAGATACTTATAAAAGGGAAGAGAAGGAAAGGGAGGGATAATTTAGATAGTTTTCATGGATAGAGTTCAGATAAGCAGAGAGTTTAGATAGCATATTAAAAGAGACGAAAAAAGAATAAATCAATGGATGATAGGTGAACATGTATGTCTACTATACATAATAGAAAAATTAGATTAATAATTGAAGATTAACGAAGCGTTGGTAGAAATACTGTACAGAAAATTTAAGATATGGATAGATACATAGGTAAATAAGAAGATGGGTAATACACTTAGGAAACCAAGTCTACAGCAAATCATTTTTATTTCCTCTTTAACAGACAAAAAAAAATTGCATTGATGGGATCCAATTACTACGTGGCACAGATTATAGCTTTCCCAGAATACCAGAAGATACCTTTACAAAAGATGGAGTCTGCTGATATTTCTACTCGTCTGTTCAAAGACAGCCGCAGCTTCATGACAAATAATCCCTTCCCTCTAACATTCGACTTGTGCTCTACTGGAAACTGCTCCAAATCATGGAAGAAAATCCATCTATTTGAAGAAATCTGCCTTGACATCCCAGAAACATTTCCACCTATAAATTCTGAGGTCTTAAAATTAGCATCTGCTACCAATTATGACTTTACAACACACATGTAAGTTCTAGGAGAGTGCCAGTAATGCATAAAATAACTACAGTGGCATAAGCTATATGTATTAATAAGTTTAAGTTCTGGGATAGATAGTAATAGCCAATGTTTTTAGGAAGCATATGTTGTTAATTTCTAGTAAAACCTGTATGACATGAATAGGTGATCTTTAAAAAAAATTCTTTTCTAGAGTAGATAAATGGGAATGGGAGCAAAACAGTAAATGAGGAAAAAAAACGTTTATTTGGATATGAGTCCTATATTTTGGCAAGCAACTAATCAGAAGTATAATATATTGCTTAAGAGTATTAATTACCTTACTTGGCTTTGACTACTCTACAGTAGAGTTGTTTTCTAACTTTCAAATCCCTGGAAATGAAAAGCAAAAAAAGATTTTTATAAAACCGTATTAATTACATTTGTGGATTATGACTACTTTTTTTTTAAGTTTTAGAAATACTTGGGACAATCCCATTTTCTTTTCTTTCCTGTTTTATATTTTTTTCCTTTTCTTCTTCTGAAGACAGGAAATCCAAACCACCAGATGAGACTCTTGGTATTGTTAGTTTTCACTTTTTTCTCTACAAAATTCAGAAAATAGATAAATCCTTGCCAGTTGCCCTCCAAAATAAAAAGTGGATTTCCCAAACTAGGTCCTAGACCAGAGATTCCCAATCATGGCTGCTGCACATTTTATTAACCAGAGTTTTGAAAAAATATTGTGCCAGGGGCACTTCTTCAGAGATTCTGATCAAGTTGGTCCATTGTATAGCCTAAGTATCAATATATTTTTTTAAGCAGCCAGGACTGGTAATCACCACCCTAGACCTTGTTTTTCACACTCAGGAAGGAAGAAGGGAAGGCAGTCATGGAGAGTTTTAAAAGAACTGTCTTCCATTTCCCAGATGCACAATGTCCATTTGTACTCTCTTTGAAAACTGAATGCCTGAGAATATGATGGGGGTTGAGGCATAAGGATGAACTTCTTTCATATTTGCTTTCACAGCCACCTTCTCAAAGGCTCCCCTCATACCCATCCAGAATCTTCTAGCTATGATGCACTGTCCTAAGGAGTATAACCTCCATCCAGCTCATTAAGAGATATGTTTAGTTATTAAATTTAGATAATTATTTTTCAAAATTTGAAATATATTTATACCAATTTGATCAATTGTATACTAATTATAGTTATAGAGATCACTCAATCAAGAAGAAAAATAACACTTAAAGACTTGTGTAGCAGTATTAGTAATATATAAGAAATATATATTTCAATGTATTTTCCTGTTTGCCTTGTTGAGAAATATGTTAGGATGATTAGTAAAAGACTTACAAGCATAAATATATTTTACACTAGGATAAAATTCTCTGTGTGTAGTAGGATGAATAAACAATTTCAAGAGAAACGGAAAAAAATTAATATTTTATATTAATAAAGAATACTTCGGGGTTTTTTTAGTTTTAGTTTTATTGTTTTAACTTACATATAATAAAATGCACTCATTTAAACTATACAGGTAATTGTGCACAAACATATATCCACCATTCTAATTAAGATATAGAACACTTCATCACAGGAAAAGGTGTTCTTCTTTGATTTTCAGTCCATTATCTCCCCCATCCCCGAGCCCAGACAACCTCTGGTCTGCTTTACTCGCTCTGGTTTTATACTCTCTTGGACTTAATATAAATGAATCTTCAATGGAATGGAGTTCTTGTGTTTGACTTTTTAACTTAACATAATGTTTTTAGATCCAGCCATGTTTTATCGCTCCTTTGCAATTCTAAGTAGAATACCAGTATGTTTCTCCATTCCCCAACTGAAGACCATTTGAACTGTTTCCAACCAGGATATAATGGGCAGTGCTGCAGTATTCATTTTCAAATCTTTGGGTGAATATATGCTTTCATTTCTCTTAGGTAGATACCTAGGAGTAGTATTGCTAGGTCAATATTAAGTGTATGTTTAACTTTATTAGATATTGCCATATCATTTTCCAAAATAGTTCTGCCATTTTGCATTCCCACCAATAATGGGATTTCCTGTTGCTTCACGTTCTCACCAATACTTGGCATTGACAGCATTTTTAACTCTAGCCATTCTAGCAGGCATGTAGTAGCATCTGTTTTTGGCTTTAATTTGAATTTCCTTGATGCCTAGTGATGCTGACCATCTTTCTTTTTTTCCTGATGATCTATGTATTCTATTTTATGAGTCTGTTCAAATCCTTTTGCCCTTCTTACATTGGTTTGTCTTTGTATTATTGAGTTGTTGGAGTCTTCTATGTATCTTAAATACAAGCCCATTATCTAATATGTTTTGCAAATATTCTTCCAAGTTATGGCTTGTCTTTTTATGTTCTTAACCATGAATTTTGAAGAGCAAAATTTTAATTTTGATGAAGTCCATTTTGCCAATTATTCTTCTATAGTTTATGCTTTTCACATCTTATTTAAGGAATTTTTGCCTAACCCAATGACACAAAGATGTTCTCCTAAAGCAGGAAAAAACCTCTCTGACCTCAGCTGCAGCAATTTCTTACTTGACATATCTCCAAAGGCAAGAGAATTAAAAGCAAAAATGACCTATTGGGACCTTATCAAGACAAAAAGCTACTGCACTGCAAAGGAAACAATCAACAAAACTAAAAGGCAACCAATGGAATGGGAAAAGGTATTTGCAAATGACATATCAGACAAAGGGCTAGTATCCAAAATCTATAACAAACTCACGAAACTCCACACCCGAAAAACAAATAATGCATTGAAGAAATGGGCAGAAAACATGAATAGACACTTCTCTAAAGAAGACATCCAGATAGCCAACAGGCACATGAAAAGATGCTCAATGTCGCTCCTCATCAGGGAAATACAAATCAAAACCACACTCAGATACCACCTCATGCCAAAGTGACTAAAATGAACAAATCAGGAGACTATAGATGCTGGAAAGGATGTGGAGGAATGGGCACCCTCTTGCACTGTTGATGGGAATACAAACTGGTGCAGCCACTCTGGAAAACAGTGTGGAGTTTCCTCAAAACATTAAAAATAGATCTACCCTATGACCCACCAATAGCACTGCTAGGAATTTACCCAAGGGATACAGGAGTGCTGATGCATAGGGGCACTTGTACCCCAATGTTTATAGCAGCACTTTCAACAATAGACAAATTATGGAAAGAGCCTAAATGTCCATCAACTGATGAATGGGTAAAGAAATTGTGGTTTATATACACAATGGAATACTACTTGGCAATGAGAAAGAATGAAATACGGCCTTTTATAGCAACATGGATGGAATGGGAGAGTGTTATGCTAAGTGAAATAAGTCATACAGAGAAAGACAGATACCAGATGTTTTCACTCTTATGTAGATCCTGAGAAACTTAACAGAAGACCATGGGGGAGGGGAAGGGGGAAAGAAGTTACAGAGAGGGAAGGAGGCAAACCGTAAGAGACTCTTAAAAACTGAGAATAAACTGAGGGTTGATGGGGGGTGAGAGGGAGGGGAAAGTAGGTGATGGGCATTGAGGAGGGCACCTGTTGGAATGAGCACTGGGTGTTATATGGAAACCAGTTTGACAATAAATTTTGTAATAAAAAAAAGATGTTCTCCTATTGTTTCTTCTAAATTTAATAGTTTTGGCTCTTATATAAAGCCTATGATCAATTTCAGCATGCTAAAGAGGTTGTTATTAACAATTTTGTTGAATTTTATCATTATCTTGTGGCAAAAGGATTTTCTGTGTTTCTTATTCCACTATTCTGAAAACTCTGCCCACAAATAGTTTAATTTAAAAAATGTTGAGTTGTGCCTAAGTTGCTCGGTTGGTTAAGTGTTCGACTTCAGCTCAGGTCATGATCTCTCAGTTCGTGAGTTTGAGCCTCACATCAGGCTCTGTGCTGACAGCTCAGAGTCTGGAGCTTGCTTCTAATTCTGTGTCTCACTCTCACTCTGCCCCTCCCCATTCGTGCTGTCTCTCTCTCAAAAACAAATAAATATTAAATAAAAATTTTTAATGAAATAAAAAATAGAAATGTTGATATTTTCTCTTCATCTGAATTCACCCATATCTTTTGCAACTATTTAAGCTTACAGTGAAAAATTGTAGGTGTCATTTATACAGAGAGTTTTTCAAAATTTTTTAAGGAGGTGCTTGAGCAAAAATACACACAGACTTATTCTAAACCATCATTTATCTTTGGTTCCAATGGCAAATATGGGTGCTATGTGGCAGTTCAGAGCCTTTGTTCTTTTGTTGTTGTTGTTGTTTTCTTTTTATAATCCATTCTTATCTGTTGAAACTTTCTTAACAGGAATTTATATTCAACACAAGCATACACACAAAAATCAAAATTAGATAAATTGAAAAGCTGGGAGATAAAATTTATTTGTGATATAACATGAGAACTACCTAAGTCTGGGCTCATGATTAATCATGAAAACCTCCATGAAACAACATGTAAGACCATATGTAAGTATTGCCTATAATAACAAAAGACTATGGCTTAAAATTGTCTAGACTAATTCCCAGTTTGTGGCCATATTCTTTTTATAAATAACTTAGAAGGCCTCAATATTCTATTATGCTCATATTCAGAGAATATTGACCATTAGAAAGTTATATCCTGTATTGGGTTAAAACATGTCTGCTTCTAAATTTCCATCCATGAGCTCTGGGATTAACTTCTATAGACACAAAAACAAATTCAATCTCTTCTTTATTTAACATTCTTGTAATATTTTAAAAAATTTTTTTTCAACGTTTATTTATTTTTTTGGGGACAGAGAGAGACAGAGCATGAACGGGGGAGGGGCAGAGAGAGAGGGAGACACAGAATCGGAAACAGGCTCCAGGCTCTGAGCCATCAGCCCAGAGCCTGACACGGGGCTCGAACTCACAGACCGGACCGCGAGATCGTGACCTGGCTGAAGTCGGACGCTTAACCGACTGCGCCACCCAGGCGCCCCCATTCTTGTAATATTTTAAAATAGTTGTCATAATTTCCTTCCCCTAGTCCTTCCACTGTTCCTTGGTTTCAAGAAATATTATCATTAACCCATCTCTTCTGGAAGCCTCTAATTTGCATCTGACTTAATCTTCATGTTGGTTCTCTATACTCTGGCTCTATCAGGCACCGTTCTTCCCTTTGGATCTCAGCCCCCTAACTCCCTGATGTACTATTTGCCAAATCTGAGTTATGTCATAAAGCTCCATGCGGATCTGTATTTCATTACCTATAGTAATGACTACTGCTTCATATATACCTAGAATATCTATACAGTTTAAGATATCTATGTAAAATCCTGCTCCAGGGTTTAAAACTCTAACCATATAAGTACAAAATGCAATATGATGGAGTTCAGAAATTAATAATTATCTAGCAACAACTCACATGCAAGATACAGTAATGATGTTTTCCTTTCTACAAACCATGCAGGAAGCTATTCCAATTTCAGCTTTGACAAGTTGAGAGCTTGCAGGTTATCACTCCCATCTTTATAATAAGAAAATAGCTGAACAAACTGAAAATCAATGATTTCTCTTGGACTCCACAGAGAATTGAGGCAAACTACTAGGGCAAACCGCCATCCTTCAATCTGGAGAGATAGATGAATACAGAGAGTCACAGCTGAGATCAGCTTGCCTGGAGCCATAAACTGACAGAAACAGTTACATGACAGCTTTCAAGAATTTTTGGAGACAGAGTGCAGACTGGCTTGAGAGCAAGAAATTCATGGGGGCGTCAGTTTTAGGGGATTTTACCTCCAGAAACCCTAAAGGTCCTCACATTTTAGATGCTGTATTTTCAAGATGTTTTATGTGATAAGCAAATGGATCAGTCATAACTAAGCAATCTCTATGAATCTATAGCACCCAACAATAAAAATATTAGTTGTGCCAAAGATTTACAGCCTTGTTTCAAGAAGGCATTGGTATCACCATGATTCCAAGATACCCAGGAACTAAGAGCTATGTTGGGGCCATAAGCTCATTTTCCTAATCTTTCAAGCCTGCTACTGAACCTTGCAAAATGATACCAATGCTTTAGAGAGTGAAGAAAAATAAAGCATTTCTAAGGGTTATAAATTTATTTTGACAAAGTGCCCAAACTTTATGGTTCTGTCATGTGGATATTTAAAGACTGTGATGCTTATGACTATGATCCCTTTCATTCCAGAGTTATCAGAAAGGATGAGAAAACCCGTTCTATACCTAATCTAGGGGGTACTGGGGAAGAGAAGGCTGATGGAAAATTCTGTGGTCCTAGAGAATGGCACAGACTTGGTGGGCACCCCTGGAGGCTAAAAGGAAAAAGAAAACTGGTTATTTGGAATATTTTAAGGGAATTAAAGGAAATCTAAGGGAAATTCATCTGGTTTAAGTAAGATTGGTGGTGATTTTCTTTTTTATTTTTCCTTCCCCCCCCCCCTTGGTGTTTTGCCTCTGTTTTGTATAGCTAATGTATAATTTCTATTAAAGATTAATTTGGAGGTAATAATCTCATCTTCCCTTATTTACCATACCTTTGAGGTTGATGTTAAGGTTAAACATTAATTTAACTATCTTTCCTGCATTCCCTTATCTTTTAAATAAATAGTCCTTTTTAAACCTCCACTTTCTTGGGGCGCCTGGGTGGCTCAGTCCGTTAAGCGGCCGACTTCACTCAGGTCGTGATCTCGCGGTCCGTGAGTTCAAGCCCCGCGTCGGCTCTGTGCTGACAGCTCAGAGCCTGGAGCCTGTTTCAGATTCTGTGTCTCCCTCTCTCTGACCCTCCCCCGTTCATGCTCTGTCTCAAAAGTAAATAAGCGTGAAAAAAAATTTTTTTAAATAAATAAATAAATAAATAAATAAATAAACCTCCACTTTCTTATAATTGTCACTTTTCCCCCATTAGATAGGTAATGTGTATGTCATTCTGTCCCCCTCATCTATTGATGAAGAACACAGAGTAAGAATTAAAAGGCCACATTTACAGCTAAGTATACCTAGATGTTGAGAGTCCTCAAAGAGAAACAAGAAGGGGATGATGATCAAACATCACAAACAAACAGAGACCCCAATGGTAAGCTGATTTTTTTCCATTTTTCTTGACATTATGTCCCATAATATCTATCATATAAAATGAGTTTTTTATTTAGGAAAGAGCCAAAATTAGAAAGGGATTGTAAAGAGTGAAAAACATGACCACCATATAAATAATAACAATATTGGACTTGGATTGATAGAATGACTACATAGACTCCAAATAAATTAAACAGAAAAAATTAAATAAAATTTACATATGTAAAAATATGGAGGAAGGTTAATGTAATCAGGACCTATGGAAGAGACATGTGGGCATGTTAGCTTCTAGGACCAGGAGGTATACAGATCCCCAAGTATACACATACAGATCCCCTGGCATACACATCTGTAAAGGCTACTGTCTGTGTGATTAAGGTCCATTTCAGGGTTTTTGATGCCCAACCATTTTTCATTCAGTCCAGATCAAGATTGCACACGGGCTGGTCTGGGTTGGAACCACAATCAGCCCGTCTGAGCTGGTGCATCTATCTCATCGATCTCAGAATTGCATGATCAATACCTGAATGGATTACAAAGCTCCGTACAGTTCACTCAGCATAATCAAAGTTCACATTTATCATCCTCAGCCTTATTAGCTCAGCACAGTTGACTGCAAGTACACCTCTCATCACTATACGGCACAAGTACAGCAGTGGTCAGTTACCTGTACCTTTCCAAGAGTCTTACCACGAGACCTACCAATAGGCTCCAAGGCCTAATTTGAAGGGTTTTTTTTTTTACTAAGTTGTAAATGTTCACACTTTCATTTCCATAATTTCCCCACAAACAAGACACAACTAACACATTCTCCTAAGATTCTAATTCAAGCCAGATTTTGCCTTCCTTAATGTGGACTTAGAAGCCCACAGCAGCCTACTTAGTAAAAAGTGGATCCTGGTCCTCCTAAAACGCCACAAAACATTTAAAACAGCTAATAGTTCTGGGACACTAGGGAAGTTGACAAACTCTTGTTTGAGGTTACACACAGTCATTGAACATCTCTCCTTTCCACCAAAAAGTCATCCTAATGAAACCCTAGACACACCTGGCAAAACGTATCTGTTCCTTCTAATCCTGCCCAGGGAGAGACATTCACACCTACATGTATATCTGCATCTACATCTGTACATCTATGTTTATCTTACAGGGAGCCACACTCAGACACTCGCACATGTATATATACAATTATATATATAACATATATGTGTCACACTTATAGGAAGCCTAAATACACTTTCAGGGGTACCTGGGTGGCTCAGTTGGTTGGGCCTCTGACTTCTGCTCAGGTCATGATCTCACAGTTCATGGCCTCGAGCCCCACGTCGGGCTCTGTGCTGACAGCTCAGAGCCTGGAGCCTGCTTCGGATTCTGTGTCTCCCTCTCTCTGGCCCTCCCCCACTCATGCTCTCGCTCTCTCCCGCTCTCTCTCTCTCGCTCTCTCAAAAATAAACATTAAATTTTTTTAAAGTGTTACACTTTCATCATGATCCCAAGGATTAATGAATGAGCATCAAAATAAAAATTATCTTATTAAGCAACAATTTATACATGAGCTCATTAATATTATACATGGTAAAAAAAAATCCTCATTGATATTCTGAGACTATTGAATGCACCAGTACTTTTGAGCAGTGACTAAGCCTCCTTATGGCATTTCTAGAAGCCTAACATCTTCTTATGCCAACAACATATTCAAAGTGAAAATGTTGTTAACTTCAAGTTCCAGGGCCACATCCAGCTAACTCAGTCCCAGCCTTGTTACTGGCACAAGTTCACTTCCTTTTTATCTGATGACAACAGAGATCTCTTCAGATGGTTACTTTGGTGAGGCAGTAAGACAGTAAACCTCATCAGGCCCCCTCAAAGGACAAGCTATTGAAATCCAAGAGGTGGGAAAGGAGAGTGTGAGAAAATGATAAATACATTAGGTTCAGAGCCCTTAGAAAACCATTGTGATGGTCAAGAGATGTGTGTCCACATAAAGTGTAAGCTTCTGTGCTTACCTGGGTCCACACTAGTGGCCCTGAGCTTCTAATCACCCACCAAAGACACCCATATCCCTGGAGCAGACAGGCAAAATTAAAGGTGATGGCATAACTCAATCATTTTTGAAAGCTCACTGTCCCTTTCCTTTCTCTCCAGTCCGTATCATCAGCTGATTAATTATCTAGTTATATTATGCATGCTAAGGTGGAAACGATTGTTGAATATCACCATTACAACCTCTCTAGAGATGGGCTGTTTGGGGGTTGGAACTAGCTTGTTCCCCCAGATGAACTGCTAATCCTAGAGATGGTTACTTAGCAAACACCCACACACTACAGTGAAGATAACAGAGGTTTGTAATTAGGGACCTGGTTTTCAAAAAAACAGCTGTTGAATTTTCACTTCATTATATTAAAAGGGCAATATCTTGACCAAAATAATTTTTTCATTTATTTTGGTGAGTTAATCGTTTTTGAGACTTAGCAGATACCAGACCTTATGTTAGGCACTGCAATAAAGAAGAAAATAAGATATAGTCCTTACCCAAAGTCAGCATTTGGAAAATGGTCCTTAAAATCAGCTTCAAGTGTCTTTTTTCAAGAGGAATCTTAATTCAAAGTTTTTAACTTGGTTGAATGTTTGTGCTTTCACAAAATTCGTATGTTGAAACCCCACCCCCCAATGTGAGGATATTAGGAAGTGAGGCCCCTGGGGGTGAATTAGGGTTAGATGGGGTCATAGGGGTGGAGCTTCCATGCTGGAATGAGTGCCCCTATAAGCAGACATTGTAGAACTTGCTCTCCCTCTCTCCACCATGTAAGGGCAACAGCAAGAGGGCAGCAGCCTGCAAACAAGGAAAAGAACTAGGAACCAAATCTGCAGGGGTCCTGATCTTGGACTTTCTAGCCTCCAGAACAGTGAGAAATAAACTGTTGTTTAAGCCACTGGGTCCACGGTATGCCATTATAGCAGGCCAAGCTGACTGAGAAAGATATATAAAGGAAGACTTTTTACAAACCATTTAAAAAGAAAGATAAAGGATTGACTACAAAGAAGGAGAGACTGATCCATCATTTATTCCACAGCATGCACTGGGCTCCTGCTCTGAGCCGGGTACTGTGCTCAGCACCAGACAAACAGGCATCCATTTAACCAGCATTTTCAGGATAAGAAATTGAAAATTGCCACTAACTTAAAAAATTGTGTAACCTCCTCTAGCTAATCTCTCTGCCTCTGCGCCAGAAGTAATTGACATCTTGACTTGTATATTAATTATCAGGGTTTTGCTTATAGTTTTCTCAACCTAGATTTCCCAAACAATACACTTTTTAATTTTACAACTTTTTGAATTTGTATAAATAAAACCACTACCTACCTCTTTTACTCAAAATTACATGTCTAAGATCCATGATGATGCCCCCAGCTAGAACTTTCTTTCTCATAGATACCTAATATTCGTTGTGTAAATATATCACAAGGTACATCTAACCTACTGATAATGGACAGATATTTCTTTTTTTTTTCGTTAATAAAAAGTGGCTATAAACATTTCTGTGCATGCCTGCTTGAACATCATTTTGTAAGTTTAATGACCATTTGGATTTATTCGTGTGTGAAGTACCTAAGTCTCCTGTTGAGTTTGTTCTGTTGAGTTTTGCCATTCTCTATTGATTTTTTTGGAATTCCTTATATGTTCTGGGTATTTGTATTCCTTGGTTATCTATCTTTTCCCAGTTTCTGGCTTTTTTTCCTCTTGTGATTGTTGTTTCCCCTCTATAGTACCTTTAGTTTAAAAGAAGTTTTGAAAATCATAATTTTAACATAATCATTTTAGTAATCTTTTTTTTAACGGTTAGTGGGGTTTGTGACTTAAAAAGAAATTTTCCTGTCTTGCAGTCATGAAGATATTCTTGGATATCAACTTCTGAAAACTTTAATAGCTTTGGATTTTACAAAAGGTCTATAATTCACTTGGAGCAGACATTATTACTTCTGTTTTATGTGATAGATGTTTATATAGATTTGCACACATGTTTGCTATTTTCTGTGCTCTTTATTCTTGAATCTCTGACTTTCCATCTTATATCACTTTCCTTCTGCCCCCAGTATATCCTTTGGGGTTTCTTTTACTGGAAGTCTGATGGTGAAAAACTATCTCCAGTTTCTTTCTAGTTGGCAAATGCGTTTATTGCACTACCATATTTTAAAGACATTGTTTGCTCGTTATGCAATTTTATATCAATAGGTACTTTCCCTTAGCACATCATTTCATGGTCTTTTGCCTTCCCTTGTTGCTAAGAAAAAGTTAGATGTATTTCTCAGTCTCTCCTCAATGCCTGCTTCTAAAATCATCTTACATTTGCTGTTTTGTCTAGTTACCATTTTTTTTTTTAATTTATCTGCCTAAGATTTGGGCTACTCCTAGATATTAAAGATTGGTGTCTTCCCAGTTATTGAAGAATTTCCTGCCATTATCTTTTCAAATATTGTCTCAGCTCATTCTTTATCTTTTCCCCTTTGGAACCCCATTTAGACATTTTATAGATATCCACACTCTATCCTCCAAATCCCCTAACTTAATTTTTATTTTTTCCAGACCCTTATCTCTCTTTGCTAAATCTTGCATGGTTTTAGTTGATAATTTCTCAGTGTACTTTTTTTTCGTTTCTGTTCTATAATGTTCCCTTGTTCCAATGGATTTTTATTTTTAATATTACTGTTTTTATTTCTAATAGTTCTGCTTTATTCTTTATAAAATGTTTGATAATTCTTTATTGTTTTGTGTGTGTGTGTGTGTGTGTGTGTGTGTGTGTGTGTGATGCACATAATGTTAAGCGTGTCTTTTATTTCTTTAAGTATTGTAAACATAGCCTGGGTGACTCAGTCAGTTAAGAGTCTGACTTTGGCTCAGGTCATGATCTTAGGGTTCATGAGTTTAAGCCCAGTGTCAGGCTCTGTGCTGACAACCCAGAGCCTGGAGTCTGCTTTGGATTCTGTGTCTCCCTCTTTCTCTGCCCCTCCTCTGCTCATTGTCTGTCTGTCTGTCTGTCTGTCTCTCTCAAAAATAAACATTAAAAAAATTTTAAGTATAGTAAGCATACATATTTCATATTCTGCATCTGAAAATTACAATATCTGATGCTTATGGACCTTGGGTTTTTTTTTTTAAGTTTTATTTATTTATTTATTTTTATTTTAAGAGAGAGAGAGAGAGAGAGAGAGCAAGCAGGGGAGGGGCAGAGAGAGAGGGAGACAATCCCAAGCAAGCTCCTCACTTACAGTGCAGATCCCAATGTGGAGCTCAAACTCACCAACCATGAGATCATAACCTGAGCCCAAATCAAGACTCCGAGGCTTAACCAACTGAGCCATCAGGTGCCCTGAGGATATTCTGAAGGTTCTTACCCATAGAACTTTGTTTCTTTCTGTCCTTGGTGATTATTGTGGGAAACTTTTGAGATGATTAAGAGGAAAATGAGTTCAAGTTATGCATTCGTGTCTGCCAAGTGCCTGGGGAAATTATCAGTCAGCGATCATTTTAATTTATATTTTTATATCTTAAAGGCAACATAAATTTAGGCTTCCAAGCTGCATGGGGTCAGTCTGGTGTTTCCAAATGTTTACTAATGATATCCACCTCCCCATCTCAGTGCCATATTTTAGATAACTAATTTCTCTTGTGGTCCCACTTGACCGTGGCAGAGAAGATGATTTCTAGACTATTATATACCCACTGGGGTACCAGCTTTAAGACATAAAGCTTTCACATTAGATCCTCCACCTTACACAGGTCCTGGATTTTGCCTCCTTTTCCCAAACTTTGAGAGTTCTACGAAATACAGCCAAGGTTCAGAGGCCCAGCAAATGCCTTTATGTGAAATCCAGTGTCACTGTTTTCTTTACTTCTTTGGGTTCCTGCCTTTGATTAGTTTTTTTAAACTTTTGTGCAATTCATCAGTCCATTTAATATTTATCCAAGATGATTCTTCCTCAGATGGTGGTCTACCTAGGTACATAATCCAGAATATTACTGAAAATGAATGCCTTAAATAAACTTTTAATTCTTTTAAATTCTGTATTCTACCATACTATATTTTCAATTGGATTATTCTATTTTATCAAATTAGGCAAATGGAAAATTTAAGTGAGTTTGACAAGCAAAAGAGAAATTTTTTCTTATGTGTTCAATAGACCTTATGTATCTAAACATTCCTTTATTCCCAGTAAAATTTGGTTTGTAACTTTCTGAGTTTGTACCACTTACTCTCCTTGGATATTTTCTTAATATGTATTTTATAAATTACTTGAATCTCCTTTTTGCTCTTTGACCAATTAATTAGATGAAATCTTTTGAGACTATACTTATCTTCCTTTTAATGATTTTATGTGGTGAATACTCAAATATTCTGACCTAATCTCAATTTTAAGGGCATAAAAACTTCCAACAGGTCTATTTTTTTAAATGTTTATTTACTTTTGAGAGACAGAGACAGAGAGACAGAATACAAGCAGGGGAGAGGCAGAGAGAAAAGGAGACACAGAATCCGAAGCTCCAGGCTCTAAGCTGTCAGCACAGAGTCTAACGTGGGACTCAAACTCATGGACTGTGAGATCATGACCTGAGCCAAAGTCAGAGGCTTAACTGGCTGAACCACCAGGCAACCCCCCCAAAGGTCTATTTTTATGTCATTTACAATTTTTCTTCTAATGTATCCTAAAATGCATTTGGAATACACATATCCATAAAATCTTCCTAATTTCTTCATCCATTGATTGATTCATTCATTCATTGATTTATTCACTCAATTACTGTTGACTGTGGAATTTAAAAGCACAAATCTATGTTTGTGGAAACACTAAATTATGTGAGACAGGAATTCTTTTGGCTATTAAGATTAATTGATTCAGCTGTATTTCAGTTAATATTTTGCCTAAAAAAAAAGGTAGACATTTGAAGTTTGAAAAAACTTCCATTTAATTTTTGTAACTACATCCAATGCTAGCAAAAGCGTCAGTAATGACCAGCTAGTCAAGTATTGGCTTAAGGTAACTTGGTCCAGAGGAAACATTCAAATTATGTCAATATTTCGACAAGGCCTGACTTAAAGTCAAACTAGAAAACAACACAAATAGTTCATAAGTAGAAGTTTTTACCCCTTCCATGCCATCCTTAATTAAAAGGCCAGATTCGTTCATTGAAAGAGGAAATCTCTTCAGGTTGCTCTTTTCTGCCCTATTTTCAGGTACCAGAAACTACATGCCTATCCTATCCAGAGCCCTTTCTTTTCTATATCTGTATCAATGATCTCAGGCATTTAGGACTCTTCTAGATCGTCCTGAAAGGATCAAAGTTCTCAATCCCTAACCTCTGTAGGTCTTTGCAAACACCATCGAATTCTAGGTATATGTTTCCTCTTTAGGCAACAAGGCAGGAAGAAAGCAGAACAGCCAGACATTTAGATATCTGGGACCAAAATGTTGCCATTTGCTGGTTAATTTTCTTTCTTTATTTTGCAACCGAGTAACAAGAGAATGAGAAGAAAAAGAGAATTACTGTAAAACCTTGGACTGCAAGTAACTTGTTCTGCAGGTGTTCTGCAAGATGAGCAAACATTTCTAATAAATTTTAACTTGATAAATGAGTGATGTCTTGCAATATGAGTAGTGCATAACACTGAATGTCACAGGATCACAACTGATCCAATGGTTCTCTCTCTATCTCTCTAGCTGCAGGATTGTGGATCATCATCTCCTCTGTTTGGATGCTTGGTCTCAGGCTGCGGTGGTTGGAAGAAATCCATGATTTTTCAGAACATTGGCAAGTACCCACAACTGGCACTAGTGTATTTTTTGTCACTTCAAAGCACCTATGGACAGTCCTTTGTATTTCCATACAAGAGTAAGTTTAGGAATGCTTTGCTTCATTCTAGGTCAGGCTGCCTGCAGATATAGATCCTTTCCTCTGCTGCCTTATTGTCAGTTCCATTAAATACAGTATATGACAAGAGTTTATTAATACCATACTGTAGTCAACATCCATGCGAGCATATACAATGACCTTGAGGCAGAAAAAGATTCCATTGAGCCAATAGATAGTAGTGATTCTGTTAGTGTTAGTGAAAGTGATCCTATACAATAACCCTCCTGTCTCTCATCTCCCTTGCACCAGCCACAAAGGTTTTCAAAGGTAAGTCCAGGTTAATTTGTTTATTTTCATTATATTTTGTGTTTTCTTTATTATTTTATATTATATTACAGTATTATAATCATTTTTATATGAATATTTTTGGATTGTGGAACAAATCATCTGAATTTCCATTATTTCTTATGGGGAAATTCGCTTTGGTATACAAGTGCTTCGGATTACAAGCATATTTCCAGAATGAATTATGCTCACAAACCAAGGTTTTACTGTACTTAGCCATAGGATTCCTAAGATACACATAAACAAAAGTTGGTGTGCAGGTCTGTACCTGTCTGAACTGGTCTGGGGGTACAGAACTGGTTTATCTCGAAGGGCCAGGTCATCCACCCTGCATCGGGCAATGACATTTAAAGAATGGCTTTAAATTGCCATCTGAGGGGCGCCTGGGTGGCTCAGTCGGTTGAGCGTCCGACTTCGGCCCAGGTCACGATCTCGCGGTCCGTGAGTTCGAGCCCCGCGTCAGGCTCTGGGCTGATGATGGCCCAGAACCTGGAGCCTGCTTCCGATTCTGTGTCTCCCTCTCTCTCTGACCCTCCCCCGTTCATGCTCTGCCTCTCTCTGTCTCAAAAATAAATAAACGTTAAAAAAAAAAAAAATTTAAATTGCCATCTGAGGTTAGGTTTAGAGGCTGGGCAACAGAGAACTGTTAGTTTTGTCAGACCAAACAAACTGAGCACCCAAAGGCTCCATGAATGGGGCTGAGTAAATCTCTTTGACTTGGCTCATCGTGAAGCATGGCAGGATACAGAAGCATATTTATCATTCCTATGAAGTTGATGCCCAGAAAACCAGCCTCATTAAATACTTCATTTCTGCTTCCAAATTTAACATGGTTGAATAGATCTAGTCTTTGCCTGGAAATCATCTATTCTCTTCAGTTTGTTTATTCTATTCCCTGGTATCCTTCCCTCAGAGATTAAACCATTTCCAAGTCTTCCGCAGCTTTGCAGTGTTCTCTGCAAAGTGATTCTGACACAAGATCCTTAAGTATAATTGTTAAGACCAAACATCAACTTTTTAATTGCAAAGCAGAAAACAAAAAATGCTGATGTTTCCCATGCATCCAAATTTAAACATATGCCAGAAAAGCGTCAGGACATTAATTTGATTAATCTGTTGCTTTATATTATATCACACTTATTAACAAGCAATGTTGTTATTTTCTTTTCTGAATGGAAGTGAAGCTAAGAAAAATCACACTATGGTAAGATTTTCGAGGTTTGCATCGCAATGCTAAGAAGTACAAAGGAAATTTTATGAATACCTTTATTGTAAATTCTCCATTGCCTAGATCAAAGCTCTACTTAGATCTCTTTTCTCTTTTCCATTCTAATTAACATTTGCATCAGATAATTAAGATATTTTTCATCTAAGACATTAATCCTCATGTAAAAGAGATACATAAGCATTGGATATTTTTATACATTTCACAGGCTCACCTACTAGGTCTTTAAAATGGTTACTGCTACCATAGTAGTCTCTTCTAGGTTTTAGGATTCCCATAAAGGCTTGTGGTGAGTGGAAGCTACATCAGAGCCTCCTTCTGAAATCAGACTTGCAAAACATTGGGGAATCTTAATCTTAACGTAATGATTTTACAAATTAAAAGCGTATCCCTTCTTCCCCTTTTTTCTCATTGAATCTCATTAGATAATCTTCTTTATACATTAGCTAGCATCCCTATGTTGGACTCTTAAATCTCACTCTAATTTTCTACTCTTTGTGTAACATTGGTGTATTAATTTCTTATGCCATTTACAAAGTGGCATAAACTAGGTGGCTTAACCCAACAGATATTTATTGTGTCATGGTTCTGGAGGCTAGAAGTCTCAAATCAAAGTGTTGGCAAGGTTAGTTCATTCTGGAGGCTCTGAGGGAGAACAGGCTCCACGCCTCTCTCCTAGCTTCCAGTGGTTGCTGGCAATTCTTGGATTCCTTGGCTTGCAAGGAATCTCTGCCTAGAACTGACACTTAGAGCTATGAAATTCCTACAAGAAGCATAAGGTAAAAGCTTTTGACATTTGTCTTGGCAATAGTTTTTTGGATGTAATACCAAAAGCACAGGCAACAAAAGCAAAGATGGACAAGAGGTATTATATCAAACTAAAAAGCTTCTGCACAGCAAAGGAAACAATCACCAAAATCAAAAGGCAACCTAAGGAATCAGAGACAACATTGGTAAACCATATAAATGGTAAATGGTTAATATCCAAAATATGCAAGTAACTTGAATAACTCAAGGGCAAAAAATCCAATTAAAAAAAATGAGCAAAGAAACATTTTTCCTAAGAAGACATACAAATGGCCAACAGGTATATAAAAACATCTTAAACATCATTAATCATCAGGGAAATGCAAATCAAACTTATAATGATATATTACATCACACCTGTTAGGATGGCTATTACAAAAAAGAAAAAATAATGAGTACTGGCGAGGATACAGAGAAAAGGGGACCCTCATACACTGTCAGTAGAAATACAAATTAGTGCAGCCACTATGGAAAACCATATGGAGATTCCTCAAAATATTAAAAACTGAACTATGAAATAATCCAGCTTTTCCATTCTTGGGTATATATCCAAAGGAACTGAAATCAGAATCAAAGAGCTATCTGTATTCCCCTGTTCACCGCAGCATGATTCACAATAGCCAAGTCATGGAAGCAACCCAAATGTCCGTGATGGATGAACAGATGAAGAAAATGTGGTATATACATACAACAGAATATTAGCCTTAAAAAGAAAAAAAAGAAAATCCTTTCATTTGGGACAACATAGATAAACCAGGAGGCTAAGTGAAATAGGCCAGGTACAGGACAATTAGTTCATAATACAACTTATATGAGGAATCTAAAAGAGTAAAAATCATGGAGGCAGAGAGTAGAGTAGTCGTTGCCTGGGGCTGAGGAGAGGGGAAAAGGAGAGTATTAGCCAAACCGCATAAAATTTAGTCCTACAAGATAAATAAGTCCTAGAAATACAGCATAGTGCCTATAATTAGCAAATTTCTAAGTGTACAATATGGTATTATTAAGACAGTAGATCTTAGGTTAAGTGTTCTTGTTACAAAAAACAACAACAACAACAACAAAAAACGAAGAACAAGAAGGAAGCCACGAGGAAACTGCAGGTGATGAATGTGTTTATGGCTTACATTGTGGTAGTGGCTTCAAAATGTATATTTATCTTGAAACCCCTCAAGTTTGTGAACATTAAATATGTATAGCTTTTTGTATGTCAATTATATCTCAATAAAGTGGTTGAAAAAAACAAAATTAAAATATAGGAAAATGCATCTTAAAACAATTGCAGGAAACCCTGTGCTCTTGTAATTTTTGTAAATATAAGAATCTTAGAAGAAATGAGAAAAAAAAAAACCCACTCCAACCAAGCATGACCTTATTTTAGCTTGATCACATTGGCAAAGGTTCTATTTCCAAATAAGGTCACATGCCTAGGTTCTGAGTGGACTCCAAGTTGGGGGTACACACTGTTCAAACCAGTTCACAAGGTAAAATGGGTCACACTTTCAGAAAGGAGGAAACAGAGGAACAAAGACAGCACTAAACTCCTTAGAGTAGAATCCAGGATTAACACCAATCCCTTCCATGAGACCAGAACTTTCTGATAGAGCAAATATAAAGCTTGCCTTGGGCTCTGTTTTCAAATACATATACCCCAAACACTCTCTTCAAATTCTTTCAGCTCTTCATTCTTCCCTCACTTTTGAACCATTTTCCCTTTTTTCCATGAGTATCTGATCCATAGCTCTCTCCCCAATCTCCCCAAATGAGAGCAGAGTAAACCACTTTATAGCCCTCTGGTATAGCATGTGATAAAACCTAGAGAAACTTCAGGGCAAATGGGGGTGCTTGCCATTTTATGATATTGATTTTGATATGCATATGTGTCTGTTTGTTTGTTTTTCTCTTTGGGTACTCACTAAACTTATTTTATTCTTCTAATAGATTCTGGCAGCAAAAGCTTCAAGGATCATGTCAGCAAAATATGACCAAAATAATTTAAGATCGAGGGTGCACCAGGCTCTATTTTAACAGACCTGTGGATTGTCCAACACAGTTCCCAGAAGTATAAAACACTCTTCATCAGGAAAAACAAGTTATTTTATTATACATTCGGTGCAACTAGCCATAGACAACCATTTTTCAAAGCAAACTGAAATCAGGAAGCAATTTTATTTTCGTTTTCTGTTGTTTCTTCCAGTCCAAGTCAGTTTCATTGTTATCTGTGGTCCTTTTGTTCTTCGGTGACTGTACTTAAACCCTGTAACTTATGCCCACAAAAGATGTTCTCAGCATCCCATCCACACAGATACCAGCAGTGACGCCACTGAAGCCTCCTCCCTGTCGCAATCATTTTACAAATCACTTATTTAAAAGGCTCTGGATTAGAGAAATCAACTCTCCCTGTGACTATTATATGACTCATAATTTAGAAATTTCACTTGTTGGCTTAGTTATCAATATGGTTTAAAATAGGCAAACGATTCTCCTTAAACAATTGATACTGATTGTGCTTTTTGTGTCTCATTTCTAGGCTGTCCAATTTCTTTTCTCCAGGCATGGAAACAACACTAGCACTCACATTTATGTATTTTTATACACAACATAATTTGGTAATCAAGTATTATAAGAAGCTATTTTTCTGAAGCATGAAATTGCTATATAAATACAGATCTGTGACCTGTAACATCCAATTTTAAGTCTTTTACCCAGAAACAATGCCCTAACAGGTAACTCAAGATTGAATTGTATGCATTTAAAACATTAAACATACAAAGTGAATTTGGGAATATTTATTCATCCTGCACAGTAAGGGAAGACAATAGCTTACACATTTTTAAAAAAATCTTTATTCCTGAAGTTGGATCTTATGGCTTTTAAAAAATAATTTCTAATATTAAAGGAAATAAAAAATATTAAAGAATAGGTATCAATGGGCATGCATTCTGAAATTATTAATAAAATGCTTTCTTTGTCAAATTACATAACGCTGTTTGGAGTCTAAAGAAACACAGGGCTCAAACCTCCTGAACACATAGTCCATACAAGTATACGTAGGGCCAATTTATAGATAAATCATGAATTTTCTATGCCATTGCCCTTTAGACCTATTGCAAGTACCAAATGTTCTCACTACTGCTTTTTACTTTCATATGCCTAGGATGCCAAGGATGGCAGGCATGAGCACGTTTCTGCTTCCAATGAAAGTTTACCTGGCCATTGCCATGGACACCTATCGTCTGTAAAGAAATCAATAGCTCGACTTTAAAAAAAAAAAAATGAAATTTATTTATTTTGAGACAGACACAGAGCACATGAGCAGGGTAGGGGCAGGGAGAGAGGGAGAGAGAGAGAATTCCAAGCAGGCTCTGTGCTGTCAGCACAGAGCCTGATGTGGGGCTCACACCCGCGAAATGTGAGATCATGACCTGAGCCGAAGTCAGGATGCTTACCCGCCAGAGCCACCCAAGTGCCCCTTGACAGCTCGACTTTTAATGTCCAGTTTATGGATCAAATTATTTAACATTTTAATATCTTTCCTATGACATGTAACTATTTATAGAGGTCTCAAAGCTTTAATTAACTCAAATTAATGTGTCCTGTGGAAATCTCGGATTACAGGGTATAACTAGTAGCAAGGCATTCAAAGACAGGGAGGTTCTGGGGCACATGAGTAGCTCAGTGGGTTAGACGTCTGACTTTTTTTCTTTTTTTTTTATTACGTTTTTTTTTTGTTTTTGAGAGGCAGAGAGAGACAGAGCATGAGTATGGGAGGAACAGTGAGAGGGAGACACAGAATCTGAAGCAGGCTCCAGGTGCTGAGCTGTCAGCACAGAGCCCAATGCGGGGCTCGAACCCATGAACCTTGAGATCATGACCTGAGCCCAAGTCAGACACTCAACCCACTGAGCCACCCAAGACGTCCAACTCTTGATATCAGCTCAGGTCATAATTTTGTCATAAATTCAAGCCCTGCATCAGGTGACATGTAGGGGTCCACACTGAGTGGAGCCTGCTTAGGATTCTTTTTCCCTCTCTCTATTCCCCTCCTGTGCACATGGACTCTCTCTCTCTCTCTCTCTCTCAAAATAAGTAAATAAACTTAAAAAAAGAGAGACAAGGAGTTTCCTGTGGTCATAGGGAACTTTTTATTGGATGCTTGAAGGGGGTTTTGAACATTTGCCACACATATTTAACATCTGTATGTGCTTGGTAAGGGTAAAGGCAAATGATTCGCCCCATTCTTGAAATACTGTTTCTTTTATCTGCAATTGAAAGTATGAAATTCATCCACTCACCCTGCCCCACCACTATCAGAGATTATGGACAAGCCATCGACCTTGCCTAAGAACTGAAACAAGTTCTTTTAAAACAGATAATTTTATCACTAGGTCTGGTGAGTGATCATTATCACTTGGGTCAGGACCGGGCATATTTTTAAATGCCAGCAATTCATGAATCACATAATTTAAAAAGTAGGAGGGAAGAACTGCAAACAAAAGAAATCAGTACTGCTTTGCACAGCAAGGTGAAACAATCTCCATTGTTATTCATAAGTTATTCATAAGGCTGGTGTGAGGATGAACTGAGCTAATGTGAGCAAAATGCATGTAATCCAAAAGCATTCCATTAAGACAGTAGCCATAACAAATATTTTAAGGTACTGCTTTATAATAGGAAAAAAAAATGTGTCTCCAACAAATTCCAGAAGAGAGATTTTCAAAGGGAACCAAACTATGCTCACCTATACTATCTATAGAAATTGGAAAACCAAAGCAGGCCCGTGGCTCTATTTCTTTACCAGTTGTCGACCTACCCAAGGTATTCGTGCTTTCCACTGCTAAATAACTCCCACTTGGAAAATACACTGGAACTTGTTAGGTGGATTCAGGTAATTAGAATTACGTTTTACTTGCAATAGAGAGAATTATCACAGTTTAAATACAGAAGAGTTTATTTTTCCCTCAAGTAAAATGAACTAGAGGCAGGTTGCCATACTGATAGGGTAGCCTCACAGTATCTGGTGCTTTCAATCTTGTAATCTACTATTTTCTCAATGTCAGCTTTCTTCCTCATGTCCCCACAATGGTCCAAGATGACTGCTCAAGTTCCAGCCATCACAGCTGAGCACTACACAAGTAGTAGCAGAAGGGAAGAAAGCCAAAACTCACATGCCACCTATCTGACTAAGTCATCCCTAAAAATATTTACCCAAAGTCCCATCCAACATGCCTCTCTCCTTGGCCATTCTAGATGGTGGATGTACAGGAATGTAAATTCTTCAGCTGGACAAAATACCACATGAAATAAATTCGTGGTTGTATCACTAAGGAAGAAAGAGAGGATGATTATTGCTTAACAATTAGTATTCTCGGGCACACTGAACAGAGACTGAGTTTTCCCAAGGGTTGGTAGAAGCTGGCACCATGCACAAGAGGAAGGAGGGATCGTGCAAAGCAGGCAACAGAGCCAATTTTGGAACAGTGGATGTACACAAGGGATACCCAGAGAAGGGTTTAAATTCTTGGCTGTGCTTCCCTTGCACTGGAGGAAAAGCCATGTATGGCTTCCAGCTCTAGGCATTTTTCTCTACCCTACAATTATAATTCCCTTTCATCATGTAGTTTATACAGTGGCATTTAAAGAATAAAGGAAAATACATAGCCAACTCTGGCTAGAGTCAGTGTGAGAGACACAGATGCTACTTCACAAACTCTATACCCATCCTCCCTGCAACACGGCACCTGGACACCGCCTTAATTCAAGGGGACTGTGCTGTCCAGGAGCTACAACAGTGACCAGCGGTAATATGAGCAGGAGGTAGGGAGGCTTTGCAAGGAGTAGGGGAGTATCAGCACCAGGGACAACAGCACAGGCCTCCTAACACGGTACAACAACTGCCAAATGAACAACAGGGGAGGGGGCCAGAAAACAGGTTCCCCACCTCCAACCGGAGTCCCTTTTCTCAATGTGCTAAGTTTGATGACCATTAGAGGAGCAAGAGAAACTAATGCTTGAGTTACAACCTCCATTCTTCACACTGGAATTATTTTCGTTTTCTACTATTTTATTGCCATCATAATAGTGATGCAGGCAAATAGTTTAAAAACATTCAAACAATAGAGAGTATATACATTGAGTAGTAAAAGTACCCCCCCACCCAGCAATTGTCAGTGCCACTCACAGGGACAAGCACTGTTTATATTTTCTTACACACACTTTCAGAATTTGTATACACATGCACAAAATAAATAGATTTGGTAAAAAGGACACATAAAGGAACAAATTGTATATGTAGTTATCACTTACAAAAATGTCACCATATTATGTATTATTCACTTCTGTGCCTTGGAATTTTTGGGAACATATTCTCCCAGATCTTTTTATATCAGCATGTATAGATTTATTTCAACTTGTTTAAATCCTATAGTATTTTGTTATATGCATAATACAACATAATAGAGGAGTGGTCTTTTAAGGGTGTTTACATAGCTTTCGGTCCTTCTCTCTTATTACAATAACGCTGCAATAATCACCTTTGGATTTGTGCAATGTGAATGAATGGTAAATTCCTACCAATTAAAATCGAGGGTTAAAAGATATGTGCCTCTTTTAAAATTAATTTTAAAAGAAATCTATTTGAGTATGTTTGAGTATATAATTGAAAAAGGTATTGCCAAAAAGTTTCTCCAAAGAGATTAGACCAATTTTCACTGTCATAAGAGTGCACAAATGTGTCTGGTAACCCACACTCAGTCGTATCTGATCGTAACTTTTGCCAAAATAATATCTCCTTGTTATGATTTGTAATTTATTCATTGTATTTTGAGGAAAACCTATTTTTTTTATCAGCTACCTGTTCAAATTTTGTAGAACATCTCCCTCCCCAATTAATGTAAAACATCCTAGAGAGGGGGAGAGGGATTCGCTTTTGGGGGTTCACAGAGTTTGTGACTAGGCAGCCATCTCTCTCCTCACTGCAGCAGGAGGGCAGGAGGAGAGGGCCCTCTTGTTATTTTGATTGTGTTGGGGCCAGAAGGGATGATTGTGACCTTCTCCCTGTTGGGGTGTTTGTGGACCATAGCCTGTAGCCTTCAATAAGAAAGACAAAGACAACACCTGCCTGACCCTTTAACTCCACAGGCAGCTCCTGGGAACAAGCAAAACACACCTATTCTAATGGAGGTAATGGTGAGAAATGAGGTTATAGTTACCATGATTGGACTGACATATTGCTAAGGTCCGTCTGCTGGTGAAGGGGTTTGGACAAAGCAAAGTTAGACATATTTATTTGAAAACAAAACAAAACAAAAAGAAACTTTAGTTATTCATTCTCATTTGAGACTCCTCCAACTTTTTACCCACACATGAGTATATTTTCGTATCTATATATGTGCAAACATGTGAAACTGTGTGTGTTTCTATGCATGTATCAGTGGGGTCCTAAATGAGCAAATCATCAGTTTGCTTAAGGCAAACCCAATTTTTTTGCTCATAGGAAAAATCACGCTGATTATCTTATGCAGTTTTATATTTTCTTATTCTAAACTGCACCTACAGTCTTCCTAGCAACATTTAGTTGCTACCTTACTGGCCTCAGCTTCAGTCTGGAATCAAAAGCACAAAAGTCCCTTTGAAGCAGGACTGGAAATCAGACAGACAGTATACACTGACTGTAAATGTGTTAAAATACTGATTTTTTTTAACTAGTTGGAAAATGTCTTCTGTTTGAATTCTCTATGTCCCTTGCCCCATCTAGTCATACCAGCTCTTCTGACATTCACAGAACTTCCCCATATCCCAGTCAAAAAGTGGGGTATTGCCTAGACCCAGCACAAGGTCCTGCAAAGCTACTGCCAGTATCTATTCAAACTACATGATTACATATTTTAAATGTCACCCTTCTTTGAAAAACTATATACAGCAGCATCTAAATTATTAGAGGAAAACATTCAAATGAAGAAAGATCATTTTAAGTTTACAAAACCAAAAGTTATTTACCAGCTTAGAGTTTTATCAATTTACATTAAAACACTTGTCGACAGTTAAATAATTTGTTAGTTTTTATAAAGTGCTATCATTCTGAAGGCAGGGTAAACTGAACAGATCTTTTGCAAGTTTTTTGTGTTCATTTGAAAACTGATGGCATTGTGCATTCATATGTAGGAAATCAGCCTTTAGTCTTTAGTTTCCCATGGCAACCTGATCACATAAACAGAAAAAAAAATTTAAATAAATGGGAGTGCCTGTTGTATATCAATTCCTTGGCTTAGCATCTCAGTTATATTCAACCTAGATATTTATCTTTAGAGAATCACATATTCTTCTAAGTCCCCAAGTTGTTGTTGATAAAAGATGAGAAACAACATAATGTTAACCATGTCAAGTTCTGAGAAAAATCGGTCTTGTATTCTTAAGGATATCCTTAAGGTTATCCTTAAGGATAAGACACCATTTTGTTCTCTACAGCACAGCATTTGTTCTATGTCCCTTGAGAAATTTCACATACTCTGCAAGTTATCTTCCACTAGTTTTATGGGTATACCTAAAACACCTAAGTATTGACGGTGCAGATATCCCAGTGCCTCAAATGAGTAGACAAAAGAGTTCCTCCCTGTGATGAGTTTGTCATCCAAACCATGGTTTCCAAACTCAAGACTTATTGGATTGATTATATCAAAGTCATTTGGGGCCCTTGGTTAACTTTCTGAGTCCCAGGTCTCACTCCAAAATACTTGAATTTTTAAGAGTAGATGCATGAAATATGAATTTTTAAGAAGTACTCTAGTTGATATCTGTGCATAGCTAATTTGGAAAATTAATTATTAAATCATTCACAAAACTGACTTGATAGTTGTTTATTCTTTTTCTATTTTAGAGAGAGAATGAGAGTATAAGTAGGTGAAAAGGTGAGAGGGGCAGAGGGAGAAAGAGACAGAGAGAGAGATTCTTGAAGAGGCTCCTCCATGCTCATTGTGGAGACCAACATGGGTCTCGATCCCACAACCCTGGGATCATGACCTGAGCTAAAATCAAGAGTCAACGTACTGAGCCACCCACCCGTCCCTAGCTTGATAGTTTTTAATTAACTAATTGTCTGACTGCATTGATCAGTGTTAAATTCAAACAAAAAGAGAAAAGCCAGAAGATTCTCCAAGATTCTGCTCTAGTGGGATCCAGGTACTGCCTGGCAGGTCTAATTTTTAAGTCTCTTCAGGGAATCTGGTGTGCCTGAAAGATACACCCCAAACCAGATGGTGGTCAAGCCAGAGGAGATCAATCTATTGTAGAAATATCAGTTAGTCATGTAGGAGCGCCTGGGTGGCTCAGTTGGTTGAGCATTCAACTCTTGATTTCGGCTCAGGTCATGATCTCATAATTCATGGAATGGAGCCCCGTGTTGGGCTCTGTGCTGACAGCACAGAGCCTGCTTAGGATTCTCTCTCTCCCTCTCTCTCTACCTCTCCCTTGCTTGCTCTCTCTCTTTCTAAAAATAAATACATAAACTTAAAAAAAGATAAATATCAGTTAAAAGATAAATATCAGTTAATAGTGTGAAATTTGATTGAAGCTTAGCATTGTCCCAAATGCCAGACTCAATCATCAGTAAGTAATATCTTTAATTAATTTCATGGATGATTTATCATATCCATCCATGAGAGCAAGAACTCTGTCTATTTTGTCTATCACTTTGTGCTTATAACTGTGCTTGGCATAAATTGGGCATCAATAAATATTTGCAGAAAATGTGCCTAGAGATTTCACTACTTTAATCTGAAGAAGGCAACCTAATTTCCCATATCTCTAAGTTTTTAGGGGAGGCTACAGCATGTTCTCATGCATGGACAACATTAAGCACTTAATTTGATTGACTAAATAAATTAACAGATAGAAAAAGGTATTGAAGTCAATGAGAGAGTTAGATACTTTACATATGTAAATGCCATCTCTTATCTTGTTGATATAGTGGAATAAACATAGGCATTGAGACTAAATAATTTTTTAGACATGTTTAGATGAAAACTTAAAATAGCATGAAGATTTCCTTTACAGAATACATAATAGAAAATAAACAAATAAACCAAAACAAACAAAAGAAGCAAAAAATAATGGGGAAGGAGTAAACTAAATGTTCAATAGTAGAACTTTGGTTTAGTAAGTATGGTGTGTTCTACTCCATGAGATGTTGTGTAGTTTCAAGAATTTATCAAGGATATGAAATATTATCAAATGAAAAAGACACGACATAAAATTATAAATACACTATTTTTACAACTATGTTAAATAAAGCACTTGTCTCAGGGAAAAAGACACAAATCAAAGCAAAAACAAACTTAAATATTAACAGTACTGGTGCTAGGATAGTAAAGTGGTGTACTTTTTTCCTTTTTTTATAAAGTTATTTGCAAATTGTTAGAAGATACTTGTTAATTGCCACGCCAGCCCCTGTTCCCCATTCCTACAGGTCCCTGGGTTTTCTACCAGGTGGTTTAGGCTGAACTGAGTTACCCCAACTCCAGGAATGGGCCTTGATTAGCATAAGCTTGCAGAATATTCCATCCCCCATGGGCAGTTATTGGTTCAGGAATTAATATGTTCACTCAAAATTATAGCATGAGGGTTAGATTTTAGAACTCCATCCTTGGCACCAGTTGACCATAAAATAGAAAGATTACCCTGGATTATCCATCTGGGGCCAATATAGTCATAGCAGGCCTTAAAAGCAGTGAGACACAGCAGAGGCGGAAGCCAGAGATACCAGAAATACAAGAAGGACTCAACTTGCTGTTGCTGGCTTAAACCTGGAGTGGCCACATGGAAAGCATGAGAAAGAACTAAATTCTGACAACATCCTGAACAAGCTTTGAAGCAGATTCTGCCTCAGAGTCCTGAGTTGTGAATAGAGCTCTGTCAACATCTTGATTTTGGCCACCTGAGACCCTACGCAGAGAAACGGTCGAGCCACACTGTGTGTGCCCAGACTTCTGATCCATGGAGACAGTAAGATAATAAACAGGTGTTGTTTTAAGCCACCACTAAGTTTGTGGTGATTTGTTACAGCAGCAATAGAAATCCCATACAGTGAATCAAGGTTTTATAAGCCTGGGAAAACGGTGGTGCTTTAAATCAAAATACAAAAGCCAGGGAAGAGACACATTTCCTTAGTCTTTCTTGTGAAATAATAATCTTCCTTTCAATTTAAAATAAAATTTGATGAAAAATTTATACTAAATAATAACCACTTATTGGCAGAGTCCAGAAGATTGCTACTCAGAGATCAATGCAACATATCATTCTTAATTTGAACATTTTTCCCTCATCAGATAAAATCAGGATAGTTTGGGGAGGAGAGGAGATGCTATTGCAAATCTGTTTTCTGTGATATGTCGCAATTTTGAAATGGAGCTGGGAAAAGAATAAAACCTTTTTTTTTATTATTTTGTGTAAGTAATTTGTTTTAGGTTTAGATTATTTGATAGCTACCAAAATTTGCCCATTATCTCTCCAGAAAAATGTGAGTGTCCATTGCACTAGAGAACATTGCTCCAAATTGCCAACCGACTCATGTCTCAGCCACAGAAAACTGTTTTTGGAAACTAGGATTACAGTCACGATCGCTATAAAAAATTTTTTTTAAAAAGGAACTCATATCCCTTAATAGTATGTTTTGCGGCTAATAAGTATTTTCTATGTAACACAGTTTTACAAAACAAGTTACAAATAACATATAATTAACAGTTTTTGTACCTCTTTGAAGACACACAACTCAGTTAAAAACCTATACCAAAAGGAGCTCACAACAGATATTTTGAATACTGAAGGGCATTACAAATTATAATTAAGTCCTATAATTTGTCAAATACTTTTTTTCCAGTTTTATGAGGTATAATTACGATGTAGCGCTGTGTGAGTTTAAGGTATACACCATAATGACTTGATGTACATATATTGCAAGATGATTACCTCAATAAGTTTAGTTAACATCTATCACCTCATATTTTTATACCACCCCCAATTTTTTTTCCTTGTGGCCACTTTTAGTATCTATTCTCTTAGCAACTTTCGAATACACCATACAGCAATATTAATTGTAGTCACCATGCTGTATATTACATCCCCAGTATCTAATTTATAAAGATTTTATCTAGTTAATAGTTTTAATTGTTGAGCTGGGAACCTTCCATTAGTTTGTTTCACTTCAAGTTTTTTTTGTTCTGAACTGAAAATCTATCCTTTTCCATTCTGCTAAGGTTTTTCCTGAAAAGGTAAAATCCTATCCCCATTTCTTACTTTCTCTCATTCAATGCTTAATAAATTGAGAGGAAACATTAATGTTCTAATGATCTCTATCTCTTTAAGTGGCATAATTGCGAAATACACATAATTCCACATTCACCTATTCTCACATCTAATACAGCAGGTTACCTATTTTAACAGAATTATTTCTCATGGAAATGTAACAGGGATGGCCTCAAGTTGACTAGCAGTTACCACAGCAATGAATAATTTCCCTTCCTGGTTAATTCACATGATCGTTAAAATGGCGAACTTCCTTTTGTTTGTCAAGAGCTTGCCTCTGAGGACCTGAAAACTCTGCAAAGATGGAAATGATACTGATCATCAGCCTGAGGGAGAAAATAGGTTTAGTTAACACCATTTTCCCCAAGAGAAAAATCCAAACGGTCAAAGATATATGAGGCAATAGGAGGACAGAGTTTCCAATATGAGAACATTTCAAACAGCCAGATTTCACCTTAGGTTGTTAGGTAATTGAGAGAAAATTGGCACCAACCCTCAACTATCTTTTCTGGTTGGTGTCACTGTCTAAATTCCCTTGATAATTACCAATCTGTTTCTTGAGTACCTTACCCTGAAATCATTTCCTCCTCTGGGTTCTTAGAACACATACCACCTGAACCACTCACTCAGCAGGTTGTGGCTTTCTACTGCCAGTTCCATTTTATATAGAGATATCTTTTCACTTCTACTTCACTGTAAATAGGAATAACTGGAGAAATGGGAAGGGAACTGATATTTTTTGAGTGGCTAGTATGGCTCAAGCACTTTTAGTATGTGGGAAATGGACTTCCTTAGGGCAGTCTAACCCCAGAAAGTGAACAGTAGTAACACCCTGCTCAAAGGTGCCCAGACAGTAACTCTGATTTCTCCCTGTAGAGGGATGAGGCCTCTGTGACTCTGAGACTAGTCCAAGCACCTGGAAATTGCAACTTGTATTAACATGCCCACAAAGGGAAGTGGATAAACTGATAACGCAATTTCTTCCTTTATGTTTATAGAAATACTAATCACCAGCATTTATTGAGTACTTTCTGTGGGGCAGGCACTATTCTAAAGTACTTTACATGACTGTCTTATTTCATTCCCGCAACAACCATGGAAGTAGTTACTATTTTTGTTCCCATTTTCATTTAAGGAAACTAAGATGCATCAAGGTTAGCTAACTCCTCCAAGATTTCCTGGCTGGTGAGTGGTGGAGAATTTAAATATGATCAGCATGGATCTAGAACCCTGGCAACTAACCATCACCCTTGGATCCCAATGTAAATCCCTGGTATTGAATGGCTGTCAGGTAGGGAGAAATTGAGCTTCTCAGATTTGATAAGACTGATCACATGCACGGTGTCACCAGCAGCTGACCACCCCTTCATACTCACCTTTTTATACTACTGGAGTCCCCCACCCTCAATCAGGAACTTGGGACCAAAGAAGCTATCTGACAATGACATAGGCTTCTGTTTTGTGTATTTCATGTCAGTCTTGCCTGATGAAATTGAAGTGACATCTACAGTGTGTGTGCCTTCTTCTGGCCAACATGTAGCTCACCACAAATTTCACACATATATAAAATTATGTGGCGTTCAGCCTCTAAGGTGGCCCGAATGATAGCTGCCTCCTTGCATTCACACTTTTGTGTAATTCTCTTCCTTTGAGTGTGGGCTGGACCTTGTGACTCACCTAACGAACAGAATACAGCAGAAGTGATAGGATGTCATTTCTGAGACGAAGTTATAAAAAGATTGTCCTCTGTCTTCGATGCTCTCTCCCCTCACTCTCTTGGATTGCGTTGCTGCATCGGAAGCTAGCTGCCATACCATGAGGCCACAAGGAGGAGAACACTGCCAATAGCCAGGTGAGTGAGCTCAGAAGCAGATCCCCCAGGTTGAGCCTTGAGATGACAGCAGCTCTGGCTGACACCTTGACTAAAGCCTCACAAGAGACCCCGGGAGGGAGGAACCTTTGGCTAAGCTGCATCTGAAAACCTGACCCACATACCCTGCCCCAGAATAAATGCTACTGTCTTTAGCCTTCAAGTTTTAAAATAGCATTTTTGTTATTGTGACTTATTGTTACACAGCAATAGATAACTGAAACATATCACAAGGAATGTTTAATATGCATGAGAGAAGGTGCTAAGCACTCTGCATATCATTTGTTTTTCACAACAACCCCATAGAATAAGTACTGTCATTATCATCCTTTTATGTATTTAGGAAACAGGACTACAAAGATGTAAGATAGCCAGGTGAGGCTCATCTGGCTTATAAATGGAGTCCTTGGGGTTATATCAAAGAATATCTAAATACAGGGTCTAGCATATATATGTACCACTGAATCTATGTTGAATAATTAATTGATTCAACATGTTCATGTCCAAAAAAATGATAATAAGATAGAACAAAAGACAAGTTCTATTATTTATATTCAATGGTAGCAGACCTGGGGGAAGTAGATTATCCCCACAAACACTTGCTTACTATGCCTCTTTTAATATAGTGTTCATGCATGTGGGGTTTCTGGTTTTCTTCTCTCCATGATTAATGCTCTGGGATCATGATCCCCCATCCCCAAAAAGTGATACAAAGCAGGCCAGAGATCCAACAGTCCCTGTCATTTACTACACCTGTCTGTAGACGTGGAGCCATGGCATAAGAGTATGGGGCTGAAGACAACATTACTTCCATGACTCCTTGACCGCTGGTCCCTCCTTGATCTTTCAGTTTCTGCATCCTTTATCTTTCCATTGTTTGGGATTCACAATGCCCCTTACAAGTTCAGTCCCTTACCAGCTCCCAATCTTGATTTTGAGCCAGGATGTTGGAGGAAGTTCTGACTCCATGTACTTGGGCTTATCATCATGGTTAGTTGTCAAAGCCCAATTAAACATGAGCTAGAGCCTTGCAATTGGCCTCTGCCCAAATTCCAAGGCTTTCACTCTATCTGGTTACCTTTAATAATGGATTGAGCTTTTCTTCCCCTTTGTTTTTGAAAGTTTTTATTTAAATTCCAGTTAGTTAACAAACAGTATAATATTAAATTTTTTTTAATGTTTATTCATTTTGAGACAGAGAGACAGACCATGAGTGGGGGAGGAAGAGAGAGAGAGAGAGAGAGAGAGAGAGAGAGAGAGAGAGAGAGAGAGACAGAATCTGAAGCAGACTCCAGGCTCTGAGCTGTTAGCACAGTGTCTGACACAGGGCTCAAACTCATGAACCATGAGATCATGACCTGGCTGAAGTCAGACACTTAACCAGCTGAGCCACCTAGGTGCCCCACAGTGTAATATTAGTTTCAGGTGTATAATATAGTGATTCAACATTTCCATGTATCACCCAACGCTCATCACAACAAGGGCACTCCTTAATCCACATCACCTATTTAGTCCATCCCCATCCCCACCTCCATTCTGGTAACCATCAGTTTGTTCTCCATAGTTAAGAGTCTGTTTCTTGGTTTGGTTTGCCTCTCTCTCTCTCTCTCTCTGTCTCTCTCTGTCTCTCTGTGTGTGTCTCTCTCTGTCTCTTTCCCTTTTGCTCATTTGTTTTGTTTCTTAAATTCCACACATGAGTAAAATCATACAGTATTACTCTTTCTCTGACTGGCTTCTTTCACTTAGCATATTATCTCTGGCTCCATCCTCACCATTGCAAATGGCAAGATGTCATTCTTTTTATGGCTGAGTAATATTCCATTATAGAGATAGAGATGAGAGAGAGAGAGAGAGAGAGAGAGAGAGAGAGAGATCTCACATCTTCATCCATTCATCAATTGATACACACTTGGGCTATTTTTTCCATAATTTGGCTGCTATAAATAATGTGCTTGAGTGTTTTGTAAAAAATTCTATATCCTCTCTATTTAAACATTACTTGTTAAGCTCATGGCCTCATTTGGCCATGCCAGTCCACATCTAGAAATAAGAGCCCTGTATTATGACATTTTGCCATACCCTATGGCCAGCAGACAAGCTTGGATAAATGACTTTTTCATGTAGACAGGCCACCTACCTATCTGCTAAGACTCCTAACCACTGCATCCTCAACTGTGTTTTCCTACAATTGTACTATATTGTAGTCTATCTTGAATCTCCATTATCTACTACCTGCCTGAGCAATATTAATATAAAACCTCTTGGACATTGTACTATACCCAATACCTTGAACATTCTTTCAACCCTGTCTGGAACAAGTGTGTAAGACAGATGATCATTTGAATTAACATTATCATTAGTAAAAAGAATATGAAAATATTTGGTTTATTAAATGCGAGGAACTATGCCAACTCTATGTGCATATTGTATTTATTCCATCTAACATTTAGGTAGTTTGTATTCAATCCATTTTGAAATGAACAAACTCCATTTCATAAAGCTCAACAAGTTGCCCAGTATGAAAGCCAAGCGGTAGAAAAGACAAATCCCTATCCCAGACTTCTACTTTTGGCTATGATGGAATGCCTGGTATCATAAAAAATCTCCTGTCATAACAACTGTAAAAGCTGAGTGAAATTCAGACCAGCTAAATGAAGGCATTGGAGAGCAACCAAGATATCCAGACATTGAGACAAGTCCAAAATATCCTATTTAGAGAGTAAAATGTTGGTTTTCAGAGGTTGGGGGTGCTGAAAAGTACTTCGAGTTTTAAAGATGAATAGGATCTAGGTGACTATAGTTAATAATATTGTATCATATACTCAGCATTTGCTAAGAAAGTAAATCTTAAATATTCTCACCACAAACACACACACAAAACAAGGTAAAAAGAATGCTGTTATTTTTACCCCTCAGGACTGATGCCAATATCACAGCAGGGCATGGAAGCTAAGAGATTCTGGTAGTCTTGCTGGGCTGTGAAAGCAAAAACTGAAAATCAGGATTATACAGGCTTCCAGGACTTAAGGGGCCAACCTCTGGAGAAAAAAGAACTCCAGGGAAGCAAGCTTGACATACTGGGCACAGTTTCCCCTTGAGATATCTGCCAACTCATGGCAGAGAATGATTCTGGCACAATATATAAAAAACCAAACAAAGCATAGCTGCTAAGAGGCTGAAGAACTAAGTAGATATTTCTCAGCATCACAGTTCTGGGGAAACAAAACTGGAATACAGAATTTGCCAAAAAGGAGGGATGCTAAAAATAGTCCCAGCTTTTCAGTTGAACCACTGAGGGCCACCCTCAAGGAATCAGGGAAAGCCTAAAATAGATGCATATTGATTAGATCAAAATGACCTACCTAGAGTCTAACTACCTGCCAGAAAATTAATTAATTACTTAATAAAATATAAATAAGTAAAAATTAAATCCTTTCTGGAATAAATAATACCATCCAGATCCTCTACAAATTCTCACACCCAATTCAGGCAATTGGTCAAAATATCCACAGGCATGCCAGAAAACACCAAATGAGCAAAATATGAGAGAAAAAATCACACAGATAAAAGAAAGAAGGTCACAGTGATTCAGTTATATGTGGGCACTGAAATAACTATGGATTAAATGCTAAAGAAAATAAATGAGAGAATGGAAATTTCACTCAAGAATTGGAATATATCTTTAAAATCAGTGGGAGTCCTAAAACTAAAAAATAAAATAACAAATTAAGCGTTTGATAGATGGATTTAACAGCAAAGTAGACACAAGAGAAGAATTTTTTTTAATTTATTTTTGAGAGAGAGATTGTGTGTGCGTGCATGAACAGGGGAGCTGCAGAGAGAGAGAGGGAGACACAGAATCTGAAGCAGGCTCCAAACTCTGAGCTGTCAGTACAGAGCCTGATGCAGGGCTCAAACTCATGAACTCTAAGATCATGACCTGGGCCAAAGTCAGATGCTTAACCAATTGAGCTACCCAGGTGCCCTGAAAAGAGTATTAATTAGCTAGAAAACATGTCAAACTGAAGGACAGAGATAAAAAGGATAAAATATAGCGAATATAGGGCAAGAGAAATATGGGACATAGTATAAAGGTCTAATAAAAATGAAACTGGAGTTGCAAAAAAGAGCAGAGAATAAGAAATATCTAAATAGTTACTGGAAATGGTGAGGCTGGCCTTGAAATATTGAGACCAGAAAAAGGACAAGGATGTCAATTATCACCAAATCCATCCAACATTATATTGGAAGACCTACCCTTTGCAAAAAGAAAAAAGCAACAAAAGAATAGACAGGAAGAAATGGAGGGAGGAAGAGAGGATGAGAGGGAGGAAAATGAAAAGAACAAATAAAATGTGAAGATTTAAAATGAAAGAAATAAAGCTCTCATTATTTGAAGATAAAATGATTGTGTATGAGCAAATCCAAAAGATTTTAGAGATCAACTGCTAGAATTAATACATGCCTTTATCAAGATCTCTGAATAAAATACCAATTTATGAAAATAAAATTATATTTCTATATACTGGCAAAAAACACTTTAAATGTTTCATTAAAAATAATAGTATTGGGGCACCTGGGTGACTCAGTCCATTGAGTATCCAACTCTCGGTTTCAGCTCAGGTCATAATCCCAGGGTCATGGGATCAGGCTCCGTGTTGGGCTCTGCACTGAATGTGAGCCTGCTTAAGATTCTCTCTCTCTCCCACTGCCCCTCTCCACCCCCACTGGTGTGTCCTCTCTCTCTCTCTCTCTCTCAAATAAAAATAATGAAAATAATAGCATTTATAGGAATAAAAAGCTCTTACATATCTATAAATAATCTAATGAAATATGTATAAGATGTCTATTGAAAAAATTATAAAAAGTACTGATATAAACTTTAAAAGACCCAAATAAATGGAGGAATATACCATATTCATGGATTGTAATACTCAATATTGTAAAGATGTCAATTTTCTCCAAATTGATTTAGAGATCAAAATCCAAATCAACACAGTAGCAAGATCTGTGTGTGTGTGTGTGTGTGTGTGTGTGTGTGTGTGTGTGTGTGTGTATGTATGGCTACTGAGTCTAAAAATATATAAAAATGCCAACAGCCAGGAAGATAAAAAACAATCGTCAAGAACAAAGTTGCATAACAACACTACTATATATCAATGTTTATTATAAAACTACAAACATTATTTAGTGTATTTTGCCACAAGTATAAATAGACCAACAGAACAAAACAGAGAGACCAGAACAGACCAGCTCATATAATGTCACCTACTTCATGACAAAGATGCCACTAAAACAGAAAAAGGAGAAAGATCTTTTTGCTAAGTGATATTGGATCACATCAATCTACATGTGTGAGAGAAAAAAGGAATTTTAGCCTCTATGTCCCCATGCACCCTAACAAAATTCCAGATGGATAAGGTAAGTGTCTAGAAGAAAACATCAGAAAATACCTATATGACATTTAGATAAGGAAAAGTTGTATATGTAAGGCATAAAAAAATAACTAACCATATGGAAAAGAATAGAAAATTAGACTTCCTTAAACTCAAGAACTGCTGTTCATCAAAAGACTCAGAGGAAGAGTAAAAAAGCAGACCATAGTGTGGAAAATGATACTTGGAATGCATAAACCTTACAAATAACTCATGTCTTCAATACATATAAGGACATCTAACAGGTCAGTAAGATAAAATCAGATGATCCCATTTAAACTGTGTCAAAGACTTGAATAGGCACTTCACAAGAATATTCAAATGGCCAATTAGAATACTAAAATAGCCTCAACATCATTAGTCATCAGGGGAATGCTAATTAAAACTATAATAAGGTACCACGATGCACCAACTAGAATAGCTAATAATAAAAAAGTGAAAGAAAAACTGATAACATCAAATATCAATTCAGTTATGAACCAGTTGAAACATACATACACTTTTGGTAGGAAACAGTTGGGCAGTATCTGCTGAAGTTAAAAACAGACAAACCCTATGATATAGCAATTTCTCTCCCAGGTATACACTCCTCAGAAATGAATACATACGTGCACCAAGAATGCCCATAGCAGCACTATTTGTGATAGTCAAACTGGAAACAACTCAAACATCCACCAACAGAAGACAATAAAAGAACTACAGTGGAACCATACAATAAGCAGTGAAAAAAGGAAATCCTACCACACACACACAAGATGGATGAAATCTCAGCAGCAGCAAAAGAAGCCACACACAAATGACCACATAAAATATGATTGTCTTTAGGGGTGCCTGGGTGGTTCAGTCGATTAAGCACCGACTTTGACTCAGGTCATGATCTCATGGTTCGCTGGTTGAAGTCCCACGTCAAGCTCTGAGCTGACAGCTCAGAGCCTGGAGCCTGCTTTGGATCCTCTGTCTCCCTCTCTCCCTGTCTCTCTCCCTGTCTCTCTCCCTGTCTCTCTCCCTGTCTGTCTGTCTGTCTCTCTCTCAAAACTAAAATAAACATTAAAACAATATGATTCCCTTTAAATATCATTCAAAACTCGGCTAACCGATTCTATAGAAATGAAAGGATAGTGGTTACATTTGAGGGATGTTGAGGGAGCAGGCAGCAGAAGGGAGGCTTCTGGGGTGCTGATAATATCCCACATTTTGATCCGGGTAGTGGATTCACAGATGTATTGTCTTGCAAAGCTTCATCAAGCAGTGCCTTTAAGATCACTACATTTTATTCAGTGTATGTTATATCCAACAGTAATGTTTACCAAACAAAAACTTCCATCTCAGCTCCTTCCCTTTCACTGGGCTGCGTTGCCTCTCGAGTTCCCTGACACAAGAAACCAGACCATTCCTATTGAACTGCCCCTCTATGTGCCTACAATCCACCTACTGTCACCTGGCTTCTCGAACCTTCTTGCAGAGTACCCTGGCCTTTCAATAATTAATTGTCTTCCAATCTTTCCATCTGTTCCCCTGCCAGATTCCTGATCCTGCCTCTCTTATATTCGTTATAAACACAACCTTGGGCTAAGCAAGGAACCGCAGAGCAAGTGCTGATCTTCAGACAAAATGAGAAGTGCAAGTTTTCTCCCAATCCTCCCAACAGAATAACAGACATAGTCTCCAAGGGGGAAAGTTCACATTGAAGTGCTCCCAAACCAATCCAAATATTACTTCAGCTGAAAGAACACACTTACACAGCACTGAGCACATCGAGGGCAATTTACGAATACTTACTGGCTAAGCCAGTGCATTTTTTGACCTAATAAAATTCTCTGAAAATACTTTTTTTTCTATCCTGTATCTCTAATGCTAAGGAACTTTCCACTTCTCAGCTCCAGTTTGTTCGAGCTGGAATATGAACCGGGGACTTTACCACAGGGGGAAAAGTACAGTAATTATGCCTGTACTCCTGTTAGGAGAAATCACAATGACTGCATTTTACATTTAGTGGCTTAGTTTACTTTAAATTTGCCTCTATATTTAAATCATGCCTGTTTCTAATGCTACGGGAGAAAAGGAGGTGAAGGCAAGGAGAAGTTCACAGGAACACAATATTATTCAACTAAATTAGAACTCTGTGGAAAAGTACTGCTGATTAGGGATGGTAAAGCCATTCCGGGTGAGCTCATCGATTTAACCTGCGGAACTGTGTGTCTGGGCACTAATTTACTCTGATAAAATGTTACTAATAAAATGATGGATCTCAAACCTAATTCACTAAACCTGGCACATCATAGAGAGACCCTCAGTCAGTGGAATGGCAGACCCCCTACTGTCTCATTATGTCCTTGGAATCCAAAGGCCCCACTGAAGCAAAGCCTATAATGGAATTATCACAGCTTGCTGCCTCTGAATTTCCCATTTACGCCTTCTTCTTCAGTGTCATATCCACATACTAATTACCTGCACACTCTGTTTCATTTAATAATAATCCCAAACAAAGAGGCCAATGCTAAAAGAAGCAAGCAGGAGTGAGGAGAAGAGAAGGGAACGGAAAGATGTAGATTTCTGCGTGCGGTAACAAATAAGGGTTTAATCAAACTGGACTACATGCCCAGAAAAAACAGCAAAAGGGAGCCAGCTGTTCACAAAGGCAAATAAATGCATTTCTAAAATGAATGCTCATGAAATTAGACAAAATTGGGCCTCTAGTTCTGTCATTGTAAATGTTTGTAGGAGCTGCAAAGACCACCCCAAGGGAAATGGCCAACAGTGCTTTTTGTCCTCTGTACCTCACATTTTATTCCTCACATTTTGTCCCTGCGGGCTCACGGAGCCTGGGATGGAAATACTGCCTGTTGCTCCCCTTTCAGAAGTTGGCCTTGCCAAGAGTAAGCTGAACTCCAAGCACTGTGAACACTAGTCTTGTATCCTGCTTAGCGAATCCCTACCACAGGTACCCGGTCACATTCGCTGGTACCTGGTTCCTATTTTAATGGCTCCGCGGGCCGAAAACTGGTCGTGGGATACAGCCTGCTTCATCACCTTCCGCCAAGTTCTCGCTGATTTCTGTCCCCAGAGCCAGTGCGTCTTTCCTGTTCTGATTGTATCTGGTGGGCTGTGCACCCACAATAGACCCCTCACAGCCCTGGGCATAGATATAAATTCTCCACCTGTTAACAAGTAATCTCTCCATATTCCTCTTTCCACTACAAATTTGAAACCCCATTCTCAAATGCTTTCCCAGGTTTCGGGTCTTTTGTCTCACTTAGAGAAGCATGCTCACTACCAAGTCCTTTCTAACCAATGTCTAGTTATATAGTCTTTTAGGCTTTCATCTCCACTTTATTCCCAGGATATTGTCACATATGTAGTCACCTCTTCTACTGCAATGAAGTTTATGGGCACCTTGCCCCACTCTGGTCCAAATTCCTGAGATAGTACAACCCAGCCTGGGACCGGACCCGAGAACCTCTGGTTCTCATTTGTCTGGGAAGGCGGTTTGCATATGTGTTCCTTAAGTCTCCTTGAAATAACCTTCTCATTATATGACTCAAATACACCAAATACAAGAGACATGCCAAGTAGATTGATCCCTGCCTGTTATGGACTGAATGTTTGTGTCCCCCTCAAATTCACAGGTTGAAGCCCTAACCCCCAGGGTGGTGGACATAGGGCCATTGGGAGGTAATCTGAGTTGGATTAGGTCCTGAGGGTAGGGCCTTCACAATAAGATTGGTGACCTTCTAACAAGAGGAAGAAAGGTCTCTGTGCTTGTACACACATACACACAGAGGAAAAGCTACATAAAGACACAGTGAGAAGGTGGCCGTTGCAAGCCAGGAAGAGCACTCTAACCCGAATTTGACCCTGCCTGACCTTGATCTGGGACATCTCAGCCTTCAGAACTGTGACAAAATTAATTTCCATTGTGTAAGCCACCCAACCTGTGGTGCTTTGTTATGGCAGCCAGGGGTCATATACCATCCTGCCCCTTTGGATGTTGAATGCTATTTCCTGCATTCCCTTAGTCTGCTTTCTTAGGCCTAGTCTCGGCTGAGGAAAATTTGTCAGGCTCTTTCTTGCTGTTGTCACCAGAGAATGCTGTGTGAGTGGGGCTGCTTTTTCTATGGACTTCTCAGAGGGCTGTAAGGAGTCTTAGGGCATCGTGGCCCATGCTTTTGCACGGAATCCAGTGATGCTGAAGTGTGGTGTGTTCTGATTTACTTAAATCAAGGAGAGGAGCCACAAAGACAATAAAGCATTTGAAAACTCCCTAAGTGTGAATCAATTGTTTTGCCTTCTAACCCTTGGTCTCTGACAAAGGCTAGGCATTGTCTCTCTCTCAAAATAAGTAAATAAACTTAAAAAAAAAATGATTAAGCAATAAAGAGTGTATGAATTAGACCTCACCGACTTCCAATACATGTTATTTCTTTTATGCCAGTTTTCAAGTCTAAGTGTTTGTATATGGATCCTCTTGGAAGTTTCCTTGCCATTCACATTCCCAGGACACTCCTCCCTCCCAGATTCTGATTCAGTAGGGATTTCCTTTGTTTAATATCCAACCAATTCTAATGCAGTTTACCTGATGACCACACACTGATAAATGCAATGCATACCTTCATCTCCTCCCCTTTACTTCCCTATCCCATCAACACCAAGTTTTTGCTCACTTGCCTTTTGCTGTTTCTATTCCCTCTAGACCTATTCAAGTTCCTCCCAATGACCTTAACCTTTGACTACTGAAATGCCCTCTTTACCTTTAAGGCTAAGGGAGTCAGAAGTCCTTTACCTACAGGCTACTTACACTCATGCTACTCTAGGTAATCACCAGATCAACTTGCTCACAGAGGAGCTCTGATCTTTTCCTTCTCCTGGCCATAACATTTTTCAGTGGCCTAAAAGTTCAGTTCTATTTAAGGCTTTCCATATTCTGATCCAAGCCTTCTGACATTGTCCTAGATGAGACCTCTATCCCATTTATCTTATTTTTCTAATCTCAGCTAGCGATTTCCTCATTCATGCTGTTGTATCATCTTACATTTTTCTCTTCAAGGACTCCCTGCTTCTAGCCTTTTCCACAGGCAATATATGCCTTCTCCAAAGATCATTCTCTGTTTCAAAATCTGCAAAATCTCTAATTGCCCTTAGAAAAAAATCTAAACCTCCTATGCTGATAACTAAGAGCCTCCACAAGCAGTCTTCTATTTACATTCTCAACCTCATCTCCTGCTGAAACTTTATGACCTCTCTGCTCTCTGCTCACTGTCACCCAAATATGCCTTAATAACCCTACCTTTGTTTTCATATTCTATTTTCTTCTGTAGAACACAGATCCCTCCTTTTGTCTGCCTACCCAAAGCCCCTTCTCCTTGAACTATAATTTCTAGTATAAGTCCTTCCTTTTATGAAATACTCTCAGACCACAGTGGTCTTCCCTCTTCTGAACTGCTGGTATTCACTACCTTGACTATCAAACACATACTGCCTGACCATACCTCTTGTACTGTTATCCATGTTGCTCTGTAACCTTCCACATTAAAATTAAAAACAAAACAAAACCAAAAAAAAAAAATCCACGATGTCAATGATCTGGGAATTTTAAGTGAATAACTCTTTTGGTTCAGATAATCTGAATAATAATTTCAAGTCACTTCTTAAATCAACTGGCATAGATACATCATTTAAGCTTTAGTTGACAGCTCAATTTATCACATATTAGTCATTGGGCAAGTATTACCCATGCAGATTTATTTATGTAACATAATACAGACATAGTCTCTATCATCTTTGAATAAATTATCTCCTTATTTTTAATCTTCTCATTAGAATATTAGATAATTTCTACACACAGGATGTATAGTAGGAGACAATATCTCTGAAATTAAAGAGATAATAAGTACCCTTAACTCAGAATGTATGGCTTCGTTCAACTTCTGTCATATCTTTTTAAACTTATCTTCAATATCACTTTAATAACCAAGGAACAAAGTCATGTCTAATAGAAATGTAAATTTCAAATAACATAACACTTATTTCTAATATAGACTGCAATAGAATGTTCCAAAAGTTGAAGTTATGCTCCCAGTAATAATTATAATCTCTCTCTAGCAAGGTCAGTGATGGGACTAAGTTTCTTTGGGATTCTCTAGAGAAGGACAAAGAAGAGTGTAAGCCTAATATGAGATCCAGTGTCTCCTGTGATGTTAAACTTAATTTAATCATTAAGACATCAGAGAATTAGAATAAAATTAGAATAAAATCTAATTAATTAAGGGAAAATCGACTTTTTATCACTAACAATATGACTCAATTTCTTGGGACAACTAAGGCATATAATCCACAGAGACATGCTCACTAAGTGTACCATCTCTTACAAAATGTTCTAAATTGTAATTTATCCAAAGGCCAAAATGAAAATTGTTTCTCCTCTTTGCCATAATCACATTTGAACTCTTTACAGAACATTTCAGCAACTACATGGACTCTGATATTTATTGCTAATAGAATGTTTTACCCATTGCTTTCTCAGTAGATTTTTAACTATGTTTTGAGATGATCTATCTGATTTCCCCTCCTAAACCATCTAACTGTGGTAATTAAACCTTGTAAAACCCATTATTATATTCAACTCACACCAATCTCTGAAGCCAGCCCTCCATTTAGTATGGAAAATTTTTGAAATTCTCTCTTTCAGCATTAGGAGAAAATTTTGATAGGGTAGAACTCAACTTTCCTTTTGGTCAAGACCCTGTCCTACTTTCCCAGACTCCTGGGGTCTAGCCCTTAACCTCTGGTTCCTGGCAGCTCCTCCCCAGACATTACTAATTCTTCCACCTGACCACTTGGAACTGGACAAAGTGGTATTTATTAGACTTCTACCATTCATTTTCCCACATTTACTATATTATTCTGTAATATTAACTACTATAAACATATATGTTTATTATTATATTTATTATATATTATTTATATTTATTTCTCACTTATGAAATTCAAAAACAGCTGCTCCTAATCAGTACACAGTGATTAATGACTAGTGATTAGTGAAAGAGATATTTGGAGACCAAGCTTCCTCCACCTTATGGACCCTTCCAAGTGTGCTGTGCTCATCTGAAACAATTCTTCAGAAAGAAGAAAGTGGAGAAACCCACCTGCTTCTAAAGCTTCTTGGCCTAGGAGTGACATTCTTTGCTTCCAGTCTTACGCCATTGGTGAGAACTAGTCACACGACCCTACCTAGGTGAAAGAAAGCTGGGAAGCACAGCTCCTGGCTGGGAACCTGTTTCTTAGCAACCATTCTCTACTAAGAAAAGGAAGGCACAAATTTTGTTACACATTTAGCTCTTTCAGGTCCATCCCACTTGTCCCTGTTTTTTTATTTTTTTATTTTTTTGGGACTGAACTGCTGAACTTCTATCAGCTTTCTAGATATATTAATTAGTTTTTCCACTCAAAAATATCCTGGATGCAAATCTATCTTTAGATACCTCTCTTTTTCCAGACCCTATCCACAGTTGGTTCTATGGAATGTCCAACCTTGCTGTCTTTCCATGGTCTGGCCTATCCTATTCCCCACCAAGCTCCTTATGTAAATCTGTTTATCTTGAGATGTGTCATAGTTTGAGGAATAAGCTCATGAGAAAAATCATGCCCAAGAAAGCATTTTAAAAAATTAAATGTGTGATTATGTGTATTGGTTAATTTAATTTCATCAAAGTCACAAAAATGTAGTAGGAAAGGAGAATCAGAATATAAACTTTCTCATTCAATACTTCTCATAGTAACCCGTGTAAGAAAGGAGTATTGAGATAAAGGTCAACAGCAAAATAAAGACAAGTACTCAAATTATTGAATCACCTAAATAATGAAGGTAAAGACAAAGGAGGAGTTTCTGTGGGCTTTTTCAAGGATATCCAAATTAAATGAAATTAAGATGATGTAAGTATATCGGTAATTTAAGAGTTTCATAATACGCATGATTACTAATTTTATGGCTCTGTGAAATCTAGAATAAAAACATAATTACATTTGTTACATATTTGTATTCAGTTAGAAATATGTGTGTGTGTGTGTGTGTGTGTGTGTGTGTGTGTGTGTGTGTGTGAAAGAGAGTTCTGTATGCAACATACATATACATATAGGATATATGTTAGGAAGGGAGGTTACACTTAGGACTTAGATTTACTCAGTAGGAGATAATGATGAACTGTCAACTCCAAAGTCAAGGTGGAGTCATAAGCATTATTCATTATGTATTACTCACCCAGGAGCTCTTCATAGAACAAAATATAATATCAAGTGATCAGGGTGAGGCAGGTCCAATTCCCAGCATATATCAAATTTCACATTTTCATTTCAAAGGATTACAAAGACGTTACTTGAAAATAAGCATCAGAAAATGCAAACATAAATTTCATGAGCATATTGGCAGTAATGTAGTAGATAGTACATACAAAGAGACAGAAATTGGAAGGGAGAAAGGGCAAACTGGGGCTTGGCTTCAGCTCTCCAGGTTGCTGAGACTGCAAGAGTGACACACTAAAGAGAATGCCAAGAGAACTCAGGAGGTAGGACATGCTCCTGGACCAGTCTCAGAAAAGGCCAGAGAGGAGTCAGGGAAAGCATGGGAGGTAAAGAAAATCCAGAAATTTCCTTCCCCTAGAAGTCAACAGCTACCATCACCATCCTCCACAACATTAAAGGATTCCCCCACATGACCAGAATCATTGTCCCCATTCTTCTTACCTTTTATTAATGGCAGACAAACATTCTGAACTCAATTTTATAAAGAATGTAATTACTGTAAAATTATCATATCAAACTTTAAGTGAGCAAAGTACAAGGAAACCCTAAAAAGACCTGAGTCGTCCCAGTCTAAAAACCCACATTTTTCACCTGCCATCCTTGACATTTGTCCCTTTCTATAGCTGGAATGGAAGTATTTTAAGGGCACAATTTTCATTCTTCAGGGAACACTTTTCTGGGATTGCTGTTTACATAAACTTTTACACTCAACAACACCCATATGGAATACATTACCAAGCCACTAAGACAGAGTTCCTCTTACCTTGGATGAGCCCTAACACACAACACAAACGCAGCCAGGAAATCTCAGAACTAAGTGAACAGCCACTTTTCTTCTCAGCCACCTCTGCCCACAACTCCTGGATGTCCCTGAATCTTTTTACTTTCTGTTTCCAGTAAGTTATGATCACAAAACCCCTGCAGCCTGCTTAACTCATGTTACATACTCTTGACCTATGGCTCCCTTGTCACTGATACCCTTTCTAACCTTGGTGAAATAACATAATTCAATCCCCCTTGCTTCTCTTTCCTTCTATAGCTTTTCCTTTTTCCTCCAAATGATTTATAATTCCCATCGACTTCCATTGGCTTCCAGGAATATGAAAGGACTATTCCTCAGACCCAAGTTTGTGATCTGAAAGCCTAGAAGCTAGTACCAAAAGGTTCTAATAGCACCTTTAAAGTCATCTAGAAGAAATGTGTCTTTGAACAAATTCCAATTAAACTAAAATGCAATATATTTACATGCATATTGTATATGCAGTATATTTGTAAGTGATAAACAGGATTAATCAAAGAGATAATGCTAAGATATTTCTTATTATTCAAGTGTTCACAAATGAATGGCATTCTTACTCATTAAAATTCAAATACAGATAAATAGCATCCTCCACTCATAATGGAACTTTAACCATGCAGGTCATAAGGGAAGCTACCAGAATTCTGAAGTTATCCTCAATTTAAAGCTGCAAAAGAAAGTAATTAGGTTGAAGAGAAGCTATGGCTTCAAAACAAGGATTGATAGTCATTTTAAATAACAAAATGTCAATATTTGCAGAAAATTGAGACTTCACAAATAATAAACAGTGCTATTCTCTCCATGAATTGTGGGCCAGCTATAATAAATATTGAAATTCAACAATTCATCACCAGAACTATCCTTTATTTTAGCTACTTTCATCTGGCAGTAAATAGAAATTATATTTGGTGGATAGAACTAGAAGAAGGAGAAACCTCTCTGCCCTTTATTTTTCTTGATGAATTTGGCCCAGGATAAGAATATCAAATTATATGTTGACAGAGAAAATAACTTGGCATCCTGAAGGACCAAAGGATGTTACAAACATAATTATCTCAGCATCAGCACCACATGCTAATATTGTCAGACTGAGAAGGAAAAATATCCCATGAGATAGAAAATGCAAACAGGTGATCTTGCCAATAAAAAGATGGATCTGAATGCAACTTTGGAATGGCCAAATGTTTTAACCTGTTTCTAATTTTTTTTGAGATTTCATATCTATTCATCTATTGTCCTTTATCTGACCATCAAGATGGATTCTATTTTCCAGAGCATCAGGTCATTAGTACATGCCGACTGATTTTAGTCATTCACATCATTACCATATTTGCCCATTAAAAAAAAAGCGGTGGGGCGCCTGGGTGGCGCAGTCAGTTAAGCGTCCGACTTCAGCCAGGTCACGATCTCGCGCTCCGTGAGTTCGAGCCCCGCGTCGGGCTCTGGGCTGATGGCTCAGAGCCTGGAGCCTGTTTCCGATTCTGTGTCTCCCTCTCTCTCTGCCCCTCGCCCGTTCATGCTCTGTCTCTCTCTGTCCCAAAAATAAATAAACGTTGAAAAAAAAAAATTAAAAAAAAAAAAAGCGGAAAAAGTAGCATGACAAAATATCCAATTATTTTACATTTATAGCAAGAAAGAGTTACCAACTGGGTGTAAATACTCTCTAAGCTTTGTACTTTCACTTCTAACAGGGCACACTGCTGTTACTGGGTGGGCTGTGTTGTCAATGCAGAATCAAAGTTGTAGAACGGCCCATCTGTTCCCGAGAGAGCTGTCAGCAGGTCCACAGGGAAGCTCGCTGGCCATCATTAGTGAAACATTTTTCCAATATACCCAAATTCAGTGTTAACATTTTTTGTAGGTCCTAGAATTATGAGGTTTTTTTGTTTTTGTTTCTACTAATCCTATAGCTCTCTAGGTAGTGGCCCAAGGTTTTGAAATACAGAGAAAGATAAGGCAAGTTGCTCCCCCACCCCCTGCCCAGTAACAGCAAGACTTAGGAAAAAGGTGTTTTAGCACTTCTATGGAGCCACATTAGACCCATCATGCTAGGCACAGGACAGGTATGGAATGAATTTCCTCCAGGGAGTGAGAAGATGCATCCCCTATCCAGAGAACATCATCAAACTACAGGAGAGAGATCCTGGCACCCACAGAGGGACAGCTGTGCAACTAGCCCTCTGGCTGGAAAAAAAAAAAAAAAAAAAAGGAAAGAAAGTTACAGAGGAATAATGTGAACAGCAGAACAGAGATTTCCATCCAAATGTTTTTGATGCAGAATGGGGCGGGGATCAAATGAAAAATATATGTCTAAAGTGAATCAAGAAACATACTAAAAATTCTCATTTTTTTATTATAATAAACAGTGTTTCACTGCTTAAAACTTTGATTTGTCATCATTTCATAACTTTCTTCTCCAGTCAAGGAAAACTAGACTCAGGATGACATGGTCACTCCATCATTTGTGCTAACAGAAATGATGAAGGACCAAGTCGGAGAGCTTTTCTTTTGAGCCACCTGCTGGCCCTCAAAGGTTAGAGCTCTGTCTTCACTTGAATTCCTTGCCCTTTCTGTTTCCCCAAAAGAGCAACACCACTCACTCTGTGAAAGACCAAGTCCTCTCCAAGGTGGTCATTGTGTAGGCTCTTATACATTTTTCACATTCAAAATGAGTCGATTTTAGATAATATTGTGCATACTAGTACCAGATATGATAATACTAATTAGAAAAAACTGCACCTGGGATTCAAAATTTTCCAAACTGGATTAATGGACTCCCCTGCTCCATCCCAGAGAAAAATGCCTTCCACTTATCTGCACAAATCAGAAATCTGTGCATCATCCTTTGTTTCTCCCTCTCTATCTATGAATCTAATCAGTCACTGATTTCTCTAAATGACACCTCACAACTATTTTTCACAGCTCTCTATTCCAGCATCATTGTCTTGGTTCAGTCCTTCTTCATATTTTCTCCATGAAGCATTTTAGTAGTGTCTTTGCTGCTGGACAACTATTCACATACTTTTCCTCTGTATGAATAGAGTGACACTTGAGGGCCAGAAATGTTCTATTACTTGGGACTTGCTGCTGTAGGATTACCATGAATTTTCATAACTAGAGCACCAGCAGAGCCCCCACCTTCAACTTCACTGTCACCATGGCTACGAACACATTAGCCCTGTTAATGGACAAGAAATGTTATGAAATGACATTCCCTATATTGTCCTCATCTGTCTCTTCTAATAGTTCCTCCCCCATTTTTTATTGTTTCAGTGATTTTCATTTTGTATCATACATTTTTTTCCTCTCTATTGGACTTTTCCAGCCAGCAAACTACTCCAATACCTCGTGGCTGAAAATAACTATGCATTTTCTCATGGTTCTGCAATCTGGGCTGGGCTCAACTGGGTGATTCTTCTGCATGCATTACCTGGAGTCATGCATGCAGTTCCAGTTATCTAGAGGCTGGACCTGAGCTGGAACTCCGTGATGGCTTCACTCACACATCTGACCTCAGCTGGTAGGAAGGCTGGAACAGTTGAAGCCTTGCTAGCCATCTCCCCCACTCCTCCCACCTCTGTCTCCACCATGGTAGCCCAAACTCTTTACAAAATAGTTTGGGACTCCAAGAGGAAGAAAGGAGAAGCTGAAAACTTAAGACCTAGGCGTTCCTTTACTTAATGGCACTCACATACACAAGCTTCAATTGTCTTTTTAGCATCTTGCTGTTAAATATGATCAGATTACCCTGGAGCACCAGGCACTCAAGATAACCATCTAATGTGAAAGTCAGGAACCAAAACAAAACAACAGAAAAAAAATCAACTTGGAGGAGTCATAGATGATACAGAGAGAGAGGGAAAAAAAACAAACATAGATATAAAATTATCACTATCCTCAGAGTTAAAAGAGCAGAGTTCCATCTTAAAAGATAAATATTCTAAGAAACATTGTTTTAAGAACTAATGAACTCTACAGGAAGTTTAGAAGGCAAAGTCAAGAAATATCCCAGAAAAAGTTCCTAAGGTTAAAGGAAGAAAATAAATAAGAAAATTAGAGGACCAGCCCAAGAGGTTGAAAATCCAAATACTGGGGTCCCAGAAATAAATGTTAAAGATAAAATTGGAAAAAAAAAAGATATCATCAAAGAAATACAAGCAAAAAATAAATCCCAAAATTTCCAAAATGAATAAGCCTACAAAGTCCTCAGAACAATGGATAAAATTACACAATGGACAAAATGTACACAAAGGTACATTTGTGAAATTTCAGAATACTGGGGACAAAGAAAAGATCACACAAGCTTTGGAAAACAGATAAAACAGATACTACACAAGGATAAGTTTCAAAATATCATCAGATTTCTCTAAAACCTTCTCCTAAAAGTTATGAAAATTGAGAAACAGCTTCAAGGTTCTGAGAAAAATAACTTACAATCTACAATGTTTGCCCAGACAAACTTAATTATGAAGGAGGATAGAATAAAGATCTTTTAAAATATATTTCCCGTGCATGAATTTTTAGGAAGATATTAGAAGGCATACTCTACCAAAATGAGGAAGTAAACCAAATATGAAGAACTGGGACCCAGGAAATAAAGTTTCTATCACTAAAGATACATGAAGGGAATCTCTAGGCTGATGGTTAAAACAACAACAACAACAACAACAACAACAAAAACCACCTCTCAAGATGGCAGCTATGTAACATATCTGGAAATCAATTAATTTAAACAGTAACAGATCTGAAGGCCCTACAAGACATTTTTTTCCAGTAAAATAAAATTGATAAAATATTTAACGTGTTTTAATATACTGACAGTAAAATAAAATTAATAAAATATCTAACGTGTTCTAATATACTGGCAGAAAGTTCACATTATATAGAGAATTAGGTAAACAAACAATTATTAACCTTGAAAAACAGAAGGATGTTGCACAGTAAAGAAACAATAAGCATAATATACTACCTGCTCAGCCAGGTATAGTGTTTACCTACATAAACCCTGAATAATATTCTCAATATTTATACTAAAATCATGGAATAAATATCCTGGGAGTAGGGGGCCACGGACAGGAAATACACACATGTAGCCTAGGGAGTGTAAAAGGGTAAAAGTAAGTTAAATTTTCATCTTCCATCATAAGGAGCAAACAGGTGATGTTTAAAATTGATAAATCAAAAAGTAGTAATGTGTGCATGCTATTCATAAATACACAGGTACATATCAAACAAATCCACTGAAAAAACTGAAAGTAATTGCTTTGAGAAGTGGGAAATGGGGCAGTGATTATTTTCATATCAAACCTTACAGAACTACATAACTATTTAAATGTATAGGTTTGAATAAAAAAAAAACAAATAGTTATCTTTGGAAATTCTTATTGCACACGTATTCTACCTTTACTTCCTTTCTAGTTGCAGAGATTGTTGCTAGTGTGGTACGTAAGGCTTTAAACTATCTCTATTCATTCTTTTGTGGCCATTAATTCTTGAACATTTATACTTAGTTTGCCAATTTCTCTTCTCTATATGTATTTATTCCCAGACAATCAGTGCTCAAATGTTGTATAAGGTGTCAGAAAATAAATGAATGTGAAGTGACAAATTATATTTAAATAGGGAAGCTGGCTGATAAGGCCAAACAGCACACCAATAAAACTACATACCTTGGCAACTGCTCCAGACCTCAAGATCAAGCGAAGTTACCGCCCTGTCTTTGATTCCATTTCCCAGATAAAATTGCATGCAATGAATGGTCAGAGTTATAACTATCCTGAGGGAAATTACTGACAAAAGTAAATAAATTCCATACAGCATGGGCCAAATTGTTTTATTAAACTGGTTGGTAACACAATGGTTCCTTCCATTTGCTGATATGAGGATTGGATTTCTCAAATCCATGAAAATAATTTAATTTCTCAAACCTAGATGAAAGAGAGAAATGGAAGAAGGTGATCCAGGGCCCAGGAGAAATTTATTTGTCTTTTTCCAACTTATTGTCGATGCTGTCCTACTTTGAAGCAATGCATTTTTGATTCTCATGTTTGGATGGCATTTCTGCTTAGGGAATCACTCACATTTTGATCTTTAATTCCTTTGGGGACAGCCAGTGAAAAGTGCTTTTTTAAGTTATAGTTCTGACCTTTTTAGGATTCTGTTATTTGATTAAAAAGCATTAGAGGTCTTCTGTATGGCAGTGTTTATTGCCTGTAACAAAGCAATCAGAAATGCAACCAAAGAGTAATTTGTAAGGGGTTATGGATTCACTCACAACAAATATTTATTGTTACTGGTGCAATTCCACACTGAAAATGAAATACACCAGGGATCTGTTTGTCTTCCTCTCTTGGGACCCATGACACTCAACAGTACTATAGGTGAAAACAATTTATAAAAATGGCATTTGGCTCCTTGAGAGATTCAAATCCTTGAATGAGATCCAAGTGAAAACTTGCTTATGAAGCTCTCTCCAGGGGAAGTGTGATATGGCATGATGTGAGTATTATTCTGCATAACACCTTTATTCCCTTATACCACCTAGTCTCTAGATGGATAGGGAATCCTGAGACCTTTCCAGGTGTCCCAAGAGGTCAAAACCATTTTCATAATAATATCAAATTATTTATTTTCACTGCGTTCACGTTTGTATTGGTGGTACAAAAATAACTGTGAGTAAAATTTGGGTGCCTGAGCAGGAATCGAGACCATGGCACCAAACTTCTCTAGTTTTTTTCTTTTTTAAATAACAGTTTTATTCAGATGTAATTCATATAGTACGTAATTCATATAGTACAACTCACTCATTTAATGTATACAATGTCTAGGGTGATATGCATCGCCACCAACAAGTCTCAGGTCTCCAAACACCAACTAGGTGTCCAACATTTCAATTCAACTCTTCTACTATCTTCCTAGAGATAGCATTAGATCCCACAAGTTAAGGATTGAGTCCCATAAGACTGCTCCCCAACTTCCGATGTCAGTGCAAGTCCAGGTTACCATCTATACTTCTGACTGACCAGCTACAAACCAGAGGTTTCCAAAACTCCCTCCTTGGGTTTGATAATTTGCTAGAGTGGTTCACAAAACTCAGGGAATAGACATTTACTGGTCTATAATAAAGGATAGTATAAAGGATATAGATGAAGAACCAGATGAAGAGGTGCCTAGGATGAGGCCCAGAAATGTCCCAGGTATAGAAGCTTCTGCCCTTCCATGGGGTTAAAGTATGCCACCCTCCCATTATGTGGATGCATTCACCAACCCAGAAGCTCATCAAATCTCATTCAAGAGTTTTTAGAGAGTTTTAATCTCCAGAGCTTACTCCACTTCCTAGCAGTCAGTGGATAGTGTAGAAAGTTCCAGAATTCCAGTCACTTGGACTTTCTGGTGATCAGCCTTATCTTGAGGCTATCCAGAAGCCCCACCCTAATTCACCTCATTAGCATAAACTCAGGTGTGATAAAAAGGGGTTCCTTATGAATAACACTCCTATCACTCAGGAAATTCAAGATTTAGAAGCTCTGTGTCAGGATCTGGAGACAAAGATCAAATCTATTTCTTATTAAACCACAAGTGCAATGGTTTTTAGTATATTCACAGATTATATGCACCCATCTCTACAGTCAATTTTATTTATTCATTTATTCATTCATTTATTCATTTTATTATTTATGTATTTAAATTTACATTCAAGTTAGTTAGCATATAGTGCAATAATGATTTCAGGAGCAGAATCCAGTGATTCATCCCAACAAGGATCCTCCTTAATGCCCCTTGCCCATTTAGCCCATACCCCCACCCACAACCCCTCTAGCAACCCTCAGTTTGTTCTCTATATTTGAGAGTCTCTTAAGTTTTGTCTCCCTCCCTCTTTTTATATTATTTTTGCTTCCTTTCCCTTATGTTCATCTGTTTTATATCTTAAATTCCACATATGACTGAATTCATATATATTTGTCTTTCTCTTACTGACTAATTTCACCTAGCATAATGCCCTTTAGTTTCTATCCACGTTGTTGCAAATGGCAAGTTTCATTCTTTTTGATTGCTGAGTAATACCCCATTGTGTGTGTGTGTGTATATATATATATGTATATATGTATGTATATATATATATATATATATATATATATATATATATATATTCCACATCCTCTTTATCCATTCATCTGTCAATGGACATTTGGGCTCTTTCCATACTTTGGCTATTGTTGATAGCGCTGTTATAAACATTGGAGTGCATGTGACCCTTCAAAATAGCACACCTGTGTCCTTTGGATAAATACCTAGTAGTGCAGTTGCTGGGTCATAGGGTAGCTCTATTTTTAATTTTTTGAGGAAGCTCCATACTGTTTTCCAAAATGGCTGCACCACTTTGCATTCCCACCAGCAGTGCAAAGGGTTCCTCTTTCTCCACAACCTTGCCAACATCTGTCATGTCCAGAGTTGTTAATGTTAGCCATTCTGACAGGTATGAGATGGTATCTCATTGTGGTTTTGATTTGTATTTCTCAAATGATGAATGATGTTGAGCATTTTTTCATGTGTCGGTTGGCCATCTGGATGCCTTGTTTGGAAAAGTGTCTAATCATGTCTTTTGCCCATTTCTTCACTGGATTATTTGTTTTTTGGGTGTTGAGTTTGTAAGTTCTTCATAGAGTTTGGATACTAATGCTTTATCTGATATGTCATTTGCAAATATCTTCTCCCATTCCATTGTTGCCTTTTAGATTTGCTGTTTCCTTTGCTGTACAGAAGATTTTTATCTTGATGAGGTCCCAATAGTTCATTTTTGCTTTTGTTTCCCTTGCCTCCAGAAAAGTGTTGAGTAAGAAGTAGCTACAGCCAAGGTCAAAGAGGTTTTTTCCTACTTTCTCCTCTAGGATTTTGATGGCTTCCTGTCTTACCTTCAGGTCTTTCATCCATCTTGAGTTTATTTTTCTGTATGGTATAAGAAAGTGGTCCAGGTTAATTTTTCTCCATGTTGCTGTCCAGTTTTCCCAACAGCATTTGCTGAAGACACTGTCTTTATTTCATTGGATATTCTTTCCTGCTTTGTCAAAGATTAGTTGGCCATATGTTTGTGGGTCCATTTCTGGGTTCTCTTTTCTGTTCCATTGATCTATGTGTCTGTTCTTGTGCCGGTACCATACTGTCTTGATGATTACAGCTTTGTAATACAGCTTAAAGTCTGGAATTGTGATGCCTCCAGCTTTGGTTTACTTTTTCAGGATTGCTTTGGCTATTCAGGGTCTTTTCTGGTTCCACACAAATTTTAAGATTGTTCGTTCTAGCTCTGTGAAGAATGCTGGTGTTATTTTCACAGGGAATGCACTGAATAGGTAGATTGCTTTGGGTAGTATCAACATTTGAACAATATTTGCTTTTCCAATCCAGGAGCATGGAATCTTTTTCCATTGTTTTGTGTGTGTCTTCTTCAATTTCTTTCATAAACTTTCTATAGTTTTTAGTGTATAGATTTTTCACCTCTTTGGTTAGATTTATTCCTAGGTATTTTATGCTTTTTGGTGCAATTGTAAATGTGATCGATTCCTTGATTTCTCTTTCTGCTGCTTCATTATTGGTGTATAGAAATGCAACCAATTCCTGTGCATTGATTTTATATCCTGTGACTTTGCTGAATTCATGGATGAATTCTAGCAGTTTTTTGGTGGAATCTTTTGGAATACCATGGCATCTGCAAGAGTGATAGTTTGACTTCCTCTTTACCTATTTGGATGCCTTTTATTTCTTTGTGTTCCACAGTAAGTTTTTGAATATTTTTGTCACCTTTAAAAGAAACCCCATAATCCCTCCCTACATACCCCCATTCACCCCAGCCTTAAGCAACCACTAATCTAGTTTCCGTCTCTATAGAACTGCCTTTCTGGGCATTTCATAAAAATGGAATCATATAATATGTGGTCTTTTGTAAATAGTTTCTTTCATTTAGTGTAATGTTTTCAAATTTCATCTATATTTTAACATCTATCAGTACTCTATTTCTTTTTATGGGCAAGTAATAAAAACTACATTATATTTACCCATTCATCCACTAAGTGACATTGGGTTGTTTTCACCAATTGGCTATTATGAATAATGTCACTATAAACATGTGACTAAAAGTTTTTGCATGAACATGTTTTAGTTTTTCTAAGGTATATACCTCAGAGTAGATTTGCTGAGTCATATGACCAATCTATGTTTAAACATTTGAAGAACTTCCAGACTACATTCCAAAGTAGCTATATCATTTTATACCCACCTTTTTCCCAGATATTTGCATAGCTTACTGCCTCATTGCCTTTGTACCTTTGCTCAGATCTCCTTAAAGAGACTTTCCCTGATGGCCCTAATTCACACCTTCCTGCTACCATCAGTTCCTTTGTCCTGTCTTCTATGTTTTCATAGTCCTTGTCACCACTTGACATATTATATATTTAAAAATTAGCTTATTTTCTGTCTTCCATCTTAGAATATCATCGTGATGAGAGCAGGAATGTTTTCTGGTTTTGCATTTCTTTTCAGTACTACAACCCAAATCCCCTAAGACCATGTGACCCTCTAATGACTCAACTGTAAAAGTAGATTGACTTTGTCTGCCTTTACTTTTTCACTTAGTAGAGTGTAGAAGTAGGCTTTAGAATAACAATGTACAAAAAAGCACTTTTTTAGTAGGCAGGACACGTCACTCATTACATGTGGACTCGAAAAGAAATAATTGAGAAATCAAATATGTCCTTAAGGAAATTGAAGAATTAAACTATGACATGAATTTTACATAGTTCAGCTTTAGGGTCATGATTTAAGGTTTGGCTTTAGGTTGGAATCCTCAAAGGCCAATGGGAAATGAACTAAAGAAGTCTGTAGTGAATTCATTCAAACAAATGTGTGACGAAACACTTTACCCAATGAGGATTGCTAAGCATTGAAATGCAATCATAGTAAAATGATGGAATGTACTTTAAAATAACATCATAGATGGGGCGCCTGGGTGGCTCAGTCAGCTAAGCATCTGACTTCGGCTCAGGTCATGATCTCACAGTTCATGAGTTCAAGCCCCATGTTGGGCTGTGTGCTGACAATTCAGAGCCTGGAGCCTGTTACAGATTCTGTGTCTCCCTCTGTCTCTGCCCTTCCCCTACTCATGATTGCTCTCAAAAATAAACAGACATTAAAACATTTTTTTAAATAACATCATAGAGTATTGGCAAGGACTTCAGACTAGAATTTGTCATGGCTCCACTACTAACTGGCTGTGTAACTTTGAGTAAAATATTAAAATAGTTTTCAGCAAGTCTTTTCCTGTCAAATGAGAGTGTTAGTTTAGACAATCCCTGTGGTTTCTTAATATCTTTCTCTGAAAACACTGGAAAATAACCTCAGCTAATAGGGATAATATTGAAAGCAATCCTCTATAGTTAAGGAAGTGGTTGATGGGGAATTAATGACTTCTAATTTTAAAACAACACATATAACCAATCAGTTCAATTGAGATAGACTTATTAAGTTTATTGCCATTGGTAATAGCAGTAAGAGAGTGGGTGATGTGATATTTCATGGAGGGGTAATTTAGGTTTTCCGTTTAACTCTTCACTGCTCATTGCCTGTGTAGACATAGACCATGCAAAACTGGCTGTACTTAATCAATTGGGTTTAGAACAATTCAGTCTGATGTGCCGCTAACAGGTCCATCAGTTAAATGTCAATTAATATAGTTGCCTCAAGATTAATTCTGTAATCAGCCTATCTTGGCTCAAATAGAGAATCTGAATAAAGCCTGCATATAACAAGGTGTGAATATTTAGAAGCAAACAGCTTCCAATTTGGAATTTCAGGGCCTGTTTTATAAAAGGTTTACTGTTCAAATACAGAAAAAGAAACGCTTCCCTAAGGAATTCAGATGACAAATGAAGTGCTCTTCACCCTGAGCAACATTCCATTTTTGCAAACTGATATTGTCAGATATACGCTGCCTCACCGTAGACCAAAAATTCAACTAATTTCGAGCAAGACGTGTCTCTCCTCCTCCTCATAAATGATCACTCAGCCACTACCTTCCTTGTGCCAAGAATATGTCTTTCCCAAAAGTAGCTCCTCCCACCCCCCATTAATAAACATTTCTTGTGACACACCAAAATCAGTGGGTCTCACTTGGACCCTGATGGGTCTATTGATACAGGTGGGTCACAAATGCATACCTTTCACTGTCCACCTGGAGCGGTGGGCACCCCAGCCCTGAGTAATTTGGGATGCTGTTTAATTCAGTGCACCATGCTGCTCATTGGCCCTTGGCAGTTTTTATCTCCCATCACTCCTGCAAAGCTAAGTTTATCTTTGTTTTGTTTCATTTTCCACTAAGAGAATTCTCAGTTATAGTTACAACAACAAAGCAACTCACATATTTGTGTCACCTCCTACATTTCCATTTCTCACCATCAAAACAAATGAATATTCTAATCTGTTTTAAAATGGCACATTTTACAGATAATTGCCTTCATAAAAGCTGGCCTGGGCGTATAGCATTAACACGGAAAGTGTAAGATTCTATTGCCTCAAACACCAAAACCAGAGATATTCTCTGAGGATTTGCTAATAGGTTGAGTTTTGGAAGAAAACTGATTACTGCACTGGCTTATCCTCAATATATTTAAAGAGATATTTCAATAAAATATCCTTGAACTCCTTAATCCAACATTTGGTACATGTGTGCATTTAAGTCTTGAAGTTGTTAGGACTGTACTACAACCTCAGAAAGAATAAGGACTTTAAGTTATTGTTGTTTCTTACCCTCTTGACCCTCTAGCAATGAATTTAGGATCTTAAATCATACTGCTGACTGCTCAGAAAACCTTCGGAGTTATTAGATTAATAGCAAGGCTACAATGTAACATAATGAAAGAGTGAATGATTTTTCCTTGGTCTTATGGAGGCTGATTTTGATATTGTCTTTTTTTTTTTTTTCAACGTTTTTTTATTTATTTTTGGGACAGAGAGAGACAGAGCATGAACGGGGGAGGGGCAGAGAGAGAGGGAGACACAGAATCGGAAACAGGCTCCAGACTCCGAGCCATCAGCCCAGAGCCTGACGCGGGGCTCGAACTCAAGGACCGCGAGATCGTGACCTGGCTGAAGTCGGACGCTTAACCGACTGCGCCACGCAGGCGCCCCTGATTTTGATATTGAAGACAAGGATTGAATCTTCAACTGCTGAAGCTACCAGTATTAATTCATTATTAAAATTATCACCATCATCATCGCCATTTATTCATTGCTTACGAAGATAAAGGTAAGCACTATTCTAAGTGCTTTTATATGCATACTATTGTTTGTTTGCAAAACATAGTATCTATGAGCACAACATCCTTTTGCAGTGTGACTTTGCCACTCTTCCCATCAAAAGCAGAGTTATTTTCTCCTCTTCGTGAATCTAGTCTGATGTTGTATTGTTTTAGACAATAGAATGTGAGAAAAGTGACTTTCTGTGATTCCTGAGCCTCAGTCGTATGAGTCTTACAACTTTTGTAGCTACCATTATTCAGTGCTGCTACCCTGAGACCACCACGTATAAAGCCAGGGTGGGATACCTAGGTGGCTCAGTCAGTTAAGCGTCCAACTTCAGCTCAGGTCATGATGTCACGGTTCGTGAGTTCAAGCCCCACATCAGGGTCTGTGCTGACAGCTCAGAGCCTGGAGCCTGCTTCAGATTCTGTGTCTCCCTCTCTCTCTGCCCCTCTCCTGCTCATGTATGCTCTCTCTCTCTCTCTCTCTCTCTCAAAAATAAATAAACGTTAAAAAATTACAAAAGAAAGAAAGAAAGAAAGAAAGAAAGAAAGAAAGCAAGCAAGCCAGCCAGCCAAGGCTAGTTTCTTGGCAAAAAAAAAAAAAATACCAAGTGAAGGATGGGAGACAGAGACAGTGACAGAGACAGAGAGAGAGAGACAGAGAGAGAGTGACAGACTGAAAAAGAAAGAGAAAAATAGGTAACAACCACCTGACATAAAAATGAGGCCATCTTGGACCATATCGCCCCCAGTTGAGCCACTAGATGTCAGCAGATATCATAAGCAGAAAAATGATTTTTGTTTTAGGCTCCTAAATTTGGGGGTGGTTTGCACACAGTCACAGGTGACTGAAATATATCCATCTTGATTTAATCCTCAATGAAACATTGTGTTCTTTCCGGTATATCTACCACACTAGTTATATCAGTATCAGTCTGCCAAATATTTATTAAGTACTTGAATGCCCCGCATTATACAATGTACTTATTTGGTCAAACAAAACATAAGATACTAACCTCAAGAAAATAAATGGGAGGGATCATTAACTGGTATGAAGCAAAGTTATAATCAACAGTGGTGATTGCTTTTCTGGCTTGAGTGGGTGGGAAGGAGGGAATGGATCTAGAGCTCATTCTCTCTTGCTCAGAGATGAGCTCAAGCTCATCCAACTTGCCCAGAGATATAGATCAGGAAATGTGGGCTGGAGGAGAGGCTTAGATCATCTAAATTCTCATAACACTGTTACCATTTTGGGTGTCCAAAGCACATTCTGCTTTCCTGGGTCTTCCAAGGACTCTGGTCACTTGAAAAGACAGTTGTCCGCTTGGAGAAGTTTAAAAAGTAAGCTGAGCAATCCTGAGGCCAACATGTGCTGGATAATCACTGGACGGCCTGGCTGCAGTCCTTACTGATCAGAAATGACAATGACAACGACAATGACAACATAGGCCACCGACACAGCTGATATAACAGTGTTCACTCAAGTAAAGACTGGTTCACCCAAGTGCAGACAAGATGAATTCCAGGATAAGACTAAGCTCTCATAAGGGACGTACAACTAGTTCAGGTATTGCTCCAAATACTTTCTAAGATTAACTTTAAAGCTCAAAGAATTTGACACTTCTGTTCTGTGTGTCTCCTGTGACAGACTTTCCCTAAGGCAGTGGATGATTAATGTCTGTCCGGACAGAGGAGAGAAATGCAACGGAGAACAGAGAGAACATAACATTCAAACCCTTGTCCTCTCACATGGCATACGGTTTACTGCTGTGTGAAGGGGTGCCAGCTCGGGAAGAATTCAGAGAAACTGGACATCATCACTACTGGTCAAAGGAGTCAGGGAAGGCTTCGTGGAGGAGGCAGGACATCAACCAGTCAATTGGGAGTAATTTAAATTACCAAAACTAGAATCAGCATGATCAGGATTTTCATAAAGCCCATATTATCCATATATGTTCAGATGTGGACATTTCCTGAGTTCATTCTGAGACATATACCAGGTTGTGGTTATCCCTCAACAAAGTAATATTTATAATCCTAATACTGTACATTTTTATGCTACTCTACATTTGATGGAGTAGTTTTCATATAGTATCTCATTTGACATAATAGTATTAACTATGTATTATTATAAGAGGCAGTTTTATCATTCATGCATGCTGTCACCAGCCAGATATAGTATTTGATTCTTTTTTGAACTACAAAGTGGTTTGCTTTGTTTGATTCTGTTTTCTACTTTCATATCCGTACATTCTAAGTACCAAGTCTGAGTTGTACAGGAATAGCATTAGGAATTTCCTTCCTGAGAGTCTCTTAAATCCCTTATTTTTAGTCTCCTCACACTTGAAACATAGTGTTTTTTCCTTATGGGCATCAATGTACCTAAACACATGGATGTGCCATTTAAAAATATTCTTGATCTTTCCTCCCCCCATTCACCACTGCTGACTCACTTGGACAACAGGACATCTTACAATAGCCCTATGCCCCGCCCCCTTCAGGTTTCTTGATGCTTGTTTCTTATTATTTGGCTCATCTTCAAAGCATAGTTTTATTTTTTGTTGTTCCTCTTCTAGATTTTGCAACCAAATTCACCCGGTACTCTAATTCTAAGATATTTCTTTACCTCATAGAACTTATTAAACTGGAATCCTTCCATCAAGGCTGCATAATTTTATTTTTCTTTTAATTAAATAATGTGACATTCCCCTTGGGATGTAGGTAAACTTAAAAGAGTATCACTCTCACTCTGACAGCGAGAAAAATATGGATAATCTGCAAAATCTTAACTTTTCTTGAACCCACCAGGCAGGTAAAGTCACCCCTGAATTCTAAGTTAGACAGGTACCTCCATAGACAGAAAACTGGGAGACAGGCACTGACTCGCAGCACAGAAGGAAAATGGGGCTTCCCTCCAGGAGAGTGAGAAGCTTTAGCTGATGGCTAAAGACTGAATGTGAGATTATAGAATATCTGGAAGCTGCAAACCTACTGGCAGGACCAGCACCAGTGATCTCAAGAAAGATCAGGAGCAAGAGAAAGCCTCCACTGTAGTGCAGGCCTGGGTCTGGGGAGTGGCTGTCTCTAGAAAATGCACAAAGCCCCGTCTGGATCCTTTTCCATTAGGATACAAAAGCCTTAAGTTGCTGGAGGAAGGACGTCAAAGCTTTTTGCTGCCAGGACCAAATGAAGACCCACAGTGGCTGTGGGAAGGGAAAACGGAAAATTTCTTTACCCTGGAGAAAGACGGAGAAGGACAAGATCACTGAAAAAGTCCCATGCCAGATACCAGCGACATAGGGTCTGCTGAACATTGAGGCTAGGCTGGGACAATGGAAACCAATCCCCCTTCCCTACCAGGCCACAAGTACTGAGTCACCACCAGCAGCAGTCTGTTGCTAAGAGAGGATCATGAGCCTGGAATTAAAAAAAAAAAAAACTCTCCAAGGGGCAGATATAAAGAGAAGGCCTAAAGATGAGGATGAAACAGACTCAGAAAAAATTCCCAGCAAATGAGTCCCCAGCCTAAGCATAAGATAATGATAAGGAAGGACAAAATAATGACAGAGAGATCTGAAGGCAACCAGAGTCAGAATAAAATTCAAGCTCAGCTCAGAATTTAGTAACCTGGGAACTTTAAATCGACCAGAATAAATAAATACACACACACACATATAATATTTTTATATATTTCATATATTTTATATATTTATATATTTTTTAATATATTTATATTTGTAAATATATATATGCTTAATTGTAAGTTTCCCAAGCATATTGCACATACTATGTGCTCAAAAAATAATTCTGTATCAATAGAATACAAACTGAAAATGACTTTATAGAATCTTTTTTTCCATGCTACATATTCAAACGTATTATGCACTAAGAATAAATGGTTATTGTCCACTAACTTTATATCAAAGTATGTTCTCAAGTTTCCACTACATTCAATTATTTAAGAAAAATGTTTACATGCCATGTCAACCATGGTGCCGACAGTCAAAGGGTGGGGTCTCCAAAGAATAATATTAGCCACCAGTTACTGAGGCTAGACATGTTCAAGGCACTGTGCAAAGGCTCTACAAATGTGATCTCAGCTAATCCTTCACCACCTCCTCATGGTTGTTATTTTGCCCATTTTACAAATAAGACAATATAAGATCAGAGAGATTAATCTTGCTTGGTCACACTTAGCCAGGGGAATCAGGGGTTTAAATACAGGTCTGTTTCTAAAGCCTGTGTTTCTAACTGGTCCCTAAGCTACCGTCAGTTTCCCCACAGGCATCGGGTCGTAATGTAGTTGAGCCCCACAGGCATTGGGTTGTAATGTAGTTGAGGAGGTAATGTACGTATACATAGGAGACCATTACAACGCGAGGCAGTCAAGAAAAGTAAAGGTAAAGGTAAAATACTTGGGGGCCTGGAAGAATTGCTTAGTGGGTAAGGCTGCCTGAGCTCAGAAACCACTCCAACATTTGGATGGCCTTGGGCAAGGTATTTAATCCCCTTAAGCCTCCATTTTCCTATCAGTTAAATGGGAAAAAGTAACAGGTACTATCTCATAAACTCTAACACAAAATCCTTAAAGATGTTTTAAGGATTAACCAAAATCCTACCAGAAGAAGCTCCTGGAACATAGTAAACACTATAAATGTTAGCTATCATTTGATAACTAATTAACAGCTTTGCAACACACTAGATTGAGAGTTCCTTAAGGGCAGAGAAAGGCCTGTCTGACTTGTTCAGTTTTATCACTAGTCTAGCACAGAGTAAGCTCTCAGTAAACACTATCTAAAAAAGATTCCAGGTAGCAGAGAGGAGGGGTTTGGTAGATTGTTAAATTCAGGAAAGGAGAACTTTCCATAGAAGATAGAATGAGGGGCACCTGGGTGACTCAGTCAGTTGAGCATCCAACTCTCGGTTTCAGCTCAAGTAATGATCTCACAGCTTCATGGGTTCGAGGCCCTCATCGGGCTCTGCACTGGCAGTGTAGAGCCTGCTTGGGATTCTCTCTCTCTGTCTCTCTCTCTCTCTCTCTCTCTCTCCCTCCCTCCCTTTCTGCCCCTCCCCGACTTGCACTGTTTCTGTCTCTCTCAAAATAAATAAATAAACTTAAAAAAAAAAAAGATGGAATAAGAGCCAGCTCTTAAATGATTTAGTGATTTTAAATAAATGGAGAGAAAAGAGAAATACATTTCAGGTAAGTGGGATAGCATTTGGAAGGCTAAAAGATGAGAACCAAAAATTTATATTTGAGAGACAAATGAGGAGACCAACCTGGCTAAAGTAGAGAATTCATGTAGGAAGGCAATAAGAGGAAAAAGCTATTAAATGAGACCAGACTTGGAATATAGGCAAGATCTTGGATACCAGGCAAAACAAACAATTCTCTTCCTTCTTTCAGCCTCTGCATCCCAGAAAGGGCTTATCTTTGCTCCCTCTTCATTCCCCTGGGGATAAGGCTCCAGTCATTATATTTTGACACATATAAGCTCCCCAGTGCTACTAGAACTAAGAAACATGAATAGTCTTATAACACAGGTTCAAGTGCCCAGGCTAAAAGGCTTTGCTAAGGTCTTGCTCATGAGATCACCACAGACTCACTATAGAGTAGAGCATTAGAGCAATCTGTCTGCCTCCCTCAGAAAGATGCAGGGTTTAGGCAGCTCTGCAGGCATTCAAATCAATCTCCCTCCTGTGACATTAAAAATGAATGAGAGGTTGGTGCCAAGACTCTTAATGGCTCCATTATATGGTATTACTACTAATAATACTCAACTTTGTCTCAAAATGCACAAGGAATGGGCTGGCTGTTAAGCTTTCGGCATCTGGAGATCAGTTTGGGCATGGAAATTTGAATGATTTGAACAAATCCTCCCTGAGATTATTAGGAAACTCAGAATACAATCCATGACAAAGTTATCAATTAGGCATGGGGATTGGAAACTGTACCTCACATTTGGCTAGGTTTCCCTTGAAAACCAAGAGCATGGAACACAGGAAATTCTCATCATCATGACTGCCTTTTTCACAGCATAATGTCCTCTATTCTATGGCTTGCTGCTTGGAATGGAATTATTGTTTTTCTTCAAACACAATTCTCCAGTAGAATCACTTGTACCATCTTTCCCCTTCTCAATAGTAATTGTTTCCTCTCAGCCTATTTTTGCATGCCTTCTTACTGTTACCTCACATCTTTCAGGAATATTTTATAATTCTGCCACTTATCATATGCTTTGTCTCTCTGAGCAATTAATTTCCTTGCTGACATTGCAGAGGTACAGTATTCCCCACATTTGCCACTCACTTAGGCTGAGTTCCTACATCAAGGCAGGGAGAGAACTGGGACTAAACATAGCCCACAACTCTAGACTCCTGGCTCTTTTCTTTCTACTGTAAGACCTTACCTTTTATGTAATAATTTAATAAATTACTCTCTCTCCCCCAAATGCACATTTTTTCAAAAGAACCTAAGTAAGAGGGAAATGTATAACCCTCAAGAAATGAATCACTAAAGGTTGTACTAGGAGACATTCTGGACACTTAAATCATTCTCTGTAAGAGGTAGTCTTCCTAACTGTCCTTCCCTGGTCCTGTCTACCCATAAAGAATTTACAAGAACCTAAACTGTGTAGATTTTTCTACACTACAGTTTTCTCAGAGAGGCTTAAGATTCTTAAAGAAATATTTACTCATTCAACAACCAGTTTGATCATCTATTAATTCCAATCATTCTGATTGCTAGGGGTACAAAAATAAAGACAACTTTGACTATAAAGAGTTCTCAGTTTAGTCTAGAAGGCAGATAGTTGAATGATCATTGTACTACATGACAAATGTTATAGTTGAAGGAAGCCTTGAACACCAATTTGTAGCAAAAGAATCTATCAACCTCTAGGATGGTTAGGGAAATTTTCAAGGTTGACATGGCACCAAAATAGTCTTAAAGGATGAGTTAGGAGTTGGCAAAATGGAAAGAGGGGAAAAGGGAATTGCAATTTGGAACACAAGCAAAGTCATGGAAATATATGCCATCATAATGTATCCAGGGAACTACAAATGGCTTGATATGGTTATAGGATCAATTATGAAAGAAAAATATAGATAGAAGAGTCTAAGAAAGTGGACAAAGAGAAGTCTGGAATGCTAATCTAAGAACTTGAATTTACCCAGCTGTGAACTACTTTCTATTTTCCAGATCCCAATTTAATTAACGCTATTTTTATAAAGCAATGAGTGAAAGTTCAGAATTCTAAGAGACACTGAAATCAGATATAAAACTGCCTACTGCCATTTCCATTTGCTGTCTAAAAACATCTGAAATTTAATGTCACCAAACAGAACAACCGCTTACCCTACCCAATCCATCCCTCTCCAGAAAGCTCTTCCCATCTCAATAAATGGCACCACCATCCATCCAGTTGTTTAATCCCAAACCTTAAGTGTCAATCTTGATTCCTCCCTTTCCCTTATTTTCCACTTCCAACGCATCAGCAAGTCCTGACAGCACTACCTCCAACAAATATTCAGGATCCAATGATTTCACATCAGTTTCATGTGCGTCACTCAATTCAAGTCTGAGTCTCCCAACTAGAATACAAAAACCTCCTAGCTGTTCTCTTTGCCATGCCTCTTTCCCTCTAACGCTTACTCTCCACAAAGCGGCCACAATGATCTTTTTCTTTCAGATTTATTGAGATGTAATTGACATATAACATTGTGTAAGTTTAAGTTGTACAATGTGTTCAATTGATTCATTTCCACATCACAATATGCCTAACACCATGTGTTAGCTAACACCTCCATCACGTCACATAATTATCATTTCCTTTTTATGATATGAACATTTAAGAGCTACTCTCTAAACAACTTTCAAATATATAACACATTATCACTAACTATAATCACAATGCTTTGCATTAAATACACAAAACTGATTCCTCTTCTAACTACAATGAAGTAACCAAAAAAGAAAGAAAACAATCCTATTCATAATAGTATCTAAAACAATAGAAGATGAATAAACTTAATCAAGGAGGTGAAAGAGCTACACACTGGAAACCACAACTATTTGATGAAAGAAGTTGAATAAGACACACAAGCATACAAAAATGGAAAGATATCCCATTCTCATGGATTGTAAGACTTAATATTGTTAAAATGTCCTTACTAACCCAAAGCCATCTACAGATCCAATGGAATCCTATCAAAATTCCAATTGTATTTGAAATAGAAAAATAGAAACAGAAATAGAAAAAACAATCAAACAATCCTAAAATTTGTACGGAACCACAAAAGATGCTGAAGAGTCAAGGCAATCCTGAGAAAGCAAAACAAAGCTGGAGGTATCATAGCTCCTGATTTCAAACTACACTACAAAGCTATAGTAATCAAAACAGTATGATGTTGAGATAAAAACAGATACATAGACCAATAGAAGAGAATCAAGAGCCCAAAAATACCCTCACATAACAATCAACCAATATTTAACAAGGGGACAACAATACACCATGGGGAAGAAATGGTCTCTTCAATAAATGATGGTGGAAAAACTGGACAGTGACGTGCAAAATAATGAAACTGTGCCTATCTTACACCATACAAAAAATCAAGACAAAATGGATTAAGTATTTGAATATAAGACCTGAAACCATAAAACTGCTAGAAGAAAACATAGGAGATAAGCTCCTTAACATTAGTCTCAGCAACAATTTTTTTGGCTATGACACCAAAAGTCAAGTCAACAAAAGCAAAAATAAACAAGTAGGACTACATCAAATTTGAAAACTTCTATACAGCAAAGGAAACCATCAACAAAATGAAATGATAGCCAATGGAATGAGAGAACATACTTACAAATCATGTATAAGGGGCTAATATTCAAAATATATAAAGAATTCAAACAACTCAATAGCAAAAAGACAATCATTAAAACATGGTCAGAGGAATTGAATATACATTTCTCCAAAGAAGGTACACAAATGGACAACAGTTACACGAAAACGTGATCAACATCACTAATTATCAGTAAAATGATGTTAGAATGGCTATAATAAATAAGACAAGAAATGAAAAGTACTGGCAAAGGTGTGGAGAAAGGAAAACTTTTTGTACTGTTGGTGGGAATGTAAGTTGGTACACATACTACGGAAAACAGTTACTTAAAAAAATTAAAAATAGAATTAGCATATAATCCCCCTTTCCCATTTCTAGGTATATAGCCAAAGGAAATGAAAACAGAATATCAAAGAGATATCTGCATTCTCATGTTTAGCCAAAAATGGAAATAGCTAAATGCTAAATTTCCATCAGTGGATGAATGGATAAACAAGATGTGATGTGATATATATATATATATATACACATACACACACACACACACACACACATATATATATATAAAATATTATAATATCATACACATATCATAATATGATAATATCATATATATATGATATTATTTGGTCATGAAAAAGAAGGAAATCTTGCCATTTGTCATAACATGGATGGACCTTGAGGGCTAAGTGAAATAAGTCAAAGAAAGACAAACACTATATGATATCACTTATAAGTGGAATCTGAAAAAGCCAATACCATAGAAATAAAGAATAGAATGATGGTTACCAGGAACTGGGGAGTGGGAAAACTGACAAGATGTTGGTCAAAGGGCACACTGATCTCTTAAATGTATACCAGATAATGCCATTTTGATGCTTAAAACCAGCCCTTGGCCTCTATAAGATTATTTATTTGGAATCTTGATACTTTGGGGTCTTGAACATGGAGTTGATCATCATGGGGTTTTATTCTTTCAGCTACTTGGCTCCTGGTAGGCTTATTATCATGGAGAAAAATAATAACCCTTGAAAAATATTCATTAGACAATCTGGATACTCTCTAGACATGTTAATATTAAACCATCTGATGATTCCTTCTATTATGAGATGTTAACCTCTGAAACAAGAAGGAAAGGGGTTGAGACAGAAATGGATAATGTTACCATGAATTAGTACATCACATTATCTCCTAAAAACCTCCACTTCTGAAAACGTAATTTAAGCAGAATATATGAGTAATTGGAGGAACATAGTTTTAATGTAGAAATTTAGGAGGACTGCTGACAAAAGGTGTGTGTGTGTGTGTGTGTGTGTGTGTGTGTGTGTATGTGTGTATGTGTGTATGTGCGTGTATGTGCACGCACGCGTGTGTATGGTTACACATTGGGTTAAATCATTCTTTCTTTCTCCCTCCATCCCCATTTCTCTCTCTCTTTCTCTCTCCCCTTTTTCTTCCTGTACACACACACACACACACACACACACACACACACACACACACATACAGATATGTTTTCAGATATACCTGTCTTGAAATAACCTAAAGATGGCTTTCAAAGGGATATTCATTGTGAAGCTAACATTGTTTTTCTTTCCAAAATGATTTGTCTTTCTGCTGCTGGTGACTCATTTGATTTCATCACTGGGGAAATTAATTTAATGGCTGTTCACAATTCTGCATGACATTGTCTTTGTGTCCTATGGTTCTAGAAAGCACTTTGGCAGCACACTCAGTGGATTGATCTTACTTACATTTTGAGTAGCAGATTCCACTACCGTTTGATGATTATGATAACAAAACCAAGAAGGATTATTTAACACTGCCTCATAGTACTTCCCTATTTATCCCTGAAGGATACAGCCTTACAAATAGTCAACAAGCCCAAATACTGCAATGAGATTTAGAAAGCATGAAAATGGCTTCATATGCACCACACGTGTTGTATCTTTTTGAACCTTACATAGATTATACTTGAGCATCATCACCCATATAATTTCCTATTTCAGGGTTGGATATTTTATGCCCCAACTTCTCTGTGAGAATGTGCTATATCTTTAAAGGTCAAATGCAAAATAGCTCACATTGATAGCTGCCCTTACAAGCTCAGAATTGTATTTCCTGTAATGGGTAGGAATATAGAGTCTTTCCATATAAGTGCTTTGAAAGACCTAATTTTTCATTTACAGTAATTTTCTAATCTACCTATCACAGATAATAATAACTAAGAATTAAGGAGTTTTAGCATGTAGAGAGAGCTTTGTCCCATAACCTATTCACTTCTCTGAATAAACTCCTCTTAGATGATAAAGCTGAGATTTAAATCCACATTTTTTTATTCTAAGCCCTATGCTCCTTACACTGGAGTTTGTTTACATAAAAGGGTGTAAATTAAGGTCAATGTTTTTAACTTAGTAAAGTGGATGGTATGAAAGCAAAAGATAGGAGGCTAAATACCAGAATATTCTACTCAAAACTGAAATACTCAGGGTATGAAACCTTAATCTGTAGAAACTTTAAAAGCCTATCATTTGAAGCAACAAAGTTTTCCATATTCTAGAATGGAGATTTCTTTGAGACTTACTGTTAGTTTGCTCTAAGCCAGCTCTCTGGAAGTATGGGCTATCTATCCAACCAAGTGTTCTTCGGGAAAACACTATCGGCACCATTAATCTAAGTGAAGATGTTTTAGAGCCACTACGTGATACATGAGACAGCATAAGTGACGTATTTAGAAATGGGGGGGGGGGGGGCGTTGAGAAGAGGGTAGATTGAAAGGGAGTTGTCTTTCTATGAAAATGAGAAATTAATAGGAAAAATCTTCTTTTCTCATGTAAATATAGATGACACTATATTTTAACTGATGCTAGATCTTGTGGCAATAGCTTTCTTACTAGGTCTTGAGAGTTATTTGCAAGAGATGGAGTACAAAGCAGAAAAGCATAATTTACTGATGCCTCCAAACAAACCACACAAAAAGCATAATTAACATTTTCATAGCAATTTAGAGCTTACAAAGAAGGTTTCCTTTTTTAACAAAATATTGTTTCATTGAATAATATAAATGAGGAACGATATCCACTTCTGTGCACTGCAATCTACGAGTTCTGAGAGAGATTCAGTGAGAGGTGGATGTGGTTCTGCAGGCCAGAGCTTCTGATTCTGGATCCTTCTTGCCTGCCACTGAACACAGTGATTGTCCCCATCGATTTAAACAAACCGGAAAAGGGAAATACTTTTCGGCCCTCAACTTTTGAAGGTTCCCAGTGTGTCCTGGCATTTCTACATCTTACCAATTTGTTCAATGACCTTTTTGATAGGCTGTGTTGTTTCCTAAAGCAATATTTATTTGGTGTTGGTCAAATACATGTTGAGGAGCAGAAAGGAGGAGACACAGTGGTTCTATTTTTTTCAGAAACTTCCCCCTCTTTCTCCAGCCTATTAGGGAGAGGCCTGAACATGCAGCTCTGGGAAAGATTGCTTTGTCTCTCAGTTTCCAAAAGTACCAGAAAAAGGTGTAAAAATTGGGGGGGGGGGATTAAAGTCCTGGGTTTGAGTAAATTTAAGCAAAGCATACATATTTCAGCTCTTCATTTGTACATCTTTTAGAGAATGGCTTCATTAAATGTAATAGTATGTGTGAGAGTACATTATACTCTGCAGTGTTTACAGTGGCCACTACGACCACAGCCACGGCCACCCTGCCCAAGATCCCTCACTATATACTATAAAAGTAGCTAACAAGTGTCATCTTGCCCACCAGCTCCACTCAATCAGGAGTGGCTTGCTGGGGCTCTGTGTGGAGAAAGTTTCTGAGACTACACCCAGGCACTGAGGGAAAATACAGTAATAGCTCTTATGTGAAGACATTATGAATGGAGAATGATCACATAGGTGTCAGACATTGGCCATCTCAGGCATAGATATACCAGTTAAAATATTAAGATCTATCATAGCTTGCAACAATTACATCATCTGTGGCCACTCTGTAGCCCAGAATATAACCACAAGTTTAAAAAATAAAATTTTGCTGAACTAGAATAAACAACCTGGAAAATTTTCTCAATGAGCTTTCTCTCACAATCCAATCTTCTACCAACAACTTTTCCTTAAATTTTAAAGCTAACATTTTCATATAATTCAAGTTGGAAGGAAATGAAGGGATCATTTTTGCTTTGGTAGCTTCTCACCATCCTTAATCTTGTATCCCCCAAATTAAATGCTAATAAAGCTTGTTCAAATTACTTCTTTAAAAAACTCCCCAGGCTATGGGGGAGCCTGGGTGGCTCAGTCAGTTAAGTGTCTGACTTCAGCTCAGGTCATGATCTCACGGTTTGTGAGTTGGAGCCCCGTGTCGGGCTCTGTGCTGATAGCTCAGAGCCTGGAGCCTGCTTTGGATTCTGTGTCTCCCTCTCTCTCTGCCCCTCCCCCACTCATGCTCTGTCTCTGTCTCTCTTAAAAATAAATAAACATTAAAAATTTTTTTCTTTAAATCCCCAGTCTAAAGGAATCAAAATAGCATTAGACGTGCTTATACTTCCTAGCCCTCTTCTCTCAGGATATAGCTAGGGCTGCCAACGACATGATCAGAAAGAAGGAAGATGGGTACAATACCATCTTCTTCGAATACCAATTCTTCAAATTCACCACCCTTATTAACAACACAATAAATGGGGGAAAATAGGAAAGCAACACAAGAATACCAGCTTTACCCCAGAGTTATGATCTGCCTCTGCAGGAAGGTAATTCAAGAGATTAATTCACTACTGAGATGAAAAACTTCATGATTTTTTTCTCCCTCTTTTGCTCCCTTATTATCCTTTGCGGTCCAAAAGACCTTTTCTAAGGTTTATGTACAGTTGTCAGATTTTAAGCTGTACTCTTATAGTTGGAAATTAAATTGCAAAACAACCTTCCCCCCGTCACCCCTGCAAATGCTTGAAATTTGTTTTGTTTTTTTTTCAACGTTTTTATTTATTTTGGGGACAGAGAGAGACAGAGCATGAACGGGGGAGGGGCAGAGAGAGAGGGAGACACAGAATCGGAAACAGGCTCCAGGCTCTGAGCCATCAGCCCAGAGCCTGACGCGGGGCTCGAACTCACGGACCGCGAGATCGTGACCTGGCTGAAGTCGGACGCTTAACCGACTGCGCCACCCAGGCGCCCTGAAATTTGTTCTTACAAACTGATATCCTTTTAAATATAATTTCATCCAATGTGACTTGTTGCAAGTAATTTCTCTAGTGAGAAAAGCCACATATCAGTTCCTTTCCTTGCCTTTGGAAATGTCTTTGCTAACAGAGATGCTCAAAATGACCTTGATGTCAAGTAGTACCTGCTGGCTGATGAAAATTACCTTTGACCTGGATCTCAGGAAGAGGGAGGTGCAATGAGCTTGAATTTATTTCAAAGGTACCAATACACATTCCAGAGACTTGAGCAAAAGTGTATGTGGGAGATCTAAAAGAGCTACTAAATTTAGCCCAAGTTCAAACATATATTCATCTTATACTATCATGCTCTGGCTTTTTTTTTTTTTAATATAAACCAAAGTTTAATTCTGTGCAAATTAAACATAAATATTTTTGACGATGAAAATTTCTCAACCAAACACATTTTGAAGTATGAAGTCAAGTAGAAATAGGTATCTTCACAAATGTTGACATGATTGGGCTATTTATTTTTAGTCCCCAGATCCCCAGATTGAGAATATTTCTACCTTGCTGACCACAGCTATGGATTGAATCAAACTTTTTATACAAATGTATAAAAGTTGCAAATAATATTCCTCAAGGAATTAACAATGGAAGTGGTGAGATGAGTCTAATACACATGAAATGATCAGGGAATAATATGAGTCAGTATAATTAAGTATACTCAGAAGACAACTTTATAGGGAATGAGAAAAATGAAAGACAAACTATCAAAGTCTTCATGGGGGTGAAAGAAATACTACATATAGAAAGATTATTAAGATTTGAATTAGTAGATGGGGCGCCTGGGTGGCTCAGTCCGTTAGGCATCTAACTGCAGCTCAGGTCATGATCTTGCAGTTTGTGAGTTCGAGCCCCGCATCGGGCTCCGTGCTGACGGCTGGGACCCTGGAGCCTGCTTCAGATTCTGTGTCTCCCTCTCTCTCTGCCCCTCCCCTGCTCATGCTCTGTCTCTCACTCTTTCAAAAATAAATAAACATTAAAAAAATTAAAAAAAAAAAAAAGATTTGAATCCGAAGGGCAAGGAAAAAGGGAGATGAGAGACCGTTTGCTGAGGTTACTGCCCAAAACTATAATCTTTTTAAGTTGTATTTTATTGATTCTAAGACAATAAAGGCCTTAAATTCCTAAGATCTTATTTTATTTGAGTGTCTCAGAAACTAGGATGCAAATTCCAATCAATGCCAATCAATTAGTCTTAGACTAATTGACATTGATTTTCTCTCAAGATGGTACCATAATGGTCCTTAGTGGTTTGTCCTTGGGTTGATGATATCTGATATCCAAAGATACAGAAAACCTATAAACATCTTATAACCTAAATAACAGAAGCAGTAAAGATTGGATGATCTTTTGAATAATACTGTAAGGCTGCATGATCCTGGTTTGTGATTTACCTTTCTTTGATTCCATTACATTCAAACCTGATTCCAGCACCTACCAGGAGCAAAAATGTGCTAGTTATCAGCTCATTGCCTCTCAGTCCCAAATCCGCCCTTCCTTGTCTACTGTGATACTGAAACATTTCTCCCCTGCCGGCTGGCACAATGCTAATCTTTGTCAATAGAGGACATGTGAGGGAGCTGGGAGGAGGAAGGTTTTTTCCTCCTGGTTCTGGTATGTTAATTTTTCCTACTCCTGCTGCACTGGGCTGGTAGTCAGGATGCCCAGTGAAATTCACCCCTAATGAGTGAGTCCTGCAGGTGACTGCCTACAGAAGAACAATTTACAGGCCCCCCAGCTGGCTCTCTGAAGGTGAGGTCTATGATGTATCCTGCTGGTTTCATACTGTGTCTTCCTGGTGACAGAATCCTGGTGATCGTTTCCCAGGAAATTGAATGCCATCCCCCTCCCCTGGGAGGCTTCCTGGTGAATACCATTGACACCCCCACAGACAGATTCCTTCTTTGGGATTCAAATGGATTCCATACACCAATTAGCTTTCTCATTTAAGGCCCAGCAGTGAGAACAAAGTTAAAGGTGTGTGTTTGGATTGGGGTTGGGGGATAAGGAGTAGAATGAATTGACTGGAAAAGCAAGAAGTCAATGAACAGATATATGTGCACGATTGTCAAGGTGTTTCTAATTATCTCAAACCACCTAGAAAGCCCTTCTTGCCTAACTTCTTTGCTCAGAGATGAACCTCATTATCAGAGCAGTCATTGTCTTTTAATCCTGATCCTAGACAGAAGCCATCCTGATGCATTTAGATACAACATAAAAGATCCTTCCACCACTAGCAACTTTTTTCATCCAGGAAACATCCAGATGTTTCAAAAAAACAGATATTTAACATTGGAGAAATAAAACAGTTGTTTGACAGTTGATTTAATGTTTCTTTTTTTCATCCAGATGTTTTAGTATCTCATACATACTAATTATTTTGGAGCAATATTTCTTTGCACAGCTTGGCATTTTGAAGGTTGTATTGTTTTAACATTGAAAAGTACAATAAATATGAGAGTAAGAAATGAAATGATTTTTGTTTCTAACTGAAAAATATATTGAGCAAATTCATGGCTCTAAAGAGAAAGAAAGGATTAGCACAGGTAAATTACTATCATTTTCCTTTATATTTAGACTTTAACTTTCCCTTATATTTGCGGATTAGATTGTAAGATATTTGAACTTCTGAAGGACATTATAAGGCATTATAAAGTACTATATTACTTTCATAAAATAGTCCCTTCCTTATCTATCACTTTAAAAATAGTATACAAATTAAGGGGCGCCTGGGTGGCTCAGTCGGTTGAGCGTCCGACTTCGGCTCAGGTCACGATCTCGCGGTCCGTGAGTTCGAGCCCCGCGTCAGGCTCTGGGCTGATGGCTCGGAGCCTGGAGCCTGTTTCCGAATCTGTGTCTCCCTCTCTCTCTGCCCCTCCCCCGTTCATGCTCTGTCTCTCTCTGTCCCAAAGAAAAAATAAATAAACGTTGAAAAAAAATTAAAAAAAAAAAATAAATAAATGTTAAAAAAAATTAAAAAAAAATATTATACAAATTAAGACTAAAATTTCTTGAAATTCTAAACCTCTCCCTGAACATGAAAACTCTTTAATCTTAAAAATAAAATTCTATTCAGCATGGTTCCAAGAGCTGCGGCCAGTTGTGGCCATGGGATCTCCACCTGCGTGCAAGAACAACTTGAAGAGACTCTGACAACACAGGTCAGCATGATACCTACAGCTGTCACTCCCCTGTCTTATAACAACTCAGGACGTGGGCTGGATGCCGCCTACCTGAGTCCAGGTGGTTCCATAAACTTCCATGTAGATGGGTGTATTGAATCAAGTTTTTGGATTAGAGAAAAATAAATAAATAAAATAAAGTTCTATTTTACTTACATTATCCTCCTTCAAATAGATAGTTGGCTTACTAATGAATGACCTTGTTTCTATCTGATCCATTTTTTTTCATTTCCTGAATTAATTTTTTTGTAAATGGAATGGGTGTCAGGATATCATCTCTGGGCCTTCCGTATCCTTATTCTCTTTTCTTTCCCTGTATTTCTTAAAGTCAAAGATAAAGAACTCAAAAAAAGGCATTTGTGAGTTTGAGGAAAAGGCCTGTTTACATTGAACAAGAAGAAGGTTTCATTCAGATACTCTAAAAATAAACTCAGAATGGTTACTTTATCCATTCTTGAGGAGCCATTTTAAGTCCAGAGCCAAGGACAGGTGCAGAAGGCTCTTACTCTGGTTTTATTGTGTTCAGTGTGTTTTGGATGAGCTAAAGCAGGGAAATATAGGCTAATCTTTCCCAGCTGGAGGTCATGGGTGAGATGAGTCAAAATCCAGAAATTCATTTTATACATGCACACACACCACTTTGTGCACATATTCACAAGATATTCACATTTGTAATTCCATTTAGAACTGTACTATATTGCCAATCTTGCCAACACTGTGATATAGACATTCCAATGCTCTAAAAAGGCGTATGAGAACATCACATCTTTTTCCACTGCTTTCTCTAACAAGAATGATGCTGGTGATTCTCTGAATGTAAGAGAGGCAAAAGATACACCCTACCATCTGCTGCACTCGTTAATGAATGTGTTGCCATCACAGAACATAACAATGGGAAAGAACCTTGGAGAATGACTTTTCTTCCATGAAAACTGGAAAATTAAAGGTAAATGGGAGTGGATGATTTTCCCAAGGTCTCCCCAGGAAGTTAGTGGCAGAGCATGAAACAGAATGTCTCTACTCAATGGCTCTTTTGTAGCACAAAGTACAATGGCTAACTAGCTTTTAGTTGTAACTAAAAACGTGCTCTATCTTCCTTAAGTAATGTTAATATCGTCCAAGGATTTTTTCCTACCTTACTAAGATCATTCTCAAAAAATACTATTTTGTCAAACTATTCAGATTTATTTAGACTTAGATTTCCTTATCACCAATAAGGAAACAATGAGGTGTGCTAATAAGTGTCAGTTGATGAGGAAAAATGAAATGTGATCAATGACTTCTGATGATAAAAATATATATACAAGCAAGTTTGAGATTATACATGCAGAGTTTCTGGAAAGTCCCTGGACATTACCTCTCAACCGGCTTGTCTACTTAAGTAGAAATCCCACTATTAATGGCTCCTTTGAGATATTTAGTTCATACCAAAATCAAAATACTTTCTTATGGGCAGAGAGATTCACAGGAATCAGGAGGGTCATGAGGCAGCACTATGTGTTACAACGCTGTACTCTTGAGCAATTGAGAAAGGATATATACTATCTGTACACAAAAATAGCTAAAATGAGGCAGCAGAATGGGATCATGTCCTAAGCATATTGCACTTACATATGACTTTTTTTAACATTTTTTTTATCTTTATTTATTTTTGAGAGAGACAGAGACAGAATGTGAGTGGGTTGGGGCAGAGAGAGAGGGAGACACAGAATCCGAAGCAGGCTCCAGGCTCTGAGCTGTCAGCACAGAGCCCAATGCGAGGCTTGAACCCACAAGCTGTGAGATCGTGACCTGAGCTGAAGTTGGACGCTCAACTGACTGAGCCACCCAGGCGCCCCACATATGACTTTAAAGAAGCCCCCCTTTTCCCCCCAACACACACACATTCGCGCGTGCGCGTGCACACACACACAGAACTCCAATCTCTCATTTAATATTCACAATAACAAATAAGTCTTTTCACATGTATTAATGTTAAAAAGACTAAACAATATAACAAGTTGAATATACCCATGAAGCAAGTAGGAATACTTCAGAATTCTCCATTGATACCCAATTCACTACCAGGGACTTAACAATAATTTCAAAACACATTTGTTGGCATACCCAAACTTCCGTTGCAGACTCTTCTTTAGTTCATCTCTTCAGTCTAGGTCAGGGTGTGTCAAATGTTAGTACACATAAGAATTACTTGCCATAAACTTGAAAATGCATTACAAATATAAAACTATGTATACCATACCTTACAGAAAAAATTAGGATTTTCAAGGGCAATTTTGACCACATGCAATTTTTGCCTTACACCTTAGACTTTGAAATCTCTGCTGCAGGTAAAATGCATCTCCATCAGCTGTGCAGGTGAAGCAAGAGCTGGAAATGTGGAAGCATGACACAGATGCCTTACCATCCAGTTGGAGGTGTTCACATTTTGTCTATAATTTGGGGGAATCATGAAGATTGTTGAGCAAGTGAGTGATGTGGCAAAATGTGTTTTAAGAAAATTAACCTGGTGACTTTGAAAGAGATGTGCTGGAAAGGTGAAGTTGGGGGGGTAGGCTGGAAGAAGGGTTACCAGTGTGCAGATCATTTCAATGGTGTGGGTGTGAGACACAGAAGCCCTAAATGCAGATAGATGGTCGTAGAAACGTAAAGGAAGCAAGAAGCATTGCAAAGGAAGATCCTGATATCTGACTGGACATGAATGGAAATACCACTAATGTAGCATAGTTATTAAAAGCAAAGACTTTCCCATTTTACAGATCAGGATCAAATTCCAGTTCCCACCACCATCTAGCTGTGTGATCACAAACATTTACTTAAACTCCCTGTAATGATTCATTTTATGTGTCAACTTCACTGGGCCATGGGGTGTCCAAACAACTGGGTTGCCTGTGAGAGCGTTCCTGGAGAAGATGAATACTTGATATTTATCTGTAGACTCAGAAAAGACACTGTTGTCCTTAATGTAGGTGTGCCTCTTCCAATCAATTAAAAGCCTAAATAGAATAAAACAGCCAGGGAAGAGTGCACTCCTCCTGCCTGACTGCCTTGAGCTGGAAGATTGGTTTTTTTCTAGCCTTCAGATTTGAACAGAACCTGCAAGTTTTCACACGAGAACTACACGTCGGCTCTCCTGGATCTCCAGCTTGCCAAGTGCAGATCTCAGGACTTCTCAGCCTCCATAATCACATGAGCCAATTCCTTATAGTAAATATATTAAATGAGTATATAATATGTGTGTATTATATACCAGTATTTGATTGGTTCTGTTTCTCTAGAGAACCTTGGCTAATACACTTGCTAAGCTTCATTTTCTTTATATGTACAATGATCTCAATAAATTTACCCACAGTGCTAATATGAAGATTAAAGTGAAGTAAGGTAGGTATGTGTGGCATTAAAAAAAAAAAACAACATTAATTGAAAAATTAAGCTTGTGTAAGTGATGTAGAATTACTTTAATATGTAGGTTCCTTTTTTTCTTTTTTTTTTTTTTTTTTTTTTTTGTTTGAGAGAAAGAGAGTACGCATGTGGAGGGGAAGGGCAGAGGGAAAGGGAGAGAGAGAATCTTAAGCACACTCCAAGCCCAGCACAGAGTCCGACTGATGCAGGGCTTGATCTCATGACCTTGAGATCATGACCTGAGCTGAAATCAAGAGTCAGATGCTTAACAAACTGAGCTATCCAATTAGATGCCCCTACTATATAGGTCTCTTATGTAGTAAACAACTCCTAAGAGTATGTAGGGTCTAGGGAGAGAAGAGAGATCCAGATGTGTGACAAGCATTTCCATGAACCCTTCAATGTGCCCTGAACTGTGCTTCAGGTTAATAAGGTCTTCAAAATAACTGCAGAAGGATAGGAGGAAATAGCTTGTGATTACGTAGTTGCACTACAAAACTAATCAGAAGTGGATCCTGAAGCTGCTAGAAGGATGTACCAGAACCTGAGAGTGGCCTCAGTTCAATAGAGTAGCTGAGGTGTCCCACCCACCTTCGGGTCCCTTCTCATGGATGGACTTGATATCGAAACACAAACTCAATTCCAATCCTACTTTTATACTCACTGAAACCTCCTTTTCCCCACTTGCGAACCTCCAGCTTGAGAGACCTCTCTGCGAAATTCCCCTGTGAGAAGCAAATAAATTTCTTGCTGCTTCCCTCACTTGGTGTTGAGGTAAACATGATGAACTGCCTCAGATCCTCCTTTCCCTTGGGATTCCCCATTCTCTGCAGCCGTCTCCTCTCTGTTTTTGCTCTATAATGACACTGGAGACTTCTACTAATATCTCCCAGGTTCTTCACAAGGGACCCTCCTATTCTTAGATGTCCAAAATATATCTAGAGAGTCTTCTCATGCTCCTCCCCAAAGACTTGGCTGAATGGTACATTCAAGCTCCCTCCACCAGGGATATGCACCCTATTCAGCCTCCTCCTCTCCCCATCCCTCAGCCTATATCAAATCAAGGGTGAGGAAAAGTACTGCTTTCACTAGTATGATTTCTTCCCAGTGCTGGTACTGCACACACATATCACAGATTTTCTGAATTGATTCCCTTAGGGCTTTCATTTTGATCCTCCAAGCTTTTAAAAATTACAAAGTCTCTTAAAAAACCCAACCTGTACAAATCAGATGCCTCAGCACTCCAAACTATTTGATCAGCCTTAAAATACTAAAGTTGAACATTTTCTTGCTTCTCACACTTTGTATTTTCTATAATAAAATTCTGCTGGTGGCTCTCCGATACCTCATCAGAAGTACAAATAAAACAAAGAGTAAGAAAACCACATAGTTTCATATCAAACTATCATTCTGCCACAAATAAAACACTATGATGTTTATCTTCAGGGTTCCCCCTCCCCCCACATCGTTCTCATTTGTCCTACTTGGCCCTAATCTTTCACAAGTGCCGTGTACCTTAATGATCTTGCCTTCTAGCAAAAACTTCTTTAGAGCAAGATTCTCCTACCTTAGCTGACCTTTAAGTGCAAGTCACTGAAAAGGCTTGAGCACCAATCCTTCCAAAGTGATTTGCATTTTAATAGTAATCAAACACTTGAGCTATAAATAAAACCCAAATCTGCAGTAATAGAATTTTCAGCATCAGTTACCCCCTGAATAAACATATTTTAGACCGAAGAGTCTTCTCAGGATTCTCAAATTATACGAACAGGCAATTTTTTCTCCACCAGACATTCCATGTTAGGAGAAGCCTTGTCCCCTGCCAGTTTATTATTTAAAGTCCTGATTTTAAGTGACATACCAGAAAAACAAAAGTTGCACATAGCACACTCAAACAGGAAGTAAAGTATGATAAATAAGTAATCCAAAATGAACTCCTAATTAACGTATCTATAATTAAAGTACAATTTGAATCACATGGTGCTATAATAAAAGAGAAGGGACTTGTGACAGAGAACCTGCGAAGGTGTCAGCTTTATCCAAAGGCTGCTTTAAAACCACCATTAAAGTATGCAGGCATTTCATGCCTGGGAAAGATTTCAAAAAGCTACAAAAGACTGGTTTATAATATAATACCATGTTGGTAAGTTGGAGAAATGGCATGAAATCAATACAATGAAGGTCAAATGAGAAAGAATACAGAATACAGCAAAGATCCAAAATAAACAATCATATGGAACAGTTTTGCTAAGTCATGGTCTCAAATATAATGACTCATTCAGACTGCAATCAATGAAGATCAATCTGGAATGTTGCCTTTCTCCCACTCTTAAAAGGCAAATGCCATTGATAAGTAGTACAAATAGAAACATGACAGCTCCACATACATAATGATGTTTTTGGATATTATAGACACTGCTTCCAAAACAATATCCCAAAGAGATATTAAAAGGACTCTAAGCGTGAAAGGCATTCAGGATAAAGAGAACAAAAAATAATTTTTTAAGTATTGGAACTGAAAACCTCTGAAGCAGGAAAGTTTAACAAGCATTTTGAGTTTCTGCCTGTGGAAACAGTGACTGGTGACCAATATAACTCTTTTTTTTAAGTTTATTTATTTTGAGAGAGAGAAAGACAGCAAATGTATACACAAGAGCAGGGGGAGGGGTGGAGAGAGAGGGAGAGAGAGAATCCCAAGCAGGCTGTACAGTGTGAGTTCAGAGCCCCATGCAGGGCTCAATCTCACAAACCATGAGATCTTGACCGAGCCAAAACCAAGAGTCAGACACTCAACCCGTTAAGCCATCCAGGCACCCCAGAACTCTTTTAGAAAGTGCAGATTGCCATCTTTAAAAAAAAAAAAAAAAAAGAAGGGATGAGGATTTGAACGAGCCAGAATTTGGAGAGATTTTTTTTTTAATAATGTGACAAGATTGTAGACTTAAATGTTAGATTAATGAAATGTTAAGCCAGTGAATAATTTAGCAACATAAGACTTCATGAATTAGTAGAAAAAGATAATAAATAAAATTGATATTCTGGTATAATATAACCATCTGGGGACTAGCTGGAGCGTTAATAAAAATTACACTTTGAGGGGAGGGCAAAATGGGAGCTGCTGTTGAAAGGATATAAAGTTTCTGTCATGCAAGATGAATAAATTCTAGAAATCTGCTGTGTAACATCATGCCTAGAGTGAACAATACTGTATTGTGCCCTTAAAAATTTGTCAAGAGGGTAAATATCATGTTAAGTGTTCTTACAGTTAAAAAACATTACACTCATTATGACAGTATGGGGAAATAAAACAGGTAATTTTTAAACATCAATTAACTAATTAAATGCAGCAAAATTTTTCCCACTCTCAAATCACATTCATGACAAGCAATAGAACATAGGAGATATCACTTCCAAAAGCCGACAAATGGTGGGTTTTGACTATTACTGAGCTCCTGATACCATAATGATCAGACTACTAAAATACTAGTAATGATATTAGCACCGTTTAACATTTGTGTGGTGTCTCACCATTGTCAAATGTCTTTCATTTTGGCTTTCTCCAGGTGCCTCAAACCATTAATTGTACCCAGACCCCTTGTTCTCCTAAACTGTGACTTATTTATGGCACTTTGTGACCATAGCTGCCGATGAGTTTCATGCACACTGGTTGATGTCGATGTATCACACGAGCTCTGCTGGTCATTTCAAGAATGTTTCCCAAATCAAGCTGTGCAATGACTTGAAAAAATGCTAATTATATTCTAAGGGATGCTGCAAGTTCTCAAAACAAAATTCATCCTAATTTTCAAAGTGAATCCATATGCTACTTTAAGGCCTGCCATTGTAGTGTAAGGGATGAAAAAAAGTGGCTACAACGTGAACAAATGAAAAGGTTCAGGATCACTAAACACCAGAGCATCGCTATTCTGTAGAAGAGCATTTCCATCAAGGAGATTTTTTTAAACAGAACTAAAAAAAGATAGGATTAAAATCATTTGAGGCTGATCATTTATTCATCCCTGACCTGAGTGCCATGGAGCCACCGAGAAAGCATCTGCCTTCAAGAAATTCAATTCCAGGGGTGCCTGGGTGGCTCAGTCGGTTAAGCATCTGACTTCAGCTCAGGTCATGATCTCACAGTCTGTGGTTCAAGCCCCGCGTTGGGTTCTGTGCTGACAGCTCAGAGCCTGGAGCCTGCTTTGGATTCTGTGTCTCCCTCCCTCTCTGACCCTCCCCCGTTCATGCTCTGTCTCTGTCTCAAAAATAAATAAAAACACTAAAAAATTTTTTTAAGAAAATCAATTTCAATTGGAAAGTGGAGAGTAACAAAATTAAATTTAGAAGCCGTGAAAGGTAGTATATAGTTCTATGATAAACTATGTGGTATCTCAAATTCATAGTGTGCATGCTGAGAACGGGGAAGACCTGTGGGCACAGTAGTGCTTTAAGATGTGGGAAACCATTGTTTGTGAGGCAGAGATGAGCAAAAGGACTTCCTGGTAAAAAGATCAGAGTAAATAGAGTAATGCATGCAGACGCGTGCAGAGCAGGGAAGCTCTCCCAGAGGAGAGAATATGTGAATAAAGCAGAAACCTCTTCAGAAAGCAAAGCTGGTGTCAGATTAGGGAAGGTCGTGAAAACCGCCCAGTTAGTTTAGGCCTGGCACAACGACTGTGTGAAACAGTTGTAGGTTATCAAGGGAGGGAATGCCATGATAAAAGCATTGATAAAGGATGCTAAGCCTCAGAGACAGATTTTTCAAAGCTCTGAATTGTACTCTTGATCTCGTCAGGGTGGCATTGTATGAACTGGATGAAATCATAATATTCTCAAGGCCTGAGAATAGCATTAGGGTCACACCACAGATAAGCTTTTTGCCGAACGATAATATTGCTGGAACATCATTAGTAGAATACAAGCTATGGGTTATTTTCAAGTAGGGAGATGTATTTGTAGTACCCCCAGGTAAAAGCAAGTCTGCTTATGGCAACACTCTTACCCAGGGATGCCCACTGATTCACTGCTATCTTGGGTGCAAATCAGTGACTCTTTGCCCACTTCAAATCCGTATCTATTGCAATACTGGAAGTGGTTCTTTGACTTGGGGATTTATAGAGACAATGTCTCTGTGTCTCTAACAGGTGGTAAATGACTGAACCCACAAAATGATAACTAGCAATTATGATGTAGTTATGAAGCACACTTGGATCAACCAGACTGAAAATAATGTCAAGTAATTTGCAATTCTTCACCCACAGGGGTGAAATGGTATGCCTAAGGCAAGGAATTTTGTTCGGCCCAGATTTCTCTTATCTACGTACTGTTCTTAAGCTTCCTCCATATGCTTTTATGCCATATGCTATAGAAGTCACCGCATGTGCACAAAACTGTCTTTAGATAGAGTGTTAATTTTATTGGTAAGAAAACAGAGCTTTCCTTCAACATCCGTTGCAAAGTCTCTTAGTGGGGAAGGGCTTCTCTTGAACTTTCTGTGCTTCTGCAAATTCAGTTTTCTGATTGCAATACTCTGCCTGTTAATCAACTTGCCTCACAATTCTGTCTGCCCTGCAGCAGTTAGGGTTTTCCTGAGCCTTCATACTGATGCCATCTTTGCTTCCTGAAGATGTTTCCATTATATTCACGTATTCTCTTCGATAGTCAGATATCACCTGCTCTACACATCTCTGCATTCATTACTTGATTTACCGTTGATCCAGTTTCCAACTTTCTCTCATTTTAAAGTTCCAGATTAAAATCCAAACTTGAAATGCCATCCTCTGGCAGTCAGAAACATCAGAATTTTACTTCATATGTTAATATTATGAAACATTTTTTTCTGGTTGTAGAAATCAGAATTTCATTGCTCTAACCATTTCATATCCAGTGTAATACAATAAAACTGTTTTGCCCTGTCTTTCAAAGGCACAGACTTGTAAAATGCATGGAACACTTTGGAGTCAAATATGCAGCTAATCACAGCTGTCTCCTTAGCAAGGGACTGACTTATCCACCAAATTGCCATACGGGCTAACAAATGACCCATAATATCTTTTTCAGGCGCTATACAAATTGTAAAAGAGAATGTCAACTGGTCTAGACATTTGAACTGGAAAATAAAAAGTCCCTTTGCCTACACATGCTTATTTACCAAAGCAGCATCCAAGAATCTCCTTCACTGATTCGTTTATTTATTGGATAGTCATTGAACTGTGATGCCTAGCATGGTATAGCTAAAAATTCCTCTACGAGACATTATACCCTAAGCTAAGAAAGGTGCAGGCTCAGAATTATTCCCCTGAAATCAGATATCTCCCTGAACACAGACTAAGAAAAAGAAATGGTCACTTAAAAGAGTAAATGACACATAGATGGGGTCAATTTTTAAAAGTGTACTTCAGGGGCGCCTGGGTGGCTCAGTCGGTTAAACGTCCGACTTCAGCCAGGTCACGATCTCGCGGTCCGTGAGTTCGAGCCCCGCGTCGGGCTCTGGGCTAATGGCTCAGAGCCTGGAGCCTGCTTCCGATTCTGTGTCTCCCTCTCTCTCTGCCCCTCCCCCGTTCATGTTCTGTCTTTCTCTGTCTCAAAAATAAATAAACGTTAAGAAAAATTAAAAAAAAAAAAAAGTGTACTTCATTGGGAAAAAAAGGGAAAAGATGAAAGAGAGGAGACTATCCTGTTAGTTCTTGAAGACACCACCGGTCTACAACTTTACTTTTTAGAGCTAATATTTTTCAAGTGACCAAAGACAGACTCTCACAGTTACAAGCAACATAAGGCAATAAGATGCCTACGTAGGAAAACTGAGTTTGAAGGCAGGGTAATGAAAAATGGAAATCCTGTGGCACATGTAAATTTCATAGGCTCCTCAGTTTGACAACTCAGCCACTTAGAAGTTTTTATTTCATTTTAGGCATCATAAACAAGTTGCTCTTGAAGCTCTCAATTGTTAATTGGTCCACTTTAAAATGAGGTTATACTCTGTTCCTTAAGGCTGGCTCTCTACTTGAAATGCATTAGTATTCACTTTTAAATGTTTAATCACATAAAATTTTATTTCAAACTCAGTAATTTAGCCTGGAAAGTTTCTAGCTGATGAAAATGTCAAATGCAAAAAGATAGGAATGTTTAATTAGTTAAGTACCTTAAGTTTTTGACAAATACTGAGTGGACTTATTGAACACTTGCTGCCAGAACTCAAGGGTTTTATTAAAAATAGAAACAGAGAGGGGCGCCTGGGTGGTGCAGTCGGTTAAGCGTCCGACTTCAGCCAGGTCAGGATCTCGCGGTCCGTGAGTTCGAGCCCCGCGTCGGGCTCTGGGCTGATGGCTCGGAGCCTGGAGCCTGTTTCCGATTCTGTGTCTCCCTCTCTCTCTGCCCCTCCCCCGTTCATGCTCTGTCTCTCTCTGTCCCAAAAATAAATAAACGTGGAAAAAAAAAATTAAAAAAAAAAAATAGAAACAGAGAAAATCAGCCTCCCTGAATACATGATACTCCATGGTGGTTTAGGCGAGCCTGCTCATTCCTTATGTCTCATTCTGAATCTCTTCCTGAAGGGAAGGTCACTCCTTTACTCTGTTTGCTTTTACTGACAACCTATTTTACAAACAATAACAGCAAAACAAACAAAACACAAGAGACCCAGAGAAGGCCTGAGTGCCAGAGGTAGCTGAGTGAATGACTCTAAATTAACACATTTCACTCTTTTGGTCTATGTTTCCTCATCAGCAAAAGCAAGAGATTGAATTAAATGATCTTTTAGATACTTCCAGCTCATTCATTCCATGAATTCCATTTGTAAGTTTGTCTGACTTCCTCCCTCCCTCCCTCTCTCCCTCCTGCCTGCCTCCTGCCCTCCCTTCCATTCCTTCCTCTCTTCCTTCCCTCTTTCCTTCCTTCCTCTCTTCCCTCCCTCTTCCTTTCCTTTCTTCCTTCTTATGGGAAATATTTTGGAGAAAAATTGCATCCATTAGTTTTTTCCTATCATTTTTATAACAGCATTATTGAGATATATTCTTTTTTTGAGAGAGATAGATAGATAGAGAGAGAGAGAGAGAGAGCACACCAGCAGAAGAGGGGCAGAGGGAGAGGGGAAGAGAGAATCTTAAGCAGGCTCCACACCCAGCACAGAGCTGGACATGAGGCTCAATCTCACAACTGTAATTTCATGACCTGAACCCAAATCAAGAGTCAGGTGCTTAACAGACTGAGCTTCACAGGTGCTCTGAGACGTGTTCTTATACAACAACTCATTCAGCAATTGATCTTCAGCCATAGATACTTTTTAAGTTAACAACAAAAATATATTCCACATATTCAGTATGGTGCTTTTCTTTTTCTTTTCTTTTCTTTCTTTTTTTTTTTTAGCATGGTGCTTTTTCTTTTTTTTTTTTTTTTTATTTATATATGAAATTTATTGTCAAATTGGTTTCCATACAACACCCAGTGCTCATCCCAAAAGGTGCCCTCCTCAGTACCCATCACCCACCCTCTCCTCCCTCCCACCCCCCATCAACCCTTAGTTTGTTCTCAGTTCTCAACAGTCTCTTATGCTTTGGCTCTCTCCCACTCTAACCTCTTTTTTTTTTTTTTTTTTTTTTTGTTCCCCTCCCCCATGGGTTTCTCTTAAGTTTCTCAGGATCCACATAAGAGTGAAACCATATGGTATCTGTCTTTCTCTGTATGGCTTATTTCACTTAGCATCACACTCTCCAGTTCCATCCACGTTGCTACAAAAGGCCATATTTCATTTTTTCTCATTGCCACGTAGTACTCCATTGTGTATATAAACCACAATTTCTTTATCCATTCATCAGTTGATGGACATTTAGGCTCTTTCCATAATTTGGCTATTGTTGAGAGTGCTGCTATGAACATTGGGGTACACGTGCCCCTATGCATCAGTACTCCTGTGTCCCTTGGATAAATTCCTAGCAGTGCTATTGCTGGGTCATAGGGTAGGTCTATTTTTAATTTTCTGAGGAACCTCCACACTGCTTTCCAGAGCGGCTGCACCAATTTGCATTCCCACCAACAGTGCAAGAGGGTTCCCGTTTCTCCACATCCTCTCCAGCATCTATAGTCTCCTGATTTGTTCATTTTGGCCACTCTGACTGGCGTGAGGTGATATCTGAGTGTGGTTTTGATTTGTATTTCCCTGATAAGGAGCGACGCTGAACATCTTTTCATGTGCCTGTTGGCCATCCGGATGTCTTCTTTAGAGAAGTGTCTATTCATGTTTTCTGCCCATTTCTTCACTGGGTTATTTGCTTTTCGGGTGTGGAGTTTGGTGAGCTCTTTATAGATTTTGGATACTAGCCCTTTGTCCGATATGTCATTGGCAAATATCTTTTCCCATTCCGTTGGTTGCCTTTTAGTTTTGTTGGTTGTTTCCTTTGCTGTGCAGAAGCTTTTGATCTTCATAAGGTCCCAGTAATTCACTTTTGCTTTTAATTCCCTTGCCTTTGGGGATGTGTCGAGTAAGAGATTGCTACGGCTGAGGTCAGAGAGGTCTTTTCCTGCTTTCTCCTCTAAGGTTTTGATGGTTTCCTGTCTCACATTCAGGTCCTTTATCCATTTTGAGTTTATTTTTGTGAATGGTGTGAGAAAGTGGTCTAGTTTCAACCTTCTGCATGTTGCTGTCCAGTTCTCCCAGCACCATTTGTTAAAGAGACTGTCTTTTTTCCATTGGATGTTCTTTCCTGCTTTGTCAAAGATGAGTTGGCCGTACGTTTGTGGGTCTAGTTCCGGGGTTTCTATTCTATTCCATTGGTCTATGTGTCTGTTTTTGTGCCAATACCATGCTGTCTTGATGATGACAGCTTTGTAGTAGAGGCTAAAGTCTGGGATTGTGATGCCTCCTGCTTTGGTCTTCTTCTTCAGAATTACTTTGGCTATTCGGGGCCTTTTGTGGTTCCATATGAATTTTAGGATTGCTTGTTCTAGTTTCGAGAAGAATGCTGGTGCAATTTTGATTGGGATTGCATTGAATGTGTAGATAGCTTTGGGTAGTATTGACATTTTGACAATATTTATTCTTCCAATCCATGAGCAGGGAATGTCTTTCCATTTCTTTAAATCTTCTTCAATTACCTTCATAAGTTTTCTATAGTTTTCAGCATACAGATCCTTTACATCTTTGGTTAGATTGATTCCTAGGTATTTTATGCTTCTTGGTGCAATTGTGAATGGGATCAGTTTCTTTATTTGTCTTTCTGTTGCTTCATTGTTAGTGTATAAGAATGCAACTGATTTCTGTACATTGATTTTGTATCCTGCAACTTTGCTGAATTCATGTATCAGTTCTAGCAGACTTTTGGTGGAGTCTATCAGATTTTCCATGTATAATATCATGTCATCTGCAAAGAGCGAAAGCTTGACTTCATCTTTGCCAATTTTGACGCCTTTGATTTCCTTTTGTTGTCTGATTGCTGATGCTAGAACTTCCAGCACTATGTTAAACAACAGCGGTGAGAGTGGGCATCCCTGTCGTGTTCCTGATCTCAGGGAAAAAGCTCTCAGTTTTTCCCCGTTGAGGATGATGTTAGCTGTGGGCTTTTCATAAATGGCTTTTATGATCTTTAAATATGTTCCTTCTATCCCGACTTTCTCAAGAGTTTTTATTAAGAAAGGGTGCTGGATTTTGTCAAAGGCCTTTTCTGCATCGATTGACAGGATCATATGGTTCTTCTCTTTTTTTTTGTTAATGTGATGTATCACGTTGATTGATTGGCGAATGTTGAACCAGCCCTGCATCCCAGGAATGAATCCCACTTGATCATGGTGAATAATTCTTTTTATATGCCGTTGAATTCGATTTGCTAGTATCTTATTGAGAATTTTTGCATCCATATTCATCAGGGATATTGGCCGGTAGTTCTCTTTTTTTACTGGGTCTCTGTCTGGTTTAGGAATCAAAGTAATACTGGCTTCATAGAATGAGTCTGGAAGTTTTCCTTCCCTTTCTATTTCTTGGAATAGCTTGAGAAGGATAGGTATTATCTCTGCTTTAAACGTCTGGTAGAACTCCCCTGGGAAGCCATCTGGTCCTGGACTCTTATTTGTTGGGAGATTTTTGATAACCGATTCAATTTCTTCGCTGGTGATGGGTCTGTTCAAGCTTTCTATTTCCTCCTGATTGAGTTTTGGAAGAGTGTGGGTGTTCAGGAATTTGTCCATTTCTTCTAGGTTGTCCAATTTGTTGGCATATAATTTTTCATAGTATTCCCTGATAATTGTTTGTATCTCTGAGGGATTGGTTGTAATAATTCCATTTTCATTCATGATTTTATCTATTTGGGTCATCTCCCTTTTCTTTTTGAGAAGCCTGGCTAGAGGTTTGTCAATTTTGTTTATTTTTTCAAAAAACCAACTCTTGGTTTCGTTGATCTGCTCTACAGTTTTTTTAGATTCTATATTGTTTATTTCTGCTCTGATCTTTATTATTTCTCTTCTTCTGCTGGGTTTAGGCTGCCTTTGCTGTTCTGCTTCTATTTCCTTTAGGTGTGCTGTTAGATTTTGTATTTGGGATTTTTCTTGTTTCTTGAGATAGGCCTGGATTGCAATGTATTTTCCTCTCAGGACTGCCTTCGCTGCGTCCCAAAGCGTTTGGATTGTTGTATTTTCATTTTCGTTTGTTTCGATATATTTTTTAATTTCTTCTCTAATTGCCTGGTTGACCCACTCATTCGTTAGTAGGGTGTTCTTTAACCTCCATGCTTTTGGAGGTTTTCCAGACTTTTTTCTGTGGTTGATTTCAAGCTTCATAGCGTTGTGGTCTGAAAGTATGCATGGTATGATTTCAATTCTTGTAAACTTATGAAGGGCTGTTTTGTGACCCAGTATATGATCTATCTTGGAGAATGTTCCATGTGCACTCGAGAAGAAAGTATATTCTGTTGCTTTGGGATGCAGAGTTCTAAATATATCTGTCAAGTCCATCTGATCCAATGTCTCATTCAGGGCCCTTGTTTCTTTATTGATCGTGTGTCTAGATGATCTATCCATTTCTGTAAGTGGGGTGTTAAAGTCCCCTGCAATTACCACATTCTTATCAATAAGGTTGCTTGTGTTTATGAGTAATTGTTTTATATATTTGGGCGCTCCGGTATTCGGCGCATAGACATTTATAATTGTTAGCTCTTCCTGATGGATAGACCCTGTCACTATTATATAATGTCCTTCTTCATCTCTTGTTACAGCCTTTAATTTAAAGTCTAGTTTGTCTGATATAAGGATGGCTACTCCAGCTTTCTTTTGGCTTCCAGTAGCATGATAAATAGTTCTCCATCCCCTCACTCTCAATCTAAAGGTGTCCTCAGGTCTAAAATGAGTCTCTTGTAGACAGCAAATAGATGGGTCTTGTTTTTTTATCCATTCTGATAACCTATGTCTTTTGGTTGGCGCATTTAATCCATTTACATTCAGTGTTATTATAGAAAGATATGGGTTTAGAGTCATTGTGATGTCTGTATGTTTTATGCTTGTAGTGATGTCTCTGGTACTTTGTCTCACAGGGTCCCCCTTAGGATCTCTTGTAGGGCTGGTTTAGTGGTGACAAATTCCTTCAGTTTTTGTTTGTTTGGGAAGACCTTTATCTCTCCTTCTATTCTAAATGACAGACTTGCTGGATAAAGGATTCTCGGCTGCATATTTTTTCTGTCTAGCACACTGAAAATCTCGTGCCAATTCTTTCTGGCCTGCCAAGTTTCAAAAGAGAGATCAGTCACGAGTCTTATAGGTCTCCCTTTATATGTGAGGGCACGTTTACCCCTTGCTGCTTTCAGAATTTTCTCTTTATCCTTGTATTTTGCCAGTTTCACTATGATATGTCGTGCAGAAGATCGATTCAAGTTACGTCTGAAGGGAGTTCTCTGTGCCTCTTGGATTTCAATGCCTTTTTCCTTCCCCAGTTCAGGGAAGTTCTCAGCTATTATTTCTTCAAGTACCCCTTCAGCACCTTTCCCTCTCTCTTCCTCTTCTGGGATACCAATGATGCGTATATTATTTCTTTTTAGTGTATCACTTAGTTCTCTAATTTTCCCCTCATATTCCTGGATTTTTTTATCCCTCTTTTTCTCAGCTTCCTCCTTTTCCATAACTTTATCTTCCAGTTCACCTATTCTCTCCTCTGCCTCTTCAATCCGAGCCGTGGTGGTTTCCATTTTGTTATGCATTTCGTTTAAAGCGTTTTTCAGCTCCTCGTGACTGTTCCTTAGTCCCTTGATCTCTGTAGCAAGAGATTCTCTGCTGTCAGCTATACTGTTTTCAAGCCCAGCGATTAATTTTATGACTATTATTCTAAATTCACTTTCTGTTATATTATTTAAATCCTTTTTGATCAGCTCATTAGCTGTTGTTATTTCCTGGAGATTCTTCTGAGGGGAATTCTTCCGCTTGGTCATTTTGGATAGTCCCTGGCGTGGTGAGGACCTGCAGGGCACTTCCCCTGTGCTGTGGTGTATAACTGGAGTTGGTGGGCGGAGCCGCAGTCAGACCTGATGTCTGCTCCCAGCCCACCGCTGTGGCCACAGTCAGACTGGTGCGTGCCTTCTCTTCCCCTCTCCTAGGGGCGGGATTCACTGTGGGGTGGGGTGGTCTGTCTGGGCTACTTGCACACTGCCAGGCTTGTGATGCTGGGGATCTGGCGTCTTAGCTGGGGTGGGTAGGCAAGGTGCACGGGGGCAGGAGGGGCAGGCTTAGCTTGCTTCTCCTTAGGTGATCCACTTCAGGAGGGGCCCTGTGGCAGCAGGAGGGAGTCAGATCCGCTGCCGGAGGTTTGGCTCCGCAGAAGCGCAGAGTTGGGTGTTTGCGCAGAGCGAGCAAGTTCCCTGGCAGGAACTGGTTCTCTTTGGGATTTTGGCTGGGGGATGGGCGGGGAAGATGGCGCTGGCGAGCGCCTTTGTTCCCCACCAAACTGAGCTCTGTCGTCCGGGGGCTCAGCAGCTCTCCTTCCCTTTGTCCTCCAGCCTTCCCGCTTTCTGAGCAGAGCTGTTAACTTATGACCTCCCAGACGCTAAGTCGCGCTTGCTGTGGGAACACAGTCCGTCAGGCCCCCTCCGCTTTTTGCAAGCCAGACTTGGGGGCTCTGCTTGGCCGGCGAGCCGCCCCTCCGCCCCGGCTCCCTCCCGCCAGTCCGTGGAGCGCGCACCGCCTCGCCGCCCTTCCTACCCTCTTCCGTGGGCCTCTCGTCTGCGCTTGGCTCCGGCGACTCCGTTCTGCTAATCCTCTGGTGGTTTTCTGGGTTATTTAGGCAGGTGTAGGTGGAATCTAAGTGATCAGCAGGATGCGCGGTGAGCCCAGCGTCCTCCTACGCCGCCATCTTCCTCCTACACTGCATGGTGCTTTTTCGAGAAGCTTGCAGTCCAGAAGGGAAATGGTACAAAACCAGAAGCCATCTCGGTGCCCATAAAAAGGCAGCAAAATGTGACGGTTTACTTAAACTAAACGTTCCTTGAATCCATATTTGGGTTGAGTTGAATCCAACTCTGAACTCTCTCCTAATAGCCAAACACATATTTTTTCCTAGTTACTGGAAATTTCCACCTGAATATTCAGAAACCTTAAATTAAATCTCTCAAAAACTTAACTCTTGGACAACATCACTTCAAAACTAGTTTCTGTTCTTTTCCTGCACCACCAACCAGCATCTTGGTTCATGCCACTTTATCCATCTAATTCCATGTGTTGGGGGCTAGTAGACATGTTTGAGGGGTACCTCTCCTTCAACACCTACTCTGAATCAATCAATAACTGACTCAGCCACTGTCTTAATAAATCTTTAATCTTCATCTCCTTCATAGATTTAATTAGTTGCATTTATCATCTTGCATCAAGATATTTGTTTTTAAGGGGTGTTTGTGTGTGTGCGTGCATGGTGTGTGTGTGTGTGTGTGTGTGTGTGTGTGTGTGTGTGTGTGTGTGTGTGTGTTTACCCTTGTTAAATTGAATTTCCCATCAACTCTAGCTAGGTGTGTGTCCTCTTAAGTTTATGTTCTGAGCACCTTGCATAATACTTGGCACATAATGGGTGCTTAGTAAGTTGAGTTCCACTCTTAATAACTAAATAGTTGATGAACCAAGGTTTACTAACTCCTTGTGAGTTGATACTTCCTGAAATCAGTTTTTAACTTTTTGAAGCTTCAAAGATAGAGCTTTAAATTCCAGAATGATGGGATGTTCACATTTACTCTACCTCTAACATTTCTAATTTCCACATTTGAATAATCTGTCCCTCACCAATTACTCATCATTTAATTCAGTCTCTATAACTACCCGCCCAAGCTATGATTGCACTATTTTCCACCCGTTGGAAACAGAGCTAACCTAGGAGCTAATGGGCATCATCCCCTAGGAAAGAGTAGATTTATGTCAGCCCAAATCCTACAAATGTGTGTTCTCTACTTGCCAGGAAAACAAGTTATGTGTAAAGTTCTTGTGAGGCTTCCTCTTCCCACAGAATAGCACCTAAAGGAGGTGATAGAATGCAGGAACATGTGGCATTATGCTTGGAATGTTTCTCTGCCTAATTGGCCTGAATTTATGAGTACATAATAACCCTCTCTATCCATTTTCAAATCCAGGCAGCATTATAAAATAAGTCTGGGTAATATTCAGGCTGCTTTGTTTTATGGGGCTCTTTACAGCATGAGCATGTTGTGCACAAATGCATGGGGCATGCACAGATGTTTGCATTCATTTATACTTCTCAGGGCAGCAGCAACAATATGATTGCAGTTTGGACGGTATCATTAAGAATTAGACTTGGACTCACTTTGTTACATTAAAAGGAAATGTGTTTCTTCCCACTTGCAATTGATTTTAAAAGTCAAGATCTAAGTTGGCCAATAGGTGACCACCTCGCCCTTTCCAACCTCTTTTTCTAAATCATTACTATATCTGCTTTCACATTCTGGTCTCTAGGTTTCTCTGCTATTTTGTGTTTCAAATAGCTAATCAGCTGCAGGAGCAGAACATTACTGCTGTTCAGGGTCTGCTATTTTTTTCCTTACTGTCTGGTTACTTGAATTAATGCTATAATATTTTGGATGCCATTACATTATGCTAGAACAGTCGATCCTCTGCTAGAGGACCAGCAGAGAACAGTTTGTAAGTAATATTGTACTTTCCTGACTCAATAAGTGGGTAATTTGTTCCAGTGAGCAAACTTGGATGACTTTCCTATTATAAAAATAAATGCAGTAAGATACTCACCTGGCTTTTCAGGACTGTACTGTGAGGTTTGTTTGGGATTTTAAAAGACCTTAAGAAAAGTAGGGAGGTAAAAACTCTGGAAAATAATCCAGGAGCACCTGATGGAATCTCAACTAGCAGAGGGTTTGGTTATTGTGCTGTGTAATCTGCTAGGCTCCTCATGGCAGATTCTTTGACACACCAACATTCTGTATGAGCCAGAAAGAATCAGAGCCCACTGAACATGACCATTCTTACCTAAATCCTTTCCAGATTGTAGGGGTTCCTGGAGAATCTTTCTTGCACAGGGCCCCATATTAACCAACATTTAAAAATCTGTAACACATCTGGGGACTTGAAGTCTCACAAGGTAAGATTAATTTTGTATTTTCTCTTATAAAATCCTACACCAGGCACTCAATGATCTGGCAGCATGATTAGCTAAAACTACACAACCAAATGTTCTATTCAGTCATATACACTGCTTTTGAAAATTGCTTTAAACCAGAGTTTTTCTACCTCAGCCCTACTGACACTTGGGGCTGGATAAATCATTGCTTTAGGGGCTCTTGTGTGCCCTGTCGGCTGTTTACAGCATCACTGGTCTCTACTCACTAGATGCCACTAGGGCTCTCCCCAAAGCATGGCAACCAAAATTGTTTCTAGACATTGCCAAATTCCTCTAGCAGACAAAACTCACCCCTGGTTGAGAACCACTGCCTTAAACCACTTTAAACCACTGCCGATATAGATATAGATATAGATATAGATATAGATATAGATATAGATATAGATTAGATATAGATATAGATAGATATATAGTACAGCACAACTCCCAAGAAGAAAGTGTGACATAGTAGGGTCATAGGTAAAGTGAATGCATGGGTTTAGAATCAGCCCACAAAGGTTTACAATTTCCTCAGTTGTACAAAGCCGGAAATAAACCTTGCCTTTGCAGGTATCTGAAAGGTAATATATGCAAAGTACTAGCAAGGTGTCTGGAGCATATTATTATTTAAAAAGGAGTCGCTGTTTTATTATTAGCAAATGAAACCCATTAAACGTGAAATCTCACTGCAAACCTCAAGATCATCTTTGAGGTCTATTTGATGGCCCAACATCATTGAGAAATGAAGACGGTATGGATGTTGGGCTGATTTTATACTAATCCAAGGATATTCTCTGAATTTAATTTTCTACATACATTTATTTTACCCAAAGAGAAAGCTACAACTGCCCTGTGGTGTGACAAGTTGTAGGGTTGGTAGATTCGCTGGCAATAGTTTCAGGCAGGCCACTGGTGTATCAATTCCAAGCAGCAGAGCAATGCCAGTCATGGTCAGATAAGTGTTAGCAAGCAGACGTCCAAGGAAAAGCAAAAGGTCACAGTGACTGGACTTGAAAAGGAAGAGGGTTCTTTGCAATTCCTTAGTGTGGGTGATTCCTAAGAGTCTAAGTTAGCTCTCAGGAGATCTGCTACCTACTGGCCAAAGAATTTGAGGCCTGGGCAGGCAATAGGGATCGGTTCACTCGAACCAGCAAGGTCAGGTCTTGAAAGAACAGGCAATGACCAGAATAAGAGCTTGGAATAAGAGGGACCAGAGTAAGAGCGTGGAAACTGAAGAAGAAGCCAGAGCTTATAAATAGGAACATTTTGGCCACCTCCAAAACAGCAGGTGTCACTTAATAGGTTTCACATCAAAGAGTTCCTCCTTTTAGGTGTTTAGCCTACACTGCAGAAGAACATGGGAGGGTGCCTGTAGTATTCTGGTCTTTGCATTTAGGAGGGGTTTAGGCTCAAGCAGCATCTGTTAGTGTGGGGACAGAGGCTGTGATTGAATAATAAGCTCAGATTTCTTACTTAACTCCCACCCTTTTGTAATCAACACAGGAAATAAGTTAGACTTGGCATATAACAGAGACTCCTGCATTCTCTTTCTTTATGACCTTCTCAAACCCAATCTGCAGGCCTCGTTCTTCCCTTACCCCTGCTTAAGAACCCAGGCAAGCTCCTCAACTTATGTGCATACATTCTGATAACTAACTGCTGTCCTTAACTTTAGTCCCTGAATAGTCACAGTTGAATAATAAAAGTTTTTGTGCAATGCCATATCAAAACTCCAAACTTGATTCCAGGTTTATCCCAAGCCTGCTGGCAGCTGGAAGAAATAGTTAGTTTGGAACTCTTTCTAACTGAAGTGTCTGAAAATCCCTCTCTAGCAGATATGGGGAGAAAGGGGTAAATAGATAAGAGTATGGAGAATGTCTTTCCTAATTAGAATTATCTGGACTTACATCTGTCTGGCTATGACTTTAAGACTCTCTCTCTCTTCAACACCTTTGGGCATTTTGCAGAGCCTCAGGGCTGTGGTCTCTCACCAGCCATTTCCTTCCACGTGATAGAATTCTTGCTGGACCCATTTACCCCTCCTAGGCTCCTGGCTCTCTGTAGCCCTCTTTCTCACAGATTCTTTCTCCATGGGTTCCATTCCCTTCCAGGAAGCCTTCTTTGAAGAGTCCATGCAAGATGACCTTAGGCCCCTGGCATGCTGGCTCTCTCTCCATGACCGAAACTGGTCCCTGGGAAACACACATCTGTAGCCCAGGATTGGTGGGAACATGGTGCAGTTGGGTTCTGCACTCTGGCCGCAGCCCACCTTTGCTCTTTAGATTCCTCAGGCAAGAGTCAGACTGTAATCTACCATTGCTCCAGCACAGGGGATTACACAAAACTCTCCAAGTTGTCTCCTTATAGGCCTTCAAATGCTGTCCTTGAAGCCCCTCTAATTAGCCTTGAGGTTAGGGAACAGCACAAATAACTAAATTTCTCTAATCTTCAGCACTCTCAGCCTCTACAATGTTAACCAATTTAGAGTCATAGGCAGATGAGGAGACAAGGGTCACGTCCCACGTAAGGATACTCTGGAGTCTCATTTTGGAATGTGGGGAGCAATCAGGCCTGTAACTCAGCCAAAACTGAGAGGAAATGTTCCCATGTTTACATCTTATCTAAGACTAGAGATAGACTTAAAGTTGTTGTAGATAGGTAAGTATGTTTCAGTCTCCCAGTGGACTTTTTAGTGTTGTCCCACTGTCCATGGAGAGGCTGAGGTGTTCAGAATAGGTAAGAACAAGAGAGATCTATCTGACCCCTATTCTAGGACCAGGCTACTTGGAGGAATGAGGCAGTCTCCTGTCACTCATACCTTAGCACGGCTGCCAACAGAAAGTCATTGTGGGAATTGTAAACTTATTTTTAAACCACTGTCGCATAAGCGGTGAGAACACCACTATGTTGAGGTTGTCAGGTTGGCCCCTAATAGGTAGGTTCTCACTCCATTAGAGGAGAAGCCACCTGAGCGTTGCTTCTAGGTTTTTCCACTTAAAGTCAAGAAAACCAGAACCCCTCCAACTGGAGGGACAAGATATTGCCTCCAAGACTCTCTAAAACTTCACAATAGCATTAAATCTTTTAAAGAGATCTTTAAAAGATTGCCTCCAACTGAGCAATAGCACAATGAATACTTGGCAGACAGTTGGTTGTTAAGAGGAAAGACAACTCCACGTCACAGATGCTACTGAGAGAAACCCCCTCCAGAAGGGAGACTCTCAGTCCAAATAGGCTTATAGAAGTTGGAGTCGAGCCTTAAGAAATAAGAAGAAAATCTAGTTAAAAAAAAAAAAAAAAAAACAGTGGTTTTTTTTTCCCTTGTGTCACCAGACTTCAGCTTGAGCAGAAACAAACCAACTGTCCTTATTGCAACAGGAAAATACATCATCCTGTAAGACAGTATCATAGTCCTGCTAATAGGGGAAATATTACCCCAATAATATAAAATTAGGCTGTGGAGCTTAGGAGAAAAATTAAAGTTCCTAGTGACATGGTTAGTTGTCAGGTTCCCCAGAAAGATGAACAGCAGCCTCACCCCAATAATGGGTAGAAATATGTGAAAAGAATTTGAGGGCCTACCTGTACCATCATTTCTTGACTGGATCCCATCCTCTATCCAAAGCCTTTGGAAGTGTTTAGAGTGGACCCTGGGGCTTATCTGACCACAGCCCAGGGCTGCACTTGACATACAGATTCAGAGAGGAGCCTAGAAACTCTATCTGTGTACAGCTGGACTTTACCAGAGAGTGACTTGAAGAAGTCACTAAAGATTCTGGGGAAAAATTCATTAACTGGTAAAGGGTATATCCACAAAGGACCCACTTAGGAAAGTCCAGTCTTGAAGAGACTTCACTTTTATCAAACAATAAAAATCTAGATTAGCTGAAATCTGAACTACCAATTGTTGAGTTATATATTATCGTCCTGTAACAAGTTATAAATTATAACATTTTTATAGTTCCCTTGTGTAAGTGTCTTAATCTTAAGTGCATCCAGGAGAGACCCATGACCCTGGGGATGTGAGAGGGTGGGGATGAACCCAGAAACCCAAAACCCTAAATTGCCTTTATTCAGACCCATACCATTATGATCTCAATATGACATTTCCACTGATGCTTGATTTTACCATAACTTAATAAACATCACTTATATCAGTACACTTACAACTCCTTGGAACCATCCCTCTCCAATATATTGGAAAGGTATATAATTGGACCCACAAAACTATGGCCAACTAATCTTTGACAAAGCAGGAAAGAATATCCAATGGAAAAAAGATAGTCTCTTTAACAAATGGTGCTGGGAGAACTGGACAGCAACATGCAGAAGATTGAAACTAGACCACTTTCTCACACCATTCACAAAAATAAACTCAAAATGGATAAAGGACCTGAATGTGAGACAGGAAACCATCAAAACCCTAGAGGAGAAAGCAGGAAAATACCTCTCTGACCTCAGCCGTAGCAATCTCTTACTCGACATATCTCCAAAGGTAAGGGAATTAAAAGCAAAAACGAACTATTGGGACTTCATCGAGATGAAAAGCTTCTGCACTGCAAAGGAAAAAATCAACAAAACTAAAAGGTAACCAACAGAATGGGAAAAGATACTTACAAATGACATATCAGACAAAGAGCTAGTATCCCAAAATCTATAGAGTTCACAAAACTCCACACCTGAAAAACAAATAACCCAGTGAAGAAATGGGCAGAAAACATGAATAGACACTTCTCTAAAGAAGACATCCGGATGGCCAACAGGCACATGAAAAGATGCTCAACGTCACTCCTCATCAGGGAAATACAAATCAAAACCACACTCAGATACCACCTCACGCCAGTCAGAGTGGCTAAAATGAACAAATCGAGACTATAGATGCTGGAGAGGCTGTGGAGAAACGGGAACCCTCTTGCACTGTTGGTGGGAATGCAAACTGGTGAAGCCACTCTGGAAAACAGTGTGGAGGTTCCTCAAAAAATTTAAAATAGATCTATCCTATGACCCAGAGATAGCATTGCTAGGAAAAGAGCTAGGAAAGAGCCTAAATGTCCATCAACTGATGAATGGATAAAGAAATTGTGGTTTATATACACAATGGAATACTATGTGGCAATGAGAAAGAATGAAATCTGGCCTTTTGTAGCAACATGGATAGAACTGGAGAATGTTATGCTAAGTGAAATAAGTCATACAGAGAAAGACAGCTACCATATGTTTTCACTCTTATGTGGATCCTGAGAAACTTAACAGAAGACCATGGGGGAGGGAAAGGGGAAAAAACAAGTTACAGAGTGGGAAGGAGGCAAACCATAAGAGACTCTTAAAAATTGACAATAAACTGAGGGTTGATGGGGGGGGTGGGAGGGAGGGGAAAGTGGGTGATGGGCATTGAGGAGGGCACCTGTTGGGATGAGCACTGGGTGTTGTGCGGAAACCAATTTGACAATAAATTTCATTTTTAAAAAAAGGAAAGGTATAACCCCCCTCTTTCCCTTTTGGAAATTGCAGAAGCTTAGGCCACATGATATCAGAATACACATAATCTCACTAATGGCAGGAAATAAAGAAGGCTGGGTGATTCATGGGCAATTCCGAGGGCTCAATACATAAAATTGGGCTGCTGATTAAAAATTATTTGGGAATCCCAGTGAGTTCTCTTCTGTTTTCTACCTATGGAGCCCATAAAACCGATTCCCTAGCCCCTTTCCTAAATTACAGTTTTACCACTCTGTTCCTATTCAAATGCCCACATGCAACAGTGCTTGTGGCAGCCTTTCTAAGATGAAGCACTATTCATCTTTGAGGGGGACACTCTCTGTGCTTGCAGGCAGTGATTGGTAGCACAGCACAGATGGGTAGGAAACTGTGTGTCTTCCACAGCACACTGCTCACATAGTTTACTACCAAATATAAGTACAGAGGGTGTGTTTGGGGCAAAGAAATGTGGGTCTGTTGGAAATCCAAAACATTTCTGCATCCTCACAGTATAAGTGTTAGCTAATAAATCTCCACTTTCCAGCTTTGTTCCTCCAATAAGGACCATGAAAGACCTCCTTGCTTTAAGGTTCTCGACTCATAATAAATTTGAAACCTGTCAAGAGAAATCTCCCCACTAGCACTTTTCACCTCTCAGCAAAAGAAAATTTTCAGAGAGAGGCCTAGAGTAGATCCCAGTTATTCAAAGTAGCTGTTTAGGACATTCTTCTAACATTTCCAGAAGACCATATGCAGTGGGACAATCCTCCCGTAGCACAAACCAGCCTCTATTAGAGATCCCTGGTGGGGGCTGAGTAATGGGTGTTAAATAAATGCAATTTGTTACACTTATTATTTGTTTCATAATCAAAAGCAGCTTAGAGCATGAAATCGGCATATTTTCCTTTCAAATACTCTTTATTAAAGAGTATTTTGCTCATGTACTTCTTATAACATCCTGACTTGCCCTAAGTAAGGCAAACTGCATATGTGTGAACATGAGCATTTTGCCCTAAAAAGAAAAATGACATTCTTCCTCCTCCTCCTCCTCTTCCTCCTGCTCCTCCTGCTCCTCCTCCTCCTCCTCCTCCTTTTATTTTGGAAACCAGGTGACCTGCACAGCATCCTGGGCCTTTACTACCACTGCTAGACAAAAAAAAAAAAAAAAAAAGAGGTTAGGCTGAGGATCAGAAATAGCATGCAAGGTTTTTTTCCACTGTTTTTTTAAATTGTGGTAAAATACACATAAAATGTACCATCTTAACCATTTTTCAGTGTATAGATCGGTGGTATTACCTACATTCGCATTATTGTGCAAATATCACCACTATCCATCTCCATAACTCTTTTCATCTTGTAGAACTTAAATTTGGTGCATACAAACTTTGAGCAAAACAACAGTGTTTGCTTGGGCAGCATGTTCACTGAGATAGCTGATAACTTTTACTATAGTCAAATATATTAAAAAAAATTTATATATATAATTAAAAAATTAAGAAACATACACAATAAAGAAAATACTCTTGCTAATATGTTCTCAAAACCATTACTAAAGAATAAAATGGGAAGGTCTGCAGAGAAGGTGACTCGGGGGTTTCATCCTGTCTGGAGGGTGAGCCCACCCCACCCCCTTCCTTCTGAGTGCTACAGCCCCCTGACACCAGCAATATAATCAGAATATTTCATCCTCAAGCAGCAGAATACACATTTTTTCCATATGGGGTGCATATGGGGTATTCTCCAGAATAGACCATATACTGGGTTACAAATAAGGACTCAACAAATATAAAAAGATTGAGATCATACCATGCATATTTTCCAACCAAGATGCTATGATACTTGAAGTCAACCACAAGAAAAAATTTGGAAAGACCACAAATACATAGAGGTTAAAGAACATACTACTAAAAAATAAATGGATTTTTTTATTTTTTTAATGTTTATTTATTTTTGAGAGAGAGAGTGAGACAGAGCATGAGCAGGGGAGGGCCAGAGAGAGGGAGACACAGAATCAGAAGGGGGCTCCAGGCTCTGAGCTGTCAGCACAGAGCCCGACATGGGGCTCGAACCACAAACCGTGAGAACATGACCTGAGCCAAAGTCGGACACCCAACAGACTGAGCTATCCAGGTGCCCCAAAAAATAAATGGATATTAAAGAAGACATTTAAAAAAATTTTTTAATGTTTATTTTTGAGACAGAGAGAGACAGAGCATGAGCAGGGAAGGGGCAGAGAGAGAGGGAGACACAGAATGTGAAGCAGGCTCCAGGCTCTGAGCTGTCAGCACAGAGCCCAACGCAGGGCTCAAACTCACAAACTGTGAGATCATGACCTGAGCCGAAGTTGGACGCTTAACCGACTGAACCACCCAGGCGCCCCTAAAGAAGACATTTTAAAAATACATGGAAAAATTAATGGAAAGCACATGGAAAAACATACTAAATACATGGAAAAGACGATTGTCTAAAACCTCAGGCAGTCTTAAAAAGGAAATATATGGCAATATAGGACTACTTCAAGATGAAAGAAAAATCTTAAATACACAACCAAACCTTACACCTAACGGATCTAGATAAAGAAGAGCAAATGACACCTAAAGCTAGCAGAAAGGAAATAATTAAAAAGAACAGAAATAAATATAGAAACAACAACAACAAAAAATGGTAGAACAGATCCACGAATATAGGTGGCAGTTGAGAAAATTAACAAAATTGATAAACTCATAGCCAGACTTATCAAAAGAAAAGAAAGGGCCCAAATAAATAAAATTATGAATGAAAGAGGAGAGATCACAACCAATACCATAGAAGTACAAACAATTATGAGAATATCATGAGCAATTAAATGCCAATAAATCGGGCAATCTGGAAGAAATGGATAAATTCCTAGAAACATATAAACTACCAAAACCCAAACAGAAATAAATTTAAAAATTTGAACAGGCCCATAACCAACAAAGCAATTGAATCAGTTACCAAAAATCTCCCAACAAACAAAAAGTCCAGGGCCACATGGCTTTCCAGGGGAATTCTACCAAACATTTTGAGAGTTAGTACTTATTCTTCTCAAACTCTTCCAAAAAATAGAAGGGGAAGGACAACTTCCAAACTCATTCTAAGAGATGAGCATTACCTTGATTCAAAAATCAGACAAAGACCCCACCAAAAAGGGGAATTACAGGCCAATATCCCTAATGAAAATGGATGTAAAAATTCTCAATATGATACTAGCAAATTGAATCCAACAGTACAGTAAAAGAATTATTCACCACAATCAAGTGGGATTTATTCCTGGGCTGCAAAGGTGGTTCACTACTTGCAAATCTATCAATGTGGTACACCACATTAATTAAAAAAAGGATAAGAACTATATGATCCTCTCAGTAGATGCAGAAAAAGCATCTGAAAAACTACATACATACATTTTTTATAAAAATCCCTCAACAAAGTAGGGATAGAGGGAACATACCTCAACATCATAAAGGCCATATATGAAAGACCTACCACTAATATCATCCTCCGTGGGAAAAAAACTGAGAGCTTTCCCCCTAAGGTCAGGAACAAGACTCTCACCATTATTACTTAACATAGTACTGGAAGTCCTGGCCTCACCAATAAGACAATGAAAAGAAACAAGAAGCATCCAAATCTGCAAGGAGGAAGTCAAATCTTCATGACGTGATACTCTATGTAGAAAACCTGAAAGACTCCACCAAAAAAAATTGCTAGAACTGATACACGAATCCAGCAGAGTCATAGGATACAAAATCAATGTACATAAATCTGTTGCATTCCTATACACCAATAATGAAGCAGCAGAAAGAGAAATCAAGGAATTGATCCCATTTATAATTGCACCAAAACCATAAAATACCTAGGAATAAACCTAACCAAAGAGGAAAAATATCTGTACTCTGAAAATTATAGAACACTAATGAGAGAAATTGAAAATGACTCTGAGAAATGGAAAAACATTCCATGTTCATGAATTAGAAGAAGGAAATATTGTTAAATGTCTATACTATCTAAAACAATCTACACATTTAATGCAATCCCTACCAAAATAACACCAGCATCCTTCACAGAGCTAGAACAAACAATCCTAAATTTTGTATAGAACCACGAAAGACCCCAAATAGCCAAAACAATCCTAAAAAAGAAAAGCAAATCTGGAGGCATCACAATTCCAGACTTCAAGCTATATTACAAAGCTGTAGTCACCAAGACAGTATGCTACTGGCACTAAAACAGACACATAAATCAATGGAAAAGAATAAAAAACCCAGAGGTGTACCCATAACTATATGGTCAACTAATCTTTGCAAAGCAGGAAAGCATATCCAATGGAATAAAGACAGTCTCTTCAACAAATGGTTTTGGGAAAACTGGACAGCAAGATGCAGAAGAATGAACCTCGACCACTTTCTAACACCATACACAAAATAAATTCAAAATGGATTAACAACCTGAATGTGAGATAGGAAACCATCAAAATCCTAGAGGAGAACACAGGCAGCAACCTCTTTGGCATTAGCCATAGCAACTGCTTACTAGACATGTCTCCAGAGGCAACGGAAATAAAAGCAAAAATGAACTATTGGGACCTCATCAAGATAAAAAGCTTCTGCACAATGAAGGAAATAAGCAACAAAACCAAAAGGCAACCTACAGAATGGGAGAAGATATTTGCAAATGAAATCTCTGATAAATGGTTATTATCCCAAATCTATAAAGAACTTCTTAAGCTCAACACCCAAAAAGCAAATAATCCAGTAAAGAAATGGGCAGAAGACATGAACATTTTTCCAAAGAAATAATACAGATGACTAACAAACACAGGAAAAGATGCTCAACATCACTCATCAGGAAAATACCAATTAAAACCAAGATGAGATACCACCTCACACCTATCAGAATGGCTAAAATTAACAACACAGGAAACAGCAAATATTGGCAAGGATGTGGAGAATGGGGAACTCTCTTACCCTGTTCGTGGAATTGTAAATTTGTGCAGCCACCCTGGAAAAAAGCATGGAGATTCCCCAAAAAGTTAAAAGTAGAACTACTCTATGACCCAGCAATTACATTACTAGGTGTTTACCCAAAGGATACAAACATACTAATTCAAAGAGCACATGCACGCTGATCTTTATAGCAACACTACCAACAATAGCCAAATTATGGAAGGAGCCCAAATGTCCGCTGACTGAAGAATGGATAAAGAAGAGATGGTATATATACATGCAATGGAGTATTACTCAGCCATCAAAAAGAATGAAATCTTGCAACAATGTGGATGGAGCTAGAGTGTATTATGCTAAGCAAAATAAGTCATCCAGAGAAAGGCAAATACCATATGATTGCACTCATATGTGGAATTTAAGAAACAAAACAGATGAACATAAGAGAAGGAGAAAAAAAGAGAGAGAGGAAGGCAAACCATAAGAGACTTTAACTCTAGAGAACAAACTGAGGGTTGATGGAGGGGAGGTGGATAGGGGATGGGTTAAATGGGCGATGGATATTAAGGAGGTCACTTGTAGTGATGAGCAGTGGGTGTTATATGTAAGTGATGAATCCTAAATTCTACTCCTGAAACTATTATTACACTATATATTAACTAACTAGAATTTAAATTAAAAATTGAAACAGAAAAGGAAACATAAAATGGAGTGTGGAAATACCAGTTTTGATTAATTTGGTACTTTGTTCTCTCGATGTTTTTCTATGTTAACTTCAGATTTTTAATCCATCAATATAAAGCTGTAGTTAAGAAATGTAGGGGAACAGTCACGTGAGATAAGTAGTTCTTGAGACTAAAGAATATACAGTTTAGAACTTTTATGATACAACATAAATTCAGCTCTAGAAAATATGTCCATTGGAATTCTGATCCATTGATCTATGTGTCCATTTTTGTGCCAGTACCATACTGTTTTGATTACCACAGCATTGTAGTATATCTTAAAGCCTGGGATTGTGATACCTCCAGCTTTGTTTTTCTTCCTCAATATTGCTTTGGCTATTTGGGGTCTTTGTGGTTCCATAGGAATTTTAGGATTGTTTCAGTTCTGTGAAAAATGTTGTTGCAATTTGGTAGGAATTACATTAAATGTAGATTTTTTTGGCTACTATTGACATTTTAACAATACTGGTTCCATGAGCATGAAATATCTTTACATTTGTTTGTGTCGCCTTTAATTTCTTTCATCAATGTCATAGTTTTCAGAGTACAGGTTTTTTACCTTCTCTCTTTTTTTGAGAGAGAGAGCGGAAGTGAGAGAGCATGTGCATAAGCAGAAGAGGGGTAGAGGGAGGGAGGGAGGGAGGGAGGGAGGAAGGGAGGGAGGAAGGGAGAGGGAGAGAGACAGAGAGACAGAGACAGAGAGAGAGAGAGAATCTTAAGAATGCTTCACACCCAGGACAGAGCCCAATGTGGGGCTCGATTTCACAACCATGAGATCATTACCTGAGCAGAAATCAAGAGTCAGATGCTTAATGGATTGAGCCACCCAGGCACCCTACCTTCTTGTTTAAGTTTATTCCTAGGGATTTTATTATTTTTGGTGCAATTGTAAATGGAATTGTTCTCTTAATTTCTCATTCTGTTACTTCATTATTAATGTATAGAAATGCTACAGATTTCTGTGTATAAATTTTGTATCCTGTGACTTTACTGAATTTATTTATTACTTTTAATAGTTTTTTGGTGGAGTCTTTAGGGTTTTCTCTATACAGTATCATGTCATCTACAAAGAGTGAAAGTTTTACTTTTTTCTTACCAATTTAGATGCCTTTTATTTGTTTTTCTTGTCTGATTGCTGTGGCCAGGACTTCCAGTACTATGTTGAATAAAAGTGGTAAGAGTGGTCATCCTTGTCTTGAGTCAAAAAGGCTTTAAAGAGAAGATAGTTTGGGGTACCTGGGTGACTCAGTTAGTAAAGTGTCTGACGCTTGGTTGTGGCTCAGGTCACAATCTCACAGTTTGTGGAATTGAGCTTTGCATCAGGCTCTGTGCTGGCAGCATGGAACCTGCTTGGGTTTCTTTCTTTCCCTCTCTCTCCTCTGCTCCCCCTCTTGAGCTATCTTTCTCTCTCTCAAAATAAATAAATAAACTTTAACAAAAAAGAACAGATAGTAACATAAAGAAGACATCAGTATATCAGATTGAGAGAGAAAAAAGAATTCACTGCAGGAAGTGAGGGAGAGCGCTAAGTCTAATCCATCTAGTGTAAGGGTTGCTTACAACAAAATTCAGTTGACAATTACAACAGACTCTTAGAAATGTAGAAGTACTTAAGGGTTATTGAAAGACGACTGTCCCAAGAGTTAGAGACTCTGGCCACTTCTCATTAACATCAATGTCATTAACTATGATGTAGCCATGCCTATCTTCTGGGCCTTTCTTTAACTATTAAGTGGGTAGATTAAGTTGAAGAAAATAAAATATAAAATTTTCCTTGGCAAATTATACAACATCCCTCTTAACTGCATCAAAAGATAAGACTATTTTTTTTATCAGTGCAGACTCTCTTTTAACATAAGTCTAAGTGCAGACATGATCTTATCCCCAGAAAGCCCTAGAAATTGCATTTAGAAAATTGTTAGAAATAAACAAATTTGACAAAGTTGCAGAACACAAAGTCAAAAGGTAAAAATCAGTTGCATTTGTATACGCTAACAATAAAAAACCTGAGCCTGGGTGGCTCAGTCAGTTGAGCATCCCACTTTGGCTCAGGTCATGATCTCACGGTTTGTGAGTTCAAGCCCCATGTCAGGTTCTGTACTCAGAGCCTGAAGCCTTCTTCAGATTCTGTGTCTCCTTCTCTCTCTGCCCCTCCCCTGCCTGTGTTCTGTCTCTGTCTCTGAAACATAAATAAACATAAAAAAACTTCTTTAATCTGAAAAAGGAAACAAAAAAATTCCATTTACAATAGCATTTAAAAAATAAGTACAAATAAACTTCATGAAAATGTGGAAGGGTTTCACACTGATCTTCAAAACACTGCTGAAAGAAAGTAAAGACATGAATAAGCAGAAAGATATACTGTGTTCATAGATTGGAAGATTTAAAATTAAGATGTCAATACTAGTCTAAATGATCTACATACTTAAGTCAATACTTACCAAAATCCCAATGGTATTTTTTTACAGAAATTGATAAATCAATCCTAAAATTAATATGGAATTTTAAGAGACACTAAATAGCCAAAGCAGTATGAAGTTGGATGGCTCATACTTCCTGATTTCAAAAACTTACTACAAAGCTACAGAAATCACTTCTGGATATATATCCAAAAGAATGGAAAACAGGGTCCCAAAGAGATATTTGTATGCCCATGTTCAGAACAGCAGTATTTATAATAGCCAAAAGGTAGCCTGAGTGTCCATCGTGGATCAAAGGATAAACAATGTCCTATACACATACAGTGAAATATTATTCTGTCTTTTAAAAGGAAGGAAATTCTAACACATGCTACAACATGGATGAACTTTAAGGACATCATGCTAAGTGAAATAAATCAGTCACAAAAAGACAAATACTTTATGATTCTATGTGTATGAGGTGTTTAGAGTAGTCAAATTTATGGAAGTGGAATGGTGGTTGCCAGGGGAAGGGGGGAGGGAGGAGGAGTTGTTATTTAATGTATATAGAATTTCAGTTTTGCAAGATAAAAAAACTTCTGGGGATTGCACAACTGTGAATTTGCTTAACACTACTGAACTGTACACTTAAAACAGGTTAAGATGTAAATCTTATGTATATTTTACCACAATTAAATTTTGTTTAAAAAATGCACAGTAGCAGAGGTGTAGGCTTCTTTGTGCCGTGTTGATTCTCAGTTCCTTTAAAGACTTATCTAATTCCCCATTTGCTCCAAGAGGACGGACATATCTAACGTATCCCAGCCCATAATAATCTTTCCCATTTTAATATTCAGTATATATGGCACCTAAGAATTTTGAATGATGCCCATCCCAAATCCTACCTTCTGTATCAAAGTTTTGCCATTTCACTTTCATGCCTTAAGAACACCCCAGCACCAATCTATAAAACAATGAGATTCCAAGGAGAAACGATTAGGGAAGGAGTTTTAATAATATCAAGAAATTTTTAAAAACAAGAGTAATAACAAAACACTTGTTATTAAGACATTCTAATTAAATGAGGAACCACTTGGCAATTATTCAGCTATTAACAAAACTTCAATTTCCCAACATTCTATCTTTTCAAGGCACACCTCAAGCCTCATATTCTCTATGAAACTGCCTATTTCCTTCCTCCCTACAAAACTGTGTTGCTTTGTTTAATGCTGGTATTGTAAGTCCTACAAAATTGTACATTCTTCTAGGTTACAGACATTGCCTTAAAAAAATCATTGTGTCTCCACCACACCCTCAAGCATTTCACGAAGTGTCCTATGTATAGATACCGCTTGATTTATGAAGTCAGTTCCTAGCCAGTTTTCCTTCACCCATTTGCCATGAGAACTATTTCAACTCTCTCAGATCCCTCTCCAAATTTCACTTGCTTAATGAAGCCATTCCAAAAAGGCAGTGAATTGGACTTCAGGGACATAACAATGAAAATTGAAAGAAGCTGCCGACCACATCACTTTAGTATAAATCATTTATCCTCCACCGGGTACTTTTTACCCTTGCAATTTGTCAGTCTTACCTTGATTGTCAGCTCATGAAACTCAAATTACACCTCTATATGCATTTCTTCATCTGTAGCTGGATAATTGATATCAGTTATCATACATTTACTCACTGTAAAAATTTCCCCAGGCCCCTAATTCTCTGGACACCTTGTGCTTGTATATTCAATATTATCTGGTAATACTGGATGCAGGCAATGTGAGGAACAAGAGAGAAGAGAATCGACTTCATGTTTTAGCTTTAGTTTTATTAACTCTGTAATTATGAGCAAGTCATTTTTTGATTTTAGGTCTCAATTTCTCCACTTATTAAAAATAATAATAACAAAGGGATTTCTAAATTCACTTCTTCATTCAAGCTGCCATTCAACAGAGCCAAAAATATGTTGATTTAAATAAAAGTTTATATCCCCCTTACAGTCCAGAGGTAGCCAGGCTAGTAGGATGTCCTGCTGTACCTAACAGATGGCTTCTATTCTGAGTCTACAGTGTCTTTTCAAGCTGCCACCATTACGTCTGTATCCTAGGCAGATGGAAGGAGAAAAGGTCAAGGGCAGTCCATATCCATCCCTTTTATGATCATGATCTGGAAGTATTGGCTCACCTTCCATTGGCCAGAACTTGATCACAAGGCCATGAAAAGGATGATGAAAAATGTAGTCTCTTACCACAGTGACCAACCAAAACTCAGGTGCACTTTCCTTAAAGAAAGAATGTTTAATCCAGTAGACCCATAATTTACGGCACTAACTAGAATGTTAAGAACTCTGAAGCGTCTGAGATTTTATGCCACTTGCAAAATAACAAGTTTACCTGGCACAGGCTCACAGATACTGGCAAAAGACACAGGACCCCTGGGTCAGGGACAAAGATTTACTACACATGGCTCTGCAGATAGCGTGTGCATCACCATATTTGCATCAGTTTACCTTGGCCTCTGAAGTCCCACAAGGGCAATGCTGAGGGGCTTGGATAGATACCTACACACAGAACCAGCTGTGTTACAGAAGAGGAAATTTGAACCCAAATCCTAAAAGAGCCTTACATGTCTGTCTGCCTCTTGCTCTGGAGAGAGGCACATTTTCTCTCTTCCAAGGCTATTAACTATATAAACATCCTTAAAAAGATAGTCCAGAACAAAGAAGCTATTGCCTCACTCATGGGATGTTCAGAAATATGAGAGACACATAGCAGATTGTCTCCCAACATAGGACACTATTAAAGACACAGGAGGCTATTACTAATCATACTGGGGCAAGCACGAATGAGGACTTTTCCAGAGAAACCAGGACATGCGTTCATCTCAATATCAGCGGATACTTAACAATCTCTGCTACATATTCTAATTCTGTAGTATGTGCCATCTGACGGAATAATATAAAGGCCACCAGTTCTTTAGGGATTGGATGCATATAAAGATAACAGTGTCCAATGTAGACATTTTCCAGTTATCACAATTGGTTCCTTAAAATAAATGCCTCTAGGGGCGCTGGGGTGGCTCAGTTGGTTAAGCATCTGACTTTGGTGCAGGTCATGATCTCACTGTTTTTGAGTTTCAAGCCCCGCATCAGGCTCTATGCTGACAGCTTGGTGCCTGCTTTGGATTCTGTGTCTCCCTCTCTCTCTTCCCCTCCCCAGCTCGCTCTCTCTCTCTCTCTCTCTCTCTTTCTGTGTGTCAAAAATAAACGTTTAAAATAAAATTTTTTAAAAAATAAAAAATAATAATAATAATAAATAAATGTCTCTAGCATTAGATCTCAAACGGATTTCATGTGTTATAATATGAATGCTGTGTAATTTAGTGTGAGGGCTCTAGACTAGGACACCAGGCACCTAAGATCTAGGGTCAGATTTTCTATTAACTCAACTTCTGATCTTGGATATATCACTTAACATCTTTTAACCTCAATTTATTTATTCTGTATAATGAATTATTAATGCTTTTTCTATCTATCTCAAGTTTCACTTGAACCCAGCCACTGACCATGGTCTAGTAATCCGAGGTGAATCTAGGTCATTGGATAAGCCCCTGGCTCAAAGGTCAATAGTTCCACTAATGCTCCAGGCCCTTCTTGCCTCTTTTAGAAGATATTCCTTGTTTGAACCACCCAAATACAAGGAATGTTCTTTCTCTTAAATCTGTCAAGTTTTGGTCTGATTGTTAAATAAATTCAACAGCAGCCAAGTGATTTAGTTACAGCTTGTTTCAGTTAGGTTAACCTAGATCATAGTTTTCATCTCACATAGCAATCATAGTGAAGATTCTAGAAAACTGTATAAGAAATTTCTGAGCCTGTAGCCATATGGGGACAGGAGGAGAGATTAGGTAGAACTTGTGCCAAATATTTCCATCCGTGATCTGAATTTCCCCTCCTTATTTGCTGCTATTTGATCCATTCCTTTTCATCTAACTGCTTCAAAAGACAATTAAAGAGTGAGAATCTCTTTAATCACCTCTTCAATAAAGACCCAAGAAACACTTTATCTAGTATATTATCTCTTTTTTTTATCCATGACCTACAGTTAGTTCCACTAATTCTTTGGTGGTTTCTTTTTTTTTTTTTTTTTTTTTTTTTTTTTGCCTTTCATGTTTCAATTATTTTTTAATACAGTTTTCCCCTGGTATCCCAAAGTAGAGCATTCCCAGAAAAGCCAAAATGACACAAAGCCAAGAAGCAATTGCCATTAATTTATAGTGAAAATTTTTTGAGCATTCTTAAACCCAAAAAATAACCTCTTTTAGGTTCCTTGCTAACAGATGCACAATATAAATCAGGATAAAGCACAGATGCTCCTAGATAGTTCAAAGCTCTGGCGGCTGGATGCTGAGATGCCAAGTGTGGTTCCCTGGGAAGGAGCCGGGTGGCGCCACTCTCACTGGTCCACTGTGCACTGCCCCTAGACAGCTTGGGGCAACCAAATGCTGAATAATATCTTTGCTTTTCACCTTTTTGGTAAAAGCAAAACTCCTCTCCAGATTTCTTTCTGGAGTTTCTTGAGTTTCAAGCCCCGCATCAGGCTCTATGCTGACAGCTTGGTGCCTGCTTTGGATTCTGTGTCTCCCTCTCTCTCTTCCCCTCCCCAGCTCCCTCTCTCTCTCTCTCTCTCTCTGTCAAAAATAAACGTTTAAAATAAAATTTTTTAAAAAATAAAAAATAATAATAATAAGAAATAAATGCCTCTAGCATGAGATCTCAAACGGATTTCTAGTAAAAGTGAAATGGCCTAATGCAAATTAGTAAAGTGGGGATACTTGTATTGGTTCTGAAGTCTTTGGCTTTGGCGTTGGAGATGGGGTGGGGAGGAGTCTGCCAATATGCTAAATTCTGGTCTTTAACTTTGCCATATTTCCGTCTTCCTCATTTCATTTTCAAACTTTTTTTTTTCTTTTTTTGCTTACAATTGTCTCTTTGCAAATTAGTCCTGTAGGATTTCCGTTTAAAGAACTTGTCTAGATCTAAGCTTCCCATTGTGATAGTTTTGAACAGGGACTCTGGGCTTCCTGTGCATTTTTCGTGTTAAATTTTCTTTTCAATATCTTCCTAATTAATGTCTTTATTTTATAACAATGCCCTATTTATAATTTAAATTTTCATTTAACTTTCTTCATTTTTTATTAAAAGTCATAAATGCAAATGGTTTAAAAAGCAAAAAGAACAGAAGAATTTATAAAGAAAACTAAGAATTCTCTCCATGCTTCCCTACCCACAGAGTCTGGAGCCCCACAGGCTAACACTTTTAACCGCTTACTTTTTGTTTTTCTGGGGCTCACCTCCAGATACTTAATTAGCACATTTATACCTCTGCTTCTTGGCTATTGGCCTCCTGCTATGGTCGATGAGGATTTTGCTCACTAACACAATTCCCTACCTCCACAACTATATATAAAACTATACAATTTGTTACCATAGTTTCTCCTCTGCAGATCTCTGAAATAACAACAAAATTTGTTAAAACTCCATTTCTTGGTCTATAAATTATGAACAATGCATCTTAGTTAGCCACTTCATAAGACGATAAGACATAAATTTCCTATCCTTCTCCTCTCTCCCCTAATAATAATAATAATAATAATAATAATAATAATAATAATTTGCTATCTTATTTTTCTGGAGCATCTCCCATCTCTACTTTATCTGTACTTTTAATAACAAGGTGGCTACAATCTGTTCTATAGTCTTAGTACAGTTTTCCATGATTGGTCCAAATACTGATTCTCAAAGATAAAAACCACTAAGTGATACTTCGTTTACTGTGGCCATGTCAACAATGAGCTATGTGATCAGCTATGATTCCATTTCTTTTTCCAGTATCAGGATGGCCACTTAAAGTAGGAGATAACTTAGAATTGGTTCCATTGGATTCTACTTTTTACAGTTTGCCAGCTTCTTTAGCATATTCTCAAACATTTCTAGATTCATATAATATTATCTATCCTTTCATTTTTTCCTTTTTTGCCCTTTCCAAGGCCTCTCTTTTGGGGTCTTCCTTCTCTTTCCATAATATGGATCAGTTGCTTTCTAGGCCTGGCCTACAGGATTCCCTTCACTGCACTCTGCTTTGGATGCCCTGTTTCCTGCATTTTGGAATCTTTTTATGATTCTTCCTCTTATTGTTATTGTTATTTGCTGTCTTATTTTTCTGGAGCATATTCTCAAGAAACTTTCAGTGAAAGGGTATTTCAGCATCTTAGTGGGTCGAAAATGTTTTTACTCTACTATCACCTTTGACTTATTGGCTATTATCTTGAAGTATATAGTGCTGTTAGGAAGAAATCTAACCTCCCTCCTTTGCAGGCAACTTCTGTTTTAAGTTCTCCATGACCCAGTTTTTGGGATGTTTTCCTTATCTTTTGTGCTATAAAATTTCACAATTATGTCTGTAGGTGTCCCTTTACCTGTTCGTTCTGCTTGGCACTTCCTGAGATTTTTCAATCTGAACAATTGTATTTTTTTCAATTCTGGGAAATGTTCTTCTGATTTCTTCTTTACACCAATTTGCTGGATCCTAGTCTCTGTCTGTCTTCTACATTTAAGACTCAGTTCTGTGCCTCATTTTTTTCCATATGCAACCTCTCCCTAGATAATTTCCTTATTTCCTGTGGCCTAAAATTTACTCATATCCTGATGACTTCTAAATTTATATCACCAGCCTGATCTCCCTCTAGACCAAAGATCCTATAGACCTATGGATCCAATTGCCTATAGGACCTACATGCTTGGATGTCTAATAGACACCTCAAACTTAACAAAGCCTAGCTAAAAGTCTTGATCTCTCTTCTCACTCTTAATATCTGTTCCAAATCCAATTTGTCAAAAGTCAGCAACACTATCCACTTAACTGCACAACAACAAAAAAAAATCTAGAAGTTATTTGTAATTCCTTTTGTTCTTTCTCACAAAATTGCAGATCCAGCAGCAAATCCAAAATTTATTTTGGATCTGACCACTTCTCACCAACTCCACTAATCAACATCAAAATGATCTTCTCCAAGACCAGTATCCCAAGGGTATATAATCTGTTATGTGCATGCACATATCTTAAGAGACCAACCGACTGGCTTGGTTTCAAGCGCTGGCTTAAAAAAAAAAAAGGCAAAACAGAAAAATCCTGTTGTAACACTGAAATATACACAAAAAAGAAAAAAGTCAATGGGGTTCAGTTCAACTAACACCAACAAATATGCCAGTCCTCCGCTTCAGTCCTTCAGTGGGTTTAGGTTTGGGTTCCTTAGACTCCAAGATGAGAATTCATGTAAAACAGATTTATTTGAAAGTATCCCCAGGAAAACATGGGGAGAGTAAGAAAATGGCACTGGGAAGAAATGGAAGCCAAACGAGTATAATATCAAGTTCCACAGATGGTAACTTTATTGCAACCCCACAGGGAAGCTGGAGAACCAGTGCTGGCCACTCCTCAGAGGCACCCCTGTTAAAACAGGAGAGCAGGAGGGGTGCCCGAGTGGTTCAGTCAGGTGAGTGTTTGACTTTTGGTTTTGGTTCCGGTCATGATCTTATGGTTCATGAGTTCAAGCCCCACATCAGGCTCCACACTGACAGTGCAGAACCTGCTTGAAATGTTCTCTCTCTCCATCTCTGCCCCTCCCCCACATACATGCACTCTCTCTATATATATATATATATATATATATATATATATATATACACACACACACATACATATGTATGTATATATATATATAAATATATATATAATAAAGTTTAAAATTTTTATTAAAAAAAAAAAAGAACAGGAGAGCTGGGGTACTCATACTCCTGTGCCTGTCATTGGTTAAGAGTACATCCAGGGGGACAAAGATTCCCAGGCCCTTCCTGCTCTAAGAACAAGCAGTCCAGGCAGGCTCTGGAAGGTGAGACAACCCTTGAAAACAGACACAGGTGCTAGCTGCTGGGAGTGAAAAAGCCCAAAGTGGTCAAGGAGGCCAAGGGAACAGAGAAGCCTGGCACCATCTGCTGAAAATGGTTCCCCATTGGCAGAGAATACAACTCAAACACTCTCATTAGGGCCTCCACATCCACATGATTGTCCGTCCACACCTGCCTTACTCTCCAGCTCCCTCACTATACACTGGTCCTGTGAACCTTTCTAATCCTCTAGAGTAATAAGCTCTCTTTGGGATTTTGGACTTGCTATTTGCTGTGTGAGAGAGTATAGTGTGAAGTTTTGAAACACATACCACTCAGAAACGATATGATAAAAAATCAATTTCCCATGGGAACAATACTCACGGAAGACTTCCAGCCAAAATAAAAAGAAACGAGACCAACAAAAATAGCCACAAGAAAAAGAGAGAGAGTTAACAATCAGAAAATAGTAGTAAGTAAACCAATAAACACTAAAATTCCAAATTATTTAGATAAAACGAGATTTAGTAGGGGTAGGTTGGATAAATAAAGCAGGAAAAAAGCAAAATAAAGCTAAAGGTTATATTTGGGGAAGGTTGTGTAAAAACTATAAAATTATCTCTAAATGTTGAAATGTGGGTTTCTTTAAATAAGCATAGGAAAAGATGTAAAACTTCCAAACAACTAGAGAGAGAGATCAAAGAAAAAAGAAAGCCAGATTACTTCACCTAAAGAATGCACAAATGAAATGTTTAAAAAATATTTTTAAACTGCCAATTAAATTCATATGAATTACACAGATTTAATGCAAAAACAATTACTAAAAGAAAATACAGATAAATGTATTATAAATATTAGGCTGGGGAGATGCCTAATGTCACCAACAGAAACTAAAGAAATGACTAACAGGTCTAACAGCACTAAAAAAAAAAAACAAAACTATAACTTGACAAATACAATAGATAAGGTAGAACAACATAATGATAGAAAAAAATGGTTTCAAACATGTAACACATCAACAAAATATGCTTCCATGAAAAAAAAAACTAAAAAAGAAAAAGAAAATGGTAACAAACAAAAAACCATGAGTGGGTAATTCACTGAATCATAAAAGCATCTGGCTCATTCAAACATGAAAAGATGCTTAGCTTTACTAAAAGTCAAACGAATATTCATGTAATTTAAGTAAAACAAAGATGTCACTTTTACATATCATATAAACAAAGATTTTTTAAATAATAATATGTCTATGTGAAAACGTTGGGAAATAGGTACTCACATATTATCAGTCAGCAAGTAAATTGTTACAATCTCTTCAAAGAAATGTTTTCCAAAATCTAAAATTTATTGTACCCTTTGACTCAGAAATTCTACTTTAAGGAATTCATCCTGCAGAAGTATTAATACAAGTTCACTAAGATATTTACCCAAAAATGTTTGTGTAGACCTATTTACAGTGAAGATTTGGAAATAATCTAAACAATTTGAAAACATTTTAAGAGACTGACCTAAAACTATAAACTGATAAAATACAACAATCTGTCACTACTAAAAAGAATGAGTTAAATCATATATATCAAAATAGAAAGATGTCAATGACATATTAAGCTACTGAAGTAAAATTTTAATACTACACATTTGAACTTCAAAAACATTATACTAAGTTTAAAAAGACAGCTGCAAAAAAACATTGTAGGATTCTATTTATATGAAATGTTCACAAGAAGCAAATCTATAGAGACGGACAGATCAATGGTGCCTGGGCTGGGGTGGGAACAGAGGTTGTCTGCAAACGCGCTTAAGGAATCTGTCTGAGGTGATGGAAAAATTCTAAAAGTCAATTGTGGTGATGGTAGTGCAGTTAACTCTATCAATTTACTGAAAATCATGGAATTCACTTCACGAACTTTATGATATATAAATTATATCTCAATAAAGCTGCTTTTTATGAAAGGCAAAATACTGATCAGTATGGTAATGTTTACATTTCCACAAAGATCTGCCTTTAGGACATTTCTAGACTGTTTGAACATTTTTTTCCAATAACAAATATTACTTTTACATTCAGAAAAAATTATAATTGTCTAATATAAATATTATCTTTGAAAACTCTAAGATCAGATGTGGTATGGCCCCCACCCCCAGCCTCCAAGAAAGCTAAACTTGACTTCATATATCGTCTGCCAGACATGGCGTTTTGATATATTTTGCAAAAGGAGAGTAAATAAGGAACAAGCCAATTGTGATGGCAACATCCCAGAATGGGATGCAATAAAGGTAATCACTACACTGACCACTGCTCTAAGTGCTTTAAAAGAATTCACCTATTAATCCACATGACCACCCAGTGTTGCAATTCAACCACTAGGCACTTGGCAAAAGCCACAGAGCTAGTCAATGCAGATGAGGGATTTAAGCCTGGGCAGTCAGAATCCAGTGCATGGGACCTATGAAAACCATGCCAGGCTGCCCATACCTAGACAGTGGTCATATTATACAAACAAATTCTTCTCTGATTACACATATTTGCTTTAATAAAGCATTTCCTACATTTTGATTTTGGTAGTCAGCTTAAAATTATTTTTAACTATTTGCACATGGTCAATTCAAAGCAGTGGAGGGACTCAAGGTTTCTGCTTTCACAATCCTGGTTAGTTAATGCTAGAAATAGCACAGGAGGCATAGCGAATATTTGTTGAATTACATCGAATGCTTTCGACAGTGCTTCTCTCCACAAATCGAAATTGGTTGATAGTTTTGAAAAACAACCCTTAAAAACAACAAAAAGGCATCATAATGAATTGACCCAAACCCTTCGCATTTCTTTCAAGGTTTAAGACATTTGGAAGCCTGATATAGTAGGGATCGCCCACTGAAAGAACATCACAGCCCATCACATTTCAATTATCTCTACATCTTCACTGTCTAGTAATTAATAAGCCAAGCTCCCAGAGACAGTGATCATACATCAAATAGACATGACATGCTCTCCTACACCGCCCACAGAAACAGGTAATACAGCATGTTAGCACTGAAAAGAGGATATTAAAACCCATTTCGATTCTCACATCGTTAGATGAGGAAAATAAATCTGGCTACTAATGCTTGGCTATGATTTCCTTAAAATGATGCTGATCCTGCTAAGTCCCATATTTCTGCAGCTAAAGGTTATAAATGTTCACACCATGAAACGAGCCTTAGAAACTCAAAAATTCCATTCGTCTTAGAATTTGAAAATAATGGCCTCTTTTCTCATTAAGTGACCCATAAAGCCCCAAATAAATAGCCCCAAGATATACTAGTGGACAGGACTTCCACCCTTGCCTTGGGTTATTGATATTATCCTTCTGCCTTTTTTTTTATTGGTCAGACTGAGATAAAAATAACAGTTCCCTGAAACAGCTGGGTTCACAATTCAATCTAAAAAGCCTCATTCAAATGTGGCCTCATTCATTAATTTTGAAATTATGTTATATCAGCTCTTGCCATCTCAATGTTAAAGTCCTCAAATATACATGAAAAAGTTATTATCTTATTCTTCTGCAGTTTTTAAAAATTAATAATGGTGAAAGCTCGATTTTCAGCTGGCTACATCATAGGACTGGAGTCAGTGAATTGCACAGATTTTAAAAAGTTCAGACATCATTAGTAATTTTAGCGCCCTTTGAACTTATAACCAACACTCATATTCTGTCAATATCATCATATTAAAACTCTTTGCCTTACAAAGCTAATTTTACAAACCAATTTCTCATTGGTAGTCTTATTCCACATTGGGCAACTATCTTCATGGTAAGCATTGAGATAGAGTCTCTTCTAACTGAATTCTCATTGAGAATTGAATTTTGCCTAAAACATAAGTTTCAATCCCTGGAATGCTGAGGTGAGCTTCTGTACTGTGTGTTTGGAGTTTAGTTTTTATACCATCTTTCTGATTTTAATTGATGAGGATCATTGCTTTCAGTCATTTTCTGTTAGACAGTTGAGGAATAACTGGTTTATATCTGAAAGGCACTTTGGATTGTCTATATACCTATTGACTTGCAGGGAGATGTCAAGAAAACAGCTTTGTTGTGCACATGGGTGAGTTCTCATGGAGTTTACAGCAGTCATCTTATGAGTGAGCTAATGCTCACACTGCCATGTCATCAGGGCTGTAATAAAGGCGGTCTTTGTAATATGTATTTTCTTCCCCTGGTAGTTAGGAGAATATCTTATTATTTTGTTTCCAGCACAGCTCCTTGCACATGTTAAGCACTTGAGAAGAAGGAAGAAAGGAAGCAAGGGAGAGAGAGAGGAAAGGGGGGAAAGAGGAAGGAAGGAAGGGAGGGAAGAGATAGTATGCAAAAGTGCTTTGAAAACTATAAATGCCGTACATATATAAAAACCCAATATTGGGGCGCCTGGGTGGCGCAGTCGGTTAAGCGTCCGACTTCAGCCAGGTCACGATCTCGCGGTCCGTGAGTTCGAGCCCCGCGTCGGGCTCTGGGCTGATGGCTCAGAGCCTGGAGCCTGTTTCCGATTCTGTGTCTCCCTCTCTCTCTGCCCCTTCCCTGTTCATGCTCTGTCTCTCTCTGTCCCAAAAATAAATAAACGTTGAAAAAAAAAAATTTTTTTTAAAAAAAAACCCAATATTATTATTGTTTTCACTAACACTGGAAAGTGGCCGATCTAACAACATGATTATCTGTACTTAACGGCATGTCTTCCTTATATCTTATTCTCTCAGTAGGACTGAATTAACTTTCCTCTGTTAAAGCCTGACAATTCCCAAACCCAAATAAATCCATCTTCTTAAGTAAAAAGAACAATTGTTCCTTACCTAAGTCTAGTTGACAGGGGAATAAAGAGTTTCTCCGTTCTAACAACAAAAAAGTAGTCTCTGTTTTCTTTGAAATTTCACACCTCACTCAGACTTGCAGATTCCCCCACATAAACGTTGAACAGGCCAATGGGCCATGGAGACAAATGGCACAAAGAAAAAACTACTCAAAATACATACCACAGGAAGAGAGGGAAGATGGCGGCGTAGGAGGACGCTGGGCTCACCGCGCGTCCTGCTGATCACTTAGATTCCACCTACACCTGCCTAAATAACCCAGAAAACCGCCAGAGGATTAGCAGAACGGAGTCGCCGGAGCCAAGCGCAGACGAGAGGCCCACGGAAGAGGGTAGGAAGGGCGGCGAGGCGGTGCGCGCTCCACGGACTGGCGGGAGGGAGCCGGGGCGGAGGGGCGGCTCTCCGGCCAAGCAGAGCCCCCGAGTCTGGCTTGCAAAGAGCGGAGGGGCCTGACGGACTGTGTTCCGACAGCAAGCGCGACTTAGCGTCTGGGAGGTCATAAGTTAACAGCTCTGCTCAGAAAGCGGGAAGGCTGGAGGACAAAGGGAAGGAGAGCTGCTGAGCCCCCGGACGACAGAGCTCAGTTTGGTGGGGAACAAAGGCGCTCGCCAGCGCCATCTCCCCCGCCCATCCCCCAGCCAAAATCCCAAAGAGAACCAGTTCCTGCCAGGGAACTTGCTCGCTCCGCGCGCAAACACCCAACTCTGCGCTTCTGCGGAGCCAAACCTCCGGCAGCGGATCTGACTCCCTCCTGCTGCCACAGGGCCCCTCCTGAAGAGGATCACTTAAGGAGAAGCAAGCTAAGCCTGCCCCTCCTGCCCCTGTGCACCTTGCCTACCCACCCCAGCTAAGACGCCAGATCCCCAGCATCACAAGCCTGGCAGTTTGCAAGTAGCCCAGACAGGCCACCCCACCCCACAGTGAATCCCGCCCATAGGAGAGGGGAAGAGAAGGCACGCACCAGTATGACTGTGGACACAGCGGTGGGCTGGGGGCAGACATCAGGTCTGACTGCGGCTCCGCCCACCAACTCCAGTTATACACCACAGCACAGGGGAAGTGCCCTGCAGGTCCTCACCACGCCAGGGACTATCCAAAATGACCAAGCGGAAGAATTCCCCTCAGAAGAATCTCCAGGAAATAACAACAGCTAATGAGCTGATCAAAAAGGATTTAAATAATATAACAGAAAGTGAATTTAGAATAATAGTCATAAAATTAATCGCTGGGCTTGAAAACAGTATAGCGGACAGCAGAGAATCTCTTACTACAGAGATCAAGGGACTAAGGAACAGTCACGAGGAGCTGAAAAACGCTTTAAACGAAATGCATAACAAAATGGAAACCACCACAGCTCGGATTGAAGAGGCAGAGGAGAGAATAGGTGAACTAGAAGATAAAGTTATGGAAAAAGAGGAAGCTGAGAAAAAGAGAGATAAAAAAATCCAGGAGTACGAGGGGAAAATTAGAGAACTAAGTGATACACTAAAAAGAAATAATATACGCATTATTGGTATCCCAGAGGAGGAAGAGAGAGGGAAAGGTGCTGAAGGGGTACTTGAAGAAATAATAGCTGAGAACTTCCCTGAACTGGGGAAGGAAAAAGGCATTGAAATCCAAGAGGCACAGAGAACTCCCTTCAGACGTAACTTGAATCGATCTTCTGCACGACATATCATAGTGAAACTGGCAAAATACAAGGATAAAGAGAAAATTCTGAAAGCAGCAAGGGGTAAACGTGCCCTCACATATAAAGGGAGACCTATAAGACTCGTGACTGATCTCTCTTTTGAAACTTGGCAGGCCAGAAAGAATTGGCACGAGATTTTCAGTGTGCTAGACAGAAAAAATATGCAGCCGAGAATCCTTTATCCAGCAAGTCTGTCATTTAGAATCGAAGGAGAGATAAAGGTCTTCCCAAACAAACAAAAACTGAAGGAATTTGTCACCACTAAACCAGCCCTCCAAGAGATCCTAAGGGGGACCCTGTGAGACAAAGTACCAGAGACATCACTACAAGCATAAAACATACAGACATCACAATGACTCTAAACCCATACCTTTCTATAATAACACTGAATGTAAATGGATTAAATGCGCCAACCAAAAGACTTAGGGTATCAGAATGGATAAAAAAACAAGACCCATCTATTTGCTGTCTACAAGAGACTCATTTTAGACCTGAGGACACCTTTAGATTGAGAGTGAGGGGATGGAGAACTATTTATCATGCTACTGGAAGCCAAAAGAAAGCTGGAGTAGCCATCCTTATATCAGACAAACTAGACTTTAAATTAAAGGCTGTAACAAGAGATGAAGAAGGACATTATATAATAGTGACAGGGTCTATCCATCAGGAAGAGCTAACAATTATAAATGTCTATGCACCGAATACCGGAGCGCCCAAATATATAAAACAATTACTCATAAACATAAGCAACCTTATTGATAAGAATGTGGTAATTGCAGGGGACTTTAACACCCCACTTACAGAAATGGATAGATCAACTAGACACACGGTCAATAAAGAAACAAGGGCCCTGAATGAGACATTGGATCAGATGGACTTGACAGATATATTTAGAACTCTGCATCCCAAAGCAACAGAATATACTTTCTTCTCGAGTGCACATGGAACATTCTCCAAGATAGATCATATACTGGGTCACAAAACAGCCCTTCATAAGTTTACAAGAATTGAAATCATACCATGCATACTTTCAGACCACAATGCTATGAAGCTTGAAATCAACCACATAAAAAAGTCTGGAAAACCTCCAAAAGCATGGAGGTTAAAGAACACCCTACTAACGAATGAGTGGGTCAACCAGGCAATTAGAGAAGAAATTAAAAAATATATGGAAACAAACGAAAATGAAAATACAACAATCCAAACGCTTTGGGATGCAGCGAAGGCAGTCCTGAGAGGAAAATACATTGCAATCCAGGCCTATCTCAAGAAACAAGAAAAATCCCAAATACAAAATCTAACAGCACACCTAAAGGAAATAGAAGCAGAACAGCAAAGGCAGCCTAAACCCAGCAGAAGAAGAGAAATAATAAAGATCAGAGCAGAAATAAACAATATAGAATCTAAAAAAACTGTAGAGCAGATTAACGAAACCAAGAGTTGGTTTTTTGAAAAAATAAAATTGACAAACCTCTAGCCAGGCTTCTCAAAAAGAAAAGGGAGATGACCCAAAGAGATAAAATCATGAATGAAAATGGAATGATTACAACCAATCCCTCAGAGATACAAGCAATTATCAGGGAATACTATGAAAAATTATATGCCAACAAATTGGACAACCTGGAAGAAATGGACAAATTCCTGAACACCCACACTCTTCCAAAACTCAATCAGGAGGAAATAGAAAGCTTGAACAGACCCATCACCAGCGAAGAAATTGAATCGGTTATCAAAAATCTCCCAACAAATAAGAGTCCAGGACCAGATGGCTTCCCAGGGGAGTTCTACCAGACGTTTCAAGCAGAGATAATACCTATCCTTCTCAAGCTATTCCAAGAAATAGAAAGGGAAGGAAAACTTCCAGACTCATTCTATGAAGCCAGTATTACTTTGATTCCTAAACCAGACAGAGACCCAGTAAAAAAAGAGAACTACAGGCCAATATCCCTGATGCATATGGATGCAAAAATTCTCAATAAGATACTAGCAAATCGAATTCAACGGCATATAAAAAGAATTATTCACCATGATCAAGTGGGATTCATTCCTGGGATGCAGGGCTGGTTCAACATTCGCAAATCAATCAACGTGATACATCACATTAACAAAAAAAAGGAGAAAAACCATATGATCCTGTCAATCGATGCAGAAAAGGCCTTCGACAAAATCCAGCACCCTTTCTTAATAAAAACTCTTGAGAAAGTCGGGATAGAAGGAACATACTTAAAGATCATAAAAGCCATTTATGAAAAGCCCACAGCTAACATCATCCTCAATGGGGAAAAACTGAGAGCTTTTTCCCTGAGATCAGGAACACGACAGGGATGCCCACTCTCACCGCTGTTATTTAACATAGTGCTGGAAGTTCTAGCAACAGCAATCAGACAACAAAAGGAAATCAAAGGCGTCAAAATTGGCAAAGATGAAGTCAAGCTTTCACTCTTTGCAGATGACATGATATTATACATGGAAAATCCGATAGACTCCACCAAAAGTCTGCTAGAACTGATACATGAATTCAGCACAGTTGCAGGATACAAAATCAATGTACAGAAATCAGTTGCATTCTTATACACTAACAATGAAGCAACAGAAAGACAAATAAAGAAACTGATCCCATTCACAATTGCACCAAGAAGCATAAAATACCTAGGAATAAATCTAACCAAAGATGTAAAGGATCTGTATGCTGAAAACTATAGAAAGCTTATGAAGGTAATTGAAGAAGATTTAAAGAAATGGAAAGACATTCCCTGCTCATGGATTGGAAGAATAAATATTGTCAAAATGTCAATACTACCCAAAGCTATCTACACATTCAATGCAATCCCAATCAAAATTGCACCAGCATTCTTCTCGAAACTAGAACAAGCAATCCTAAAATTCATATGGAACCACAAAAGGCCCCGAATAGCCAAAGTAATTCTGAAGAAGAAGACCAAAGCAGGAGGCATCACAATCCCAGACTTTAGCCTCTACTACAAAGCTGTCATCATCAAGACAGCATGGTATTGGCACAAAAACAGACACATAGACCAATGGAATAGAATAGAAACCCCAGAACTAGACCCACAAACGTATGGCCAACTCATCTTTGACAAAGCAGGAAAGAACATCCAATGGAAAAAAGACAGTCTCTTTAACAAATGGTGCTGGGAGAACTGGACAGCAACATGCAGAAGGTTGAAACTAGACCACTTTCTCACACCATTCACAAAAATAAACTCAAAATGGATAAAGGACCTGAATGTGAGACAGGAAACCATCAAAACCTTAGAGGAGAAAGCAGGAAAAGACCTCTCTGACCTCAGCCGTAGCAATCTCTTACTCGACACATCCCCAAAGGCAAGGGAATTAAAAGCAAAAGTGAATTCCTGGGACCTTATGAAGATAAAAAGCTTCTGCACAGCAAAGGAAACAACCAACAAAACTAAAAGGCAACCAACGGAATGGGAAAAGATATTTGCCAATGACATATCGGACAAAGGGCTAGTATCCAAAATCTATAAAGAGCTCACCAAACTCCACACCCGAAAAGCAAATAACCCAGTGAAGAAATGGGCAGAAAACATGAATAGACACTTCTCTAAAGAAGACATCCAGATGGCCAACAGGCACATGAAAAGATGTTCAGCGTCGCTCCTTATCAGGGAAATACAAATCAAAACCACACTCAGATATCACCTCACGCCAGTCAGAGTGGCCAAAATGAACAAATCAGGAGACTATAGATGCTGGAGAGGATGTGGAGAAACGGGAACCCTCTTGCACTGTTGGTGGGAATGCAAATTGGTGCAGCCGCTCTGGAAAGCAGTGTGGAGGTTCCTCAGAAAATTAAAAATAGACCTACCCTATGACCCAGCAATAGCACTGCTAGGAATTTATCCAAGGGACACAGGAGTACTGATGCATAGGGGCACTTGTACCCCAATGTTCATAGCAGCACTCTCAACAATAGCCAAATTATGGAAAGAGCCTAAATGTCCATCAACTGATGAATGGATAAAGAAATTGTGGTTTATATACACAATGGAGTACTACGTGGCAATGAGAAAAAATGAAATATGGCCTTTTGTAGCAACGTGGATGGAACTGGAGAGTGTGATGCTAAGTGAAATAAGCCATACAGAGAAAGACAGATACCATATGGTTTCACTCTTATGTGGATCCTGAGAAACTTAAGAGAAACCCATGGGGGAGGGGAACAAAAAAAAAAAAAAAAAGAGGTTAGAGTGGGAGAGAGCCAAAGCATAAGAGACTGTTGAGAACTGAGAACAAACTAAGGGTTGATGGGGGGTGGGAGGGAGGAGAGGGTGGGTGATGGGTACTGAGGAGGGCACCTTTTGGGATGAGCACTGGGTGTTGTATGGAAACCAATTTGACAATAAATTTCATATAAAAAAAAAAATACATACCACAGCATTCTTTGTCTTCATATAGCTTGATACTGCTCTTGTGATCCTCTCACAATGCCTTTCCTGAATTTAGAAAGTATCTTAAAATTACATTTTAAAATCCAGACTGCTCTGTGAAAATCTGTCAAGATGTGTTGGGTTTTTTCTAGTTATGATTGTCCAGTTGTATGAAAAACAACAAAACAATAACACTGCTGACATGTACAAAGAAGTTCAATACAAGAACTTGCAAGAGATGCATATAACCTGATAAAGTGTTTGTGTGTGTGTGTGTGTGTGTGTGTGTGTGTGTGTGTGTGTGTGTGTGTGTGAGAGAGAGAGAGAGAGAGAGAGAGAGAGAGAGAGAGAGGGAAGAAAGGAGAGAAATATTCCTTATCTGCTATACCATATTAGAACTGTCAGACTTAATTTTAGTTGTTATATTTTGAGAGGAACAAAAAAACTTGAATATTTACAGAGAAGAATGTGACAAACCCAAGAAAGCTGTTATGTGAGGACATCTGAGTGAAGTAGGTTTATTGAACCTGGAGCCTAGAGAACACTAGAGGAAGAGGCATGTCTATTTTCTTTTTTTTTTTTTAATTTTTTTTTAACGTCTATTTATTTTTGAGACAGGGAGAGACAGCATGAACGGGGGAGGGTCAGAGAGAGGGAGACACAGAATCTGAAACAGGCTCTAGGCTCTGAGCTGTCAGCACAAAGTCCGACGCGGGGCTCGAACTCACGGACCACGAGATCATGACCTGAGCCAAAGTTGGATGCTTAACCGACTGAGCCACCCAGGCGCCCCATATTTTCTTTAAATATTTTAAGATGTCTCCTATGACAAATCTAGGACCAATGTATTCAACATAAAAACCTAAATATCACATAGGATATTCAGTTCCCAATCACTTGAAGAAGAAATTCAAGAGTTTAGGCTTGGGAAATGTAAACTGGGCGGCGGGGGCGGGGGGAGACGGGCTAAATGGGTGATGGATATTAAGGAGGGCACTTGTTGGGATGAACCCTGGGTGTTATATGTAAGTGATGAATCACTGAATTCTACTCCTGAAACCAATACTACACTCAGTGTATGTTAACTAACTTGAATTTAAATAAGTTTTTAAAAAATAGTTCAGGTTCTGAAAAGAAGGCAAAGCTTGAGGCATTATTTTGGATGATATCTGAAATCTTAGGTTTGGATTAATTCTTCTAGGAAATAAGTTTAGTTAAGAGAAGTGCTCCAAGGACTAAGCCCTCACCTTATTTTAACATTTTGATGTCCAGAAAATAAGGATCAAGAAAAAGCGACAGAGAAGTACCTTACTTTGAGTTTCCCCAAAAGTAGACCCTGAAGAAGGTATTTGAATATAATAGTTTATTTGGAAGGTGACCCCGGGAAATATGATAGTGGAATCAGAACACGAGACAGAGGAGAGGCAGTCAGGAAAGCGTGCATTATCAAGCAAGTTTGTCATCATGCACAACTGGAGCTTAATTCCCTTGGAGAACTCTGTAGACCAATGGAGAATGCATACCTCAAAGTATCCTTCCAAAAACAAAGGAAACTAGGACATGTAGATACCAGCTGCCATCTGTCTTAAGTGGGAGCAGCTCCAAGGAGGCGTTAATTCTGTGATACTTGGAGCCTCCCATGATTGTGGTCTGAGTGGGTTCCCGTAGCCAGAGAAAGCTCCCATGTTGACAGTTGAAGGTTTGCTGGGGCACATGACCTGATGCAGTGTGCGTAGGCTATAAGGGCAAGGGAGCAGCCTCTATCACAGGACAGACTGGTCAGAAAGAGGGGAGAAAATGAAGAGAGGGTGATTTCCTGGAAGCCAAGTGAGCTAGGAGTTAATAATGCAAACTGGATCCCTACATTATGTTTGATATGAGGAGCATGCCCTCTAATTGTCCTTTCAACAACAATATTCTATTATATTAACCAGTAGAAAAATAAAAAGTCATTGGCATTGAGTCCCCAAAGTAACATTCTCCTTCTTCCACCTTAAAATGAGTTCTGTACAATAGGAGATAAGTGGCTTATAAAGACACATTGAACAATATGCTAATTAAAGGAATGGTGCCAACTGCATGAACATTTACAACTTTCCTGGCAGAAAGAAAACTTCTAGAGGGCATCACAGAGGGTTATTGTTTGTGAAAAAGATATTACCTGGGTGCTCATCAATAATGTTTACCACTGAGTATTTTATACGTTTCATAAAATCATGAAATATACTTGTTTCTATATCCAGCTTTGATTTCACTAGAATTTAATGACTTCCCAAATAAAATTTCCCACTTTGCAAGTCCCCAAAGTCTCATAAATTATGTTCCCATACTCATTTTATACAGTTCTTAAAAAAATATTTTCATTATTTAGGGTACATCGACGGTTCAATCAGTTAAGGGTCTGATGCTTGATCTGGGCTCAAGTTATAATCTCATGGTTCATGAGATCGAGCCCCACATCAGGTTCTGCGCTGATGGTGCAGAGCCTGCAAGGGATTCTCTCTCTGCCTCTCTCTTTCTCTCAAAATAAATAAATAAACATAAGAAATATATTTTCATGATTTGAAAAATAATTGTGGGCATTCTTAATTGTTAAGTGTGTGCAAAAGAGCCAGAAGAATAGATTTATCTGTGGTAAAGTAAATAAGTACATGAGATTTGCTCTTCAGCTCACCTTCATGGAAAATGGTAAACTTTTGTGGCTTTACCATCAGGAAAGAGCAGAAAGCAAGGACATTTGCTGTGTAAATAATGGCCTTTGGCATGACCAGCTGCAAGCGTACCCTAAAAGCACTCTCTCTTAAACAACTCAGAGAAAGAGCACTGTTATTTTGTGCTATTTCGAAATAACTGTATATTGCCTATGAAGGCATTCACTGAAACTTAGATTTGGAGATTTATTTGGGAGATATTTATCAAGAAAAATCATCATGGCTGATGTTCTGAGGTATTGACAGTTCCTCCTCAGTTGTTTGCCTTTAAGAACCATTTAAAGGACCAAGAAGAGAGGAAAATTGAAAAGCAAATTAAATGTCACAAGTGAAGGGCTGTCACCTCAGATTTAATAATGTCATTATTGGAAGTTAAATACCAGGTAATTATGAATATGAAGATGTGTGAGAAATCCACTGCATAATTACAGAAACATTATAGCCAGCTTTCTCAGAGCTAAGAATTCAACTTCACCTACAGAATTTTCTAAACGACTAGTACTGCACACACAACCTATCCCTACCAGCCCATCAAATCTAGGTAGTCAGAAATTACTTGAGTTATAAAGATGGGATTTGGATTGCTTTTATTCAAACTCAATGTATTTTATTTTTTTCCCTCATGCTTTGTTTGGTTTTCATCCTTTAAAATGGATGTGGCCCAGTGTGTTGGTAGGGTACGTACCTAGTTACCTTGCAAAATGGTTCCCTCTGCAGGCAAATACTTTCTGATTACATGATGCTAAACACGGATAATAATTCTATTACAGTTTTCATGGGGATTATTCAAGAATGCACAGCACACAGACTCATCCCTCAACTTCGCTCTTCCATTCCTATTCTAATATACATCACCGGAATGATGACATTCAGGACCATATTTCATCCGCACATGTCTTTCTCCTGATGTATTGTGTTTCATACCAACGCTTTTCAAGCAACACAGAATTCCTAGTGAGTAAAAACTCATAAATAATATTACAATTAAAAATAAAAGATTACTTAGAAGGTAGCAAGTATATTTAGATGTGACTTTTAAATGGCAGATGCATGGCATTTTTCAAATCTCAGCAACATCTATTATGTGGGCCCTGAGGGATCTGCGGGAGATGATGGTTTTTTACACTTTCTACACTTTCTTGGTCCTTTCTCAGATAAACATGCACTCAGAGAGACAAACTTGCATCCAGATTTTAGGGGTATTGAGGATAGAATACAGAAGTCTGTTCAATCTTTATTATTATTATTATTATTATTATTATTATTATTATTTTTGAGATTATAAATATATCTCTTGGGTTATTAACCTTCTGAAAGTGCCAAAAATAGCATACATACTGATTTTCTTTTTGGTTTTCCTTTCACATGCCTCTGTCTTCCTCATTTCTCTTCTGGTCAGTTTAGACAAGGATAAATTGATGTGTAGAAATAGTTCAGGGGCAAGCGAGGAGCCGCAGCCCAGGCCAATCCTAAATGACCACCCTTGCAAACCCTACTGAAGATTTGCAAAAGCCACAGGTACTTTGTACACAAAATCCAGAGACTAGCAAAGCACAATAAAATGAAGTTCTATAAAACAATAGCAGGTACCGTGTTCTTTACAAATTAAACGTTTGTGGCAACCCTGCGTCAAGCAAGACTACCAGCCTCATTGTTCCAACACCATTTGTTCACTTCGTGTCTCTTGTGTCAAAGAGAATTTGGTGACTCTCACGGTATTTCAATCTTTTTCATTATTACTATATTGGCTACAGTGATCTGCAATCAGTAATTACGACTCGCAAAAGCTCTGATGATGGTGAGCACTTTTTAGCAATATTTGTTAATGAAAGTATGTACTTTTTTAGACATAAGGCACTTACTAGACTACAGTGTAGTGTAAACATAATTTTTAGATGCACTGGGAAACCAAAACATTCATTTGACTCACTATGTTGTGACATTTGCTTCTATTGAGATGGTCTGGAACCAAATGCCTAATATCTCCAAGGTATGCCTCTCTGCCTCTAGATACCCAAACACCAGTTACTGGAATAGTACATGTAACAGTAAAGAATACCTTCATTACAATGGTGCCATTGGAGATAAACAGAAGGTAGGGTTGAGATAATTTGGAAGTAACATCTCACCATTCTCCATGCCTTGCTTTCTCCACTCTAGCACCAATACACTATGCGGTATTTCCTAACACAGCAGGCTGGTTCACACATGCCCCTTGACCATGCTGCTCCAGTGTCACTTCCTACCACAAGTAAAATAATGACCATCACCTGTCTCGTGGGTATTTTTATCATCGTACCTACTCCAGAAGATGTGCAGATGTTTATATATACTTGTCCCCCCTTCTTACCTGTAAGTTTCTTAAAGCTGGGTCTATGTTGTATTTTATCGCTTCTCATAGCCCTAGCAATATGCGTGCCAACGATACCAACAACAATGACTTATAGTTTGCTTTTAACAATAATTCCCTTTTTCCCCATCTAATAAAATGAAACCCTTAACATAATGCCACAAAATTCCTTCTCTAAGTATCCTATGTCATGTAGATAAACAGAACCTTCTCACTTCCTGCTGCAACTTCCCCTGCCACATATCTCCCTAAAATGGGGGGTTGTAAATATCATATTTCAAAGGACACCATGTCACTATCAATCTCTCTCTGATGCGTTGAACGGTGCTGGATGGAGGAGTAATCCTAGGATCTTCTCTCTAACCTTGGTAACATTCCACTAAAACCAGAAGCTACCATCAGAGTCCCAGGAGACTTTGACTCCACTTTGCCTAGACAGAAGGCTCATGTAGGAATGATACCAGGCCTGCCTCAGGTTCTTGGCCCTTTGAGTCGGTAGCCCTGTCCTTGCACTAGACACCATCCTTCATAAAGGTGAAGCACAACACCTACCAGTGTCTGTGGCAATCACCTAAGACCACACTTTTACCTTCCTTATTCCCCACCCGAGACTCCCATCCTCCTCTAGCCTTTATACTTAGTCTGGGCTCTTGGTGTCCCATGTCCAAACTTTGGCCTTCCTTAACAGACTGAGACTTCATTTTTCCCTGAGTTCTTCATGTTCACAACTGTCTTGCGCTGAAACTCTCACTTTGACTACATTCTTATAAAACTTAAATCCTTTTATTAAGCACCCTAGATTTAGCATTGGCAAAATTCATCTTCTTCTAAAGACCCCCTTATGACAATATGATCCAGAGATATATTCAAGATAGACTAAGGTTGGAGAGACAGGATATAGAAAATCCAGCTATCATACACAGCACCTTGCTCTCTGCTCAGAGCTCATGAAATAAAGGTGGATCATCTAACCCATCATCTTTCTCTGACCAAATATAATTTGGATCTGTCTTTTTTTTCCCTCCAGAATGTAACTAAATTGGAAGCATGTAGAGCTCACTTCATGGTTGTTTATGTCTTACTGTAAAGAAAAAGCTAACAGGTTAACTATAAATACTTGGCTCTCAAAATGTTATGAATGAGTGATTAGAGGTATTTTCCTATCCTCTGCCCCCATGGACATAACTTGAAACAGAGTCAAGAGGATTGATGATGAGGGACTGAGCTGAAACTGTCACTGTGAATGTCATTAAGGAGATGAAATGCACGTGAATGCATTTCCACTGGGCAGCAGAGATTTTCTCCCACATAATTCACAGCCATATCAGACAGCTTGGTCATTATTTTTCCAGAACAACAACAACAATCAACACGGAAGTGGCAGATTTTTAAGGACATCATCCCTGTAGAGCAAACCTGAAGGAGGGAGAAGACCAAAGGTAAGACCAAGCCCACAAGAATACTTTAAAAATACACTAATATCTCTGAAAATCTCTTTTATGATTTTCAAATAACTGTGAGACATGTAAGAGACAAACTCTGATCCTGACTTGGAATATGGCCCAGAGAGGCTGACTATAACAGAGCTGAAAAATCCTAGACAAGAAATCAGAATATTTAAAACTGAGATTCCAGAAATGCTGAGCTGAAGTTACTTCAAGATGACTTTACCACAGACAGACGAGGAAAAGCGTGGGTCCTTTGCCATGGATGTCTCCTAAATGTGTCCGGCATAACTTCGTATCCCCCCAAAAGAGTTTGGCATTTCCTTTTCAGGGAGGTAGTTTCTTCCAAGATGATGTTTTAGATGTGTCTTACTTGCTTGAGGACAGCTCAGAGAAAGGCCTATGGCTTTACTGTTCTGTATGGCGGCCACTAGTCACATGTGGCTATTGAGCTCTTACAGTGTGGCTAGTCCAGATTGAAATGTGCGGTAAGCAAATCTGCATACCAAATTTCCAAGCCTTACTATGAGAGAAAGAATGTAAAACATCTCAATAATATTTTATATTGATTACATGTTGAAATGCTAATAGTTTGGACATGTCAGCTCAAATAAAATATATTATTAAAATTAATTTTAGCCATTTCTGTTTTTCAATGTGGCCACCTTAATTTAAAATTATATATGTAGCCTGCCTGCTGTATTTCTATTGGGAAGCACTGCTCTCTAGGATGCTTGGGATGGGTAGAGCTATGAGGTTAATATAAACCAAGAAGGAACAGAATCACAGACACGTGATTGCTGATCTGATTTGCACAACCAGATAAAAGCTGAGGGATAGAACTAGTTGCATAGTGTTATTCCCAGTGTGACCCACAGGACAACATCAACCTGCAAACTGTCACTGGTCCATGGCAAGTAGAGAAATTGAGGGGACATCTTTAGAAACTTTTATACAGTTTGACAGATCAATTTTACATTTGTTGAATATAACATCATTTTTAAATTTGTGTTTTGTATGTCTTTGCATTTTCTTATTTAATTTTTATTAATGTATTTTATAAATAATTTTACAGAGTTATCATTCTAAGATATTAGAAATATGATCTTCACAGGCAGTTTAAAAAACAATGAGATGGGGCACCTGGGTGGCTCATTCGGTTAAGCATCAGACTCTATATTTCGACTCAGGTCATGATCTCATGGTTCATGGGATCTAGCCCCATGTCAAGCCTCATATCAAACTCCGAATGGAGTCCCACATGCACTGTCAGCACAGAGCCTGCTTAGGATTCTCTCTCTCCCTCTTTCTCTGCCTCTCCCCACCCATGCTTTCTCTCTCAAAATAAGTGAACTTAAAAACAAAAAAGAAAAACACCAAGATGTGTAATTTTGGTGATGCTAGGGCTCAGTTTTGATATCCACAGAAGCAGAGATTTATGGATTTCATACATACTTCCTGAAAGCCAGTGTTTAATGGAGAATAAAAATAATTCCATTTTCTTATGCCTACCTAAAGGGTAGCTAGCTGTATCTAAATTTCTTCAAATGCATAACCAATTCAAATATAAAACAAAGGAATGGGCTAGCCACTTAACTCTGTAGACATGTTTCATTTTCTGTAAAACGTAGACATTGGAAAACTTAATATCTAGCCAGCTTCTAAATGACATAATTTGGGGAAGTCCTCGTTTACATGAGAAGCTGATAGCAACCTCCACTACAGTGGGTGCCAACAGGCCTCTCGCTGCCCTGAATCAGGTTAAATTGGATGTGTGATATAGTGCAGCCTGGAAGTGTGAAGGAAACCACAGTAAATGCTATTTGATAATAAGGAAAAGAAAGGACTTGGAGTTAAGTGTAATCCAGCTTGGCAGTTCATTGGCAAACACCTGCTCACTCTTGCCAAAGTATGAAAACCAAAAACATCCTGCCTGGAAAAATGGAAGATTTCTCTACTTCCCTCAAGTAAGAAACATGTTCAACTCAGACATGTCGGCTGTAATCTCTGCCTCAGTGCACCAGAAAGGCAATTCTCAATGCACCTGCCTGGCATCACCGTATTCCAAAATACCTCTTGAATACCACAAAAATCACTTCAATCCTTGGTGTCAGGAGATGCTCCCACATACAGACTCCAAGGTAAAGACACATGTAAAACAAAATAATTGAGAATTTTTAAGATAACTTTTTTTCTCATATCCTCATATTTCATGATTCACTCAGCTTGCTTTCTACAAATTCTAGAAAAGAGGCCACAAATGGCCCCCTTGTTAATTTCTTCTTTCTTGTGTGTTTTAAAGGTCCTTTATACTAGATATCACAACTCATAATCTGATTCTCCTCCATTCTACTGATATTTAATTTGCTGAGGGATCTAAGATAATTCAGGATCTAGAAAGTTTTGTAGAAGAAAGGGAAGGGTAGTTTTTAAAAAATGGAAGCAGTGTAGTCTAGATGTCAGCTTTTAGATGGCAGATACTCTGTCTTGCTCACAGCAGTTAGTACAATCTTTGGCAATAAGGAAATAACAAATACTGTAACTGACTCTAGGTGGGCAAATTAATTAAGCATCTACTATATGCCGACACCAACTAAGCATTTTATTCTTCCAAACAATCTGGTAAGGTATACATTCTGTAATAAGGAGATTGAAACTAAGACAAGTTAGATAACAAATTCAGGTCACCACCATCCCCTCCCATTTACACACGCTACAACCAAAGAAAACAGCTCAGAAGCACTCACTATACCATCTACTAATTGTGTTATACATTCCTTCTTAAGTTCCCTTTTTGATCTACCTGGAGGTGAGTGGATAAAGTTCTGCTCTGACTATTAAGGGAGGCCTCTTAAGTTGTGCAGCCTGGTTTCTCCTTGCCTTTGGCTTTGCCTCTGTGAATGAAGTGCCATGTTCATGTGTAAGTTGATGTGTAAAAAACATTCCATTTGAGGTTCTTTCTCGTATCAGATGTCTAAGTTGCTCACTTACCTTGATTTGTTTTCATATGATTTTCTTGCTGGGCAGAGAAGGTCTTCACCTGGTAATTCACCAGAGACCAGCTCTGTGTTGATTCCCCAAAAGAACATGTAAACTTTTCTTCCCCCCAAAATATGAGAAAACTACACAGGACTGACTTTATGTATGTGAAGATTAAGCTGCCATCTGCAAGAAGGGTCCTTCCTTCTACAATATAACGTTTTCACCTCTTTACTGAAACCGAAGTCTCCTTACAAAGAACACAAAGAAGAATTCTTCCCAGAGGACAGTTTCCTCCTGCAAGTAGAGGAAGGCACTGTGCTCAAAGGCTATGGACATGGACCTCGCAATCAGTCCAGCTAATGTCTATTACTGCTTTACCGCTTAATTACTGTATGACTTTAAGCAAAACTATATCATCAGAGTTTAATGAGGAAAAGCAAAACCATTCTAAGCATTTAAGCAGGAAAAAATTAGGTTTAAAAATTATTAAAAGGGCTAGAGTAGTAGAAGAGAGGGGAGGGAAGCTGGTACTATCCAGCCTTCGAGAACAGTGGGAAGCCTGACACCATTGCCCGTGCCACTCACCTCTGCACAACTACAGCTGCTGCCAGAGCTCTCAAGCCAAGCTTCTGCCAAGGGGCCCCTTCCACCTTACCCCTGTTGCAGGAACCCACATTGCTCACTGACATCCCTAAAAGTTTCATGGAAGTCTGCATTAGTGTTCTGCCACGGCTATTGCCAAAGTCAAAAGAATAGCTTCCACTCTCCTTCTGCCTTCCCATCCCAAGCGAGAGCCTCCTGTTGAAAGAACCTAAACTGAAGCCATACTTCTTAGTGAGTATATCTAAGAAATGTAGTTTTTAGGCTTCCAGCTTCTAGCACACAGAGGGAAGCAACACAAAACACCCATTACAATACCCATTAATCTGTTTGAGCCACAGCTTCCTTCTCCATAAAATAAAAACAATGGCCTTATGCTGTATTCACTTTTAAAAGTGCTTACTTTATGTTGGGTTACTATCCACTGAGTATTGATCTAGGAACTGTGGGGTATAAGTATTTTTTTTAAGTACAGTCTCTGCTTTCATATGATTTCATGAGCATGTATTTAAACAAATAATTACAATAACAGTCTGGTGCCAACTCTGTGCACAGGTTCCTACAATATCACACTGAAAACAGGGGGGAGGGTACTTAACTTTGGGAGGAATGAAAAGAATTTCTAAAGGAAATGATGCCTAGGGGTCCCAGAAGAAGAGAGGGGGAAAAGGGAGAAGGTTTAATTGAGAATACTGTAGCTGACAACTTCCCTAATCTATGGAAGGAAACTGACATCCAAACCCATGAGGCACAGAGAACTCCCATCAAAATCAACCAAAGCAGGCCAACACCAAGACATATCATAGTAAAATCTGCGAAATATAGAGATAAGGAAAACATCCTGAAAGCAGCAAGGGAAAGAAACCCCTGACCTATAAAGGAAGACAAATAAGGTTACCAGCAGATCTATCCACAGAAACTTGGCAGGCCAGAGGGAGTGGCATGATATATTCAACGTGCTGAATGGGAAAAATATGCAGCCAAGAATACTTTCTTTAGCAAGGCTGTCATTCAGATTAGAAGGAGAAATAAAGAGTTCCAAAAAAATACAAAAACAAAAACTAAAGGAGTCTATGACTATTAAACCCTCCATGCAAGAAATATTAAAAGGGACTCTTTGAGTGGGAAAGAAAGGCAAGAGCAACAAATATTAGAAAGGAACAGAGAAAATCTCCAGAAACAATGCCTTTGAAAGTACTACAATGGCACTAAACTCATACCTATCAATAATCACTCTGAATGCAAATGGACTAAATTGCTCCAATCAAAAAAACATAGGTTATCAAAATGGTAAAAAAAAAAAAAAAAAAAAAGACCCATCTCTATGTGGCCTACAAGACTCACTCTAGATGTAAAGACACCTATGGACTGAAAGTGAGGGGATGAAAAACCATCTATGATGCTAATGGGTAGCAAAAGAAACCTGGAGTAGCCATACTTACATCAGACAAACTAGATTTTAAACCAAAGACTGTAACAAGAGATGAAGAAGGGCACTATACCATAATAAAGGGGTCTAGCTAACAAGAAGAGCTAACAATGGCAAATAATTATGCCTCCAACTTGGAGGAACTCAAATATATAAATCAATTAATGACAAACATAAAGAAACTCATTGATAATAATACAATAACAGTAGGGAACTTTAATGCTCCGCTTACACCAATGGACAGATCATCTAAGCGGAAAATCAATAAGGTAACAATGGCTTTGAATGACACACTGGCCCAGATGGACTTAACAGATAAATTCAGAACATTTCATCCTAAAGCAGCAGAATACACATTCTTTTCAAGTGCATATGAAACATTTTCCAGAACAGATAACATACTGGGTCACAGATCAGACCTCAACAAATACAAAAAATTTGAGATCAAACTAGGCATATTTTCTGACCGCAACACTATGAAACTTGAAGTCAACCACAAAAAAAAAAAAAAAAAATGGAAACACCACAAATACATGGAGGTTAAAGAATGAGTGAGTTAAACAGGAAATTTAAAAAGAAACTTAAAATAATACATGGAAGCAAATGAAAATGAAACCACAATAGTAAAAAGCCTTTGGGATGCAGCAAAAGAAGTCATACAAGAGAACTATATAGCAATCAAGAGCTACCTCAAGAAGCAAGAAAACTCTCAAACACATGACCTAAACTTACACCGAGAGGAGCTAGAAAAGGAACAGTAAATAAAGCCTAAAGCCAGAAGAAGAAGGGACATAATAAAGATTAGAGTAGAAATAAATGATACAGAAACAAACAGTAAAACAGATTAATGAAAATAGGACCTAGTTCTTTGAGAGAATAAAATTGATAAACCCCTAGCCAGACTTATAAAAAAAGAAAAAAGACCCAAATAAATAAAATCACAAATGAAAGAGAGATCACAACACCATAGAAATACAAACAATTATAAGAGAATATTATGATGAATTATATGCCAATAAATTGGGCAATCTAGAAGAAATGGATAACTTACTAGAAACATATAATAAACTAACAAAACTGAAAAAAGAAGAAATAGAACATTTAAATGGACTGATAACAAATAAAGAAATTGAATCAATTATCAAAAATCTCCCAACAAACAAAAGTCTAGGGCCACATGGCTTCCCAGGGGAATTCTACCAAACATTTAAAGAAGAGTTAATACCTATTCTTTTCAAACTCTTCCAAAAAGCAGAAGTGGAAGGACAACTTCCAAACTCATTAGGTGCCAACATTACCTTGGATCCAAAACCAGACAAAGACCCCACTAAAAAGGGGAGTTATAGGCCAATATCCCTGATGAACATGGAGGCAAAAATTCTCAACAAGATACTAGCAAATCGAATCCAATAGTACAGTAAAAGAATTATTCACCACAATTAAGTGGGACTTATTCCTGGGTTGCAGGGGTGGCTCAATATTTGCAAATTAATCAATGTGATATGCCACCTTAATCAAATAAAGGATAAAAACTATATGATCCTCTCAGTAAATGCAGAAAAAGCATCTGACAAACTACAGCATTCATTTTTGATAAAAACCCCCAACAAAGTAGCGATAGAGGGAACATACCTAAACATCAAAAGTCCATATACGAAAGACCCACAGCTAATATCATCCTCAATGGGGAAAAACTGAGAGCCTTTCTCCTAGAGTCAGGAACAACACAAGGATATCCACTCTCACCATCACTATTTAGTATAGTACTGGAAGTCTTAGCCTCAGCAATCAGAGGATGAAAAGAACAAAAGCATTCAAATTGGCAAGGAAGAAGTCAAACCTTCACTATTTGCAGATGACATGATATTCTAAGTAGGAAACCCAAAAGACTCCATTAAAAAAATTGCTAGAATTGTTACACGAATTCAGTAAAGTCACATTATACAAAATTAACATACAGAGATCTGGTGCATTTCTATACATCAATAATGAAGCAGCAGAAAGAGAAATCAAGGAAGTCACCCCATTTACAATTGCACCAAAAACCATAAGATACCTAGGAATAAACCTAACCAAAGAGGAAAAAGAGCTGTACTCTGAAAACTACAGGATACTGTGAAAGAAATTGAAGATGACACAAAGAAATAGAAAATATTCCATTTTCATGGATTGGAAGAACAAACATTGTTACAATGTTTATATTACCCAAAGCAATCTACACATTTAATGCAATCCCTATTAAAATACAACCAGCATTTTTCACAGAGCTAGAACAAACAATCTTAAAATTTGTATGGAACCACAAAAGACCCCCAAATAGCCAAAGCAATCTTGAAAAAGAAAAACAAAGCTGGAAACACCACAATTCCAGACTTAAAGCTGTATTACAAAGCTGTACCCAGCAAGAGAGTATGCTATTGGCACAAAAACAGACACTCAGATCAATGGAACAGAATACAAAACTCGGAAATGGACCCACAACTACATGGCCAACTAATCTTCGACAAAGCAGGAAAGAATATCCAATGGAAAAAAACACAGTCTCTTCAACAAATGGGAAAACCGGACAGCAACATGCAGAAGAATGAAACTGGACCACTTTCTTAACCATATACAAAAATAAACCCAAAATTGATGAAAGGCCTAAATGCAAGGTAGGAAACCATCAATATCCTAGAGGAGAACACAGGCAGCAACCTCTTTGGCATTGGCCATAGCAACTCCTTACTAGACACATCTCTGGAAGCAAGGGAAACAAAAGCAAAAATGAACTATTGGGATCTCATGAAGATAAAAAGCTTCTGCACAGTGAAGGAAGCGATCAACAAAACTAAAAGGCAACCTATAGAATGGGAGAAGATATTTGCAAGTGACATCTCTCACAAATGGTTAGTATCCAAAATCTATAAAGAACTTCTCAAATTCAACACCTAAAAAACAAATAACCTAGTTAAGAAATGGGCAGAAGACATGAATAGACACTTATTCAAAGAAGACTTCCAGATGGCTAACGAACACATGAAAAGATGAGATACCAAGATGAGACACCACCTCACACCTATCAGAATGGTAAAATTAACACCACCAGAAACAACAGATGTTGGTGAGGCTGCAGAGAATGGGGGACCCTCTTACACTGTTTGTCGGAATGCAAACTGGTACAGCCACCCTGGAAAACAGTATGGAGTTTCCTCAAAAAGTTAAAAATAGAACTACCTTATGACCCAGCAATTGCACTACTAGGTATTTACCCAGAGAATACAAACATACTGATCCAAAGGGGGCACATGCACCCCAATGTTTATAGCAACATTATCAACAATAGCCAAATTATGGAAAGAGCCCAAAGGTCCACTGACTGATGAATGGATAAAGAAGATACAGTCTATATACACAATGAAATATTACTCATCCATCAAAAAGAATGAAATCTTGCCACTTGTAATCATATGGATGGAGCTAGAGTGTACTATGCTAAGTGAAATAAGTCAGTCAGAGAAAGACAAATACCACATGATTTCACTCATATGTAGAATTCAAGAAACAAAACAGATGAACACAGTGAAGGGAAAAAAGAGAGGGAAGCAAACCATAAGAGACTCTTAACATAGAGAACAAGCTGAGGGTTGATGGAGGGGTGCTGGGGGGGGGGGTTAGGCTAAATGGGTGATGGGTATTAAAAGGGCACTTGTGATAAGAACGGGTGTTATGCATAAGTGATGAATCACTAAATTCTACCACTGAAACCAATATTACACTATATATTAACAGCTACAGTGTAAAAACATGATACAAAAAAAATTAAAATTAAAATATCAAATACAGAAGATAATGCCTATTCAAGTTTTCAACTATGAGGCAATAGGTAGCAGGAGACTGAGTGTGGTGAGAGTTCATCCTTTCGGCAGGAAATAAAAGCAAGTATGAGAGTAGAATCAAAAACACCTTACAGGGGCGCCTGGGTGGCGCAGTCGGTTAAGCGTCCGACTTCAGCCAGGTCACGATCTCGCGGTCCGTGAGTTCGAGCCCCGCGTCAGGCTCTGGGCTGATGGCTCGGAGCCTGGAGCCTGTTTCCGATTCTGTGTGTCCCTCTCTCTCTGCCCCTCCCCCATTCATGCTATGTCTCTCTCTGTCCCAAAAATAAATAAACGTTAAAAAAAAAAAAAAAAAAAAAAACACCTTACAGTGTAGAAAATGAAAAAAGAGTTTTAAATTTCTGGAAAAAAAATATAAGGAAGGAAATGAGAAGAGAGAGATAGGCAGAAGCCAGATCAGCAAAAGCCTACTATGTCTTGTTAAAAACTTAGAGAGACATCAACCTAATGGAAGAGGAGAGATGCTTCAGAGTTTGAAGTCCAGCTGTGGTGTGGTTAAATTTGTACCGTCCACTGGCTATGAGAGGATGGACCTAAGGGAGATTAAATAGAAGCAGAGAGGCCAGTTTAAAAACTTTCAGTCGTTCTGGAATGAGTTAGTGAAAAGCTGAATTAGGATCAGTGCAAAAAGGGGGTGAGTCAATCAGACACACCCTATTACAGGCACTAAAATAACAGTAGACATGTAACACAGTAGCACGTCTTGTGTTTCCCAACCTCTTCTTGGGAGTAGAAGGGCATGTATTTAGAAGAAATTCTTTAACAAAACAACTGGAGTTTGTTGAGAGGACTGCTCAACTCCACAGCATCATACAGCATCATACTTTATACATAAAGAGTGTAGGTTCAGTCAAGTGCAGACCTTTTATTTTACTAGGTGGAGACACAGAGTTTGGGGCAAAGCTAGATTACTCTGGACAATAGAGGGTAGGCTGATCTCATAGCCACCAGGAGTCCTGTTCTCTGCCTCAATTAATGAGAACAGGAATAGAGCAAAAGAGATAGATTCCATACATAAAGATAAAAATTGTTAGGACTTGAGAAGGTGCCAAAAGCCAGAAATCAGAAATAGTTATTAGAGTGCATAATCACAACCCCTTATTGGAAATCCATATGAATAGAGTGCTTAAGGTTATAAAAAGTTTCAGATTTAATAAAAATAATATGGTGTATCTACCGTGTATAATAGAACATGAGCAGGGAGACCTACGCTAAGGACCACACTCCGACATGTTAATAGTTTTTCAGTGAAATATATCAATATTCATAACAAGTGGGATAAAAAAAATTAAGATAACTTCATTTCAGTTCAGTCAGGTTTTACCTCAGATGAATTAAGACAAAGTCAGGTTTCATTGTCAAGTGGATGATGAAAACTCTTCGTTTTCAGAGCTCTTGCAATTTCAGAACTGTTAAACCCATATTTTGTTGGGACAGAGATAAGACTGTGTGGTGATTTAGGTAGACGAGCCCTCTATTTGTTCCTATCTCCAAAGGTGGGGACCTTCTTGACTCTCATGAACAGAGGTGGGAATGTGGCTGGTTGGCCACATCTGCTGATTGCCATGGGGCTTAAGAGCTCTATGGAAAATCACCTGACCTCAGACATATTATAGACTTAATGATTTTTTTTTATGATCTTGGTGTGTCCCATAGGGGTCCATTTTAGAGTAAGAATGAATGAAGTCCCTGAGAGAACATCACTATGAGATGGTAAGAAATCTGTCCAAATAGCCAAAGTAGCACACTGTATACTGGGAACCTTGACTCAAACAACAACTGTAGGTAAAGCGTGAGGCTCTAAGTGACTGTCTCCTAAACTAGACATTCTCTCTTCCCACTCCCAGACAACTCCAGCAACAATTTTAAAAAATATATAAACTCTCTCAGTGAGGTGGTTATCCTGGCCAGAGAGGGTGAAGAACACAGGACATGAGTTATTGCCGTGGGATAGAGGGATCACCGCTCAGGGAGTGGCCCATGGAGACCAGAGGTCTGAAGGATATCGGTGGTGACAGCAGAGAAAGAGAGAAGTTTAAAGGGATGAGCAGCAGAGTGAGAGCAACCTGTGGAGCAAAACAGGGCTAATGTAATAGACAACAGACCATGGGGTCTGCAGATCTGTTGAGTAAGAACTGATCACAACACCCACCCACAGTCTCCTAGAGAGAATAATTGCAAAGACAGACAACAAGGATGAACGAATTTCTTGCTTGAAGCAAGGGGGGATGGTCTGTATTTGGAGCATTATTGTACATTTGACATCTTTCTGCTCACTAGCAAGAATTCTGCAGAACACACTGTTTATTTAGCTATGATAACTAAATGGATAGTGGTGCTACCAACAAAAAAAAAAATCTTTTTTTTTTAAAGTGACGTGTTAGAGGAAAGACAATTCATTTGGGGTCATACTCAGCTGGGGTGTTCATATATCATCAAGGTAGGGAGCTACTGGGTATACAATTCTCAAGTTGGTAGGAGATGCCTGTGCCGGAAATAATGATTTCAAGGTGTAAGCATAAAAATAAAACCACAAGAATGTTGAAAGTGCTCAAGGAGAATAAGTAGATGAGACTATATGGGTAGGTTGATGATAGAACCCTGAAGAATAGCAACATTTAAAGAATGAGTGGTGGAATAAAAACCACTGTTGGCAGACAGAATAGTAATGGTAAAAATCGAACAAGAAAAATCACTTAGTACAAAGTCAAGGGAGAATAAAAATTGATAAGGAGGCAAAATGGTTGTCAAGTGAAAAAAAGAATAATATGTATGCACAAAATTTGGGAAAAGAAGGACATGGGTGATACAGAGGAAATCATTTTAAGTGCAGTGGTGGAAGCCAACACTAGGCTGTAGTAAACAGGTGGCAAGAAAGTGAAAAACATAAGTATAGAATACTCTTTCAAGGGCTTTGGAAAAGATTAAATGAGGTAATGTTTTACTAGAGTGTTTGGCAATTAATGGGGCCCCTTGTAACACAGTGACTTCAAATCACATAAAGGTCTGAAGTGTGATATCAGGTCTTTTGCGGGGAAGGTATTTGTGTAGATGAGGGAAGAGGGTACTTGATTCCCTGTTGTACTCTCACTGCACACTCAGCCCTCCAGGCACCTTGAAAGGGAGAGGGGAACGACCTGAACAGCAAGCTTAAGGCCAGTAAAATGCTTGGCCTAGGAACCAGAAGGCAACGGCCCAAACTGCTCCATGGCAGTGGTTTGTCTTAGAGGCTTCATGTCGGTTCCCATCCCTACAGCAGAAGAGATCTACTTACTTTGAAACCAATGTATTCATTGTTAAAATCCTTGACTTGCAACCAGCCAGGAGTATCACCTTTAAAGCGTTTTCTTTCTTTTTTTTTTTTTTTCAACGTTTATTTTTTATTTTTGGGACAGAGAGAGACAGAGCATGAACGGGGGAGGGGCAGAGAGAGAGGGAGACACAGAATCGGAAACAGGCTCCAGGCTCTGAGCCATCAGCCCAGAGCCCGATGCGGGGCTTGAACTGCCGGACCATGAGATCGTGACCTGGCTGAAGTCGGACGCTTAACCGACTGCGCCACCCAGGCGCCCCTAAAGCGTTTTCTTATGATACGATAGCTGACTTCAATTATCATGCCTAGTTGTCTAAAATAATTGACAAATATGCATTGTATTATTATTATTATTATTATTATTATTATTATTAATTATTACCTCCATATCTCTGACATTTCAGAGATCCTTCCCATTTTCTTTTCAGGGCAGAGGACCTTGCCAAACTGCCAAGTCATTTTCCTAACTCTCACTCTATCCTATTTAATCTCTCCTACTTCCCTCGCCATTCTAATTGAGGATGGCTGGTGCAGAAACCTCACTGAGTTGGTTGTCAGAGATTCCGATCTTCAGGTTGGAAAATAACCTTCCAGAACATGTGGTTATCACCTTTCCCGTAGCATCCAGTTAATCATACTGAAGTAGATGACTAGCAGGTACTGGGTGGTGAAGGCTTATGACAGGGAGATCAAACCCCTGGTTTTCATCGTCTCCATGCCCACACAGTCATTTTTCCTTTGGGGAGTAGAGGAGACAAAACCCTTTCCTTTTTCTGTCTTCTTTATGGAAATATCCAGCTCCCATTTCAAAGGAGAGAGCTGCCACTGGTTTGCCCCTGCTATCTGTGTAGGTGCGGAAGAATATTCAGTGTCGATTCATTGGGGTTCACTAGCATTCTGTTTATTTCCCTACAGCCAAAATCTTCAGAGACCCCTTTATTCTCATCTCTGTGCACTGATTCCAAACCAGTTTAGTCCAATCATCAGAAAATTAGCTTTCACCTATCTAAAGTTCCTTCCAGAAATCAATACTGGTGGGTGTACAACTATATGACTTATGATTTAATTGTTTGGGATTAAACCAGTGAGAGAAATCACATCTGCAGTAACTCAACAGTGATCTCAGGTGAGCAAGCTTGATTTAACCCTTTCAAACATGTACAAATTATTTAGTTCATGAACCACCTCCAAACTCCTCCCTGGACCATTTCCAAAGATGGCGCTAATTAGACCACATGTTGCTGTGTCTCTAATTACAATATATTTAATTAGCATGTATGATTTTTTCCCATTAAATTGTCATTATCATAAAGTTGGGAACCGTATTGCCAGGGCAACCTGGATGCGAATATACACAATTCAACCTTTATTAAAATCTTAATTTAGCTCAAATTCAACTGTGTTCTTGGCTACCATCACTAAAAAGTCAAACGAATGCTAATTTCTCTCTCTTGTCTGTCTCTCCAAAAATGTACTAGTGACTTATATACATTTCGCTGAATTTACTGACCTCAATATATCTACTCCTTGATACCATTGCTGCTTCCAAAACCATAAATTTCCTCTTGGATCCTCATCCTAGTCAATACTGTCCCCAAGAAAAGAGCACTGTAAACCTAGCAATGGGAACACAGAAAGAATCTGTTTCCTGGCTTAGCTCAAGTTATGCTTCTTCCATGAATTCCTTTTTTAAAAAAAATGTGTATTCATTTATTTAGAGAGAGAGAGACACCACGAACAGGGAAGGGGCAAGAGAGAGCCAGAGAGACAGAGAATCCCAAGCAGGCTCCACACTGCCAGCACAGAGCCCAACATGGGGCTTGAACCCACAAACTGTGAGATCATGACCTGAGTTGAAATCAAGAGTTAGACACTTGATTTGAGCCATGAATCCCTGTTTAAGCCTACCAGACTTTTTTTCTCTTCTGAACATAAAACCTTCTCATTTTATTTTTTTTTAACATTTTATTTTTAAATGTTTATTTATTTTTGAGACAGAGAGAAACAGAGCATGAGCAGGGAAGGGGCAGAGAGAGAGGGAGACACAGAATGTGAAGCAGGCTCCAGGCTCTGAGCTGTCAGCACAGAGCCCGATGCGGGGTTCGAACTCACGAACTGTGAGATCATGACCTGAGCTGAAGTCGTATGCTTAACCGACTGAGCCACCTAGGCGCCCCAAAACCTTCTCATTTTATGAATCTCTTTGGGCATTTGCCCATGTTCTTTGTATTGTTAATTGACATTTTCACATATATTGCCTTGCTCCACCACTAAATCATAACTTCTTTCTAACATTAATTCCATTAATAACAGTGTTTCAGACACTGAACTATATGGTAAAGTTACAAAACTGAGTGAGAAAAAAATAACTTGTCTTCAAGAAGTTCAAAGTGCAGTTAGAGAAGTACTGATTTGCATACTGCTTTGTCTCCCCAGGACAAAAATGTTAAATTAGGAAAGTGGTAATGACATCCATAGGATAAAATATCTACACTTGTCCAGTGGCAACAGATTCAGATAATTCTTCATAAAGTTTCAGTTCCTCATTATCAACTTCACTAAAGAATTCATAGCAATAACTTTGAAAGCCCCTTCTTAAGATTTTGGGCATCTCTTTTTGCTCTGTTATGCACATCAATCTCACTTATCTCTGCAAAACTGTCTTAAAAAAATACTTTAGGTTCTTTCCTAAAGTAGCTCAGAAAAAAAAAATATTCTACATTCTCCTTCCACTTATTTCACATTATTCCAGGAGTTATTTCCAGCCCCCTTGATGTCAGTGAGGCATTTTAATGATGATCTTAGAAAAATTAATCCGGGTGCCTGGGTGGCTCAGTTGGTTAAGCGTCAGACTGTTGGTTTCGGCTCAGGTCATGATCTCATGGTTCATGGGTTCAAGTCCCACATCAGGCTCTGCACTGACAGTGTGGAGCCTGCTTAGGATTATCTTTCTCCCTCTGTCTCTGCCCCTCCCCTGCTCATGCTTGGTCTCTCTCTCTCTGTCTCCATCTCTCTCTCAAAAAAAATAAACTTAAAAAAAAAAAAAGAAAAATTGATCAATTACAGCTACATCTTGAAGGGTTAATTCAATAACGAATTAAGGAAAGTCCCTCCATGATCCAAGACATATATCATAAAATATTGCTAGGTTCAGACAAAGATAGCAGATTGTGCCTTCTAAGCACTTTTATGTGTGATTAAAAGAAGGACTGAAAACCATGGGGATAATTTGGTTACTTACTTAAGATTCAAAAAAATATATTGTATGCAAGCAGATGTTAGCCCATTTTTCCAGGTATCATAAAGCAGGAAAGACCATGTTATAAATTGTCATGATCCTTTTGGGATCATGAGAACCCCACTTCTGACATTTGAAGATAGTCCATCAACATTAGATAGAAATTCATATGGTAACTTTCTTATTCTTCTTTAGTGTCCAAATCACAGAGATAATCTGTACTTAGAAAGCTCTGCCTGATCCTGGATAGTAAATGATTAATGAGTAACGCTCTGAACTACTCTTACAGGGACATGTTTAATATCACAAGAGGTGTCACTGCCTCATTCGTTCTGCTCAGTGTAGTATTAATTATTCCTTGTATCCCAATTCAAAAGGCACTCTCCTCTCCAAATAGTGAAAAGGATAAAACATTGCTCCAACACAAACATTGCCAAGAAATGTTGTACATAAAGAAGAATGCACCCCACACAATAGCATAAGTCAACCCTCCAGATATTACTGGATATTAGGAGATGCCTAGACAGAATTTGCTTGACCTAAATATTGCAGTGCATTCAATATTCTGAAAACCAAAAGAGACAAAAATATGCAATCAGTGCACTCAGAACATCATGTTCACCAAGATCGCCTCTTACTGGGTCTCATGCCTATTCATTCAACCTGCATAGTGTGAAACAATGGTGAGGGTCTGGCAGATACTCTTGACCTGGTATGACTTTCTGTGACTAACAGCTCAGTCATCACTGTCCTATGGAGGTACATAGAAAGTCTAGATTCTACTCTGTGTTTCTGGCTCAAGCAGAAATTGTTCCCATAATTCCATTTCTGCCTCGTTTTATCTACTTTGGAAGCCTGGCTCTTGTTTCTCACATCGCCCTCACACTTTTTCTCCTACACCTTCTATAATCTGCTCTCTGACCCTTTGCTCAGAGAGGAAAATTTGAGAATATCTTCGTGTGGTCCTTCCCAGGGATATATGTGTCAACAGCTGAAATGAAATTTCATCTGGAGGTCAGCAAAGAGGGTCTTGCAGAAGGAGAGCTAAATCGGGGCTCTCCTGAGAAGACTATGAAGTTGCACCACGCACACAGTGGCCAAATCTGCTTGTGAAATGACCAGCCTGGAGTTAGGGAGAAGGTTCCAGGAAAATTACAGCTCTGACTGACCCTATTTCTCCATGATTGGTGATCATTAAATATTATATAGCTTTGACACCCTAAAATGTCCTTATTGTTTAGAGATTGAGGCTGTTAGGAAATCAGGATTCCTCAGTACTAGCTAAAAGAGGTAGAAAGTTTGCCAGTAGTTACACAAAGAAAGACAGTTGAGCCTGAGCTCTGTCTGTTTAAAGGTCAAATTAAGCATATCCATACCATTTCTGATTAATGGGACAAGTAAATACAAGCCTCTACCTCCCCTTGCTTAAAGGAGATTTTACCATGACAAGTGGAGTGTCATTTATTAGGCTACTTTCAGACAAATCCCCTCAAATTTACCTAATTACAGCATGTGCTCTGTCCAGAAACTTCTTTAGCACAGCCCAGTGAAGAGAAGCATCAGTAATTGTTCAAAATATGTCAGATACACAGTCTTTCAAGTACAGAAGTCTCTGAAAATGCCATTTCACACAACAATGATTCTTGATAGAATACCAAAGAAATGTGAAGCCAAAGGGGTATCAAAGGAAATAATACCATCTACTCAATGCATGTCTCCCTTTATTCTATCAAGGAGCATTTATGGGATTCAGAGTAAGGTTACAGATGCCAAGGTAAGGTTTTTGTATCTCTGTCATAGGCACAAATGTACAAAGATGGAAAAAGAGAACACAAGTGATGGGGACAGGGAGAACGCCAAACTAAATCCTGAGCTACCTACACTTGCCACTCTGACTCCCCCCACTCTTGGGGGATGGTTTGTGTACTTAAGGAATGATAAAATACCTAGGCAAGGCATGGTTTGGAAGGTAGCAGGACCAGGCTGAAAGAACTTCAGAGCCAGCACAGAGATAAAGTGGAGGAGATAGAAGGTTGAGGGGCAATACTCAGGGAATTGTAAAACAAGAACAGACAATAAAGTAAAAGGGAGATTGTGCACTTTTATCCCCTGTCTTCTTTTGCACAGTCTTCTGTTACCATCTGAAACTGGGAAACTGTTATAAATGGATCTTCTTTACTTTCAGTGATTCATGGACTTAAAAATGATACAGCACTTTTCATCCCAGGGACCACAATATCATTAAAAGCCTTTTTAGTACCATGAAGTCTGATAACAAGCTTTCAAGTAAGTCCCTTAAAGAATTTAGCCACAGATAGTAAACCATCATTAACTGCGTAGTGAGGTCCTCTACTAACCAGATATCTATGTGCTAGGTGCAGTAGAAATGTCAATGAAGGAGACAGATGCCATGCTATCCTCTTGCAAAATCCAGTCCAGTGAGTCAGGGGCAAGGGGATAGGGGGCAGGGGAGAGTGGAGGTAGACAATGACAAAAAAATAGCCCCATAGGGCCAAGTTTACCATTCTGGTGCTAATATTGAAGGCAGGGTGTTTGTTTCCAAACAGGCATGGGTCATTCCTACCCACTCCTTATCGATGGGTCAATGACATCATCTTCAGATGAAAAGGGCCTCACTGTCACAGCCCCAAAAGGCCATTCAAGTTGTAAGAAAGTTAGGACTAGAGGACTTTTACTTCCGTTTATTTTCCAATCCAAGTCATTGCACCAACCGCGTGAATGCCTCCAGGTGACTGAGTCATGAATGCTCTTGTCAGTGGTACTTGACATTAACTAGATTGATTGCACCAGAATAGAAATCATCTGCATGATAAGTGATGATGGTTTCTCTGAACTGGAGGGGGTGGGGATCTTTCTACCTCCTACCAAGACTTTCAAAGTCAGTAGCAGCAGAGGATAAAATTAATATCTCTTAATGCAAGGAGACTTGTCACCCTCTACTCCACTAGTATCAATATACAATGATCCACTTTACATCAGCATTTTCCAATAGCATGTTCTTTTTAAAATTTTATTTCTTTTGAGAGAGAGGGAGGGACTGAAGGGGGAGGGCAGGGGGGGGGAGAGGGAGACGGAGAGGGAGAAGGAGAGGGAGAGAGGGAGAGAGCTGTCAGCACAGAGACTGATGAGAAGCTCGATCTCACGAACCATGAGATCATGACCTGAGCTGAAATCAAGTGTTGGATGCTTAACCGACTGAACCACCCAGGCACCCCTCCAATACCACATTCTAATTGAAACAAACTGTGACTGAACTTACACTTCATGTTCAATTAGAATTATTGCCTGGCTGGCTCAGTAGGTAGAGCATGCAACATTTGATCTCAAGGATCATGAATTGGAGCCTCACATTGGGCATAGAGAGTACTTAAAAAAAAAAAAAGAATTATTCTAATAGCTGAAAACCTATCCACATGCATTACCATTCTTTACAACAACTTATTGCTTATATTCTTAATCTGACAATTATAAACTTCTTAGAGTATTTGTTAAGCATCTGCTTGTGTTCACACTGAGGAAAAAAAGACTTAAGACATAATCTTAAGGATTTTATCACTTACTTGAAGAGACTGAGTAAATATGTATGAAATCGTTTACAAATAAGCAAGCACTACAGTATATGAAACAGTATTAACCCACAAATACTAAAACAGCAGTTAGAGGCAATTAGAGAACACGATAATAATTCATAACATTGTATAAGTTTCTAATTGCATGATAGAATAAATTAAGAAGAGAAGGATCAAGTATGCTAATGTTTCATCAAAAAAGGGAAGGCTTCCCTGAAGGAAATTGGAATACTTGTAAAAGTTTGGATTACATATGTGTGGCCTGATACAAAGCTACCTATAAGCAGAAACTAGGTCTTCTAAGTCTTGTGTACTGCCCCACCAGATCTACCCTTACTTAGGGTGTTTGACCCCCACAGGCAATTATTTTTTATGGTGTCCCTATGTAAATAAACAATTTAGAAGTGTATTGAAAATTCATGAGCCTTCTTGATATCAAGTGATACATTGATGAAGATTTAGAATCGTGGGCAGAAGGTCACATGCATGCTTGTTTAGTGCCCAATTGGTGAATGCAAAGATCCTTTATAATGTCTAGGCACCTTCTCTTCTTCAGATCCAGGAACTATTCCTTTGTGGTGTTCATCTTGTGTGCCATTCTTGGCTAATTTCTATCTCTCACCTCAATAAAGAGGTAAAAAATGTTGTTATTACTCAAGATTCCATGGCTTCTTGGAACCTATTTGTATGGAAACAATATTGATCTTGCCCAAGCAGGTCCATAATAACTTTTATTTAATGCTGGTTACATCATTACTCGTGATGCTGCATTATCTATCGAATATTGGCTTTGCATAATTCTCTCTCAGGTTATTACTGTGCTCGTTGATGATGGACATAAATTTAAGTCTTATCCAAAATATGTAGGAAATGTGAATAACTCATTGTCTAGTTATAGTGAATTTACAGTTCAAAATGTTATAGTGTGGATGCAGAACAACACATCTTCCAATCCTATCTCCTCTTGAGCTCTTTATGCCATAATACTTCATTCTTATGATGTGATCTCTTTTGAGTTAACTGCATCCCTGCCTTCTGGATATCACCACTGGACCCATGAGTGGAAGGAAAGAATGGTCCTATTCACACAGGCATGTCTGTTCCTTATGCAGCACAGCATAAGACTGAGCCAGGAAAGCTCAATGTCACCACATTGATCTAGGCAACTCTGAGAAGACATTTATCTGAAGAGCCTGTTGGTATTGAGGAGCAAAGGTATGGAGAAGCCTGTGAAGATGATAGGGGCAGTCAGCCCCAGAGGACTACCTGACATTGGCAAATAACTGGCAGACAGGATGGTTAATTGTCCTGAATGCCACTGCTGGGGACCTCACAGGATAAAGGATGGCTGCAGCCACCCCACCATCTTCAGGTGCCCATACATGGCACATGTGTGCATGCACACATATACACACATGGCTTAAATCCAGGGGGTGCCAGTGGACTATTGGTAGACCGGAGCCCCAAACTCATCTATGCCCAGTGTGAGTGAGAATCATCTAAAATCGGCATATCAGCACTATTCTGGTAGTCCAATCTCATAAGATTCCATGAAAGAAATTCTTCACTGGCCAGCAAGAGCAATCATCTTACTGCCAAATTGTCCTCCTAGAACTGGGACTTATCACAGAGCCCTGAGGCAATCCCATGGGGTCACAGACTAGAGGGTGGGCACATATCTTACAAAGGAAAGATGGAGACCAAGGCCCTCATGGGTCCAGGTACAAGTCCAGGTACCCACTCTGATGGTACTTGGTCAGTCCTAGACACAAGAGGGAGATTCACAAAATGTTGAAGTAGATTTTTTATACTGACCAGGATCCACACACAACCAGGTATGGCACCAAATCTCTCTCCCTAAATTGCAGTGCTGGATGAACCCCATCCCATGCACTAGAAAAAGACTTGACAAATTTTAAGTAAGTTTCTCCAATATAAGTAACACCCTGGGAGCCAAGGGTATGTAATTGCATGCACTGTATTATCGAATATTTCTGGCAGAGAGAACTTCTGAATGGATAAGGTGTTGATGAGAACTTAATCCTCCATTTATAATAATTTTACACATCAGATGACTTCTGGCTTCACATATTTCAAGCTTCCTTTGTCTTCTATTATTCATGCATTTCTATTCGTATCATGATACGACCTCCGGTTTTCACTTTTTTGTCACGATGCTGGTGGAAATGGCACAGTGGGAGAGGGTTGGTAAGAGCATTACTGGAAGACATTCTTTCACTGGGACAGCAATGATTTCACTGGATACATGGAATTCTAGGCAAACCACATAAATATATCCCAGTAAGTCCAAACTGAATATAGTGCCAACACAACTTCCTTGTAGCCTGATCTCGAAATGTCTATGACAACCAAAGCCACCTGACATGAGCGTAAGCATAATAAAAGGAAAGTTAGATTTGAAAGAAAATTGGTCTTAATGCATTGAAGTTAAACTATCTTACTTTTGCAAACTACAAAGCCATATAATCATGTATACACATTACTAGGTCTCTGCTTTGGGCCTTGAAATAGTCCACGACAGTGAGGGTCTCAAAACTTGAACTTCATTGGCTTCATGTCAGACCACCTCTGGTACAGAAACAAGCAACTTTCTACGACAGTAATGCCAAACATTTGAGTTTCTAGAACCATAAACTGAGAGTAGATTGTACAGGTTAAATGATTGTAGAGGGATACATTTCTAACATTTATTATCATTCTTTTTACTGCTGTATTTATTATTTTTAAAAGGAAAGGGTAAAAGAGCAATTCGTGGACCTCTTTTATTTGTCTGGTTGAATTTCTCTGAGAAGGTGAGCATAAACCTGACTTCAACACAGAACACCTTTTGAACTACTTTCCTTTGACATTGAAATTAAACAGTAAACCACATCTTTCTCTTACAGAATCTCTGTTCTTCTGGATATACACAAATTCACTTTCTCAAGAAATCAGCAAGAAGACTTTGGAATCAAGGAAAACCAGCTTTTTTCATTCCCCCAATCCATTCAAAGCAGAATTATAAAACTTTACCTATGTAACTGCTTGCTTAATTATGTTCCTGAATTGCTGCCATAATTACATATGTTAACACTGTTACTTACATTTTAACGGTCTTTCTATTCATCTGCTTGTGTATCTGTATAATTGATATCAACTTTGCACATGCCTAAGTTGCTGAGATGTTTTTGAAAGAGTCCAATCCATCATTAGGGACTACTTGGTTCTAAATTTTCCCATGTGACTCCCAAAAACCATTCAGAGGAAGAGGGGAAATGGAAATAATCATCACTTTCCATGGAACAAGTAAGCAGAGAAAACCCCAGACTCCAAATTAAAGGAAGTACTGCCAAAAGCAGCTGAGATTTTGCCATGCAGAGAGCCTTGGGGGAAACAACAGAAAAGGCACAGAAAACAGGGAGTGCAGGGGGTTTGACAGTGGGCAGCTGCAGAAATCACTAGTGAACACACAGGCAGCAGAAAGAAAAGGACAGGCGATTCCCAGATAGCACCCACATAAACATACCTTTAACAGTGAGGGAATCACCTTGGAATACCACATCAGTGTCCCTTGGCAGTAAAAGATGCCGGTGGAATGGACTAGTGGTAAGAATCCTCCTGAACAAAGTTAGGTTTGGAGAGACCAGGAAGGCGTACCTAATAGAGGCATCATATATAAAAGAAACCATCTCTTATGACAGCGACAGTAGAGAGATCCTGTCATTTAAAAACCAGAAAACCTACCTTCCCTGGCCCTTCCCTCTACTACCACCATACTTGTCCGAGAAATTTCAACTCATTTTGATATGGGATTATAAAAAATCATATATAGGGGCACCTGGGTGGCTCAGTCAGTTAAGTATCCTACTTCAGCTCAGGTCATGATCTCATGGTTCCTGAGTTCAAGCCCCGCATCGGGGTCCATACTGACACCACTGAGCCTGCTTGGGATTCTCTCTCTCCCCCCCCCCGCCCCTCCCCCACTTGCACAAGTGTGTGTGTGCGCGCGCTCGTGCACTCTTTCAAGATAAATAAACTTTAAAAATTTATTTATATATAATCCATACAGAAAGAAAAATATGTGTAAATGAGCACCAAAACTTTCTTATTGGTGATATGAACTCACCAAGGGGGGCTGGGGAATGTTGTCATGAAGTAGAACAAAATGCTAACAAAATATTATATCATAAATTTTTAAAAAACATTATGAAGCAGTTACAGCTATGAAGAAAGATCACAAGAGGAGGTGACAGCCAGATAACAGGAGGAAATGAAATAGGAATAAACAGACATCAGGAAAAAAAAAAAAACAGAAGAAAAAAAGAAAATCATTTTTATAAAGACAAAAATGGAACATGCAGGGGAAAGGAATGCTGTACAGAGCTCATTACCAGACACACAAGATGGAAATTGAAAAATAAAATGAAACAAAAATTTTAAATGAAAATAATTAAAAAGAAATTAACAGAGAGTATAAAAGAAATAAAATTGGAACATAGGCATGTTTGGAGTACCTGAAAGATGACAAATAACTGAATGCAAAAGAACACAAGTTTTAAGGTACAAGAAAACTTTCTTCAAGTAAAAGAAGACTCCATCATTAAATGAGTAAAAGAAGACAACCTATAAATTGAAAATGTGCACAATGTATCAGTGAAAATTTATTCAGGTCAGTCAACATGAAAACATTTGTTAGGAAAGATACTACCCTAATAAAGGACTTAACTAGGAAAAAAAAAAAGCACTCTGGGGAGCCCGCCAAAACTTTCAAGTTACATGTATAAGAAAAGGAAAATTAAGTTGGCGTCAGGCTTCTACCCAGCCACTGGCTTCAACACCACAGGTCAAGGGAAGAAAACCTACAAAATACTTAAGAAAGCAGGAATAAAGGAATTGATATACAGTCAAGAACTTTATATCCTTGAAAGTATGAGACACAGATTTTATCTTCAGCTTCTAGTTCATGAAGCATAAAGGCTGCTGACAGTTTGGAACATGTAATAAATCAGGGACCACTGTTTACATGAACCCTTCTAGAGAAAATGACCACTAGAGAGAAAACCCCAGCCATCCAAAATGGTGGGCAAAACTTTGGCAAAATACTTGACAGTGAAACTGAATACATCAATGTGTAAAACTAAGACAAAAACAAAGGTGGCAAAAGGGGTCATAAAATGACCCAAAAATGTAAGAACAATATATTAAAAAAATAAAACAAAGGGCTTAGAGGAGAAGTAAAATAAACCTACTGCTGTCTCATCTCCACATAATGGCAAAGTATTATCAGTCAAAGGTAAGACATTAACAATGGAAGAATATGCATATTTTTTTTTTTTTTTAATTTTTTTTTTTTCCAACGTTTTTTTATTTATTTTTGGGACAGAGAGAGACAGAGCATGAACGGGGGAGGGGCAGAGAGAGAGGGAGACACAGAATCGGAAACAGGCTCCAGGCTCTGAGCCATCAGCCCAGAGCCTGACGCGGGGCTCGAACTCACAGACCGCGAGATCGTGACCTGGCTGAAGTCGGACGCTTAACCGACTGCGCCACCCAGGCGCCCCTGCATATTTTAAAAATATGAAAGTAAATGCTTAACTTAGGTCATTCTATTGATTAAAATTGGATGATATAGGAGAGGGAGTAAACCAACAAAATTACTGTTCATAGTATGGAACTAACTGAATCCACTTAAAAAAGAAAAAGAGAAAGAACCAAGGCTATTATATATATATATATATATATATATATATATATATATATATATATATATATATATATGTGTGTGTGAGTGAATGTGTATATATACACACACACATATATATGTGTGTATATATATATATATACACACATATATATACACAAATATTTATTTATATTTAGAAAAAATCCTAAACCTCAGAAAAATTACAAGTGTCAAAAGCAACTAAAACAAACTGCATAGTGTAAGTATATTATATAAAAATAATAAGCACATAGAATTCATACTGGATATATCTTCATATCAGTAAATGAAATGAGCATAATTCATCTTTTAAACAAAATACATTTTCATATTAGATCACATTGGAAAACCCAACTCTATGCTATATACAACAGACACACTCAAAACAACGTGATTCAAGAATGAAAAAAGAAAGGGTAGAAAAAGTTATTTTAAGAAAATATAAACAGAAAGAAGCAGTAGGTAGGGTATTCATTTCAGGCAAAATGGGTTTAGGTGAAAAAGCCCAAAGGTGGGCATTTTATAAATTGATTGATTATAAAATTCTCATGGAAAAATAAGTAAGGATGGCCCAGGAAATTCCGGAAAAAGAAAAGCAGTGATGTGCAACCTGCTCTATCATGTACTAAAACATGTGGTAAAACCTCCATAATTTTTTTTTATTTTTTTTTATTTTATTATTTTTTTTTATTTATATATGAAATTTATTGTCAAATTGGTTTCCATACAACACCCAGTGCTCATCCCAAAAGGTGCCCTCCTCAATACCCATCACCCACCCTCTCCTCCCTCCCACCCCCCATCAACCCTCAGTTTGCTCTCAGTTCTCAACAGTCTCTTGTGCTTTGGCTCTCTCCCACTCTAACCTCTTTTTTTTTTTTTTCCTTCCCCTCCCCCATGGGTTCCTGTTAAGTTTCTCAGGATCCACATAAGAGTGAAACCATATGGTATCTGTCTTTCTCTGTATGGCTTATTTCACTTAGCATCACACTCTCCAGTTCCATCCATGTTGCTACAAAAGGCCATATTTCATTTTTTCTCATTGCCACGTAGTACTCCATTGTGTATACAAACCACAATTTCTTTATCCATTCATCAGTTGATGGACATTTAGGCTCTTTCCATAATTTGGCTATTATTGAGAGTGCTGCTATGAACATTGGGGTACAAGTGCCCCTATGCATCAGTACTCCTGTGTCCCTTGGATAAATTCCTAGCAGTGCTATTGCTGGGTCATAGGGTAGGTCTATTTTTAATTTTCTGAGGAACCTCCACACTGCTTTCCAGAGCGGCTGCACCAATTTGCATTCCCACCAACAGTGCAAGAGGGTTCCCGTTTCTCCACATCCTCTCCAGCATCTCTAGTCTCCTGATTTGTTCATTTTGGCCACTCTGACTGGCGTGAGGTGATACCTGAGTGTGGTTTTGATTTGTATTTCCCTGATAAGGAGCGACGCTGAACATTTTTTCATGTGCCTGTTGGCCATCCGGATGTCTTCTTTAGAGAAGTGTCTATTCATGTTTTCTGCCCATTTCTTCACTGGGTTATTTGCTTTTCGGGTGTGGAGTTTGGTGAGCTCTTTATAGATTTTGGATACTAGCCCTTTGTCCAATATGTCATTTGCAAATATCTTTTCCCATTCCGTTGGTTGCCGTTTAGTTTTGTTGGTTGTTTCCTTTGCTGTGCAGAAGCTTTTTATCTTCATAAGGTCCCAGTAATTCACTTTTGCTTTTAATTCCCTTGCCTTTGGGGATGTGTCGAGTAAGAGATTGCTACGGCTGAGGTCAGAGAGGTCTTTTCCTGCTTTCTCCTCTAAGGTTTTGATGGTTTCCTTTCTCACATTCAGGTCCTTTATCCATTTTGAGTTTATTTTTGTGAATGGTGTGAGAAAGTGGTCTAGTTTCAACCTTCTGCATGTTGCTGTCCAGTTCTCCCAGCACCATTTGTTAAAGAGACTGTCTTTTTTCCATTGGATGTTCTTTCCTGCTTTGTCAAAGATGAGTTGGCCATACGTTTGTGGGTCTAGTTCTGGGGTTTCTATTCTATTCCATTGGTCTGTGTGTCTGTTTTTGTGCCAATACCATGCTGTCTTGATGATGACAGCTTTGTAGTAGAGGCTAAAGTCTGGGATTGTGATGCCTCCTGCTTTGGTCTTCTTCTTCAAAATTACTTTGGCTATTCGGGGCCTTTTGTGGTTCCATATGAATTTTAGGATTGCTTGTTCTAGTTTCGAGAAGAATGCTGGTGCAATTTTGATTGGGATTGCATTGAATGTGTAGATAGCTTTGGGTACAAGATTTATTCTTCCAATCCATGAACAGGGAATGTCTTTCCATTTCTTTAAATCTTCTTCAATTACCTTCATAAGCTTTCTATAGTTTTCAGCATACAGATCCTTTACATCTTTGGTTAGATTTATTCCTAGGTATTTTATGCTTCTTGGTGCAATTGTGAATGGGATCAGTTTCTTTATTTGTCTTTCTGTTGCTTCATTGTTAGTGTATAAGAATGCAACTGATTTCTGAACATTGATTTTGTATCCTGCAACTTTGCTGAATTCATGTATCAGTTCTAGCAGACTTTTGGTGGAGTCTATCGGATTTTCCATGTATAATATCATGTCATCTGCAAAAAGCGAAAGCTTGACTTCATCTTTGCCAATTTGGATGCCTTTGATTTCCTTTTGCTGTCTGATTGCTGATGCTAGAACTTCCAGCACTATGTTAAACAACAGCGGTGAGAGTGGGCATCCCTGTCGTGTTCCTGATCTCAGGGAAAAAGCTCTCAGTTTTTCCCCGTTGAGGATGATGTTAGCTGTGGGCTTTTCATAAATGGCTTTTATGATCTTTAAGTATGTTCCTTCTATCCCGACTTTCTCAAGGGTTTTTATTAAGAAAGGGTGCTGGATTTTGTCAAAGGCCTTTTCTGCATCGATTGACAGGATCATATGGTTCTTCTCTTTTTTTTTGTTAATGTGATGTATCACGTTGATTGATTTGCGAATGTTGAACCAGCCCTGCATCCCAGGAATGAATCCCACTTGATCATGGTGAATAATTCTTTTTATATGCCATTGAATTCGATTTGCTAGTATCTTATTGAGAATTTTGGCATCCATATGCATCAGGGATATTGGCCTGTAGTTCTCTTTTTTTACTGGGTCTCTGTCTGGTTTAGGAATCAAAGTAATACTGGCTTCATAGAATGAGTCTGGAAGTTTTCCTTCCCTTTCTATTTCTTGGAATAGCTTCAGAAGGATAGGTATTATCTCTGCTTTAAACGTCTGGTAGAACTCCCCTGGGAAGCCATCTGGTCCTGGACTCTTATTTGTTGGGAGATTTTTGATAACTGATTCAATTTCTTCGCTGGTTATGGGTCTGTTCAAGCTTTCTATTTCCTCCTGATTGAGTTTTGGAAGAGTGTGGGTGTTCAGGAATTTGTCCATTTCTTCCAGGTTGTCCAATTTGTTGGCATATAATTTTTCATAGTATTCCCTGATAATTGTTTGTATCTCTGAGGGATTGGTTGTAATAATTCCATTTTCATTCATGATTTTATCTCTTTGGGTCATCTCCCTTTTCTTTTTGAGAAGCCTGGCTAGAGGTTTGTCAATTTTGTTTATTTTTTCAAAAAACCAACTCTTGGTTTCGTTGATCTGCTCTACAGTTTTTTTAGATTCTATATTGTTTATTTCTGCTCTGATCTTTATGATTTCTCTTCTTCTGCTGGGTTTAGGCTGCCTTTGCTGTTCTGCTTCTATTTCCTTTAGGTGTGCTGTTAGATTTTGTATTTGGGATTTTTCTTGTTTCTTGAGATAGGCCTGGATTGCAATGTATTTTCCTCTCAGGACTGCCTTCACTGCGTCCCAAAGCGTTTGGATTGTTGTATTTTCATTTTCGTTTGTTTCCATATATTTTTAATTTCTTCTCTAATTGCCTGGTTGACCCACTCATTCGTTAGTAGGGTGTTCTTTAACCTCCATGTTTTTGGAGGTTTTCCAGACTTTTTTCTGTGGTTGATTTCAAGCTTCATAGCATTGTGGTCTGAAAGTATACATGGTATGATTTCAATGCTTGTAAACTTATGAAGGGCTGTTTTGTGACCCAGTATATGATCTATCTTGGAGAATGTTCCATGTGCACTCGAGAAGAAAGTATATTCTGTTGCTTTGGGATGCAGAGTTCTAAATATATCTGTCAAGTCCATCTGATCCAATGTCTCATTCAGGGCCCTTGTTTCTTTATTGACCGTGTGTCTAGATGATCTATCCATTTCTGTAAGTGGGGTGTTAAAGTCCCCTGCAATTACCACATTCTTCTCAATAAGGTTGCTTATGTTTATGAGTAATTGTTTTATATATTTGGGCGCTCCGGTATTCGGCGCATAGACATTTATAATTGTTAGCTCTTCCTGATGGATAGACCCTGTCACTATTATATAATGTCCTTCTTCATCTCTTGTTACAGCCTTTAATTTAAAGTCTAGTTTGTCTGATATAAGTATGGCTACTCCAGCTTTCTTTTGGCTTCCAGTAGCATGATAAATAGTTCTCCATCCCCTCACTCTCAATCTAAAGGTGTCCTCAGGTCTAAAATGAGTCTCTTGTAGACAGCAAATAGATGGGTCTTGTTTTTTTATCCATTCTGATACCCTAAGTCTTTTGGTTGGCGCATTTAATCCATTTACATTCAGTGTTATTATAGAAAGATATGGGTTTAGAGTCATTGTGATGTCTGTATGTTTTATGCTTGTAGTGATGTCTCTGGTACTTTGTCTCACAGGGTCCCCCTTAGGATCTCTTGGAGGGCTGGTTTAGTGGTGACAAATTCCTTCAGTTTTTGTTTGTTTGGGAAGACCTTTATCTCTCCTTCTATTCTAAATGACAGACTTGCTGGATAAAGGATTCTCGGCTGCATATTTTTTCTGTCTAGCACACTGAAAATCTCGTGCCAATTCTTTCTGGCCTGCCAAGTTTCAAAAGAGAGATCAGTCACGAGTCTTATAGGTCTCCCTTTATATGTGAGGGCACGTTTACCCCTTGCTGCTTTCAGAATTTTCTCTTTATCCTTGTATTTTGCCAGTTTCACTATGATATGTCATGCAGAAGATCGATTCAAGTTACGTCTGAAGGGAGTTCTCTGTGCCTCTTGGATTTCAATGCCTTTTTCCTTCCCCAGTTCAGGGAAGTTCTCAGCTATTATTTCTTCAAGTACCCCTTCAGCACCTTTCCCTCTCTCTTCCTCCTCTGGGATACCAATTATGCGTATATTATTTCTTTTTAGTGTATCACTTAGTTCTCTAATTTTCCCCTCATACTCCTGGATTTTTTTATCTCTCTTTTTCTCAGCTTCCTCTTTTTCCATAACTTTATCTTCTAGTTCACCTATTCTCTCCTCTGCCTCTTCAATCCGAGCCGTGGTGGTTTCCATTTTGTTATGCATTTCGTTTAAAGCGTTTTTCAGCTCCTAGTGACTGTTCCTTAGTCCCTTGATCTCTGTAGCAAGAGATTCTCTGCTGTCAGCTATACTGTTTTCAAGCCCAGCAATTAATTTTATGACTATTATTCTAAATTCACTTTCTGTTATATTATTTAAATCCTTTTGATCAGCTCATTAGCTGTTGTTATTTCCTGGAGATTCTTCTGAGGGGAATTCTTCCGCTTGGTCATTTTGGATAGTCCCTGGCGTGGTGAGGACCTGCAGGGCACTTCCCCTGTGCTGTGGTGTATAACTGGAGTTGGTGGGCGGAGCCGCAGTCAGACCTGATGTCTGCCCCCAGCCCACCGCTGGGGCCACAGTCAGACTGGTGTGTGCCTTCTCTTCCCCTCTCCTAGGGGCGGGATTCACTGTGGGGTGGGGTGGGGTGGCCTGTCTGGGCTACTTGCACACTGCCAGGCTTGTGATGCTGGGGATCTGGCGTCTTAGCTGGGGTGGGTAGGCAAGGTGCACGGGGGCAGGAGGGGCAGGCTTAGCTTGCTTCTCCTTAGGTGATCCACTTCAGGAGGGGCCCTGTGGCAGCAGGAGGGAGTCAGATCCGCTGCCGGAGGTTTGGCTCCGCAGAAGCGCAGAGTTGGGTGTTTGCGCAGAGCGAGCAAGTTCCCTGGCAGGAACTGGTTCTCTTTGGGATTTTGGCTGGGGGATGGGCGGGGGAGATGGCGCTGGCGAGCACCTTTGTTCCCCACCAAACTGAGCTCTGTCGTCCAGGGGCTCAGCAGCTTTCCCTCCCTTTGTCCTCCAGCCTTCCCGCTTTCCGAGCAGAGCTGTTAACTTATGACCTCCCAGACGCTAAGTCGCGCTTGCTGTGGGAACACAGTCCGTCAGGCCCCTCCGCTTTTTGCAAGCCAGACTCGGGGGCTCTGCTTGGCCGGCGAGCCGCCCCTCCGCCCCGGCTCCCTCCCGCCAGTCTGTGGAGCGCGCACCGCCTCGCCGCCCTTCCTACCCTCTTCCGTGGGCCTCTCGTCTGCGCTTGGCTCCGGCGACTCCATTCTGCTAATCCTCTGGCGGTTTTCTGGGTTATTTAGGCAGGTGTAGGTGGAATCTAAGTGATCAGCAGGACGCGCGGTGAGCCCAGCGTCCTCCTACGCCGCCATCTTCCCTCTCTCCCAAAACCTTCATAATTAACACAGTGTGGCTCTGGTATATGACTAGATGCACCAGTGGTATAGATAAGAAGGTCCAGAAATAGATACAAAAACATAGAGGAATTAGTAAACACTAAGGTGGCATCTCAAATTAGTGGCATTAACATAAGTTATTTAATATAGGGTGTTGGGACAACTGAGTTGCCTTGGGAGTAGAATCAGGGGCCAGAAGTGGGGGAAGGGATAAACTGTAGTGGATCAAAGATTGAAATGTAATCAGTGTAATCATAAAAAAAAAAAAAAAAACCTTGGCAAAGAGTTGGGCAATTTTATTTATAACCTTAGAATAGAGGAAGTAATTAACTGTGATTTAAAAATCTAGAAGCCTGAGGCACCTGGGTGGCTCAGTCTGTTAAGCATCTGACTCCTGATTTCAGGTCATGATCTCACAGCTCATGGGATAGAGACTCGTGTTGAGCTCTGAGCTGACACCGTGGAGCCTGCTTGGGATTTTCTCTCCCTCTGCCTTTTTCTCTCTCTCTCTCAAAATAAATGAACATTTTTTTAAATTTAAATATAAAAATAAAAACCTAGAAGTCCTAAAAATAAATGGATAAATGTGATGTTAAAAATAAAGACGTAAAACAAATCTGCATTTTTTAAAAAGAAGCAAAATGAAAGGAACAAACAAAACAAAACACCTGGGGTAATATCCTCAGCTAATGCCACCCAGGCTAATGTCCCTAATGATCAAATCAAAAAGAAAATTGCAATCCATTAGAAAAATGGATAAATCATATGAATAAATGGTTCATAGGAAGAGAAATACATCACTTCAACATACAAAAAGATGCTGAATTTCCCTCAGAATAAAAGAAATGCCAAAAGTATATATATTATCTGAAGATTACATTATTCATCTATCATTTTGGCAAATATTCCAAAATTCAGCAACATTGTCTGTGAGGGTGTAGGGGAACAGCGCTGGCAGGTGCAAAGGAGTACAATTGCTAAAGAGGGTAATGCAGCAACATCTCCCCAAATTATACCACAATCATGGTCTGAAAATTTATCCTTCAGAGTTTGCTGGACATATGCAAAATGGTGCGCATATAATGGTGTGCACTATTCCAAAGATGGACATAAACTTAAGTTTAAGTTCATGATGAGGGCAACCTAAATAAATTATGGTAAATTGATAATAGAAAGAAAAAAAAACTGACCCTGGGTGGCTCAGTCAGTTAAGCAGCTGACTTCAGCTCAGGTCATGATCTCGCAGTTCATGAGTTTGAGCCCCCTGTCAGGCTCTGTGCTGACAGCTCAGAGCCTGGAGCACACTTTGATTCTGTGTCTCTCTCTCATTCTGCCCTTCCTCTGTGCTGTCTGTCTCTCTTTCTCTCTCAAAAATAAACATCAAAAAAAAATTTTTTTTAACTGAATACTCTGCATCTGTTAAAAGAAATGAGAAAAGCCCCTATGTCCTGTTATGGAAAGATCTTTAGGAAATAAGAAATGGAAAGAAGCAAGTTTCAAAACACTGTCTCTGGTGTGCATCTGATTATTCTCCTTTTATCCCTAACCAGATATATAATTCACAGTCCATGCTTCTCTGCCTTGTTCTGTGCCCTAGAAGTTTGACCCATGGGAACTGTATCAACAGGGACCCCTTGCTGTCTCATTTCAGCAGATTTGGCCAGTGGAGGTCACAGATAGGTGAGTGAGGAGAGAAAGGACATGGTGTTTCTGCCCCACTTCTCCACCTTGCTACCCAACTCCTGACGGTAGCTTTATCTCACCTTGATGGTGACTCTTGCCCACAAGGAAGCCTCCTCCGTGGTTCTAGCTCTCACTTGGCTCTGGTAACCCTCTCTAATCCTTTTGCCCCTTCAGGTTTAGGGCCATTAATGTTTCCCACTCTTTGCCGGGGGGGGGGGGGGGGCGGCGCTCAGCCTCCATTTCTGCTCCCTTAACACTATCAATCACCCTCTGTAAAAATTTGTCTCATTAAATCTGTATAGTTGATTTATCATAGCAGAATTCTGTTTCCTGCTGGGACTTTGATTTATGTGATATACTATATTTTACATGAGAATGAAAGAGAAATAAGTTGATGAGTGTTTGCTTGCATTTACATAAAGAAATGTTGGAAGGAGATCAAAGAAACTAATGTAAGTGCTGACCTTTAGAGGCTGATTAGGGAACAAAAATAGGAGCAAGATTATTTGCTAAATATCTTTTTGTGGTCCTTAAACTGTTAAGCCATGAGAATGTATGATTTTCTTTAAAAACATTTTTAAAAATGGGGAATGTATATAAGATGATGTGCAGTGATAAACTAAATCAAGCTTGGTTGATTAAGGAAAAAGAATGAAATTGCTCTCTATATATTGATTGAAAACAATGTCCCAAAATCTATTAAGTGGAAAAAAGGTGTAGAAAATGTGTATAAAGTGCTTGTATTTGTGAAGAAGGAAGGAAGGGAAGGAGGATGAGAGAGGGAGGGGGTGGCTAAATATGCATATAAACACATGTGTGTATGGAATGCCTTGAATGGAACAGGAGAATCTTGCAGTAGGGAATGCCTTGGAGAAAAGCAGCAGGAGTCTGGAGAACAGGCATGGGAAGAAGAATTATTTTTTACCTCCTACCTTTTTGTACTTTATAATATTTTTTACCAAAGATGCAGAACTCACATGTGTTTCTTTCAGATAAACAAGAAAATATGGATAAATTCATAAATTGCCAACAATCCTGGCAACTTTTGTTTCTCTTTTTGCTACCCTAAATTTTTTTCATTCTTTTGTAACGATCATGAGCAGGCTAAAAATATTTTATACATTACAACTTTTGACAAGGCAATTTCACTTTTAGTAATTTATTGTAAGAAAATAATTAAGGATGTGTGCAAAGATTTGTTTATAAGATGTTCATGGCAGTATTTTTATAATAGTGAAAAATTGATAACAACCTACATGTCAGAACTAGGATGTACGTTTTAATGAATTATGATACATCCTAACAAAGGTATAGCCTAGAGCTATTAAAAATAATGTGGCAGAAGACTACTGATTGCTCTGGAAATATGTTGGTGCTCTACTGTTTAATATGAAATCAGGTTACAAAATACAACATGATTCAAGAATATTTGTTTATAAGCTTCACAAAATTAATTGGCACTCTATTATGGTAGGCATTCTACCAGTTGTTAAGGACACAACAGTCAATAAGATAGAGATTTTGCCCCTCCCAGGGCTTCAGTTTAGTCAAGGACACAGACAAGTAAAACTACAATGACTATATAGTATAAGACTTGTTGATGGGGCAGTAGAGAAGCAAAACTAAGGTAACTAAGCCCAAGTTATAGGACACAGAGGGGATAGGGAGTTAGAGGCTGGTGGATGAGGAGTGATACTCAGAGATGCTTCCTTTGACAAAAGTGATTATATCGGTTAACTATTACTGCCTAAGAAACCATTCCAAAATTCTTTGGCTCAAAATAACTGTGATTTATTATTGTATTGGTTGGCATTCCCAACTGTCCTTTTGCTGATCTATCCTGGAATCACCCCTGTAACAATGGTAATCCAACTTTCCAATTAAAACATCCAAGATGGCCTCACTAATGTATCTGACAAAGGATGCTGGCTATCGATGGGTGCCTCAAGTCTCCACATGGCTTCTCATCCTCCTGTACATTCACAGCATGGTAGTCTCAGTATTCCAAGAGGTTGAAAGCACTAGTTGCAAAGCCCGCAACTCATTCTTGGGAGCTCACATAACGCCACTTCTGCCACAGTGTAGTGGTCCCAAAAAAGTCACAAAAAAGCCAACATTCAAGGGGTAGGAGATAAGGACATCCCTACCATTTTAGGAGGGATAGCAGCATTACATTGGAAAGATTATGGACATAAACTTTATTCACTAATACTGTAGTAATTTTCCATAGTGATGTCAATGAGAAATGAAAGATAGTAGGAAAGAGTTCCAGGAAGAGAGAACAGCTATCAAAAATCCCTGGTCTAAGGGACACTCAGTTCAATGGAGATTGGACCTAAAATTGATGAAAGGAGGGGGAATCAAGAAAAAAAAATTATAAAGGAAGTTATTTCAAAAATTAGACAAGCAGAATGAATACAAGTAAGCTTGATTAAAATAAATATTTTTTAATGGCAGAATAAGAGTTGGTTGTCCATAAGAATGAGCAGGAAAACTCCAGAATTTAGAAGGAATTCAGAAAAGGGATGGGGCACAGCAGCCAAGGAGTTGGCCACTGTGTCACACACAGTTGGATAATCAAGATCAGCATAGGAATCCAAGGAAATGGTCTTTGTGTCTATTTACTACTACATGTCCATCTCTATAACCATAGCTATTTCTGACCTTGTATATCAAGAGTGGAAACCCCTGAGTGATAGAATCATGGATATTTTTTATCTTCTAATTTTGCTTTCATGTGTTTTCTCCTACCTTTGAAAAACAACCCATAATATTGTCACTGACAGATAATCATCATATGAAAAGTCAGAAATGTTTATGTATACACATATTTTCATCATAAAAATTCTAAAAATGTTTTATAGCATTGAAACTAGAGCATTGTAACTTAATCAGTACTTAGTCTTAGTGCCTGGAAGCAGAATAGAGTGGCTCTATCAGAGAGTATGCAAAACTTACTTCCAGAAAAGTTCATGAAGCAATACATGAATATCTATTTTCCCTAATCTTTCTCAATACGGAGGGCTTAAAATAGTCTTGGTTAACTTGACAGGCTAAAAATGTAGTATTACATTGTTTTAATATTTCTATGTTTGGTCTTAGTGAAGTTGAATTTTTTCCATGTTTATTGGCTGGTTGTATTTCTTTAGAAAAATCCCTGTTTGTACCTTTTGCCCATTTTACTATTAAAATATTATTGATATGAAGTCATGAGTATCATGTGGTTGTTAAGACAAATCTTTTTTTTTTTTTTTAGTTTATTTATTTTGAGATAGAGAGAGAAAGACATAGCATGAGTAGGTGGGGTGGCAGAGAAAGAGAATCTCAAGTAGACTCCACACTGTCGGCACAGAGCTGGATGTGGGGCTTGAACTCATGAACCATGAGATCATGACCTGACCTGAAATCAAGAGTCAGTCTCTTAACCAACTGAGCTACCCAAGTGCCCCAAGACAAATCTCTTTTACCTAGTTTAGGAAGCAGGGACTCTCTAGCTAGGAAAAGAGACAACCTTATAGAAAAACCTTATAGAAAACCTTATAGAAAACTGGAAAGTTCTAGAACTAACTGGCAAGTTGTCAGGGAGCTAGATGTTCTTGCTCTCTAGGCTCTTCTCTCTTCACATCTGTCTTTTTCTTCTTTTCATGGACTGGTTTGCTTGACAAGACTTGCTTTATATATTCATGAGCTTATGCATTCATGAGACTGGAGGTTGATATAGACCCAACTCTGAGCTCTATTCTATAAGGAATTAGAGCATGAAGGTTCTCTGGCATGTACTATAACCAGCTATGTTATCTGTGTTTCTACATCCAAATATGTGAGGCTGAGAACCTGACTCTTGAATTGACTTGCTTTGAGCTAGATGCACATCCCATCAAATCAAACATGGCCAGAGAATTCGGAGGATCAGGGGAAGAAGTTCATATGACCTCTGCCTATTTGTTTTATTTCCAGAGAAAGGGATGTGGGCAGCCAAACAAATCAACTGATAAACATCCTATATGCCCTCTGGTTTTCACAGATGCTGAAAATATGTTTCTTAGTCCATTTTAATTTACATTCCAGTGTTTTTGACAATAAAGAGTTTAGGATTTGTTGTGGTCATGCTTATCAATCTTTTCTTTAGCCAATCAAAATTCATTATTTTCACAAATTTAGCTAGCTATACCATTACATTTTTTGAAAAATTTGTCTGTTCCCCACTGACTTGAAATGAATTTTTCATATGTGAATATTTGTATATATTTGCATCTTTGTTCTGCTCTGTTCTTTGATGTGACTCCTCTACATCTAGCTGTGCAAATATTCCCACCTTATTATTCTTAGTCAATATTTTCTTAACTCTGCTCAACCATTTTTTCCAGATGAACTTCACAACATGGTCATTATAAGCAAGATAATTGTTTCATTGGAAGTAAGAATTAATCCAATTCTTTAGAAAAATCTGACCCTGTTGAACATACTGAAAGTCATACATATATTGGTTTCAAACTTAATTCCTTCCTAAGATATTGTCAAGGATAATTTGAATATATATCATTTTCTCCCCATGAATCAAAGCCCACATAAGCTGTGTTTTCACTATTCAAAAGTATATATTTTTAAACCCTAGAATTACCATCATCAGAGAAGATATTCATAATTTAATAGGAATGTAGTAAGTGAAACAGCAAGGAAACAACAGGCTATGTCTCTCAACTCAAGCTCTTGGCATTGGATAAAATAGATAGTAATACTGTGATTATCATTCTCTCTTTTTGCTGATCATATAGAGCTGAATTCACATGATTTAAATACTTGTTTGATAAGACTCTTCTGTATTGGTTATTCTTCCTCCATCTAGTGTTGCTTGCAGTTGCTAAAATTTTCAGACTAATATTAAAGAATAAGGCCTCTCATGGACATTCTTCTATTATCTGCAGAGGCAGTTTTGATATAAATAAAATTATCTGTGCACTTGCAGAGTGAACTGAAGAACAGAGACATAAGCATTGTACTTGGAAAGGCAGACTGGATTCAGATCTTAATGTGTCACTAACCATATAATCTTTGGAAAGTCACTTAAGCACTCTGGATATTAGCTTCCATTGTTCTCCCCACCTCTCCATGGGGGATGACCTTCCACTGGTTTTCTTCTTACTCACCCAGACTTATCACTGAAGACTCCCCTCAGGAGCCCTTTCCTCCTGGACATGTTAAATCTCAATTTTAATGAAGTTCTTACAGTTGTTTTTAATATGATCGTGGCCGTTTTAACTACTTTGAAACAGAAAGCAGTCAGAATGCCACTTCTCATATTTACTGCACAATCATATTTTGCCCCAGAAATGCAATTAGTCTTTATTTTATGATTTTTTTTCCTTTTTAAACCTAAAAAAATATAATTAAGTCTCAGTTATGTAGTTGATCAGAAAGAATACCAGAAGAACAAATTCCTAATTCTTTTTGCCTTTGCTTGAGACAACCAGACAAAAGCTCACTCAGCACCTGTATGAAATGCACAGGTGACCATTTATTGAGCAGGGTGGATATGATAGAACAGAAAGGGAAAAAACACTTTTTTCTTTTTCCTGATTGCCCTTCAGACAAACTAGACCAGGATCTCCTGTCACAGCCACTGAAGAAAGTCTCTTGAGACAATTCCTTATCTTTTTCTGTCACTTTCAGGATTTGGGGTAGTCTCCTTTTCAGGTTCTAAAAAGTTCAGTGAGATCTAAGTAAAAAATACTCATCTCATATCCTAAAGGCCTCCCTTCCACACAAACCTGCAGGAAGGAAGGGGTCAACTCTTTTCCTTCCCTGTTCAAACTTACCAGCTGTTCATTCTGGCTTCTTCTTCTATTTATCTATTGCTGTGTAAATCATCCCAAATTTAGAGGCTTAACACAAGTCATTTGTTTTGCTTGCAAACATGTCATGTGGTCCCAGCTAAGGCAACTCAAAGGCTGGGGAATGACTCAAAGACTGGAGGCTGAAATGACCTGAAGGCTTCTTCACTCAGACATCTGGAGGTTGATGTTGGCTGTTGGCTGGGATCAAAGCTGGCCTGTAGCTTGGACACCGACACAACCCCCTCCATGTATCAGCTTGGCTTCCTCACAGCATGGTGGCCAAGTTCCAAGGGCAAGTATCTACAAGAACAGGAGTGAAAGCTGCCAGTTTCTGAAGGCTTAGCCCAGAAACTGGAACAGTGTCACTTCTACCATATTAATATTAAGCCATTGCAGAGTCCAGATTCAAGGAAGGAAATATAGACCCCAGCTTCTGATAGGAGGTGTATAAAGAATGTCGGGCCATGTTTTAAAACTGGCACACTCTGCCACACTCCTCCAGAGTCAAGGCAGGAAAAGTAAGGGGCAAAAATAGTCTTAACTATAATCTAGTCTCAGTGACTTCTTTGTGACAGATGATGTGCTCTCAGAGCCCCTTCCCATTAGGAATTCCCCATGGTCCCTCTGCCTGGGCCAGATGATATCTTAAGCTAATCCCCTATGACATCCCTTTCAGCCCACGTGTTGAATGGTACAGCACACAAGGTCACTTTCTGATGGGCTTGCCAAGCTCCCATAGGCAAGCAAACTTCTTGGGCAGGGCATTTCAGAATGTCCAGACAATCCCTCCCTGGTCTACTCTGGCCTTGTACTCTTGCCCAAACAAACTCTGGAAACACAGACTACTCTCTCTGTGCACCTCTTGATACTGTCCTCAGGACAGATCCAGCCAGACCTTCACCGTTACATGTTTTTTAATGGAAAAGTAAACACTGATCTTTCTCCCCACCCCTTTCCCTAAACTTCAGGAGAGGCTCTCACATTCTCCTAAAAGCTCACTCAGCACACCCTGCTCTGGTCCCACAATGGTGCTGGACCCTTGAGTATGAGCAGCTCGGCAACATTCAGTCTAGAAGGTGACAGGTCAAGTAGAGATGTTAGGGTCTTCCCCAGCATGCATCTGCCCACAACAGCACCTTCCACTCACACTTCATGAGTGGTTGTCTTAAAGACTTCTTTCTGGCTTTGAGGCAGGAGAAAGAGAAATGCAGCATCTCAAAATGTGTTTCAAAACATTCTTCACTCTGTCTCTCAATGAATCCTTGGTATTCTCCTATATATCTTGGAGGCAGTAAAGTTTTGGGGACACCTGTTACCTTTAGCTGTCCTTTTCAGAATTGAGAAACTTGTTTCCTATGGTTCTTGCTTTGGAGCCCCAGTCCTCATAGCTCTAAAACTGTAGAAACGGTTCATTAAACATCTTCTTCCATGAGCATCAACAATTACAACAACAATAAAAATGTAACCACCATGATAGGCATGAAGGACATACTGAGAAACAATCACAAAGCAATTTTCTTCCCTAGGTTTTATCTACATAGAATTAACATATAACATGGCATTAATTTAAGATGTACTACATAACAACTTGATATATACCATAAGATGACTACTACATAAGTTTAGTTAACACTCATCACCTCGCATATTTGTCTTTTTTTTTCTAATGATGAGAACTTTTAAAATCTACTCTCTTGTCAACTTTCAAATGCATAGTATTTTTAACTATAACAAAAGGGTTTTTTCTCTCCTATTGTCCCTTTAAAAGTATTCCATGGGGTCCTGGCCCTGGGTAAAATTCAAGCAATCTCATGACTTCTTTAGAAATAGAATACCCTCAGGGGCGCCTGGGTGGCGCAGTCGGTTAAGCGTCCGACTTCAGCCAGGTCACGATCTCGCGGTCCGTGAGTTCGAGCCCCGCGTCAGGCTCTGGGCTGATGGCTCGGAGCCTGGAGCCTGTTTCCGATTCTGTGTCTCCCTCTCTCTCTGCCCCTCCCCCGTTCATGCTCTGTCTCTCTCTCTGTCCCAAAAATAAATAAAAAACGTTGGAAAAAAAAAAAAAGAAATAGAAGACCCTCAAGTCTATAATTAATGGATCCATTACAGAGAAATAATCAAAATTACTGCTTCCTTTTCCCAACTTGAACATGCAGCATTGAACATGCAGCATTGGGGGAAGGGGAGGTGGCAATTGGCTGATTCTTTTTCCTGTGTATTGACCTCAGCAGTTTTCTTTCTAACCTAGCTTCTGAGCCTTCCAGATCATAAAGAACAGAACATGGCAGTAAAGTTTTTTCTTGGAAAATACTGTCTAGAGGTGGCATTGTGCTCTCGTAGCCTGGCATATGTTGAAATCTGACTTTTTCTGATAGGCAGAGTGACCAGGTAAAATACAGGATGCCCGGTTAAATTTGAGCTTCAGAAAAACATTCATTGTTTACCTTTAATTCAAATTTAACTGAGTATTCTGTATTTATTTTTGTCTTCTTATTTGCTAAATCTGTTGATGCCCTAATGGGTACAGTACTTATAGGGGTTTCTCTGAGGTACCCCTCATGCCTCAGTTCCTAGGATTCTTTTACCCAGCATTCCCTTGCTGAGAGTGCTTGCCTCTGTATTCCAGCTGGTCTCTTACTATTCCCAAAGACCTTCCAAATCTGCCTGTGGTCTGCTCACCTCAGCAAAAGACCCTCTAGATAAGATCTATGCTGGCTTTCTACACTTGGTACCTCACCTGGCCCAGCAAAGCATGAGCAAGAGGTCCGACTCCTAGGAGAGTGAGTGCTCCTTGCTCTGCTAGCACAGCCATCAACCCTTTCGGCGTAAAATCAAGGGCACCCATAGAGAGTTCTCCAAGTGGTCTCCTGGAAAGCCCATTTTCCTGGACTTGAGGTGAGAGGCAGGCACACTTTAATTCTGAGACAGTCACTTGAACACACCAATACACCCACACCCACGCATGCACGCACACACACACATAGCATCTTTAGCCCTGGCTCAGGAAAATAGAAATAACTAAAATAATCCATTAACAATATATAACGTACACTGTGAATAATCAAAACTTAAATAATCCTTGTTTGCAAAGTGACATTTTACTTCAACTGGTTATGCAGAAGCACAGAATGGAAGAATTGACAAGCCAGGTTTTTATTCCAATTTATTTAATGAGCTAAAAAAAAATCTCTACATGTAAATTACTAGTGAGATGTCTGATTAAACTGGACCAGTGACAGCATTTAGCTGGCATGAGGGTCCACCCTGCCTGCTTAGATGCCTTTTCTTGGCAGGAGCCTTGGGAGAGGTTGGGCTGTTGACAACATAGAATTTGTGTACTTCAAAATGTCTGCACATCTACTCTATGTGCTCACACTTTTGTAACTGCAGAGAAGTGAGGCTGTGAGATATCACTATCTTTAATTCCAGCCTACAACCTTTCTAAAAGGCAATTCTATACAAAGAACTGGAAAGCATACACACAAAACTGAAATCTAATCAGAGGGAGAAAATTCAAAACATTTTTTGTGCTTCAAGTCTATATAGGGTGCAATGCAGAAGGTCAGGGTTCTTTTATGTTTTTTTTTTTCCATTTTAATAATGATGTCCAGAGATGCTGTAAAACAATAAGAATGCTTATAGAGTTCTTTGTGCTTGTTGCCAAGAGACTAGAACTTCAACCTACTCAACTGTAAAATATCATCTTTAGCACACAGCTTAGCCTATCCAATCCCAAGGCATAATGCCATGAATACGAATCCCTCTTTGTCCTCAGTCTATTTGCCTTCCTGGGGCCCACAGATGCCCTTCTAATGGCAGCCCTCCAGATTGCACCTCTTCTAAGTGCCCACTGCTTGGGAAACCAGGAATTATTAGCCTGCTTTACTGTATGTACCTCGCGACCTAATTAAAATCTACACCTTCAATGTTTCATTGCAGGAAGCACTATTGCAAGAATGACTATCTGTTCTAACAAGCTCAACTCGGTGAAGGTAAATGACAATGACATCTTGCTTTACTCTCGTTTTTTGTCCAAGATACCACTTTTATTTTCATAACTCTTTCAAACCTTTGATATCTTTGAAACGTTGAGGCAGAGGGATTCACTGTTACCCCTTAAGTCACTCAACATTCCTGATCATTACCTCCATTCACACTAGCGGCCAAGGGTTTCTAGAGTATACATGGGGGACCACACCCATGGAATGGTGACTGCCCACATTAGCTTTCTTAAAAGATAAACTGTGGCACATTAAAATTTTCAAGAGTTTCTTTGAGCAGTGCCAAATCGAAAGTGATTAGGAGCACTCTACCACAGGAGCTGGGGAGAGGGTTTTACAGAGAAGACACACAAGCAAAGCAAGGAAATTATTTGATTAGTTTGGACTTGCAGTTGCCTTATTTGGGAAAGCCTACTTGGCTGTTTGTGACTGGTCATTAAGTTTTATTTTCTGGGATATGAAGGCATTGACTCTGGCTCATGATTTGGTTTGCTTAGTGGGGCTTCAAGGCATTGGAACGACCCCCATCTAATGGCCTTCTGGTTTGATTATATTAGCAGTTTCATCATCTTTTTTCTCCTTTAATAAACAATTCATGGCAGTTAAATGTATCAAGCACTTTTTCTTTTAAAGTAAATATGAACCTAGTCTTTGAGAAAAAAGCTGGATTATAGGTGTATTTATGGCACAGGGTTGCAGATATGGGGTGATCCTCATGGCTGCTATAATTCCACCATTAATATTGTCAGGTGTTTGTTCCTAATAGGACATTCTGGTCTGTCTGATTTTGGTCTTGTGTAGACTCTGCCCTCAGAAATGATTTTTCTTCTCCCTTCATCAGAAACAGCCTTGTATGCTGAACAGATGGGAAAGACAGAAACTGTGATATCAAACATATGGTTTTGAGAACAGATAGGAGTAGTCATTCCAAATATTAGTACAGTTTCTTTCAGGTTTTCATGAAAGTGACACATATGAATGTCAATAGACAAAAATAACAGATAACATATTCAATCATCTCAAAACCTTCTTGGCAAAAATCAAAATTAAAAATCAGTTGATTTCCATTCCTAAAGTAAGCTATGCCATCTGTATTGTTAATTTGATGATGGGATAAAAGAAATTAAGTTGGGCCTAATAGAAACCAGATTCTTCATTCATTCATTCATTCATTCATTCATTCATTCATTCAACAAATATATACTGAGCACTGAATATATGCCAAACATTGATGTATTTATGAAATAAAACAATAAACACGTTACTGTCCTTGTTCTGAAGGAGCTAATGATCTAGTTAAGAGATAGCTTGAGGATATATACGTATTTATACACACGTGTGTGTGTGTATACAGTATTCTCGGTGTGCGTGTGTATGTATACATATATACTGAAAATTACAATGCAGTATGACATATGCAAAGATATATGCAAAGTATGATATATGCAAAAATAAAGAAGAGCAAAAGATACCATGGGAACCTACAGAAAAACCACTCCCCACAACCTGAGGTGAGCCATTTGGGAAGACTACTGAGAAGTGGTCTCAAAATATGAAATATGAATTCTCATGTGGCGATTAGACAAAAAGCAAGTGAGATGGGAGGTGATATAAAGGAGAAGACTTCATGCATGTCAAAGATGTGGAAGAGAGGAGATAGAGACAGTGATGTTGACTTTAAAATAGATTGCCAGAACAGAACCTTGGATTTAAAAAAACGGAATAAACTTTGTTATTCGTACTTGCTAATCAAAAATTTAATAATCAGAATTTAGCATTACCTCAGGTCCTAATCTAAATTGAAAAGAATGAGTTGGAACAGATCACCTCTGGATTACATAATACTTTCTACAAATCTATTTGAGGTACAAGAACACCAGTTGAGATACCTAAAATAGGTTTTATACACACACAAACACAATATCACACTGCACGTACATCCATATGTATAGAAACACATAGGAATGGGAAATATATAGACTATATATGTATTTAGTGTCTAAATAATATAACTGAAATGTTTCATACCTCAAAGTGTTTTTTAATCCCACAGAACATTGAAAATTGTTGCTTTCCAATGAAAACACTCCTGAGCACAATTATGTACACACACCAGCAGTCAAGCTGTTTATTAGGCGGAGTGTTTTCAGGATCACTTTTTCAAAGATATTTAATGAAAAGTGAAGACAGTATAAAGGTAGAAAATATGTAGCCCTACTAAGACTATGCAACTACCCCTGGAGAGCACATCCATGCACTTATAAATTTCATGGATGCTTTGCAAACTCAAAGCTGATATTCTCCTAGAATATCTTCCATAACAAACAGCTATAGCAGGGTCATCATAACTTGGAATTCTCATGCTCCATCCTAAGGGAATTGTGAGGTTCAAACTCTTGTTCTAACCATCTGTGGAAAAAAATGAGCATTTAAGGCAAAGGCAACAGTTGAGAACATAAGAACACACACACACACACACACACACACACAAAGGTTTAGAAAGAAGAAAGCATCAAAGTCTATTCATGAATCTAGGTTTGACAAAATCTACTAAAAACTCAGAGGTAAATAATTAGTCATTTGTATTACTATGTTCTAAATAGTCTTCATACAAATGATAAGCATGAAGGGGAGCACAATTAGGGACTAACAATATAGTCAATCAGTGTGATAGATTTCATGTTATCTATAATTCACTTGCTTTCCCTATGGGAACATACTCTGTGTGGATTTTGCCTTAACTTTTTTTTATTAGAAAAAATGAAGCAATTTAGAAATCAAGATGTGTTAGAAAAATAATTGAAATTGCAAAGAGATTGTTGGAATTACAAAGAGATATAAATATCGTTTCTCCAAAAGACAAGTATAGGGAAGAAACTGTCACTTGATATCTTAAATCCTGGAGCAAGTGACCCAAAGCAAAGGAATTTAGAAGTGTAAAGATACCTCCAGTCTAGAAGGAGAGTGGCTATGGATAGGGTACTGACTACCAGAGGCCTCTGACAAGAAGAATATGTTTACTTGGAGATTACATTCTCTACAAAAACAATATATTAATATCATATTCCTCCATTCCAGAACAGATATAATCAGTTCCTGCATTTTTTATTTCTGATGACCCTGGATAGAATGCTCATAGAAGTCTTCCTGATAATACTCTGTGTCCAGCAGAGTTAGTACTAAAGATGAAACTTGTTTGTCATTCCTACTCTAAAAATTAAGAGAAGATTTTAATTTATGCTTAATTGTATTCCTTCAATTTTACTTCAAATAGAATAACTTCTGGAGCTATCGATGAAAATAAGCAAATATTTAACCCACATTTACTCTTTTAATAGAGAGTTCTATTTTTCCAGAAAAGCAATTTAAGAATTGGATCAGTTTTTGTTTTGTTTTGCTTTGTTTTTAATAACCTTAATTTTTTAGAGCAGCTTTTGTTTCCCAGCAAAACTGAGCAGAAAGTAGAAAGATTTCCCATATACCCTAGCCTCACACAACCTCCCCCATTATGAACACCCTGCACCACACTGGTACATTGCTTAAAATAATGAATATAACCTCTCTCAAAAAAAAAAAAAAAAGGAGGGAGGGGCACCTGAGTGGCTCAGTCAGTTAAGGTTCTGCCTTGATTTTGGCTCAGATCATGATCTCATAGTCATAAGATCGAGCCCTGCATCAGACTGAACATGGAGCCTGCTTAAGATTCTCTCTCTTTCACCCAAAACCAGCAGAACACAGGAAATAAAGATTAGAGCAGAAATTAATGCTATCAAAACAAACAAAAAACAAAAAAAACAAAAACAGATCAATGAAACCAGAAGCTGGTTCTTTGAAACAATTAACAAAATTGATAAACCACTAGCCAGTTTGATCAAAAAGAAAAAGGAAAGGGCCCAAATAAATAAAATCAAGAATGAAAGAGGAGAGATCACAACCAACATAGCAGAAATAAAAATAATAAGAGAATACTAGGAGCAATTACACACCAATAAAATGGGCAATCTAGAAGAAATGGACAAATTCCTAGAAACATATACACTACCAAAACTGAAACAGGAAGAAATAGAAAATTTGAACAGACCCATAACCAGTAAAGAAATCGAATTAGTAATCAAAATCTCCCAAAAAACAAGAGTCCAGGGCCAGGTGGCTTTCCAGGGGAATTCTACCAAACATTTAAGGAAGAGTTAACATCTATTCTCTTGAAGCTGTTCCAAAAAACAGAAATGGAAGGAAAACTTCCAAACTCTTTCTATGAAGCCAACATTACATTGATTCCAAAACCAGATAGAGACCCCACAAAAAAGGAGAACCATAGACCAATTTCCCTGATGAACATGGATGCAAATATCCTCAACAAGGTATTAGCCAACTGGATCCAACAATACATTTAAAAAAACTATTGGGGCACCTGGGTGGCTCAGTCGGTTAAGCATTCAACTTCGGATCAGGTCATGATCTCGCAGTTCATGAGTTCGAGCCCCACGTCAGGCTCTGTGCTGACAACTCAGAACCTGGAGCCAGCTTCGGATTCTGTGTCTCCCTCTCTCTGTGCCCCTCCCCTGCTCATGCTCTGTCTCTCTCTGTCTCAAAAATAAATAAAAACATATTTAAAAATTAAAAAAAAAAACTATTCACCACAACCAAGTGGGATTTATACCTAGGATGCAGGGCTGGTTCAATATCCACAAAACAATCTATGTGATTCATCACATCGGTAAAATAAAGGACAAGAACCATATTATTGACAAAATACAGCATCCTTTCTTGATAAAAACCCTCAAGAACGTAGGGATAGAAGGAGCATACCTCAAGATCATAAAAGCCATATATGAAAGACCCAATGCTAATGTCATCCTCAATGAGGAAAAACTGAGAGTTTTCCCCCTAAGGTCAGGAACAAGACAGAGATGTGCAGTCTCGCCACTGTTATTCAACATAGCATTGGAAGTCTTAGTCTCTGCAAGCAGACAAATAAAAAAGGCAGAGAAATAAAAGGCATCCAAATTGGCCAAGAGGAGGTCAAACTTTCACTGTTTGCAGATGACATGATACTCTATGTGGAAAACCCAAAAGATTCTACAAAAAAACTGTTAGAACTGATTCATGAATTCAGCAAAGTTGCAGGATATAAGATCAATTCACAGAAATCAGTTGCATTCCTATACACCAACAATGAAGCAACAGAAAGAGAAATCAAGGAATTGATCCCATTTACAATTGCACCAAAAAGCATAAAATACCTAGGAATAAATCTAAACAAAGAGGTAAAAAATCTATACACTGAAAACTATAGAAAGCTTATGAAAGAAATTGAAGAAGACACAAAAAAAATGGAAAAATATTCCATGCACCTGGATAGGAAGAATAAATATTGTTAAAATGTCAATACTACCCAAAGCAATCTATGTATTCAATGCAGTCCCTATCAAAATAACACCAGCATTCTTCACAGACCTAGAACAAATAATCTTAAAATGTATATGTAACCAGAAAAGACCCCAAATAGCCAAAGCAATCTTGAAAAAGAAAACCAAAGCAGGAGGCATCACAATCCTGGACTTGAAGCTATACTACAAAGCTGTAATCATCAAGACAGTATGGTACTGGCACAAAAACAGACACTCAGATCAATGAAACAGAATAGAGAACCCAGAAATGGATCCACAAACATAAGGACAACTATCTTTGACAAAGCAGGAAAGAATATCCAATGGAATAAAGACAGTCTCTTCAGCAAGTGGTGCTGGGAAAACTGGACAACATGCTGAAAAATGAACCTGGACCACTTTCTTACACCACACACAAAAATAAACTCAAAATGGATGAAAGACCTAATGGTAAGACAGGAAGCCATCAGAATCCTGGAGAAGAAAACAGCCAAAAACCTCTTTGACCTTGGCTGTAGCAACTTCTTACTCAACACATCTCTGGAGGCAAGGGAAACAAAGGCAAAAATGAACTATTGGGACCACCTCAAAACAGAAAGCCTATGCACAGTGAAGGAAACAATCAGCGAAACTAAAAGGCAACTGACAGAATGGGAAAAGATATTTGCAAATGACATATCAGATAAAGGGGTAGTATCCAAAATCTGTAAAGAACTTATAAAACTCAACACCCAAAACACAAATCATCCAATGAAGAAATGGGCAAAAGACATGATTAGACCCTTCTCCAAAGAAGACATCCAGATGGCCAACTGGCACATGAAAAAATGCTCAATATCACTCATCATCAGGGAAATACAAATCAAAACTACAATGAGATACCACCTCACACCTGTCAGAATGGCTAACATTAACAGCTCAGGCAACAACAGATGTTGGCGAGGATGTGGAGAAAGAGGATCTCTTTTGCATTGTTGGTGGGAATGCAAACCGGTGCAGCCACTCTGGAAAACAGTATGGCGGTTCCTCAAAAAATTAAAACTAAAACTACCCTATGACCCAGCAATCGCACTCCTAGGTATTTATCCAAGGGATACATGGATGCTTGTTTGAAGGGGCACATGCACCCCAATGTTCATAGCAGCCCTATCAACAATGGCCAAAGTATGGAAAGAGCCCAAATGTCCATCGATGGATGAATGGATAAAGAAGAGGTAGTATATAAATACAATGGAGTATTCCTCGGCAATCAAAAAGAATGAAGTCTTGCCATTTGCAACTACGTGGGTGGACCTGGAGGGTATTATGCTAAGTGAAATTAGAGAAAGACAAAAATCATGTGACTTCACTCATATGAGGACTTTTAAGAGACAAAACAGATGAACATAAGGGAAGGGAAGCAAAAATAATATAAATACAGGGAGGGGGACAAAACATAAGAGACTCATAAATATGGAGAACCAACAGAGGGTTACTGGAGGGGTTGTGGGAGGGGGGATGGGCTAAATGGGTAAGGGGCATTAAGGAATCTACTCCTGAAATCATTGTTGCACTATATGCTAACTAATTTGGATGTAAATTTTAAAAATAAATTAATGAAAAAAAAAGATTCTCTTTCTCCCTCCATCCCCCTCCCCACCTCTATAAAATACAATAAAAATCAATATATATTAGCACATCATTATCACTCAAAATCCATAGTTTTACACTAGGGTTGACTCGGTGTTGTACATCCTATGGGTTTTGACAAATGTGTAAGATATACCCACCATAGCAGTATTACACAAAGTAGTTTCACTTTTCTAAAAATCTCTGTGCTCCGCCTATTCATTCCCTCCTCCCCCCTAACTTCTGTCAACCACTAATCTTTTTCCTTCTTCGTAGTTTTGCCTTTTCCAAAATGTCATATAGATGAAATCATCCAGTATGCCGCTTCTTTCACTTAGCAATATTCACTTAAGATTCTCCCAGGGCTTTTCAGGGCTTGACAGCTCGTCTATTTTTAGTGCTGGATAATACTCCATTCTCTGGACTAGCACAGTTTGTTTATCCATCTACCTACTGAAGGACATCTTGGTTGTTTCCCAGTTTTGACAATTGTGAATAAAGCTGCTATAAACACCCATGTGCAGGTTTTTATATGAACAGAGGTTTTCAATTCATTTGAGGAAGTATCGAGGAGCACAACTGTTGCATCATGAGGTAAGAGTATGGTTCTGTAAGAAGCTGCCACACTATTGTCCAAAGTGGCTGTACACTTTGCGTTCCTACCAACGAGGAACTGCTGTTTGAGCCGCTCCACATCCTCACCAGCATTCAGTGTTGTCAGTGTTCTGGAGTTTGGTCATTCCCATAGGTGGATAGTCATATTTCATCGCTATTTCAATTTCTATGGTATGGAGTATTTCATAGCTTTTTTAGTGAGGTGTCTGTTCAGGTGATTTTCCCATTTTTTTAATTAGGCTGTTTGTTTTCTGATTTTTGCATGTTAAGAGGTTTTTTTTTTAACTTTTTTGATGTTTGTTTATGAGAGAGAGACAGAGACGGAGTGCAAGTGGGGGAGTGCAAGGGAGAGAGAGAGAGGGAGACACAGAATTGAAGCATGTTCAGTCTCTGAACTGTCAGCACCGAGCCTAACATGGGGCTCAACCTCACGGACCGCAAGATCATGACCTGAGCTGAAGTTGGACACTTAACCAACTAAGCCACCCAGGCGCCCCACATGTGAAGAGGTTTTTTTGTATATTTTGGATAATAGCCCATTATCAGACATACATTTTATAAATATTTTCTTCTGACTTGTGGTTTTCTTCTTGTTCTCTCAACACTGTCTTTCACAGCACAGTTTTTAATTTCAGCTTGTGAACTACTCCTTTCATGAATCATACCTTCGGTGTCATCACCATACTGAAAGTCAGCTACACTTTCTGCTGTGTTATTTTCTAGGAGATTTATAGTGTTGCATTTTACATGTAGGTCTATGATCCATTTCGAGTTAATTTTAGTGAAGGGTGTAAAGGCTGTGTATAGATTTGTGGGTTTCACATAGGGATGTCTGTTCCAGCAACATTTGTTGAAATGACTATCTTTGCTCCATTGTACTGCCTTTGCTCCTTTGTCAAAGATCAGCTGGCTGTATTTCTGTGGATTTATTCCTGGGTCCTCCGTCTGTTCCATTGATCTGTCTGTTCTGTCACCAGTATCACACTGCTTGGATTATTGTAGCTTTCTAGTAAGTCTTGAAGTGGGAAGTGTCAGTCCTCTGACACTATGAGGACCGACTAAAGCTCCTGGAGCTGAAACTCACAAAAGGGTGGGCCCTCAATAGCTGGGTTCCTCCACAGTTTTTAATTCTCAGGGCTGTCCTCTCTGAGCCCCCAGCAACTTGTCAAATGTAGCTGAGATTTTTCCACCCCAGCATCAATTCCTGTGGAGCTTTCTATCCAGTTAGTTGTGATTATCTGTATTTATCTGTCAGTCTCTCCAGTTTGGAGAGCATTGGTTTACCCCATGATCTCACTCCTGACAGATCTAAGACAAGTTGTCGATGTTTCCATTTGTTTGGCTTTTTCCTTGTTGTTGCTTCAGCATGGCAACCTCTAAGCTCTTTACATGCTAGGCCTGAAACTAGAAGTCTGTGGTGATGTTTAATCTCAATTCTTAGTGATCTCAGCCAGGGGTGATAGAATTAAAGAGGTAATGTGGCTCTGAGCAGATACAAATGGGCAGCTGCCATGAATACAATCATGGCGTTGGCAGGAACTAACCAATTTCCAGAAATTGTCTTAAAATTCTAGTGTGGACCTACTACTTTAGTGGAAACAAATTTTACAGTAAACTTTTCCTGAGTTTGTGGGTCCTTCTCTTCACTGCCCAACCCTTGCTTCCTTTTTTTTTTTTTAAGTCTGTCACTACCATTTTGTTGGATACTTTTCCCTGAAGCACCCTTTTCCTCATAGCCCTGACACCCACATTAATGCTGTCAGAGGTTATGTACAGTTTCCTACAAAGCAGACAAGTATCTGAGTACTTTTGGAATCGTCAGGTGTAGGCCACTTTATGACCAGTGAGACCCTCCCCATTATAGATTCAATGAGGTCTTTCCTAATCTCTTCTAGTACTAGATCTAGAATGATGGTTAAGAACACAACCTCTGGATCCAGACTGCTGGAGTTCAAATCCCTGCTCTACCACTTACCAGCAATTTGGGCAAGTTTTTCAGTCTATATCTCAACTACTTGGAAATGATAATAATATTACATATGCCATAGGTTTTGTTGAAATTAAATGAGTTAAGAAATAGGAAGCTCCTAGAACAGCGCCCAGCACATAGTAAGTATTACATAGTGTTAACTCCAATGAGACCCTTCCAATAAACCATGCCAGAGCCATGAAACTCTGGTGGATTGGGAAGGAGTTGCAGTAATGCCTGAGGTGTTGATCCCTCAGCCCTTAGGGTGCCCAGCAGGGACTCAAGCCAATCATCTCTGGCCAAAAGCAACCAGATATGCCATTAAAATAAATTTAAATTTCTCTGTGTGTCAAGATGTAAAAGCAGGTTGGCAAGCACTACATTTTTCTGTTTCCCATAAGGGTATTGTACATTATTATAGACCCATAATATCATCTCTATTCTATTTCATTTTCCTGTAAAGAAAATATCCTGGGAAATAGCCTCTGACTTTTTCATTCTAACATACTATTACCAGAGAGTCTGTGCTGATTACCCAACCATAGCTTTAAAAAGCTGAATAATTTTACACTGAACTTGTTGCTTCCTTAGGGTTTGGATTTTTGTGGGAATGGGATTGAAGTTAATCATGGGTCATTGTGGCCAAACTCTGAAGAATTTATATTTATTCCACAAGACTCTTCTGTCTCCTGCTAACATAGCATGCATCTGGTAAGCATTACTGTGAGTCGGTTGTGAAGTATGTGCACCGACCCCTTCAAGAACCAGGTGATACATACTTGGGATGTCTTGTGTTGAAATTGGCTTCCTAGGCTCTAGGTGAAGTTCAAGAGCTCTGGTTAAGTGTTCCTATCCATTTGGGAGTTGCCCATACTCTCCCCTCAGAATAACTGTGGCACCATATTACATGACAGCATAAATGTACCATACTGCTTTCATGTTGCTTTGCAATCTCCCTTAATATTACAGATTTATAAATATATAGGGGAGCTTTATCAGTTTGAAGTTATTTGCATAATTTTTCCCTCATGTTTCTTCAAAGGACACAAATTTTAAGCTTTTCTTAACTTGGGGGTGTTTTAGTTATACATAACACCACACATGTGCGTGTTCATGTCAGTATCATTGGGACTTTGCAGTTCTATAAGTTGTTTTTATTCGGATAGTTTTCTAGCTTATGAACAATTACACCAGACAATAATGGAATCTTTTCTACTTGTAAACAGTTTCAGAATGTGATCGATACCATCATGTTGTTTAATTATTATTATTGTCATTTTGAAAAAGAGAAGGAAAGAAGACCTCCATTAAAGGGAATAAACCAGTGGAATAAGTGCTTTCTAAACTTTGTTATTGATGTTGTTACTTACCCATAGGAAGAATACACTGAAAAATTCCAGAGTTACTTGGTAAACACAAAATAAATTCCAGCAGATTTTTTTAAGTGTTATATAAGGTAAATAATTCAAGGCAAGTTCAACCTGACTCCAATGTAATCCTTTTAGACTTGCTTTGGTTCCCACTTTGTGGCCTCTTTCAGCATCTCAATGTGATATAAGGGTGTGAATTAAATGGAATTTGGGCCACATCTAGAATAGAAAAGAATAAGGTCTTCCTGATTTTAAGATTTTGTATCTTTTTTTTTTTTTATTTTTATTTCTGAGACAGAGAGAGACACAGCATGAGTGGGGGAAGGGCAGAGAGAGAGGGAGACAGAGAATCAGAAGCAGGCTCCAGGCTCTGAGCTGTCAACACAGATCCTGACACGGGGCTCGAACTCACAAACCGTGAGATCATGACCTGAGCCAAAGTTGGTCCCTCAACCAACTGAGCCACCCAGGCGCCCCTAAGATTTTGTATCTTAACACATTAGGAGGTTGGCTAACACATTCATCAGGAAGGGAAACCATCAAGGAAACATTTTTGGTCTCTTTTTAAGACTTTGTCTACATAATGACACAGAAAATACATCAAAACTTTTTACAGGATAGTCTTTATTTTAGAGCTTGTATTGGAAGTGGAAATATTTTATCTTAGGCTTAGCCTGCTCTACAAACTTCAATATTTTTTAATCATGTTAGCAGAATCAAAATGCTTTGGTTGTAGATTATGTCCCCTCTGGTTCACAGCCTGCTCAGTGTTTGGTCAGTGTCTAAGGCCAACAAACAGAGCCAGCAAATGAAAACTATAAGCCATCTTCACGACACCATTTTTTAATAAAGAGTATTGGTAACTACATAAAACCAAAACTCCTTTATAGTGTTTGTTTTCTCATCTTCTCCTTCATGAAGCTTGCTTTCTTGTCTTTAAAATGGAGAGGTTACGGGCGCCTGGGTGGCGCAGTCGGTTAAGCGTCCGACTTCAGCCAGGTTACGATCTCGCGGTCCGTGAGTTCGAGCCCCGCATCAGGCTCTGGGCTGATGGCTCAGAGCCTGGAGCCTGTTTCCGATTCTGTGTCTCCCTCTCTCTCTGCCCCTCCCCAGTCATGCTCTGTCTCTCTCTGTCCCAAAAATAAATAAACGTTGAAAAAAAAATTTTTTTTAAATAAAAAAAAATAAAAATAAATAATAATAAAATGGAGAGGTTAAATTAGATAAGAGTTGGAACTTTCAGCCCTACCCTTTCTCCACCTCCAGGGAGGAGAAAGGGGCTAGAGATTGAGTTCAGTCACCAATGGCCAATGATTTAATCATTCATGCCTACATAAACCGCTTAGACAAAGAGCTTCCGGGAGTTTCCAAACACACTGAGATACTAGGAGGGTGGTGTGACCAGAGACAGCACAGAAGCTGTGCACCACTCCCTCTCATACCTTGCCCTATGCTCCTCAGTCATTTGGCTGCTCCTGAGTTATATCCTTTGTAATATACCAGCAAATGTAAATAAAGTGTTTTTTGAGTTCTGTGAGTCATTCTAGCAAAGTATCAAATCTGAGGAGGGGGTTTTAGAAACCCCTGAGCTTACCTTGGGACAGGCAAAATGTAGGTAGCCTGGGTACCCTACCTGTGGCTGGCATCTGAAGTGGGAACATTATTGTGGGACTGAGCCACTTACTTCTGGGCATCTACACTACCAGTGGGAGCTAGTGTCAGAATTGAGCTAAATTGTTGGACACCCAGTTGTTGTCAGGGAATCAGAGAGTTGGAGAATGGTGTTGGAAAAGACACCATGTACTTGGTATCAGAGACAAAAACCTAACACCATGTTCATAGCATGCATGTTCACAGCAGCAATATTAACAATAACCAAAAGGTGGAGGCAACCCAAATGGGCATCAGTAGATGAATGGATGGCAAAATGCAGTATATACATACAATGGAATATTATTCATTCATAAAAAGGAAGGAAATTCTGACTCATGCCACAACATAGATGAACCTTGAGGATATTTCTAAGTGAGAGAAATCAGCCACAAAAAGACAAATACTGCCTGATTCCACTTCTATGAGATACCTTGTGTAGTCAGACTCATACAGACAGGAAGTAGAATGGTGGTTACCAGGGGAGGTGGAAATGGGGAGTTGCAGTTCAACTGCTATAGAGTTTCAGTTTTGCAAGGTGAAAATCTGGAAATTGGTTGTACAATGACACAAATTACTTACACTACTGAAATCTGCCCTCGAAAGTGATTGAGATGATAAATTCAAGCAGGTTGGCTGACCCTGGGATGAAAGTCAGAATTCAACTCCTGCCAACATAGAAATACTAACACAGAATCCCTTACATAGGATTGGGATCCTCAAAGACTCCATTCTGAAATGGAGTTATGGATTTAGAAGACCCAGGGGATCATCTAAGTGACCCACAGAAATCCAAACCTTGTTCATAGATTGTTAGTACCCTCAGGTCTCTGGAGGAAGTGATAAAAAGTCATCTCTGGAGAAAGTCAATATCACTCTAGGTATCAAATTACTTACATTTGTGACTTCTTAACTATATGGAAACAAAGAATTGATCCCCTTTGAACAAAACATGAGTCACAATCAACAGAAAGAAGAGATAAAAGAAATTATCTACTGGAATCCAGACATTAGAATCATCAGATTCAAACTATAAAAATTACTATGCTCATTATGCTCATAAATATAAAGGCAAAAGAGTAAAATGTCACCAAGGAATTGGAAGCTATACAAGTAGCATCACTGAGCTACAAAATAATCAGTTTGATTTTACAAAATGCAAAGAAATAGCCAAAATTAACAATTCATTGAATGGGCTGACCATCAGATTAGACACAAGAAATGAGAAAACTAGTGAACTTTAAGACAGACCAAAGGAGACTATTTGTAAAGAAAACCAGAAAAACAACAACAAAAGAGTAAAGTCATAATAGAAGATAGAGATACAGTTGATGTAAGTAAATGATATAGCAGTTTAATTGGAGTCCTAGAAAAAGAGTCAAGAAGGGGTAATATTTGAAGAAATAATGACTGAAAAATTCCCAAACTGATAAAATACATAAATCCAGTGATTCAAGAAGCCCCAAAACCCTTTTTCCCTATAGGAAACAAAAAAAAATCAAGGATAAAAATAAAATATTAGGACAGTCAGAGAATAAAATATAGATTACCTTCATTGGAGCAAGAACTTGTGAACTACTTGAATTCTTTTTTTTAAGTTTATTTATTTATTCTGAGAGAGAGACAGTGCAAGTGAAGGAAAGGCAGAGGGAGAGGGAGAGGGAGAGGGAGAGGGAGAGGGAGAGGGAGAGGGAGAGAGAGAGAGAGGGAGAGAGAGAGAGAGAATCCAAAGCAGGCTACACACTGCCAGCTCAGAGCCCAATGCAGGACTCGAACCCATGAACCCGTGAGATCATGACCTGAGCTGAAACCAAGAGTCGGACACTTAACTGACTTAGCCACACATGTGCCCCAAGAATTAGTTGAATTCTTAACAGCAACAATGGAAGCTATAAAACAATGATAAATATCTCTGAAAGAAAATTAATTGTAAGTCTAGAGTTTGCTATGGAGAGAAAATTTCAATCCAGAATGAAGACAAAATAAAGACATTTTCAGACAAATAAAATCTGAGAAAATTTGTCACTTGCAGACTCTTAAAATCAACTCTTAATGGCAGTTCTTAATGGTTTAATTTCTTTAGACTAAAATAAACAAATAAAAAAGCAGATGGAGCCTCTGTGATTCAGCAAGATTAGAAAGCAATGAACAATGTAAATATATGGGTAAATAAATCAAATAAATTTTGGATTTCAAAAGAATAACAACAATAGAAAATAAAATTATTTTTAAAATTCTTCTAGCCTCACAGCTATGGTCGTATTCCTAGTAAGTAAAGGATTTCTAACTTGTGATCAGCTAGTAAATGTCTCTTCCAAACTCTTAGCACATACTCAGTTGAGAATGGAATGGATGGAAGAGTTAACATTATGAAAAGCTCCATCGACTCATTTTCAGGACATAAGTGATTGAGCACTGGAATAATCCACGAGATCTGTTTCCTAGGAAACACATTTCACCCAGAGTTCAAGTGGAGATTCCTTTGGAAAAAAAGGGTTGCTTGTTCTCATTACTTTTCTAAGGAGGATAAAACACATTAACTGCAGACATCAACTCCATGCGGCAACTTTAGTTATAGTCACCTGTTGGGTAAATAAACTAACCTTTTCAGCAGTTTAAAGTGTTTAGAACTATATCCAACCGTATGGAAACAGAAGACAGCCATCTAGGACTGCACCTCACTCCCCTCAATTTTTCCCAAATATTTCTGTTTCTTCCCATCGTGATGAATCATCAAAGTTAACATTTAATGCTTCATTCCATTGGCTTCAGTTAAACATGGATCTTTTCCTTGCAGTCTAGATGTAAATAACTCTAAATATTAGGTCTGGTCTTATTCTCGATTTCTCCATAAGTTTTCCCACACAAAACTAGGGTCAATTCGTCTCTACCTTGCTCCCTTTCCATTCCCAATACCGGCAGTGACCTCCATGAGGCAGGTTCTGTTTGTTTATTTACCTTGGTCACTTTACCTTGAAATTCAGCAAGTGACCTGTGCTGCTAGTCCCAGTGTGACCTTCTGACCAGTACTTACAGCTGGGTATCTGCCCCGAGGTTCCTTTTCAATAGTCTGTCAAATACTCCAGATTCTTCTCTAAAATTATGGCTACAATGATGACATCATACGAAGGACCACTGTGAGGCCAGGTTTCAGTAGGACTTCTGTGCAGTGTAGTCCTTAGACCTAGGCATCCAGGGCTCCTGCCCATGGCTTTCCCCTTCACTCTGCAGGTGTGGTCCACCTGCAGCATCAGCATCACCAGGATGCACACTGAATTGGAAGGTCTACATCTATGGCTAAGCCCAGGAATCCTGTTTTAATAAGCTCCAGGTGACGTGTATGCACATTTATATTTGGAAAGCACTGCTTTTGGGGGTAACTGCTCTGGCCCCATTGTGATCATGCCTCTCGCAATGAAATGTCAAGTCCATGGAGTAGGGGGAAGCACCCAGTTAAAGGTGGTGTCAAGCTCCCAGTACCCACTCCCACTCCCGGGACAGAAAATCCATGCCCAAAAGGGTCTGCTTCCAGGGCCTGCACCTCCTCCCCAGCCATTCTTCTGGTTGACAAGGTCACTAGAAGGATGACCAAGGGACAGTTCTTTCAGAAGTAAGAGTGGAGCAAAAACTTGGTAGAAGCACTGTCCACATGCACAAGCAGGAATCCTCTCCAGTGCAGGATGGGGCTGAAGGTGGTGCAAGAAGTGAAGGGGCTTCCACTGGTACTCTTTCCCCAGGGCTATAAAGGATGTCCCACTTTGCTTCTCTGGTTTGCCCACCAGGAGAGGGGTGTTTCTTTCCTCACACGATTTATCCAATTCCTCAAGAAGTGCCAAGTTTGAAGACATTTTTACTGGATGATTGAAGCTTTCACTATATATTGAAAGCTTAGGATCCTAAGGTTTTGCTCTTTGGCTTCTCTCCTTCTTCCCTGAGGGTAAGAGTGTTTAAAAGGCAGACAGCTGCTTCTTGGGTCATAGGAAGCTCTCTCTCCAAACCATTATTGCATAGACAGCTCTCGCTCCTTATCATTGGCCCCCTTGTTTGCAATCTCTTACTGCTGTTCCACACCACACACACACACACACACACACACACACACACACACACACACACACACAAATACATGCACAGGCACACACACATGCACATGCCAGGCTAGATGTGAACTGCACCTTGGCCTCTACTCCAGTACCGTGCTTCTGCTTTCCAGAACCAGTGATCAAATGCTAAAAGTAGGACAACCCTCACACAATCCTGGGGTGTGCCATTCCTCACCCCCTCATTTGCTTTCCATCTTCCGCACGGTCAAGTCAAATAAGCCAGGAGGCATGTGCAAGCTCAGCTCTACCTACCTGAGCCCAGTGGCCAGCAGACTCTCTCCTATTTTATTACAAAGTAGTAAAGAACATGAAATCTGGGGCCTGACTGCCTGGATTCATATCACCTCCATGATTAACAAGCTGTGTAAGTATGAATGACCCTCCTAAACTTCTGGTACCTAAAGTTTCCTCATCTGTGGAATGGGAGTAATGTAGTACTTAAATCAAATGGTTGTTGTGAATTAAAACATGAATGTATAACATATGAGTTACTAAAGGTAAATCACTTAAAACAGCATCAAATGCTATTTAAGTGTTAGCTATCAATATATTACTATGAGATGTGAAATCCAGGCTTGGTGTTTGGGATGAAAACAGAGCAGGCCTTCTGCCTGAATTGGACTCAAAGTTGCCACAGGCTTTCCTAGCATTGGAATAAAGAAGGGATCATCCTGCTCATCCAGATTAACTCACTGGATATGAGGGCTTGAAAAAGCACCATTCATTTATTCATTAGTACACTCAATATATGTTGTGCACATATTATGTTCCGGGCCCCATTGTTGGTTCTTTGGGTATGGTAGTGAACAACGCAGATGTCCTGCCCTCATGGAGCTTACATTCTTTCTAGTAAACATGCATGTCTGCTTGCTTTGCCTTGGTTCACTCCTGGGAAGAGAGGCAAAAAGCAGGATTCCGTTTGCCCAGGGCTTCTGAGAAAATGATACCTTTAATATCATCTTCTAATAACACCCCAATCATACCATGATTTTCATCCTCCACCTCTTGAGACCCCTTCCATCTTGTTCTTGGCCTCTTATATGACTTCTTAACTAAACAGGAGCCTCTTTTGCCTATGTTTTTTGATTTTTGCCTTTGAACTACACTGAAAGAATTTGGGATTTGGACTTTGAATCCTTTGAATTAACATTTAATTCTTGTGTGGCTGTACTAATTGGTTTCCTGCTGCTGCTATAACAAATCACCACACGTTTTATGTCTTCAAACAATAAAAATTTACTAACTTGCAGTCCTGGAGGTCAGAAGTCCAGAATGGGTCTCAGTCGGCTAAAATCAAGGTGTCAACAAGACCAATTTCTTCTGGATACTCTAGGGCAAAATCCATTTCTGTGCCTTTTCCAGCTTTTGGAGGCCACGAGCATTCTTTGATCTGTGGTTCCTCCTCCTCTTCAAAGCCAGTAGCGTAACGTATCCCAATCTCTGTTACTCTGTGGTCCTTCTCTTCTGCTTCCCTTTTCCATTTTAAAGTCCCCTTGAGACTATATGTGCCCACCTAAGATAGTCTACTTACTTTAAGGTCAGTTGATCAGCAACCTTAATTCCATATACAATCTTAACTCTACTTTGCCACATAATATAACATATTCATAGATTGTAGGGATTAGCACAGAGACATCTTTAAGAGACTTTCTAACACAGTTGCCTAGAATGAGTTTTCTAATCTCACTGAGACTTGGTATCTTCATGTATAAAATGAGGATTATAATACATTACTGTAAAGATACTAGACATATTATAAGCATTTTTAAAAACATAGATATTTAATTATCTGTCTGACACACTGGGCTCACTTCCTGCAGCACCTCTCCTCCTCAACTCCACACAATTTATTTCCCACAGCCATGCTGGCAAGATCTGATAGTGGGTCCTCACAATGAGTTCTCTTTTAAGGACAGAATCAGAGATAAAAGACCAAGAATTACCCAATAGACGTTAAAAGTCATTTATATAAATGACTGCGTAGTATAAATTACATTTTATGAAATCATTTCCTGAGAATAATTATCATCGAGGTGAAGGAAATGGAAAATGAGGGCCCTAAAACCTTCCCTATTCCACAATTGCCAAAGGATGGTCTTGGTGATAATACTTTTTCAGGGGGACCAGATCCCATAAGCACAAAAATGATATTCCTTGTCAGGTTTTAAGTTATTTAACTGTATAATCATTCACAATGAATACAGTCCCCTTAATGAATATAATTTTTGAGGTCATAAGTGCAGGGAGTGTATCTTATTTCATATCAGATGCCAGTTTTATAAGAAAATGTTGGTGCTTATTTTGATGGACCCAATGTTTTACAAACTAAAAAAGAGACATCATGAAATAGACAAAAATGGAAGTGTTTTTCTTCTCAAAACTAGTGTTTATGACATTCTGATGGTTGCATGCAAAGAGAATAAAATTTGGTAGCAGAATTTAGAGAATAAAATTTGGTAGTCTGTTGCTTCATTGCAAAAGGCTTCTGTTGTGATATGGAATAGGAGGCACTCGCCAAATGGATTGAGGTGGATACTGTCATTTTTTCCTGAACATTTTCCCAAAGATTCTATTGTTTTTACGGCATCTGAACCACTTCCTATGTCTGGAAAATTTTCCACCTACTGAGTCTCGGTGGAAGGCAAAGACTTCTTTCCCCTTCAGAAGCTGAAGTAGCAAAATAATGCTGCAACAAGATATCACCTTCCCAGCTCCTTTGCAGCTAGGGCATGACCATATGACCTAAGCTCCACCAATCAGAGCACTTGCTTCCAACTGTTAATTAGAAATAAATGACCATGCAGAACCTTTCCTGACAATAGGTAGAGGCAATGTTGGCACCCACATCCAGTGTCCAAGAGCATGCCACCAGTAGGGTAAGCTGTGGGAACCAGTGCTCAACACTAACAGCAGAATGTCACTGGACCGGTGATTTGAGGTATTGTCTCTGCCATGTGGCCCCAAGTCTTGTTCTTTAACTATCCCAGCAATATTACCAGCTCTCTAAGCTTCTTTTAATAATTCCTTTTCTGCTTAAATCACCCTTAATGGATTTTTGTAACTTGTGACCAGAACCCTGAAAAAGTGTTCTTGGCAGATCTATGCTTTGGGCCCCCAAAAATGTATTAATTTCTCTGAGGAAATTGGCCTGGTAACAGTCCCACTTAGTACCTAAATAATTATGAGGTCTGCTTCACCTTACTCCAAGTTCCATACACTTAAAACATCAGAAAAAGACATTAAAGATTATCTAATGAAAGATTGTCTAATTTCCTTAATTTATACCTGGGAAATCCAGGCCTAGAGAGGCAAGCTAAAAGTAAGTTCATGCAAGTTTCAGAAGCACAATAAGCATCTATGAGATGCTCCTGGGGCAGAAGTAACCTGGACTTAATTTAGTCCTAAATTCTTTCGATGGGCTAATTTCTTAATTAAATATTTGTTTGTTTGTTTGTTTGGTATACCATGCATGAAATTTATCACCAACCACTACTTTGGGTTTCCTGACAGACAAGCCCTATCTGGTGATCACATTGAATAACTATAGGACTGCACATTTTCTAACATAAGAAATCCATAGTGAGAAGCAAACTCCATTAATTTGTCTGTTTGTTTTATTCATAGCAACCTTTGGAAGGAGATTATAGTTAAACAGGAAAAAAATATAGCCTAGTATAGTCCTGCCTTGCAACTATATTAAGCCATAACTGGAGGAATGAATCCAATCAGGCCGCGTTAGGCTACACATTTCAGGAAAAATGTGGTGGAGATGGTTCTGGATGACTCACTCTTAATTGCTTCTGGCTCAGAAAAACTGGTATTGAGATTTTGTTTCAAATGGTAAGAGTCTTTTCTATTTCTGGTATGATTATCTATCAAGATAGATATGAAGACACAGAACACATATTTTGACCAAAAAAAAGTCACTCTTATTTATTACTTTTATTGTTGTTATTAGCGCACCTGTTAAGTAAATGTTAGCATGTCCACACTAGAGATAAGAATCTGAGGTGCAGAGAGTTAACTAGTCCAGGACTGGATAGTGAATAAGGAAGAGAGTAAGAAGTTAAACCCACTCAAACCACTAAGTCCAGGCTCCCTCCATTACACTTTGCTACCTGCTTGCTCCTGACTACGGTATATTAGACAGCAACCTCTGAAAGTGACATGTCAGTAAGATAATTCCAGGTGGAATTCGGTGTACTCAAGATGCCTCTCTCCCTCTCTCTTGCTGTCTCATTCTTTCTTTCTCCTAGGAAAGAGGGACAAGCCAAAACATCTGAAGTATTTCTCATCAGAGATAGGCAGTATTACTGGTTTAAACACATTTGGTTGGACTGGACTACTAGAAAAACCAGTAAGGCAGAACAAGGCTGAGCTAGGAAGTCACAGTGGGAGGATTGTGATCTCCCAAGATGGGGATCCCCTTTGAGCAGTCATTTGCAAAATAACTTGGAACAAAGGAGAGTGTTAGTGATCCTGGGCTAAAGCGTAATGAGCTTGCTGAGGAGCAGACCACAGCTGTAGAATTTTCCAGTTCCTTGGCACTGCTCACAACTTGTGCATTAAATTCTTCTTTACAATTAGCCAGTCAGATGCTGGTACTGTTGTCATGATTCTATCTCAAACCTCACATAAACTCTCCCCATCAGGGTTTACCATGCTATAGTCATGTGCCTGGTTCAAGGACATCTAAGCAAGTATACGAATTTTAAGATTTCTAAATCCTTCAGATTCATTTACTGAGGCTCCTTGGCCAGATTATCTTCAGACATCAATGTGGTTTGATTTCTGTGCAGATGAGATAGTTTACTAAGCAAGAAGTCTAACGTCGTTCATACCAGAAGATTTTTCAGCCTTGTCCTGATGCTTTGCTGCCACAGATGTTGTTGATACCCATGCACATGCCATCTGTACTCACCATGCTGTATACAGTAGTCCCCCCCTGCTTGTCTGGGAGGGGATACATTCCAAGAACCCCAGTGGATGCCTGAAGCTACAGATAGCACCGAACCCTGTATACACTATGTTTTTCCTATACATATACAGTTATGATAAAGTTTAAATCATAAATTAGGCACATAAGAGATTAACAACATTAACTAATAATAAAAATAGGACAATTATAACAATATACTGTAATGAAAGTTATGTGGATGTGCTTACTCTCTCTTCTTCTTCTTTTGATGATAATAAAAGGCCTACATGATGAGATGAAGTAAAGTGAACAACATGGGCATTGTGATGTTGTGTTAAGCTACTGCTGACCTTCCGACAATGTGTCTGCTTCCAGACATCTGCTTCCAGACTGCAGTTGATAGCATGTCACTGGATTCAAAGAACAAGAAATGGTGAATGATGGGGGACTACTGCGTACCTAATGCAGGCTTCCAAGAACAAATGCCAGCAACTAAAATCTTTCTTGAATGAAGCAAGGCAGACTAGAAGCTCTAGGGAGTAACATCCCTGGGAGTAGCCTCTCATCCATTATTGACAGGCATTAGTACGGCAGTGAAGGGAATGCCTCTTATGTACACAGGATTATTAATAGTGCCTCCTTTCATTTCCAGCAGCTCATTGGCAATAAGATACATGGTCCTCTTGATCACTGGTCTTGATCACCTTGCAAAGAACGGTTTCAGTAGAAGCTAGACTGGAGTATGAATAGGTGAGAAAATGGGAGTCAGCTTATGGAGACAAGTGTTTTAAGAAGTTTGATTACGAAAGCAATAGAAAGGTGAGGGAGCTAGACAGAGGATGTTGTGGTGACAAGGAAGGGCTTTTTCAGTGTGTTTTGAGTAAATGATGATGGGCATAATCATCTAGTGAGAACAAGACTGAAGATGAAGGAAAGAAAGAAGAAAACTAAAGAACCAAAGTTCTTGGGGACGGAATTAAATCTAGAGAAGGAACTGCCATTAGCTACAGCTCCTTTGCCTGATATAGTAGGTGCCAAAGAACTGTGCTTTGTTTTAAATATCCTTTTTGAGCGGTGCCTGGGTGGCTCAGTCAGTTAAGTATCCTACTTCGGCTCAGGTCATGATCGCACGGTTTGGGAGTTCAAGCCCTGCATTGGGCTCTGTACTGACAGCTCAGAGCCTGGAGCCTGCTTCAGAGTCTGTGTCTCCCTCTCCTGTCTCTGCCCCTACCATACTTGTGCTCTCTCTCTCACTCACTCTCACCCTCTCTCACTCTAAAAAATAAACATTAAAAAAATTCTTTAAGAGATGCCTGGGTGGCTCAGTCGGTTGAGTGTGGCTACTTCGGCTCAGGTCATGATTTCATGGTTTGTGGGTTCGAGACCTGCACGGGGCTCTATGCTAACAGCTCGGAGCCTGGAGCCTCCTTCAGATTCTGTGTCTCCCTCTCTCTCTGCACCTCCCTTGCTCATGCTCTGTCTCTCTTTGTCTCTCAAAAATAAATAAACTTTAAAAACTTGTTTAAAAACACAATATCCTCTTTGACTTTTCTCAACACTAGTTGATCCTTTAATGCTCAGGATGATTATTTAACGTATTATAATGGCTCCTAAGTTGTATGTTCACCCAATAACAGTTACTTAGATCTGCATTTCCAGAACTGTGACCTATAGCTTGCCATCATCTCATGAATTGTTAAAAGTACTCAGAGCCAAAAGAGTTCCATGATCAAGTAAATTTGAGAAACACTGAATACTCTATCTGCACTCAGATATTGACAAGACTCTACATTATAAACCTCAGTTTAATTTTATTTAACCAAGAATTTCCTCAGAATGAGATGTGAGAATTTATCCTAAAACATTCCAAGTATCCACACATACTCTTCTGGCAATGAAGAGTACTCATGTAGCCTCAAAATACGCAAACTAACTTGGAAAAGCAAGATATTATCTTCAAAGCTTACCCACTTGCTTTAGAGATCATTACCCCTAATTTATTATAGAATTGATGCCTATGAATTCATTTTTCCACTGAGATAGGAAAAATTATTATTTTCCCTTATTGCTCTACTTTCTTCCTATACTTTAAACTGGTTGCCACCATTGACAAAATAATATAGGCAATGCTAGTGACTCAACTTTTAATAAGTTCTTTATGCAAATATTGTCAAAGGTCTCAGAAAGTCTAAATATATTTTATTCACATGTTCCCTTTTATCTATATGCATATTTATTCCGTTGTAGAACTCTAGAAGATCAAAAGGCAGTACCAATTTGAGAAGGAAAAAAATTGCAGAGCTAAAGAAAAAGCCAGAGGCTGTTCTTCCATAGAGCTGGAAATAAGAGGAATAAAATTAAAGAGAAAGTTTCTTCCCATGGCATGTTCCCAACAATTTTGGACACTTTTGCAACTTGAACATGGGTTTGAACATGTTAAACATGAAAAAAAATATTGATGGGAGGAAAAAAAGATTAAGAGGAGAACAGTACTTACTCTGGCATAAGAGTAGAATGACTTTACTGTGTAAATATGTAAAGTTTTCTTCCTCATCTTCAAAAGTGTTTCAAAGCAATGTAAAACAATTTGTAGACTGTGAAATTCATATTATTTACAACTTCTACCCACAGGACAAATAAGAGTTGATTTTTCACTATTGAAGTGAAATTAGCCCCAAATTTTATATTGTATGAGAAAATTAGTTGTAAAATACTTTGCAAAACTGAAGTCAAACCTTCAATGTTACCAGAACAATCATCGTTTCTAGGTAGCTGCTACTGTTATGGAACATTAAATGACTTTCAACTCATGAGTCCTTGTGGAGCTAAAATATCCCATGGCAAACATACTGAACATTAAAATAAAACAGGATCAATACTCTTGAGTAAAATTCACCTTTGGCCAATAAGCATCAGGGCCAAATTAAAATCTCAAAGCCACTTTATCTAGTTATTTAAACATATTCTGGAAGGTTTGCAACTTAACTTCCATTAATATCTGTGTAAAGTCAAATGTCTTTCAATTAAGGACCAAGTCTAATTATCTATGTTTTTGCAACACCTTTGACTAATGATGTCCAAGGACATGAAATTGAATAATTCACATGCCATTTTTATTGTATTGCTTCAGAATGATGTTCACATATTAAAGATTGTCTATTCCCATAAGACAATCCCAGAGGTCAAAAGATGGCATCACACGTTTTCATAAGCAGTCCCAAATACCATGTTTGCACCGTCTATTTTCAATCTGATAATCGTTCATTGTTTTAAGTAAAGATTAGACAGTAGAAGTCTACTGTATTGGTTCACACCAATTAATAAATATCAACCTAATATCTACTAAAATGATACAGAATTCAAAAAATAAATTAAAATGATATCCTTGAAGTACAACTAATGACCACCACCAGGTGGCATAAGGCCTTGCACACAGTAGGCACTCAAACGTATTGATTTGAATGTTAACAAAATAGCAAATAATTCGAGATTACACAAAATTTCACCCTAAAATATTTGGTATACACCACTAAATCTCAAAACCCAGTCCCCAGACCAGCAACATCAGCATCACTTGGGAATTTTTCAAAAATGCAAACTCTCAGGCCACACCTTCAGACCAAAACGAATCTGAAACTCTAGAGTAGGGCCAAGAAATTTCTGTGTTAATAAGCTGTTTAGGTGATTCTGATGCACATAAAATTTGGGAACCACGAGTATGGACTACAGATGCTGCTTGTTCTGGAGAATCAAAAAGGATACAGAGGATGGAGAGACCAGGAAACACTTCACCAGGAGGCAGCAGAGTGAGACTTCCAGTTCTCACAGTACAGTGAAGATGATCAGAGAACCTGAACCACTGACTGCTATCATCGTTATGATTCAGCATATAAACACACGTTCTGTGTTTATTCTGCCATCATTCAGATAAGAAAAATGAGGGTTCATTCAGTTGATCTAGATAAAGAAAATAATATGAATGACAGAACCCTTGGGGGAGCAAAAAAATGTTAAAGTATGGTCAGATTTGTGAGGTGAGAGCAACATGGAACATTGAAAGGATGATTCTCTCGTAGAATCTGGCCACAGATAGCTAGAAGCTTATTAATAACATTGGGAAACCATACTGCCAGGCCTCCCTGTAGTTACACCGGGACCTTATAACTGGGATCTAGCCAACATAATACAATTTTCAGTAATATCTGCCACATCTAGGCCTCTGTGTGAAGTTGGACCTCTCTTGCCCTTCTGTGGGGGCAGTGAAGTTTTGAGAGAGGCGCCACTGAAAGAACCTAGATCCCCACATCACTGCTTGAAGAAATACTGCCTACCTAGGAGAGCTACCTAAGCAACAGTAGACCAGCAGTAGCAGGGGTGAAAATAAACCCTGTATTGAGTTAAACTCCTGAAATTTTGGAGTTATTTATAACCACAACATAGCCTAACTTACTCTGATTGAAACACTCTAGAAATAACCAAGAGATGGCAATAGCATGTTCAGGACATTCAAAAGCAAGATTCAGCAGAGCCAAAGAGGAGCCAGAAGATTCTACTATTCTAAGTGGTTGGACTTATCAAATTCCCAAAGCCAGAGAACTTTCTTTTTAATTTGCAGTTTTGGCTGATGGCCCTCTTTCCCCTCATTTACAACTATAACTTAGTAGCCATGCACAATGAGTTCTTCATATCCAGACAAGTAACCCTCAGAAGACTACCCCCTTCTAAAGAGACTTAGCCTTTCTGAGTGTATAATGAAACATTTTATTTCCTCTCAAGGCCTTTCCAAGTGGATTGTATTTGATAAATACTTTCAATCCAGCAGTAAGAGACAGTAGTGGCCTCACAATTTTTAGAGTTGAAGGATGATAATTTTGACCATCACTGTATGATCTTTCTTGGTCTTTCTGTAAGTAACTGACTCTTTACAACATGATACAAGATAATAAAGTGATTCAATCAGGGTTTGGTCAGAAATTTAGAAGTCACTCTAGGGATCTCAATTAAGAAGACATTAAATACAGGAAGCTGGAGGCTTCCATAAACATTGGCAAAGTTGTGAGGACAACGGTCAGGAGGGCTGCTGGAAATCAGGAAATCAGAAAAGTCAGAATCAAAGGGTAGCTCCTGCCAATGATTTCAGCTATCTGTAGCTCTACTAGCTAGTCCTTGGGCAAAGGCCCAGAATCAGCAGAAAGCTGCCACCAATGAAGCCAGTTGCCTGCCCTACAGAAGTGACTTTCAGGAGGACTCCAAAAACCACTCACAAAAACCCACATCTGCCATCTGCTGACACCCACACACATTTCCATAGTTGATGCTAGAGAGAAATGACTTGAACCTCCCAGATGCCTTCTATACCTCACCAAAGTGACTGATTTGCAGAATCTAACTGGAATCCTGCTGATTAGGAGTTTGAGAAATGTAATTTCCAGGCTTTTAGCCCCAGAATGCAAAGAAAGGGAAAGAAAGAAAAGCAGGGATAGTTATTAACAGACAATATCTAACACAAAAATGAGTTATGTAAATGAAGAAGACCAGAATGGACATAAAGCCAGTTAAACAACCTGTAAACAACCTGTGGGATTGTATTTGAGGCTTGGACAATGCCAAAGTAGATCAAAGGCAGTGGTCATTTAGGCAGTCATCTCCAAATACATGGTTTTCCCAGAACATTGGTTGCGATACTATTGGTAGGAACTAACAACAACCAATTCTAGTTAACCTGTGGAAACTTCTAAAAATTCTACCACTTGGTCATTTGATCTTTGTTATGCTAATCAGTTCATAATAGAAACCCAACTGAGGCTAGCTTAAACATAAAAGACATTTCTTGGATCCTATGTCTGGGAGTCCACAGGCTTTTGTCATGGCTAGAGATCCTGGAATTCAGGAGGTGGTATCTAAGCTATTCCTCTTTTTCCATCTTATACCTCTTTTAATTCTTGGCTTTACATTCCAGAGCAACCCCTATAACCCTCTATGTAGCAAGCAAAATGGCTCTGACAGGCTCTTAGCTGCCCCAGTTTGGCAACCTCAATGGAAAAAGAACTTCTTTCTCTACAGCCACTCCCAAGGAAGACTTTGATTGCTCTGCTTGGGTCAAATGGTCACACATCCATCCCTGTGCCAAACTCTTTGGCCAGATGGATGGGTTTCTCTGATTGACCATCATGAAAAAAGTGCATTCCAATGATTGATAGTGTCCCTAATACCACAGAGAGTGCAGAAGGTGTCCCTTCACCAAAGGAATAGACAAAGAAGACAAGAAACTATTCTGAGAGAACAGTCTACTTCAGTTGGGCTGGCTGGTAATAATGGTCAGAACTGACATATTGGAAAAGCCAAGAGAGGCCAGATTTATGAACATGATAAAAAGATGAGACGTTATCTAGAAGGGAAGAGGTGGGAAGGGAAAGGAGACCGCAAAAGAGGGGGCAGAGAATGATGGGAAAGGAGGAAGAAAAAAAAAGAAAAAGGAACAGAAACTTGGGTCTTTTTTTCCTTTTCTCTCTTCCCCCTCTTCCTTTTCTCCTTTCCCCATCATTTATCTCCTCACTCTGCTTTCCCCTCTGGGACCTCAGTAGTGCAAATTCCAGGACCCTGCCAGGAACTGCAAAGATTACTTATTTGTTATCAATAATGCTCTCTTAGATTATGAACTTTAGTTCATAGAGGAAGATTCAAATTTCCTCAACATTGGTCATATCTCCAGCTCAGAACAATCAATCAGCCACATTCTGGTGAGCAAGGCAAGGACTGGCAGAGACCTACCCCATGTTTCAAGGGACACAATCCTGAGACTCGAATGCACCCTCGTATACCGCAGCATAACCAGTCCCATGGCCATGTCTATGTTGCCATTGTCCTCTGGAGCTTTCCATATCAGAGAATTGTGTACTAAGCATGGGAACAACAGTTGAAGAAGGTGAACTTAGGCCACTGTTATTATTGCATTTCTCCTCTACCTACAAACATTTTGACTTTTTAAATTGTGGCTCAGATAAAAGTAGGAAGAAAACATGATAAACAGCAAACTCTGGATTGGTTGTTGACAAGAGAATGCTAAAAAAGTGCTACATAGAAGGTAGCATGGTATCCATATTTCTGCCTCAAGGGAAATTCATTTTCAACTCAGATATCAGTCTGACAACAGGAACAAGTTTTTAAAAACCACCTTCATGACCAAAGCACAGGAAATACTACACAGGAGCAAAATACAAACACAGCAAACAACAGGCAAATGTGAGGATTGTACAAACAGAACCGGAAATCATTTGCAGGGAAGAAAGACAGGCAGGAGAATTCATTCTGGCACACTTTGTTCCCGGGCTTCCCACTAGTGGCGGTCCTCAAGGGGAAGAAGACCCGCCATGCCCACTCCTTCAACCTGCTTGCCGCAAGATTCCCAAATTTCAAAACAGAGCTCGTTAGACTTGAATGCATATATATTGGTTAATTTCACACTACTTTGTGAGCCAGTAGACAGAGGGTTTTATAGGAGCCAGGCCCCTGTCCCAAGGCAGAAAACTAACCAGAGTCCTGCTCCTCATTCCTATAAGGCACCGTGTCTCTGGGTCAGATGCCTTCTGGCTCATCCCATATGTCTCTGCCACAGCACAACTGTCTTTGTTTCCCCAGAATCAACTTGAGAACTAAATGGCTTTAAGACCCCTTTTCTTATTTTATATTAGTCTTTCCACATATGCAGGTTTCCTTATTCCTCTTCCCAATTTGCATCTCCCTTCCCCCCAGAGCTTACCTTTTTTCTATTCTGCTGTTAAAGCAGGGAACTTGGGAGTTAGAAAAGTTGAAGTTTGTTAAAGAATTTAATATGGAACGGCAGGAATACATTCAATCAGAAAAGGATGGAGTGCACATCTCACTCTTTAGCCCAGATTCAGACAACACCAGGCACAAAAAGAGAAGGAGGTCTCAGAATTTACCAAAATCTCATTGTGTACTAGAATTATTTACACTTGTGTCTGATTCCTCCACTAGGCTACACATGGGAAACACAGCAGCTTTAGCTTATCTGTCCTTGTATCCCTAATAGTACATAGCACAAAGCTTTGTTTTGATACACAAACACTTCACTGAATGGAATAGCAGGTGACACAAAGAAGCAAAATAGATTAGCTGAATAAATACACATTAATCTATTGTTTCGGGTGGAAAATTCCACTCCAAATGGCTGAGCAGCAACAGAGCAAAATGAAAACTGTACTACAGTTTATTCATTAAGATTCTCCAGAATTAAGTGAAACCACCTGGTTATGTGTCCCTCCCTCCCCAGCTTTCTGTTTTTACATCACATAGACCAGGTCTTTGGCTTAGCTGCCTTAGCTTCCCATCTGAAAATGAGACAACTCTTATTTTTACTGACCTCTTCACAGGTGTCGCGTGAGTTTTGATAATGGTCCATATGCACACGCTGCTCCATGTTCTTTCCCTGCTCACCTCAGTCCAAAGGGACTAAACTGCTCCCTGGAAACCGTTCACATTCCTTCAGGTGACTTGAATACCAATGGCTATCCTGGAAAACTATTCCCTGAAAGAGTTAAAGTGCCTCCTTTTAAAAACAATCATAGAGGAGCAGATGGCACATTTGCTAACCGAGAAGAAGATGTTGCTCTCACTCGGGTCTAAATTCCCTCCCTCCACCTGGCATCCCAGACAGCTGTGTCAGCCCATCTGCCCACCTTGAATTCATCAGGTGAATGCTCCATTTCCTTAATTGAGGTTAAGCTAACCCAAGTAATCAAAGACAGTTATGGAATGTTCCCTGTCAAAACCATGCCTCTGATTATATGATACCAACAACTAATAATGCACTCAGTCACACTTCAGTGCCTGAAAAGCTTAGCACAGTGAATGAAGAGATAGATGAAGATGACAGGCAGACCACTTTTCAAGGACTCATGAGCACACAGCCGATGCCATTCTTCGTCTTTAAGGTAAACTCCTTGGGAAAGCTTCCACTCACCCTCAAGAACTTGGATAGGTAACGTCCCTCAAGTCCTGCCTGGGAAGTCCCAAGCCACCCTCCCACCAGGCAAGTCTTTGGAGAGTCAATGCCCTGCCTTGCTCAGTGGGAGGCCTCAGGGCCCCTGCTGCCATAGGAGGGCCTCTCTGGGTGACAGCGTCCCGACCCTGGCCATTAGCCCTATATTTATTAATTGAGTGTTCCCTTGTTCTGGGCGCTGGGAATACAATGGAGATAAGATTGACAAAATCGAGAGTCTCATAGTGCCTACATTTTAGGGGAGAGACAGATAATAGGTATAAACAAATGAATTTGACAATTCAGTTAGTGGCAATAATTCTGAAGAAAACAGATTAATATGGTGCTGAGGATAGGAAAGGGGTGGGGGAGTAATGGAGAAAAGCAAGGTCCGCAGCTAAGTAACGGGCTCTATGGGAAAGAGTAGGACAATCCTATCCTGAGGGCTGTGGTTTCCTGAGCAAATTCCATTTTGGAATAAAACTTTGCTTCTTTGCTCACGAGACTCTCCCCTTAAAGTTGCTGAAACCATGATGGTTAGGCATACATATGTAGCTGGCTAGTAATAAGTAGTATTTTGTCCCAAATACCCATGGAATAATAATAAAAGTAGTATACAGATTAGTTCAAAATGAAAAAACAAATTATATAGCAACATTCACCCAACTGAAAAAGGAAAAGAAAGAAAGAAAGAAAGAAAGAAAGAAAGAAAGAAAGAAAGAAAGAAAGAAAGAAAGAAAGAAAAAGTGACCTCTTTTATCTCGAGGGAGAGTTAAGAAACAAGGCAAGTAAATAGAGACAAAGATCTACTCTCAACAGAGACAAATTACTGAGTGTGTTAGCTAGGAAGCTGGCTAGGGCATTAATCTATAAGAGGAGGCTCACACCTTACTGTAACAGACTGCAAATGTGGTGCTATTTAACTCCAGATTCCACATGTGACTTTATAGGCTAAAGGTAAATTGCACTCAAATACATGCTCACTCATGTTCAATATATAAATAAAGGTCTTGGTTTAAATTATAGCATGGTAGGGAACAAACAGTACTTGTTACTTAAAACTCCTCACTGCCTTCTAAGGAAGGTGGGTCCTGATACCTGGAGGATTTACTAAGTGCAAGCTTCATTCTCAGTGTAATTGTCTTTGGAAAAACTTAGAGAAATATTAAATATTGGGGGCATTTCAAGTTTGAAAAAAAAAAGCAGCATGTTTAAACAGTAAGTTCCCTCACATATCTGGGATATACCATGACCTCCAAAATCAGGCCCAAACAATTTAAAGATGAGTCATATGCTACTTAATTTTTCCAAAGCATGAAAAAAAAAATGATAGAAATCTTTCCAAGGAATTCTCAAGGCTAAAATTTTTCCTGAAACCAAAATAAAAGCAGAACAAAAGAATAATACAGAACCATCTTTTTTTTAATATGAAATTTATTGTCAAATTGGTTTCCATACAACACCCAGTGCCCATCCCAACAGGTGCCCTCCTCAATACCCATCACCCACCCTCCCCTCCCTCCCACCCCCCATCAACCCTCATAAGAGACTCTTATGTTTTGGCTCCCTCCCTCTCTAACCTTTTTTTTCCCTTCCCCTCCCCCATGGGTTTCTGTTAAGTTTCTCAGGATCCACATAAGAGTGAAAACATATGGTAGCTGTCTTTCTCTCTATGACTTATTTCACTTAGCATAACACTCTCCCGTTCCATCCACATTACTACAAAAGGCCAGATTTCATTCTTTCTCATTGCCACATAGTATTCCATTGTATATATAAACCACAATTTGTTTATCCATTTGTCAGTTGATGGACATTTAGGTTCTTTCCATAATTTAGCTATTGTTGAAAGTGCTGCTATAAACATTGGGGTACAAGTGCTCCCATGCATCAGCACTCCTGTATCCCTTGGGCAAATTCCTAGTCAGTGCTATTTCTGGGTCATAGGGTAGATCTATTTTTAATTTTTTGAGGAACCTCCACACTGTTTTCCAGAGCGGCTGCACCAGTTTGTATTCCCATCAATAGTGCAAGAGGGTTCCCGTTTCTCCACATCCTTGCCAGCATCTATAGTCTCCTGATTTGTTCATTTTAGCCACTCTGACTGGTATGAGGTGGTATCTGAGTGTGGTTTTGATTTAATACAGAACCATCTTATATTACAACATATCTGATGAATCCTAAATAAGACAACAAATTGATTGTATGAAAAGAATAATAAAGCCCAAGCAAGTAGACTTTATTCTAGGATGGCAAGAACAGTTCAATATTAGGGAATTCATTAATGTCATTTCTAGCACAAAGAAGAAAAACCATACCATCCTCTCAACAAAAGATAGAAAAAATTTGATAAAATTCCATATTTATTTCTTATTCTTAAAAAACTTCAAATAAAGTAAAAAGAAAAGGAAACTTCCTTAAGGAAAGGTATCAACCTGCAGTAAATTTCATGTATTGCAATTTTAGAAGCATCACCGTGAAAATCAGAACAAAACAAGAATGATCAGAATCACTAGAATTATTCAGCATTGTTCTGAAAGACCCAACCAATACTATAAGACGTGGAAAGAAAATAAGAGATATGAACATTTAAAAAGAGATAAAACTTAATTAGCACATGTTATAATTTTCTATTTAGAAAATCTATTTAGGACCCTTTCTTCCACATAAAAATGAATTATATATGATTAAATACCTAAAATTTAAAAATACCGTTATAATTTCATAACCTTGGGATAGATGATAAAATCACGAACTAACTCATTATACTCCAAGACATTCAGGTAATCCAAAGTCCACACAGGGAAAGATTGACAAATTAACCACTTAAAATTTTAAACTTCTTACTAAATGAATTCAGTAAAGTTGCAGGATACAAAATTCATACCCAGAAGTTGATAGCCTTTCTATACACTAATAACAAAGTAGCAGAAAGAGAAATGAAGAAAATAAGTCCATTTACAACTGCACCAAAAATAATAAAATACCTAGGAATAAACTTAACCATGTAGATGAAAGACCTGTACTCTAAAAACTATAAAATGTGGTTGAAAGAAATTGAAGACAACACAAAGAGAAAGATATTCCATGCTCATGGATTGGAAGAATTAATTTTTAATTTCAAAGGTCTATACTACCCAAAGCTGTCTGCAGATTCAATGCAATCTCTATCAACATATCAACAGCATTTTTCACAGAACTAGAATAAATATTACTAAAATTTGTATGAAACCACAAAGATCCTGAATAGCCAAAGAAATCTTGAAAAAAGAAGAAAAAACTGAAGGTATCATCAGATTTTGAGATGTAATTACAAAGCTATAGTAATCAAAAACAGTTTGGTATTGGCACAAAAATGGACACAGATCTATGGAACAGTGAGCCCAGAAATAAATCCATACTTACATGGTAAATTAATCTAAGACAAGGAGGCAAGAAGATACAATGGGAAAGACAGTTACTTCAATAAATGGTGTTGGAAAAATTGGACAGCTACATTATTTTTTCCTAGGAGTCTCCCTTGATTTTCAGAGCAAGTTACGGTCATGCTCCAAGTTTCCCAAAGAACCGCCTTCTTGTCCTTGGACAGCAATTGAGTTGGCATTGTCTGTGCTACTTTACTGGATTCCTCAACTAGACTAAGATTTCATAGAAGGCAGGAAACCCCAAATCTGCCTACAGGTTCAATGGTCTGCTACAAAGACTCACAGAATTCAGAAAGACTGTCATACTTGTGGCTGAGACTTATTACAATGAAAGGATAGAGATTAAAATAAACAAGGCAAAAAGCACATGAGCATAAGCCAGCAGAAACCGTATGTGAGCTTCACATAACTTCTCCCAGTGAAGTTACATGGATGGTGCTTAATTCTCCTAGCATGTGTGACAACATGTACAAAGTCTTGCTAACCAAGATTGTAGAGTGTAGATTACACAATTGTTGGTGTCTATGAAGGCAGGCATGAAGAACCCATATGACCTAGACGACTCAGTGTCCAGCCATTCCCTGACCTCAAAAGCAAAATGATGCAGCATGGCTCAGGATCCCAGGCAAACAAAAACAGGCATTTACCACAAATCACATGTTTAGCATAAAGGATCTCATTTGGCCCAAAGTCTCAGATATACAAAGATGCTTATAAGGCAGGATGTTCCAAGGCTCAGAGGTTATCTCCCAGAAGTTACTCAAGGTCCTGTTCTTTCTTTGGAAAATGTAAGATTTAAGCACCCAAACCTGCTGAATTAATCCTTTACTCCATAGCAGATATTGTTTCTTGTTTGCTATAATATTCTCAAAGAAGAATACTTCCCAGAGTACATGAGGTGCTTATTATTATTGAGTTAAGTTGAATTAAATTAAGAAAAATTACTTTAGGGGCGCCTGGGTGGCTCAGTCGGTTGAGCATCCGACTTCAGCTCAGGTCATGATCTCACGGTTTGTGAGTTCCAGCCCCGCGTTGGGCTCTGTGCTGACAGCTCGGAGCCTGGAGCCTGCTTGGGATTCTGTGTCTCTTCCTCTCTCTGCCCATCCCCCACTTGTGCTCTGTCTCTCTCTGTCTCTCAAAAATAAATAAATGTAAAAAAATTTTTTTAATTAAAAAAATTTTAAAAATTAAAAAAAAATTACTTTAACTTTCCACGTGCACAATTTTTCTCCAACATTTTATTTGCTAAGATGTGAAACCTACTATATAGTTTTAAAAATAGCACCATCAACCCTTGTAGAACCTGCACCGTTATTTATCAATCACCAATTACTAACTTACTACCTCACCAAGTTCACAACATTTGCACTGTCTGTGCCTGTGTGTGTGCCTGTACTTAGGTTCACTGACCCATCGAAAGTGAGTTTCAGACATCACAGCACTTCACTCCTAAGTACTTAAGTGTTTATCTATAAGGAAAAGAGTATTCTATATAACACCAATACCGGTATCATACCCAAGACACTTAACATTGAAAGAATATCATATAACATATACAGAAACATCAGGTTTCTGTAATTATCCTCCAAATGCTCTTACAGTGATTTTCTTTAAGTAACAAACAGATCGGGTATTAAATTTGGTTAAATCTTAACATTTCCTCCACCTTTCTGTTTTCCTTCTATGACACTAACATTGACATTTGAAGACACTAGGTTAGTTGTCTTGTAGCATGTGCAAAAGTCTGAATCTGTTTCTTCACGATCTGATGCAGGTAAACATGCTGACAAAAAGATTACATCAGTACACTTGTTTACATCCCAGTGCGTCATACCTGATGCCACATATCAACTCATCTCACTTTTAGGGCAGATAAAAATTCCAGGTCAAGTACAATATCAAGCTGTATATAAGGTTGATCCCTTTCATAAGGTAGTATCTAACAAATTGCTCCATTGGAAAGGTGTCTCTTCCCCCTTGGAATCTGATAAGTAATCTGTGAGGATGGGAGGGAGTCTGGTGGATATTTTACCCACATTTTAGTAACAACTGATGATCCCATCCTTGTGTATATTGATTATTATCCTGGTGACTGTAAAATAGTGCTTTTCAAACCTATCTCTCTTTCCTCATGTGTTAAGTGAAATTATTCTATAATGAAGAGCTTGTCCTCATACTCTCTCATAACTATCAATATGGACACATGTATTTATTATTTGTTTCATAATCCATTTGCTATCATCACTCTTTTTCATGCTCAAATTAGAGGAAAAGTATGTTTAAATGCTAAAGCCATGAAAATAGCTATGAAGCAGCTAATTTCACTTTTAATTGCAGTATAATATACATATATGAAATTCACATAAGTGTCCAGATTGATAAATATCCACAAATTGATGATACACCAACCACCAAGACCAAGAAATAGTTATTACCAACATCTACAGAGGCTCCCCCTGTGTCTCCTTCCAGACACTCCTCACTATGAAGTATCCTGACCTCTAATATAGATTAGGGGATTTTTATTTTTATTCTTTATCTAAGTGGAATCATACAACATGTACTCTTTTGCGTCTGTTTTCTTTTCTCAAAACTATGTGAGATTTACCTGAATTGTTGTGTGTAGCTATAGCTCATTTATTCTTGTTGCTGTATAGAAATACATAGTGTGAATATATCACAACTTATTTATTCATTTTACCATTGATGGCCAATTCAGTAGTTTCAAGTTTTTGGCTATAAGCATTTTAATACGAGTCTTTTGATGAACATATATATGCCTTTCTGGTGGATGTACAACTAAAAGTAAACTTGCTATTTCATAGTGCATGCATAGATTCAGCTTTAGTAGATACTGCCAAAGAACAACTATGATTTAAAAAGAAAAATTCCATCTACTATAAAATTTAGGGATAAGATATCCCTATGAACTCCAAAATAAGAGCAGGTGAAAACAAACCACTAACAGTTGCAAAATCCACCTGGTTTTAACTTAAAATTAAAATGAAATCGATGAGCCCAACTAGGGATCTATTTGGTGGCAAAACCACAGAGAATTATGTCAAAATTAGAAAAGAAGTAACTTGACTATACCCTCAGTGGCATATACCCTAGGGAAAAAAGAAGTACTAGACATCTTCGACAGTTTTCATTCATCGTCAGAGGTGGGAATGATATTGTTATTCTGAAACTGTTATGAATGGCAATGTGAAACAAAGTAAATGAAAGTAAATGAATAATACTGGTATAGTCACTGAAAACTGGGAATTTAGGCAAGGCTGGAAGAAGATGTAGACATAGCTTGATGAGGTTAAGTAAAAACCTCATGCTATAGTCCTGAATTAAATTTGCAAGTTTCAATACAAACTCATAATGAACTTTATTTTAAAAAATATGTCATGGGGCGCCTGGGTGGCGCAGTCGGTTAAGCGTCCGACTTCAGCCAGGTCACGATCTCGCGGTCCGGGAGTTCGAGCCCCGCGTCGGGCTCTGGGCTGATGGCTCAGAGCCTGGAGCCTGTTTCCGATTCTGTGTCTCCCTCTCTCTCTGCCCCTCCCCCGTTCATGCTCTGTCTCTCTCTGTCCCAAAAATAAATAAACGTTGAAAAAAAAAAAATTTAAAAAATATGTCATGACATTCTCTACCAAAAAGGCATACAAAAATGAGGAATCCAACAGCAATAAGCACCTCTAGTTCCTACAGTGTGTTATCTAAACATCAGTTCTCACTAAAAGAAACCAAAACTCTTTGAAGAAATGACTACTTCTAAGTCTGTAGCAGGAAATGTTCACAAAAAGCCTAGAATAAAGCATTATGACTGAAAACAAAGAAACTGTTAAAGATTACCAGCATGATATCAAAAGGACTCAGGGGCCACTTGAATATACTCCTACTGGCCTAAGAGGGAACAATCTGAACGACAATTTGGATAATAATTCCAAAAGGTCAAAACATACCAAATATGTTTCAGTCCGTGAATTCATAACAATACATAATCCTTATTCATCCCACATAGAGAATGCTTAGGAATTACCTCAAAGTAAACATAATCAATGAGGGAAATTTTCTCTCTACAGAATGATTCCAGCTTATGAGTTCAGAATAATAAACAAAGAAGGGATGGAGCGCTGGGTGGCTCTCACGGTTAAACGTTCAACTTTTGATTTCAGCTCAGGTCATGATCTCATGGGTTTGTGAGTTTGAGCCCTGCATCAGGTTGTGCAATGGCAGCGGGGTGCCTGCTTGGGATTCTCTCTCTCTGCCCCTCCCCTGCTCACTCTCTCTCTAAAATAAATACACTGAAAGAAAGAAGGAGGAAGAAAGAAAGAACGAAAGAGAGAGAGAGACAGAAAGAGGAAGGAAGGAAGGAAGGAAGGAAGGAAGGAAGGAAGGAAGGAAGGAAGGAAGGAAGGAAGGAAGGAAGGAAGGAAGAGAGAGAGAGAAGAGGGGCGTCTGGGTGGCTCAGTGGGTTAAGCGGCCGACTTCAGCTCAGGTCATGATCTTGCGGTCCATGAGTTCGAGCCCCACGTCGGGCTCTGTACTGACAGCTCAGAGCCTGGAGCCTGTTTTGGATTCTGTATCTCCCCCTCTCTCTGACCCTCCCCCATTCATGCTCTGTCTCTCTCTGTCTCAAAAATAAATAAACGTTAAGGAAAAAATTAGAAAGAAAGAAAGGAAGGAAGGGAGGGAGGGAGGGAGGGAGGGAGGGAGGGAGGGAGGGAGGGAGGGAGGGAGGGAGAAGGAGGGAGGAAGGATCAAATTAGAAGATTATTCTATATAACTTAATGAATTAACTAATGATCATCAGTGGTTGCTGACATTATCAAAGAACAGACTGGACATTATTTTCCTCCTGGTGGAAGTACACACCACTATCTATAGTTTTGCCAAAACTGACGCTTAATCTGATTAACCCTCTTGACTGAACTACTAATTTTCAAGAAATACAGAGGACTAAGGAACAAGTTACAATACACGACATGGACACAATAAGCACATTATTGGGAAACTACATAACAAAGGACTCTGCTTCTTCGACAAAAATATAAATAAAAATGCAAAGAAAGAAATGGACTGGAAATACAGATTAAAAAATACTTAAGAGAACTCATTTGGGTCCTGTTTCAAACTGTAAATAATAAACAACTGGCTGATTATTCAGTGCTTTAATAGCACTGAATAATTATTGTTGTTTTTAGGAACTGTATAATGATGGTATTGCGCTTACGTTTACGAAGGAGAGTCCTTGTCTTTTAGAGACATATCCAGTAACATTTACATGTAAAAATAACATTATATCTAGAATTTGTTTCCAAAACACCAGGGAAGGGATATGGAGTAGGAAGTAAAACTATATTACGCTCATAAAATGATAACTATTGAATCTGGGAGATGTGTATGTATGGGGGTTTATTATACTGTTCCATTTTTGGATGTGTTTAAAATTCTTCTTAAGAGTTCAAAAATACTAAGCCTATATCAAAAAGAAGTGAATTTGAGTTGGCCCTAAAGAATAGGATGTACAGTCCCCAGATTTCATTCTCTATTTTTCTTCTGGGAAAAATAAATCTCATGTTTTTAACTTGTCTCATTGTTCTTTTCCCAAGTCTCTGAATTTTGAGAAGGTTCACTTTCTGTATTTCAGCAAAACAATTTGTTTTGTCATGAAAGAAAACCAATAGTAAGTAACTTGACAGAATCTTTCAAGTCCCTTTCCCAACTCTTCCAGTCTCATCAGGAACTCCAAAAAGTATCTTTTTTGGATTTTCTCCCCCATTAAGTGGTTCTTTTAGTTTAAGACACACATTCACCATTTGTTCATGTACTGCCACTTGCTTTAGTTCTTTTTAATAATGTTAATAAGCACCTACAAACCCATCACCCAAAACAAAAAGCCAGGACCTTAAGGATAATCTAAAACTAGTCATGTTTTATCTCAAGTTCCTGCCTCCCCACTACAGCAGCCCAAAGTAATCATGGTCCTAAATCCCATACCCATCATTCCCTGGCTTGGCCTTTTATACAGTTAACTTGCATCCATTTTAGTTGTTTTCAAGTTAATAAAAAGGATACTATGTCATAATATTTTGAGACCTACTTTTTTCACTTAATACTACATCAGCAAGATCCATCCATATTTTAAAGTTACCCCTGTAGTTGTTTGTTTTGACTATTGTTTAACATGCCATTGTATGAATACTCCCCACTTACTCATCCAGTCTCTGACTGCTGGGCATTTGGGTTGTTTGTGGAGTAGCACTATAATCAAAAATGTTATGAACCATCTTGCACATATCCCCCAGTTGTACAAGCATGTGAGTTTCTCTTGAGTAGATTGCAAAGAATGAAACTGATGAGTGGTAAGGGATGGCGATGCTTCCCCCCCACTTTCCATCTGAAAAATCTTTCCTGCAGGAACACAGCCTTGTGCTTGTGCCAGGAAGGTGGCACTACTATGCTTCGGCATGGTTTGTCGCTGGCTCTTTTTTTCAGCTCTTGTTTTTCCAGCCCTGTGGTAATCTAAGAGATTTGTTTTCACATTTAGTGCTTCAGAATAATTGAAGAAAAAGTACTAGCAGAAATGTTCTAAGCTTGAAGAGCTTCAGGCATCTTTAATTGGCACAACTTTTTCAGTCAAAGTGATAGAAATTAAACTGACTGCTAACTATGTGCATTTCTTTTGGGTGTTGTAATCAAGAAAAAAAATAGGACCTTCCTCTCCATATACAGACATCAAATCTATTCCGACTTTCATTTTAAAACACAATATTGAAACAAATTCATCTTGATCTTTTTTTCTGTTGTGTTTACTCTTCCCCCTGCTTTTTCTTTTGAGAGGAACAGATTTTTAAATCAGTAACTCTTGGGGAGCTACTGACATTTGTGAATCTCTTAAAGCTAAATTCGTCTCATATTTTATGACATGAACAAAACTGCTTGAGGAAATTAATAATTTGCTCCCTGACTTGAATGAGAAGTTGAGTAAGGAATGTAGGATTTTTCCACCCATTTGCAGAATATCTATTCCATATGCTCACCTTAAGTTAACTATCACCTCGAGAATCAGGTGCTGGCTGGCTGATGTGGGGGAATTTTTTTTCTCTTTATTTCAATCACGGAAAGAGAACATGAGTACTTGAAAATTCATAATATTAACAGTCTAATTAGGGTTTCTTAAATGCTGTTTTAAATTAGGATAATTTTAAATTATTGGATGTGACAACTATATAAACATAAAATGCTTTAATTAGAGACTTGTTTGTGTGAGAAAAAAATCTACTCGAAGCATCAGTCTGTCATTCTGCATTAACTTCCAACAGCCATGGATTCCCACTGGACCACTGAATCTTAGCAATAAGTCTATACCCATCATCGGCTCTCTGCATTCTAATCCTCTCTTGTTTGTGGCCAGGTCTCTGCTCTTTAAAGAAAAAACTCAGGGCAACAAATTCGAGTTGAATTCTCATTCAAATTCATAACAACTCCTAGTGTTTCTGAATTTGCTTAATGTTTTCACTGAGCAACAGTTCTTCTGGGCCTTCATAAATATCATGCCATGTTCCTGATGAAATAAAGGTTGTGTGAGTAGCCCAGTCTTCAGGGGTGATAAAACAAAAAATAAAATAAAATTTCAGAGTCTCCCTCAAGTTCTTATTAACTTTTTAGGACCTCTTTCTACTTTTAGAGTCTGATGAAAGCTAAGAACTCTTTCCCATCATCACAGAAAATAAAATCTGCAATTACAAAAAAGTTTGCATACAAACTCAGAGAACTTATGTAGCTCCTGAGGGACACATATATCTTCCATCCTTGAATTTAGATTCTAACTCTGGTGAGATAAAATTTAAAATATTCATTAATCTGTAAGAATGTGTGGAATACTACTATATGCCTGACACTGTTCTGGATGCTGGGAGTACAGCGTAAGACACAGCTAGACCTGGCCCCTGCCGTCACGAGGTTCATAATCTCATGGAGGAAACAGATATTAGCTAAATGACCATACCAACAAGTGTAGAATAGGAATTTTGCAAGAAGTACAAAAAAGGAGAAGGATTGAGTGCTATTAGAGCCAACAGATTGGGATTTAACCTGATCAGGAAGCTTTCAGAAGAGATTCCCTGAGGTTGTGACAATGGAGCTGAGGTCTGAGTTAACAAGTGGAGGGATGGAAAGGACATTTGAAGGAATAGGAACAGCAAGTTCAAAGGCCCTGTAGTAAGAGGGAACATGGTGTGTAAGAGTGGCCAATCAGAGAGAGACAGGTAGAGTGAGGCACAAGGCAGGGTTGAAAAGATAGGCAAGAGGAATCGTGCAGGTCTTTACTGCCATGTTTTAAGATTTTTTTTTCTCTTTATTTTAGAGCATTGGGAAGTCATTTAACAGTTTTAAACTGGGATGTAGGTAACATAATTGGTTTTGATTTCTGGAAGGTTCATTTTGCATGCAATGTGGAGAATAGATTGGCAGAGGACCGCAGTGGATGATGAAAGATCAGTGGAGAGGCCACGGCAGTAGTCTAGAAAGAAAAACTCTAGACAAGGATAGTGACTGCAGGGAGAGCATGGTTAAAAACATAATGTGTGAAAGAAGAATTCGAGTTGAGTCGACCCTGAATGAGGGGAAGATGGCATGGAAGGTCTAGTTTGACTTATACAGGTTCTATAAAGTGACAATTAGTGAGTAAATTACTGACAGCAGAAATCAGATGAAGAACAATGAGAGATTCGCTTTTGCTTAATATTAACCTTCTGTGAATGTGTAATTTTCTCAGGACGTGGCAAAACGATAGTGACTTTGGAGGAAGATTTGCTAGAACACAAGAACAGCTTTAATAGCTGTTCTATGCACCTCTCAACAGTCCCCAAATCACTCAGTTTGATAAGTTCCTTTATTTCAAACACCAGAAAAGCAGACCGCCATGTGGAAATGCCCACAGTTGAACTATTTCAGAAAACTAATCATCGATGTGGGAGCAAGACTCTTGAGTTTCATGACTCTGACACAGCCACAGCCACTACCATCCAGCCCAGGAGAGCCATAATAAATCACTGTGGATATTGGCTCTTTATAAGTCATTCACCTTGATTCTACTTGATTCACCAAATCATTCACCTTGATTCCACTACATGGAAACAGCATGTGCGTGATGAAAAAGGACAAGCTCTATGTTTCTGTTTCTCAACCTGACTGTATATAAAAATTCCCATAAGATTCTTTCCAGTTAAGGGCTTGAAAACAGTATAGCTGACAGCAGAGAATCTCTTGCTACAGAGATCAAGGAACTAAGGAACAGTCACGAGGAGCTGAAAAATGCTTTAAACGAAATGCATAACAAAATGGAAACCAACACGGTTCGGATTGAAGAGGCAGAGGAGAGAATAGGTGAACTAGAAGATAAAGTTATGGAAAAAGAGGAAGCTGAGAAAAAGAGAGATAAAAAAATCCAGGAGTATGAGGGGAAAATTAGAGAACTAAGTGATACACTAAAAAGAAATAATATATGCATAATTGGTATCCCAGAGGAGGAAGAGAGAGGGAAAGGTGCTGAAGGGGTACTTGAAGAAATAATAGCTGAGAACTTCCCTGAACTGGGGAAGGAAAAAGGCATTGAAATCCAAGAGGCACAGAGAACTCCCTTCAGACGTCACTTGAATCGATCTTCTGCACGACATATCATAGTGAAACTGGCAAAATACAAGGATAAAGAGAAAATTCTGAAAGCAGCAAGGGGTAAACGTGCCCTCACATATAAAGGGAGACCTATAAGACTCGTGACTGATCTCTCTTTTGAAACTTGGCAGGCCAGAAAGAATTGGCACGAGATTTTCAGTGTGCTAGACAGAAAAAATATGCAGCCGAGAATCCTTTATCCAGCAAGTCTGTCATTTAGAATAGAAGGAGAGATAAATGTCTTCCCAAACAAACAAAAACTGAAGGAATTTGTCACCACTAAACCAGCCCTCCAAGAGATCCTAAGGGGGACCCTGTGAGACAAAGTACCAGAGACATCACTACAAGCATAAAACATACAGACATCACAATGACTCTAAACCCATATCTTTCTATAATAACACTGAATGTAAATGGATTAAATGCGCCAACCAAAAGACATAGGGTATCAGAATGGATAAAAAAACAAGACCCATCTATTTGCTGTCTACAAGAGACTCATTTTAGACCTGAGGACACCTTTAGATTGAGAGTGAGGGGATGGAGAACTATTTATCATGCTACTGGAAGCCAAAAGAAAGCTGGAGTAGCCATACTTATATCAGACAAACTAGACTTTAAATTAAAGGCTGTAACAAGAGATGAAGAAGGACATTATATAATAGTGACAGGGTCTATCCATCAGGAAGAGCTAACAATTATAAATGTCTATGCGCCGAATACCGGAGCGCCCAAATATATAAAACAATTACTCATAAACATAAGCAACCTTATTGAGAAGAATGTGGTAATTGCAGGGGACTTTAACACCCCACTTACAGAAATGGATAGATCATCTAGACACACGGTCAATAAAGAAACAAGGGCCCTGAATGAGACATTGGATCAGATGGACTTGACAGATATATTTAGAACTCTGCATCCCAAAGCAACAGAATATACTTTCTTCTCGAGTGCACATGGAACATTCTCCAAGATAGATCATATACTGGGTCACAAAACAGCCCTTCATAAGTTTACAAGCATTGAAATCATACCATGCATACTTTCAGACCACAATGCTATGAAGCTTGAAATCAACCACAGAAAAAAGTCTGGAAAACCTCCAAAAACATGGAGGTTAAAGAACACCCTACTAACGAATGAGTGGGTCAACCAGGCAATTAGAGAAGAAATTAAAAAATATATGGAAACAAACGAAAATGAAAATACAACAATCCAAACGCTTTGGGACGCAGCGAAGGCAGTCCTGAGAGGAAAATACATTGCAATCCAGGCCTATCTCAAGAAACAAGAAAAATCCCAAATACAAAATCTAACAGCACACCTAAAGGAAATAGAAGCAGAACAGCAAAGACAGCCTAAACCCAGCAGAAGAAGAGAAATAATAAAGATCAGAGCAGAAATAAACAATATACAATCTAAAAAAACTGTAGAGCAGATCAACGAAACCAGGGTTGGTTTTTTGAAAAAATAAACAAAATTGACAAACCTCTAGCCAGGCTTCTCAAAAAGAAAAGGGAGATGACCCAAATAGATAAAATCATGAATGAAAATGGAATTATTACAACCAATCCCTCAGAGATACAAACAATTATCAGGGAATACTATGAAAAATTATATGCCAACAAATTGGACAACCTGGAAGAAATGGACAAATTCCTGAACACCCACACTCTCCCAAAACTCAATCAGGAGGAAATAGAAAGCTTGAACAGACCCATAACCAGCGAAGAAATTGAATCGGTTATCAAAAATCTCCCAACAAATAAGAGTCCAGGAACACATGGCTTCCCAGGGGAGTTCTACCAGATGTTTAAAGCAGAGATAATACCTATCCTTCTCAAGCTATTCCAAGAAATAGAAAGGGAAGGAAAACTTCCAGACTCATTCTATGAAGCCAGTATTACTTTGATTCCTAAACCAGACAGAGACCCAGTAAAAAAAAGAGAACTACAGGCCAATATCCCTGATGCATATGGATGCAAAAATTCTCAATAAGATACTAGCAAATCGAATTCAACGGCATATAAAAAGAATTATTCACCATGATCAAGTGGGATTCATTCCTGGGATGCAGGGCTGGTTCAACATTCGCAAATCAATCAACGTGATACATCACATTAACAAAAAAAAAGAGAAAAACCATATGATCCTGTCAATCGATGCAGAAAAGGCCTTTGACAAAATCCAGCACCCTTTCTTAATAAAAACCCTTGAGAAAGTCGGGATAGAAGGAACATACTTAAAGATCATAAAAGCCATTTATGAAAAGCCCACAGCTAACATCATCCTCAACGGGGAAAAACTGAGAGCTTTTTCCCTGAGATCAGGAACACGACAGGGATGCCCACTCTCACCACTGTTGTTTAACATAGTGCTGGAAGTTCTAGCATCAGCAATCAGACAGCAAAAGGAAATCAAAGGCATCCAAATTGGCAAAGATGAAGTCAAGCTTTCGCTTTTTGCAGATGACATGATATTATACATGGAAAATCCGATAGACTCCACCAAAAGTCTGCTAGAACTGATACATGAATTCAGCACAGTTGCAGGATACAAAATCAATGTACAGAAATCAGTTGCATTCTTATACACTAACAATGAAGCAACAGAAAGACAAATAAAGAAACTGATCCCATTCACAATTGCACCAAGAAGCATAAAATACCTAGGAATAAATCTAACCAAAGATGTAAAGGATCTGTATGCTGAAAACTATAGAAAGCTTATGAAGGTAATTGAAGAAGATTTAAAGAAATGGAAAGACATTCCCTGCTCATGGATTGGAAGAATAAATATTGTCAAAATGTCAATACTACCCAAAGCTATCTACACATTCAATGCAATCCCAATCAAAATTGCACCAGCATTCTTCTCGAAACTAGAACAAGCAATCCTAAAATTCATATGGAACCACAAAAGGCCCCGAATAGCCAAAGGAATTTTGAAGAAGAAGACCAAAGCAGGAGGCATCACAATCCCAGACTTTAGCCTCTACTACAAAGCTGTCATCATCAAGACAGCATGGTATTGGCACAAAAACAGACACATAGACCAATGGAACAGAATAGAAACCCCAGAACTAGACCCACAAACGTATGGCCAACTCATCTTTGACAAAGCAGGAAAGAACATCCAATGGAAAAAAGACAGTCTCTTTAACAAATGGTGCTGGGAGAACTGGACAGCAACATGCAGAAGGTTGAAACTAGACCACTTTCTCACACCATTCACAAAAATAAACACAAAATGGATAAAGGACCTGAATGTGAGACAGGAAACCATCAAAACCTTAGAGGAGAAAGCAGGAAAAGACCTCTCTGACCTCAGCCGTAGCAATCTCTTACTCGACACATCCCCAAAGGCAAGGGAATTAAAAGCAAAAGTGAATTACTGGGACCTTATGAAGATAAAAAGCTTCTGCACAGCAAAGGAAACAACCAACAAAACTAAAAGGCAACCAACGGAATGGGAAAAGATATTTGCCAATGACATATCGGACAAAGGGCTAGTATCCAAAATCTATAAAGAGCTCACCAAACTCCACACCCGAAAAGCAAATAACCCAGTGAAGAAATGGGCAGAAAACATGAATAGACACTTCTCTAAAGAAGACATCCGGATGGCCAACAGGCACATGAAAAGATGTTCAGCGTCGCTCCTTATCAGGGAAATACAAATCAAAACCACACTCAGGTATCACCTCACGCCAGTCAGAGTGGCCAAAATGAACATATCAGGAGACTATAGATGCTGGAGAGGCTGTGGAGAAACGGGAACCCTCTTGCACTGTTGGTGGGAATGCAAATTGGTGCAGCCGCTCTGGAAAGCAGTGTGGAGGTTCCTCAGAAAATTAAAAATAGACCTACCCTATGACCCAGCAATAGCACTGCTAGGAATTTATCCAAGGGACACAGGAGTACTGATGCATAGGGGCACTTGTACCCCAATGTTCATAGCAGCACTCTCAACAATAGCCAAATTATGGAAAGAGCCTAAATGTCCATCAACTGATGAATGGATAAAGAAATTGTGGTTTATATACACAATGGAATACTACGTGGCAATGAGAAAAAATGAAATATGGCCTTTTGTAGCAACGTGGATGGAACTGGAGAGTGTGATGCTAAGTGAAATAAGCCATACAGAGAAAGACAGATACCATATGGTTTCACTCTTATGTGGATCCTGAGAAACTTAACAGGAACCCATGGGGGAGGGGAAGGAAAAAAAAAAAAAAGAGGTTAGAGTGGGAGAGAGCCAAAGCATAAGAGACTGTTGAGAACTGAGAACAAACTAAGGGTTGATGGGGGGTGGGAGGGAGGAGAGGGTGGGTGATGGGTATTAAGGAGGGCACCTTTTGGGATGAGCACTGGGTGTTGTATGGAAACCAATTTGACAATAAATTTCATATATAAATAAAATAAAATAAATAAATAAATAAATAAAAATTAAAAAAAATAAACCCTAAAAAAAAAAAAAAAAAAAAGATTCTGTCCAGTTAATAAGGATGCAAATGAATACACACGAGGGAGATTCATTCTTGCTTCTAGATTCTGTATGCATAGAACAATTTGAATCTTCATTATCTTTGACTTTTGCTCTTAGACGAAAAGTTAAATTAATGGCCATATTCACCATATATTTTGAAACCCACCTTTCAAAATGTTACGAAGGGGATGGATTATGTGCAGGCTTCATCCTTTCAATAGAGCTTTCTCTCTGAAGCTGCTGTTTAGTGAAGATTACAGGTTTAAAGACAGGCTCATCAATAAAGAGGAGGCACTAAAAATCCTCTGAATTTTTCAGAAGTGGAGTGGGGGAGTCAGCAGCCACTGAACATTTTCACGGAGAGGTGGTATCTCATATAATAATACAGTGCAACAAGCTTTTCCCCATCACCATCCAGGCTTAGGTTTCTTAACATTTCTGCGAAAAGGTGCTGTTGTTAATTTCTCCCACAGTCTTATGATTCATAGGATATGACTTAGCAACTATGTGGCTGGAGAAAAAATAATAGAAATTGAAATTTCCAAATAAAGAGGACTGAAAGGCATCAGTCTGAACAAATCAGAGAATGGAAGGGCAATGTCAATTTTTCTGCCATCATCCCTTACCACTGATGGCTTGACTAAAGCAGTTGGTTTGAAATCGTACCAAATAAAACTTTGATGTGCATTGACCAACTAGTTGGAGATTTCCTGAGCTAAGTTTCTTTGTTATCTATTTGGGCAGTAGCTTGACCTTTAGGCAGGTGGGAATGCTCATCCAGCCTTTGTGATGAGAATTGATAGCAGTGGCAATATACTGCCAACTCTTAACACCCAGATAGCACTCTTTGCAACCACTTCCCCCATTTTCACAAATGACTTCATCCTCAAAGTTGGTCCAGTCCCACCTGCTGCAAATGTTTGAAACATCCCTTCGTGCATCCACCATAGAGATGTCTAACTCCAAATATAGGATGGATGCTTTGTCAAAGATAGGTGCTAATAAATGGCTCTATGTAGACAAGGTGAAGACTAAAATTACCATTCTAATATACCCAATTACTTTTTTTAATCTTTATTTTTGAGAGACACAGAGACAGAGTGTGAGTGGGGGAGGGGCAGAGAGAGAGGGAGACACAGAATCTGAAGCAGGCTCCAGGCTCCGAGCCGTCAGCACAGAGCCCAACGGAGGGCTTGAACTAACCAACTGTGAGATCATGACCTGAGCCGAAGTCAGACGCTTAACCGACTGAGCCACCCAGGCGCCCCCCAATATACTCAACTCTTAATTATCCACGTTAATAAAGGAATCAAGGAGATAAATCGTCCAAAATAAAGGATAATACAAAAGCAATTTATATTTGGCTTTGGTATTTATTATGTGATTTTGAGGGTGAGCAAATTAACTTTCTAATTATGACTTGGCTTTTCAGAATGAGTTTGTATTCTCAACTGGCTTGTGTTGAAAGCCAGCTGGTGGTGTGCTAGAAGCCAAAAGAAATTTGACCTGAAATTTATAATTTTCAGCAAATGATTCATCCATATATTATCAAAAGTTGGTAAGTTCTGCCATTTGGAGAAAGTCTACACCATTCTAATAGCCTCTGGAGAGAGATGGCATAATGTAAATTTCATAGATACAGCATTAGATACATTACCAGACATAGCAGACTTCAAGAGAAGAGTATTACTAGAGATAGTTATTTCAATAGGAAGACACAGCAATCCTAAATTTACATCTAGTAGTATAACCCCAAAATATGTAAAGCAAAAAAGTTTCAAAACTAAAGGAAGAAATAGACAAATATTCATCATAGTTAGAGAATTTAACATACATTTGTCAGTAAATCAGAGACTAAGCAGACAACAAATCACTAAGGATATTAGGAAGTTGAATAGCCTATAAAACAACTAGACCTAATTGACAATTATGGAAGACTACATTCAACAACAGCAGAATACACATTTCTTTTGTGTTCCTATGGAACATGTACCCAAGTATGAATTCTAGATCCTACCCTAACATGTAATCTAAGATAAATCACTTTGTTTCCATAAGCTTCAGCCTTCTTAATTTTGAAATGGAAAGAATAATATTTGTTATAGAGAAATGCTGGGGAGATTAACTGAGAAATATAAATTAAATGCAATGTAAAAATGAAAAGTATCACAGTCGTAACAGTTACCAATGCAGATCAAGGATGTCTAAATTGGAAGAGCTTAGAGACTGCAAACGGTTGAAAGAGTGCACTAGGGAATTTGTTTGAGTGCTGACATTTGCATAGCATGATACTATTTAACTTACAGTGTATGTTGCTTGAGAGTGGCTGAGAATAGAACTATTGATGGAAATAATGGGCCATTTTACAACTGCTGCTTCCCCTCCCTCCATTTGCATTCATGGAACAATCAGATAGTACTTGAGATTAATTATCATTTTCACCAATTCAGATCTATTTAGCTACTACCACTTGTTGAACTAAACAGAAAAAGTCAAATAACCTTCATATCACAGACTCTTCCATTTTAAAATCTATAAAAGACAATATTGTTAGGGTCTAAACCCAGTTAGCTTGGACAATAAATATGAAAAATTCTTTCTTGGTATTTTTCTTTTTTTAATCTTTAATAAGCAAATAATTACCCTCTAAAAGTATATCTGTAAGTAAAAAAAAAAAATTCAGTGTATGTGTATTCCTAACGAATTTTCTGCAGGGAACTACTGTGAGAACAGAATGAGACAATCATATAAGGCAGAACAATGGACGCTGTGATACTCTACTCAATATGCAAGAGGTTGTTTATTCATCTGAGTTATTTAGAGTCTATTTTATCAGCCTTTCTATTCAACACACATGCACATGCACAAATGTGTTATGGAGACAAAGCACTCAAACTACAAAATGTCCAGAAAAGACTGAGTAGAATAAAGGTTAAGGGGATGACTTCAAGAAGTCCTAGACATGGATATTATAGACAAGTTGCTAAAACTTATTCAGCTCATTCTGTTTGATCTAAAAAGCAAAAATATCAGGTCACCTGGATGGCTCAGTAGGTTAAGAGTCTGACTTCAGCTCAGGTCAAGATCTCACGTTTTGTGGGTTTGTGCCTTGTGTCAGGCTCTGTGCTAACAGCTCAGAGCCTGGAGCCTGCTTCAGATTCTGTGTCTCCCTCTCTCTGCACCCTCCCCCACCACTCATGCTCTCTCTCCATCTCTCTCTCTCTCTCTCTCTCTCTCTCTCTCTCTCTCTCTCCCTCCCCCTCTCTCTCTGTCTCAAAACTAAACATTAAAAAATATTTTTTAATAAATAAAAAATTACCAGAACTATTTGACTAGATGGAGCAAACAAATTTGATAAAGGTAAGGATATAATCTATAAGACATTGAAAAGGAATAATTGAAAGGGTAGCAGTGGAAGAAGCAGAACGAGACTAAAACAATGGCTCAGGACTTAGAGCATCTGAGCACCTAACGGGCCTAGCACAGTAGTGTAATCAAAACAAAGTCCTCAAGAAATATATGTGTATTTGTATTGCAATCAAAACTTTCTCAGAGTCAGTTTGCTCTCCCCAGGCCATCAATGTTCTAGCAAAGTTAGGAGAGTTTTACCACTCTCAGTAATGTAAAGTTAAGTTGTTGCCCAAGAGCTAATGTTAAAGCAAGCTCTAGTTTGATCATTTGCATGATGGGCTTGAGGGAAGCTGTAAGATGTATTTGACACATATTTAGAAGAACTCTGATGATCTTCCTGAGCTTCTACAGGTCTCTCGGAAACTATGTCTAATCTCAGTCCTTGTCTAGTGAACTCTATTTGTGCCAGTAGTTAAATATATATAACTGCATATAAAGAAACTATACCTGACTTCTATGTTCAAATGCAATTATGACACTTTACATCTTTTTGAGGACTTATAATTTATAAGTTGCTTACTACTATAATTTCTTACCTTTCATTATGTTTTTATTTCCTGGTTTTGTACATGAACAATACACCAAGACAGGCCTGATTATTCCCAAAATACATATGAAAATATGAGGCTGAGTGATGAAATGCAGGCAGTTCTTCTCAAAATTTCATGATGAAACATCCCTAAAGTCAGAGGGAAATTAACTCTCAGAGTCCAAGAGTATAACCCAAAGCAGTCTAGCAGGGTAAAAATTACCCTTCAGGTCTCTTACTTTATCTTTACATTTTTCCCCCAACTTTAGGATCTGAGTAGAATGTGGGGGTAGAACAAGACCCACTGCAACAACCAGGGAAAAAAAGATAAAATCAGGCCATCATTTCTCATCAAAACTCCTATTACTAAACACATTGGATACCTATTGAAGCAAACAGGACTAAATGAATTTAATATGACAAAGGATAGTTTTTCTTAATGTGAGCTAATATCGATGTCTATTTCTACCTTGAAGACATTTGCTGAGATTAAGTACTGATTATGAACTGGGCTTGCTCTAGGAGAGTCTTTAGGGAAAAAAAAAAAAAAAAAAAACCAAAACAGCAGAGTTTTTTGTGACACCCCATGGACGGCCATGTTGAAAAAGAATCTAGAGGATCCCTGAGACCATGTATCAGTTTTCCCAGGGGAAAACTTGTTGAGTCTTGGGGTATCTTAGGAGGCAGGAGAGCTGGGATAAAAAGGCAAAGTAAAATCATCCATAATATCTTGTGCTTAAGAAACAAAGTTCTTCTAGAAGAAGAAACCTACAATGAATTTGCAACTGGTCTTATCCTTTAGACATTAAGAATCAAAGGAAAACAGATTATAACTAAAGCATCCAGACAGTCTTAACACAGGCCTGACTAGACTGAACTTGTTCACCCCTTACTCTCTCTGGGGAAAAATAAAATCAATTTTAGCATTTATTCTTCTTTTATATATAATGTACTATACATAATAAAAAAAATTCACGAAACGTGAATAGGTAAGGAATGTGACTGACAGTTAACAGAAAAAAATAAACATTACAAGCAAACCCACAGTTGATACACATATCAGAGTTATAAGCAAAAGATTTTAAAATAAATATGTTAAAGAAAACAGAAAAGATCAACAAAATGAATGAAAAGACAGACAATTTCAACACACAACTTGAATCTTTAAAAAAAGAATCAAATACACATTCCAGAACTGAGAAATACAACATAAAAAGTTAAAAATCGGGGGCACCTGGCTTGCTCATTTGGTTAAGCATCTGACTCTTGATTTTGGCTCAGGTCATGATCTCGGCTCAGGTCATGCTCTCATAATTCACAGGATCGAGCCCCATGTCAGACTCTGCACTGACAGACAGAGCCTGCTTGGGATGATCTCTCTCTCCCTCCCCATCCCTGCTTGTGTTCTCTCTCTTTCACGAAATAAATAAACATTTTTTATGTTAAAAATTTATTAGACATGTTAATAACAGATTTGACAAAGCAGAAAACAAGATTAGTAAGCTCAAAGACAAATCAGTCAATCTGGGATGCCAGAGTGGCTCAGTCTGCTAAGCATCCAACTCTTATTTCAGCTCAGGTCATAATTTCACAGTTCGTGAGATAGAACCCCACATTAGGCTCTGCACTGACAGCACAGAGCCTGCTTGGGATTTTCTCTCTCCCTCTCTCTCTGCCCCTTCCCCTGCTTACATGCTCTCTCTCTCTCTCAAAATAAATAAACAAACATGTTTTAAAAATATATTCAAATTAAAACACAGATCTTAAAAAAGGAAAAACTAGAACAGAGAGAAAGAGACATGCACAACACAATCAAATGATCTGACATTTATGTAATTGGAGTCTCAGAAGCAAAGGACAAAGAAAACAGAGCTGAGGTATTTATAGAGATGATAATTGGAAATTTCCAAAACTGATAAAAATATCAAACCAACAGGTTTCAGATGTGTCAGGAACTCTAAATGGGATAAATATAAAGAAAACCACATGTAGGCATATCAGAGTATAGTTGAAGAAGACCAAAGATAAATTTTTGTAAGCATATTTATTTAGAGAGAGAGAAAGAGAGCAAGAGTATGAGCAGGGAAGACGCAGAGAGAGAGGGAGAGAGAGAAGCCCAAGTAAGCTCCAAGCTGTCAGCACTGGAGCCTGATGTGGGGCTCGATCCCAAGAACCACAAGATCATGACTGAGCCAAACTCAAGAGTCAGATGTTTAACTGATTGAGCCATCCAGGCACCCTGACCAAAGATAAATTTTAGAGTAGTCAGAGAAAAAATGATACAATACTCTCAAATAATGAAACAATTTTGCAACTGATTTTTCAACAGAAACACGGAAACAAGAAGGCAATGAAATACCTTTAAGATGCTAATGGAAAAAAATCTTGCCAACTTAGAATTCAATCACCAGTAAAAATACCCTTCAAAAATAGAGATGAAATAGAGACATTCTCAGACAAAAGAGAGAAGTCACACTCATCAAACTGGCACTATAATAAATATATTTTTTTAATTCTTCAAATTCAAGGGGTGTCTGGATGGCTCGGTTGGTTAAGAATTTGACTCTTGACTTCAGCTCAGGTCATGATCTCCCAATGCGTGAGATTGAGTCCCAAGCCAGGATCTGGGCTGACAGTGTGTAGCTTGCTTGGGATCCTCTCTCTTCCTCTCTCTCTGTCCCTTCTCTGCTATCTTGCTCTCTTAAAATGAACAAAATGTAAAAAAATTTCTTCAAATTCAGGTCAAGTAAACTCAAATAGAAGTACAATAATACACAAAGGCATTAAGAAATAGAAATAACATATATGTGGGTATATACTAAAAATATTACTTTTTCAATCAGCAATATTAATAATGTCTTATGGAGTTTTTCAGATGGGTGACTAAATAAAATACATAATAGTACAAAGAATGGAAAAGCTTAACTGTTTAAACTTTTATAAATTTCCTATATATTGGGGAAGAAGTGGTAAAAATACTAATAAGGTAGACTGCTGTTAGTCAAACATACATCTCTAAAGCAGGAGTCTACAAATCATGGCCCATGGGCCAAATCTGGCTAGCGATGTGTTCTTGTAAATCAATTTTTACTGGCACACAGCCATGCCTATTTGGCTAAGTCTTATCTGCTGGCAGCTTTTAGATTATATCTGCAGGGGTAAATCATCCCCACACAAATCATATGACCCTCCAAGCTTGCCACATGGCCCTTTCCAGAAAAAGTTTGCATACCCCTACATAAGGTAACAATTGAAAAAAAGAAAAATGCACAACTCAAAACCTAATAGGGAAGACACAAGGGAACAAAAATATTTTATTACAATTAAAGAGGCAGGAAAGAAATAACAAAGAAGCAAAGATCATTTTAAAAATAAAATAAATAGTAAAATGATAGGCTTGCTCCTAACTTAAGCAATAATGAGCTAAATACTTCAACTAAAAGACTAAGATTTTCGGGCTGGATTAAAAACACAAAGGACAAAAGACATACATTAAATGTAAGAACACACAGTTTGAAAGGATGAAGAAAGACTTACCATGCAGGCAATAACCAAAAGAGAGCCAGTAAACTGTTAGTAATATGTGATGAAGTCCCAATAAAAAGTGTCACACTGGGGCTTGTATGAGCTTCCCAGGTTGGTAATGCTCTATACATGATGTCACATATCAATTCTGGAAAAGTACTGCATCCTGACTCCATGGATGGAAGACCACAGAAGCTCCAAATCTAGAGCTCTCCTGGCCTCTGCCCTATGCATCTCTTCCTCTGGCTAATTTTAATCTTTCATGGGAAAAAAACATAATCATGAGGATAGCAGCTTTCAGTGAGTTCTGTTATTGAGCTGAAGGCTGATTTGGGAAATTCCTCCAACTTGCACTTGGTTTCAGAAACTGAGGGCAGTCTTGGGGACTGTGCCCTCTACACACTGTGGTTGGCTTAAACACCTCATACAAGGGTATGTTTTGACTGAGTTTGCTACTACTCCACTGCCTATTCTCAATAAAAGGCACAACTGGAGTTCTCTCATGCCACTGCTTCATTGCTATTCATCTATCCTTGTTCCAGACATGATTTACAATATTATCCTCAAATTGTATATTCTATTCCAATTTGGATCCCTACGATTTTCATTAACAAACATGAAAGCTTCTCCAAAAGAAAAAAAATTGAAAACTGAAACTATCCATCGTTCTAAAGGTCCCCAGTATCTGGATATATGTAACTGGTACAACTTTTTTTCGCTTCCAGACCCTGGGGTATATTCAGGGCAGCCTCATTCCTGCCCTTCCACATCCTTTCCTTGTTCAGGCCTCTAACTTTCTGCACATAATTCCATTTTTCCTGAGGGCCTCCTTCCATCCCCTTTTTCTGGTCAATACCAACCCACTTCAGTGGCAGAACCCAAGTCACTGCTTCTCCATGAAGCATCTATCAGTGATGGCACTAACCTCATAAAGTCGATGGTGACATTCAATGAGGTAATATTTAGAAAGGACTCGGGACATTACCTGACACATAGTAAGCACAATGTTAGCGTTAGCTGCTGTTACTATTATGACTATTAACCCAACTATTGCTATTGCTGTAATATTCATCTTTTTTTGACCCTGTTTTATTCACAGTGTCTACGATTAAGCCTTTAATTGCATCTATAAAAATTGTTCTTTATTTTATGCCTACTAGCTTCTGGATTATTATGACTTGAAGACAGGATCCATGTCTATTATTTCCCCAATGGTGCTAGAGAATTTCAGGCACAGGGTAACTGCTGAATCTTGTTTGACCCAATGATAAATTCTGAGAATACTAGAAGGACAACACAAAATCTAGGCATGCAAATAAGGGACAGATTTGAATCCCTACAATGTATCGGTGTGTGCCATTGGTTCTCAGGTCTTATGTTTTCAAGTTCTACAAAGACTGGGATTTACAGGCATGACAATTTGTACCTGTCACTGGGAAGTAAGAAGAGTAAAGAAGCAATGGGCATTGGCTTCTCCACTTCATGCTCAGTCTCATTATAGACGATATCACTGGTGTTAACAAATACGAAATTCTCCTCTATTCCTTAAACACATGGAAAACTAGACTTCCCTACATTTGAAAGCTACATGGTGACTCTCCATGCTTTCTTCCCTCTCAGCTAGGATTGGTGACATTACAGACAGTGGAGCCTCCATCAGCCTGGGTCCTAGATTGGAGCTCCAAGCCCACTTGCACTGGACAGGATAGTGAGAAACACGTGGACAGTATCGAGTGACTAAGATTTAGGTATTAATTTGTTACAGCCTATACCTAGTCTTGTCTAGCTGGTACACTAAGTGAATAATAATAGGAGCAACATCTAATTTACTCATTGTTTTGTAGGCACTGGTTTGTTGTACCACAATTCTTAAAGCAGCAGAGAACTTAGCCAGTTCATTGGTCTCTCTATAGTCTAGCTCCAATTTCATTTTACTTTTATAAATACTTTTATTATAAAGATATTCAAACAAGAAGAAAAGCTTACAAAGCTGTCAAAAATACCATTTAGTGGGGCATCTGGGTGGCTCCTCATTTAAGCATCAGATTTCGACTCAGGTCATGATCTCACCGTTTGTGAGTTCGAGCCCTGTGTCGGGTTCTGTGCTGACAGCTCAGAGCCTGGGGCCTGCTCCAGATTCTGTGTCTCCCTCTCTGCCCCTCCCCTGCTCATGTTCTTTCTCTCTCTCTCTCTCAAAAAAAAATAAACATTAAAAAAAATTTTAATACCATTTTGCAATATTTGCTTTATCACATATCAGTTCATCTCTCCATCCCTCTCTCTGTCCATCAATTTATCTCTTACTTTTTAATTCATTTCAAAGATCAGTTGCAGATATCAATGCCTTATATCTGCTTTATTATTTTCCCAATTCCCACACTTCCTACATAATAAACAATGTCCCAAGATCAAATATCTAGGAAGCAATAAGTTTATCAACAAATATCTATTCTTGAATGCATGCTATGTGCTATATTCCTCAGATATAAACAAATGGACTTCAAGGCCAGAGCAGCATGGTCTCCAGAATTTCCCAGCACTACAGTGGTCTCAGTGACCTGTACTTCAAAGCAAGGAAGATGCTGAATTATCCTTTTGTACCATCTTTTGTTCTTTCACAATTGGTTGTAGAAAGTGCAGCCCTCAGCTTCAGACACTGAAACCCAATGAATCAAACATAATGAGTCTGACATGTCATTGAATAAAACGCAGGAAAAATGCTGTGGGTTCCACACCATTGCCTCTATTAAAGTCATGTCCTGGATTTTTATTATTTTGTTACTATAGACATTTTAACAGATTATTGGACATTGTGTTTCTATGTGCTTTTCCTATTTTCTTGGGATTCACTGGTAAAACATATTTTTAATGATATCTACCAAAAATAAAATAGGCTGTAAAAAGTAATAAGAATCACTTAAATATTTTAACATGTGACATTGAGTAAATAAAGACTTGTATAATATTAACTGCACTATTACCCACATTCCATTTTTATCCTCCCCTTAACTCTATTGGGTATATAAGGTAAGTGTAGTTATCCTTATCATCATCTTACACATAAGAAAATGGAATCTTAGAGAGAACAAGCCTTATATGTAATAAATGGTAGATTGGGGGGTTCAAACCCCAGGCTTCTGGCTCCAAATCCCATATTTTTCCCTCTGCATTTGATGTAAGAAGAAAACAAAATCATGTTTGGGACAACAAATAGTTCAGCATTATATGAAATATGTACCCCTGACACATCAAATCAAAATGTTAACTATACATTACATTCAATATGCATTTTGTCTCTGCATGTGGATGTATATAAGTGATCACATACGCATACAGGCAAAGATGGAAAAAAGAAATCATGTGGGGAGTTCTTTCCATGTGTCAAGTTTTGTACTGAGGGCTTTTCAGACATTCTCGTTTAATACTCAGAGAGCTCTTGTGAGGTGAGTATCAGTACTTCTAATGTACAAGAAAACTGAGGCTCAAAGCAATTAGGTAATGTGCCCCATGTCATATTGGTACTATGTAGGCAATAGCTCAGAATTGTCTGGCTAGAAAGTCCATGCTCTGGGGCATGATATTATGAAGAATGGAATAATTTGAATCAGAAGCTAAAAGAAAATTGGTAAAATGTGAAATTAACATATTAGATTGAAAAAAATCTGTTAGATTCAATTTTTTAAAAAAGCATCATGCTTGTCTTTACATAGTCACACATTCATTTATTAATTTATACCAGAACGTGCTCCAAGCTGGGGAGGGTGTGATGGATAGGACAGGGGTAATCCCTCCCGACCTCAGAGAGCTTGAACAGTAGTGAGGAGTGCTAAGAACACCACCACCAAAACCAAACTAAATTTCTCTCTAGACCTGTTCCACTTACAGTCTTTCTCATCTCAATTGTTGGCAACTCTAGGTTTCCAGATGCTCTTGCCACAGCAGTGGAGCCATCTTTGACTTATTTATTATTCTTTGTTCTACATCCAATTTGTCCACAAATCCTAGTAGCTCTACCTTCAAAATCTAACCAGATTCCAAATATTTCTTACTGATTCCCCTGCTACCATCCCAGTCCAGGTCACAACAGTCTCTCAACTGGATCACTACAATATGCTCTTTACTAATTCTATCCTTCCTCCCTGCAGTCCATGCTTAACACAGCAAAGTAATCTTGTTAAAACCATGAGTCGGATTATTCCATTCTGCTCAAAACTAGTGGCTCCCAATTCCTCTCAAGTCCTCACTCAATTAACATATGGACAAAGCATCTGAATAGACATTTCTCCAAAGGAGATGTACAAATGGCTAATAAGCACATGAGAAGATGTTCAACATCATCAGTCAACAGGGAAATGCAGATTGAAACCATGCAAGATATCACTTCATACCTACTAACTGGCTGAAATCAAAAAAGACACATAACAGTAAGTGCTGATGAGGATGCAGAAAATTGGAGACCTCATACACTGCCAGTGGGAATGTAAAATGTATAGCTACAGAAAACCAGTCTAGCAGCTCCTCCAGGGTTAAACATACAGTTGCCATATGACACAGCAATTCCACTCCTACGTATATCACAAGAGAAATGAAAACATCTGTCCACATAAAAATTTGTATATGAATATTCATAGCAACATTTTCATAACAGCCCAAATGTGAAAACAACCCAAAGGTCTACTAACCGGTGAATGGTTAAATAAAATGTGATATACACACACCATGGAATATTATTTGCCCATAAAAAGAAACAAAGCACTAATCTGTGCTACAAGATGGATAAACCTTAAAACATCATGCTAAGTGAAAGAAGCTAGTCACATAAGGCAACATATTATATGCTTCTATTTATATGAAATTTCCAGAATAGACAAATCTATAGAAACAGGGCTGGGAAGGTTGGTGGGGAACGGGGAGCATTACTAATGGATATGGGGTTTCTTTTTGAGATGATGACAATGTTCGAAAACGGATCATGGTAATGACTGCTCAACCTGGTGACTAAACTAAAAACCATTGAATTATACACTTAAAAGGTGTTGATTTTATGATAGGTAAACTATGCTTCAATAAAGTAGCAAAATTGTGTGTATGTGTTCAAATACACACACACACACAAAGTCCTTAATTTCTTCTGAGGCCCTACATCATCTGATCGCCACCTCTCCCACTAATTCTCTAATTTATTTTATATCTTCTCTCCTATGCACTAAGCAGTAGCCACACAGGTCTTCTTGTTCTTCCTTTGCTATATCAGGTATGTTTTGTCCTCGGGACCTTTGTACTGGCTGCTCTCAGTTTCTAGAATGCCCTTCTCCAACATATTGACAAGCTCACTCTTTCAGTTCATTCAAATCTTTGCTCAAATGCCAACTTGTGAATGAGGCCTAACTCAATCACCCTGTTTAAATTGCAATCTCCCCAAGCACAACAAATTCCTCCCATCCTGCTCTTCTCTTTCTCCTAGAGCATTACCTTTCTGCAGGAAAGACTTTGGATGCCCATCCATACCCACTTCTCTCATTTCAAGCATAGAGAAGAATTAATCTTCCTTGCCTGCCCCATATAAATGGAGCCATAGGATTAATTCTGGCAAATGGATTGTCAGCAGAATTGACCAGTGCTAATTCTGTGCCAAGGCATTTAACTGCCAGTACAAAACCTTTTGATAATTTCTTCCACAGTTGTGGTAATCCTGAAGGTAAGGGGCTGAAAATCAAAGCATCCCAGAATGTATCTCCACGACAGAGAGGAAAACGTCCCTGGAGAGTCATCTAGACCCACAGCATATCTTTTAATGAGTAAGAAATTTTGTTATGTTAAGGCACTAAAATTATGGCCTTGCTACCACTGCATAACTTAGTCTATCCTAATAAATCTTCTTATGTTAATTACTTATTTATTTTCACTGTTCACGTTGGTTTGTTGTTGTTGCTGTTGTTATCAGTTTTGAGGGTTTTGTTGTTGTTGTTGTCCTTGTTGTTGTTTTGGTTTAGTTGGTTTTACTTTTTATTCCCCATCCCTTCCCACAAGAATGTGAGGGCATAATGGCAGAAAGTTGTATCTGTTTTATCACTATTATATCTCCAGCCCATGAAACATTATCTAACACATAAGAGGTGATCAACAGATTTTCGTTGAGTGAACAGAATGAACTAATGTCTAATTATAAGAAATACAGTGTTATGAAGGGAATCACCAAGAAGAATTAGCAGAGTAACCTAGTCAGTGAGTTAGAAAAGCATTTCCTGATGAAATGACGTTTAAGCAAGGATCTGAGCCATCACAACCATGACCGGTGCTAGGAAGGTGTTACATCATGTAATGAGAGCCTATAGTGTGAGGCTCTGATCTCATTAGGGCAAAACAACAGTGTAACAAAAGCCACTGGTTGGAGGAAAGCAAAAATAAAATTAGAAAAGCCTATGAGGTCATATACAATAGGATAAATTATTGTGTCACAATAGTTATATAAGAATATAACAGCACAGACTAAGGTATTTGCAGAAGGCATCATGGAAGAAATAAGAAATTCGCTGTAATTTTAGCTATGCATGCAAAGGAGAAAGTCAAAGAATGCAGGACACTGCAGAATGTAGTCCAATGCAACATACAGGAAGGTCTCACCTAAACACAGAGGCAGGACCGCCTGTAACCTGGATGTAAGACAGTGGGGAAACTGGCATAAATAGAATTGAAGGGGGGAACATTTTGAGAGCAAATCCCCACTACCAAGGCGAATGGAATCAACAAGATGGGGTTGGTTCACTGTAAGCTGTAAATGCCTAAAGAAGTTAATAAGAGGGGCGCCTGGGTGGCGCAGTCGGTTAAGCGTCCGACTTCAGCCAGGTCACGATCTCGCGGTCCGTGAGTTCGAGCCCCGCGTCAGGTTCTGGGCTGATGGCTCGGAGCCTGGAGCCTGTTTCCGATTCTGTGTCTCCCTCTCTCTCTGCCCCTCCCCTGTTCATGCTCTGTCTCTCTCTGTCCCAAAAATAAATAAAAAACGTTGAAAAAAAAAAAATTAAAAAAAAAAAAAAAAAAAGAAGTTAATAAGAGCAAAGTTGCATAAGCTAAATCATCCCTCCATTCAGCAAATGTTTATCAAATAACTACCATATGCAAGGTTATCTATGGTTTTCTTATGTATCAAGTGCACTCCTTAATTTTCTGGGTTTAATATTTGTAATAAGTATGAATGTTCATGTGTGCAAATAATTACTCATACTCATTTCAGAGACTGAAACTGTAAATTGGATTCAGATTGCCTGCCCCAAATATATCAAAACCACTGATCAATTTAATTTCTTTGGCAGTCCTTTTACCTGAATAGATGCTTACTTAGAATTCTTTGCTTTGAATTAATAAGGACATAGTTTAGTTTCCTCTAGGGATTTGGACCTTCGGAGGTTATCTTTAGAAAGATTTGTCTTGGGAGAGGTCATTTGGTCTATAGCTCCAGCCGAAAAGTTTTATGGCTGAAGCTAATTAATTTCCTTAGTATAATTTTATTGGTCCCATCTCTAATCTCTGTCTCTAACAGGCAAATACACTGAAAACTATTCCAGTTCCACAAGGCAACAAGAGAATTACTGTGCCTTGGTGAAAAGAAGATGCTACAAGGAGAGTCAGTGAACAAGAACATAATAAAACAAGGGGTAAAATAATGACCAATAACATGCATCTGAAAATATTGAAAACATGAATTATTTTAGAACAACATAAAATTTCTTAGCCCCTTCCACCTAGAAGTATCATAAAATGCTCTACAACAAGCCTACAATCAAGTCTTTGGAATGCCAGAATGATGTATAGTTTCCATCAGGCAAACTGAGAATAATATTTTAAAAAATAAATACATAAAGTAACACTTTAAGTTATGAGACAATTTCAGAAAAAACTACATGTTTATCTTTTTTCCCCTAAGCTGACCTATAAAATCATCCTTAAATACTTAGCCTGATGCAAGTCTTATTTTAAAGAATTTAATGCAGATACTTGCCTTGAATACAGTATATACTGAATTGTAATAGAAATTATGCACTCTGAAACAGAGTATGAAAATTAATATCCTCTGTGCAAGTTAACAATTCATAATGTGCATTGAAAAAAAAATTGTATAGAATTCTCTTGGAAAAAACAAAAAAGTTTCAGACTTCTAGTTCTACTGGACAGAGTAGCCTCATTCCTTCAGATCCTCCCTCTTGCAACTAAACCACCCTGGACATAACCCACCAAGCGTAAGAGGACTCTGAAAAGTAGAAAGAAGAAAGTCTACAGTGAGTTCCCTTGGTTTCCTTATTGAATCCTGTATATCCAGACTGGAGACTGTGGTTTAGGCAGGGTCAAACAGGAAGTTAGTCTTCAATACACATGCCCCATTTTAGCCTCCTCTGGTCCCCATGGAAGCAGGCAGAAGTGATCCAATTCCCTCACTGGATGGTCTTGGTTTGGCCAAGAGAAAGTTTGCCTTCCCGCCCCCACCCAGTGAAACCAGATGGTGTTTTGATTCCCCTGCCTCAGTAGTGTTAATGGGGCTGAGGAGGAAGCTGATGTTTCATTCCCTACTTGGCTGAGCCATAAGTCATGTTCTGATATCCCCCACCAGGGCTGAACCTCTACCTGGCAGCACAACTTTAATCAATCTTCAGGAAATGATGCTTAGTGTAAACAAAATCACATCCCAAAAGGTCACCCACTGTGTGATTTCATTTATACAACATTCTTAAAAGGACAAAATTTTAGAAATGGAGAACAGATCCGCCAGAGTTCAGGGATTGAGGTGAGGGCTGGAGAATAAGAGGTAGCTGCGGCTATAAAAGGGTCTTGACTTGTGTCTTGACTGTTTCAATGTCAGTGTCCTGGTTGGGATATTGTACCGTGTTTTTGCAAGATGATGCCATTGGGAGAAACTGGGGAACAGGTCTCTCTGTATTATTTCTTACAAATGCATCTGAATCTACAATTATCTCAAAGTAAAATGTTCAATGTAAAGAGATTTATTCAGGGGATGCCTGGGTGGCTCAGTCCGTTAAGCGTTTGACTTTGGCTCATGTCATGATCTCACAGTTCGTGGGTTTGAGCCTCCCATCGGGCTCTGTGATGACAGCTCAGAGCCTGGAGCCTGCTTCGGATTCTGTGTCTCCCTCTCTCTCTGCCCCTCCCCTACTCATGCTCTGTCTCTCTCTCTCTGTCTCAAAAATAAATATTTAAAAAAAATTAAAGATTTATTCAAAGACTTGAGACCCATCTTTTCAAGGTGATTTGTCCTAAAATCAAGAGGTTAAATATAATTGTCTTTTGCATTCCAATATAAAACTGTAGGTTTACTTCCAAATCAGGACAGTAGGGGTAGTTATGGCAATTTTTTGGTGATTAGGCCAAAATATCTTTCTTTTCTTGATATAGAACTTGGATGTTAAAATTCCATGATATCATTACTCATTCACTCAATCATTCAACATTTGTTGAGAACCTACTATATGCCCTATTCTAAGTTACAGGAATAAAGTAATGAACAAAGAAGACTGAATGTCTTCTCTCTAGAGGTTACTTTTTGTAAGAAAAGTGCTCTTTCTTTCACATTCATCAACAAAGTCCTTTTCCACTATGTGATCAGAGTAACTTTCTCTCTGGCCTTTGTCACTCACAAGTCAATCATGCCTAAGGATTCTTGTGTTAAAGTACTTCCAAAAAAATTATTGTGTTTCCTGCATATTACTTTGTTAGATTAAAGTACTTTCTTTGTACAATTAATCTTTAATAGAACTAGAAAGCTTTCTGGAAAAAAAGCATTAAGAAGGACACTGAAAGAATGTGACACCTGAGAAGCAACTGAGATTTGACTGGAAAATGTCCTGAAGCTGAGAATGTTTACAGTAGGATCAGTCCTCAGGTGTTTGCTTGCCTGTTAATTTCTATGCTGATGGGATGTAGTTCAATGGAGAGAAACCAAAAGTAAATCTGGATTTCTTCTAACTGAGATCAATGATTTTAGACCTTCTCGTGACCCACCTGAAGCATCATTTTGTGTCATCAGGATAAAGTTTACATGCAAACACAAAGGAAAAATTTTTCCGAAGGAAAAATTTAACTCCATTATTTCTAAAACAACCAAGTGCATCTTTAAAATAATCACCTGCTTGGGGCGCCTGGGTGGCGCAGTCGGTTGGGCGTCCGACTTCAGCCAGGTCGCGATCTCGCGGTCCGTGAGTTCGAGCCCCGCGTCGGGCTCTGGGCTGACGGCTCAGAGCCTGGAGCCTGCTTCCGATTCTGTGTCTCCCTCTCTCTCTGCCCCTCGCCCGTTCATGCTCTGTCTCTCTCTGCCCAAAAATAAATAAACGTTGAAAAAAAAATTTTTTTTTAAATAATCACCTGCTTGACTGAATTCATTCATTGCACAAATACTCATCAAACGCCTACTGCCAGTACATGAAGAATACAAAGATGATTCTGTCAAGGACCCTTTCTTCAACAAGCAAATAGTCTTAATGAAGTTAACTAACTTGGAGCAGAGAGTCTGTGTGCATAGAACACGAAAAGATGACTCATATGGAACCAAATGGAACTGTCCTCCCATACAAAGTCTGATTCCATCTTCTAAATGGTGCCAGTCATGGCATCAGTATAGCCCCATGACATAAAGCCATTGGAAAATATGAAAGATCAAAAAATATGAAAGTCAGAGAAATCACAGATATCGAGCAACAGTGAAACTCCCACATGGCTCTAAAACAGAGGCCTCTTTATGGCATATATTTACATGTGGTTTATGCATGTCCTAGATAAGAACAATATGAATGTATTCTCCATTACCATTCAAATACCAACTGGAGGCTTCACAGATATTATCACTTTGTATAGAGAGGCCATAAACAGAAGAAACACTTAAACTTCTTCTATTTCCACATTGCAGCCATAAAGAAATTGTTTACCCAACTACACTGTTTCATGTGAGACACAAGAGCACTGTAACCAAATATTTAAACTCAGTCATAGGAGCTTGACTCTTCACAGTAATATGGTAACGAGCAAGACACTGGTCTCAACTTCAACTTAGCTATTCTACTAGATAAATCAATTAGAATACTAAGTAAGTGGCCTTTGTGTTTACTTTCCTGCAGTGAGGATCCTTAACAGGTGCCCAAATCCACCCCAGGTGTCCGTCTTGTCTCTGGTCCTTCACCCATTTGGAGCTAATCACCGACGAAACAAAAGTTGCAGATTGATCAATGGGAGTAAACAGTGCTCTCACTCCAGGAAGGAAAAGAAAATTTAACTTGGTGTTTTGGATTCCCACTCAATTCAGATAGCTTAGAAATGGCTGATGTAAAAATAATGAAGCCAAATAAAAGTTGTACTGGAAGAACATCATAAACATTTAATATCATTACATGTGCAAAATATATTATAGTTACACTCATTTTGACAATAGACCCACCTAGGCATTTTAACAGACCTTTGAAACTACAGCATCCAGTTCACTGTTCCCTGCCTGAAGTATAATATAAAAAGTAAAGTCTCTCAGAGTGCCTGGGTGGCTCAGTAAGTTAAGCATCTGACTCTCGATTTCGGCTCAGGGAATGATTTTGCAGTTTCTGAGATTGAGCCCAGCATTGAGTTCTGTGCTGACAGCAAAGAACCTGCTTGGGATTCTTTCTCTCCCTCTGCCCCTCCCCCACTCATTCTCTCTCTCCCTCTCTCTCTCTCTCTCTCTCTCTCTCTCTCTCTCCCTCAAAATAAATAAACATTAAAAAAAAAAAAGTAAAGTCATTCAAATGTACTCCAGACTACCTCAGGAGCAGTCTGTTGAAACTATTTGTAATCCTGGGCCTCCCTACCATGAATTAGATCTTGGATCACCTGCACATCAGAAATATTGTGATAAGCACCATTAGAGTGAACAGATAGGAAAAAGCTTATGTTTCATCTGAAGACTCTGTTCCTTTGTCTTGTTGGAAAATAACCCTCTTCATCCAAAGACTTGTGGTGCTTGAGTTGTTGGGTAAAGAAAACATCCCTGTCAACTGCACAGACACTGCTGTCACCAGGCATCAGCAGAAGTGACTTTCATGGCCTAAAAGGGATATATTGGTCCATCAGTTTCAATGACCTCTGAGCCACTTTATTAGACCGCAGCCAAGAGAGTACAGTGAAATGTGACATGAGACATTTCAGAAGAAAGGAGCAGTGAAGCCAGATGAGCCAGAGGAAGGCCATGGTTGACTTAGCTCTTCTCCTAAGATTAATCTGGTCCAGCAGTTATTCTCTGGAAAAGGTAGTCATTATCCTCCAAAGTCAGTTGGATAGGGGCCATAGCTTTTCTAGAAAAACTACATCACAAATCAGGCTAGTTACACAAAGGAGTAGGATCACACAGTGGGATTTGAGAGGCCACATGATGTCCTTGGCTGGGGACAGGAAATCCTGTGCTACAGAACCCCTGGTGCTAAATAGTTGCCCCAAGATCTAAGGACATAAAAAGTAGGTCCTATATGGAAATGGGGGATTTTGGGTGCTAACAGACACATGGAATTATTCACAGCAATTGTCATCCTGTGTTAGTTGCAATTGAGCCAACTTAGGAACATCAGGGCCATTTCACTGGTTGGGGACAAGTGGTTTTGACTCACTGTGGAAAAATATATATATATAAGATCTGAGCTTTCCTAACCACAGGACACAATGATGGGGAGAAGATGCATTGCCTTAGAACCCATGGGATTTACCAGCAGCAAAGAATGAGGATTCCCCAGGCCCAGAAAAGTCAGTCTGGTTGTACAGAGATGCAGACTGCCTACAGATATGATAGGCTTCCAAGATCAGCTAAGTCCAATTTTCATCGTACAGATGAAAATGCACTTGGCAGTGACAGACGACTTACCCAAGAATAGCTAGAGAGCAACGGAAGCAAGTCTAGAATATCCGTGCTTCCCTAATGCCAACCCCATGTGTTTACTTGGTAGTTACTTTATTTTTTCCTTTAAAAAAAATCACAAGGGAAAGCTGGGTGGCTCAGTCAGTTGAGTGTCTAACTTCAGCTCAGGTCATGATCTCACGGTTCATGAGTTCAAGCCCCACATTGGGCTCACTGCTGTCAGTGTGGAGCCTGCTCCAGATCCTCTGTCCCCCTCTTTCTACCCCTGCCCTGCTTGTGCTCACTCTCTCAAAAATAAACATTTAAAAATAATTAATAAAATAAATCACAAAATTAATACCTGCTATATGGGTTGAATTGTATCCCTTCTCCAAAATTCATATGTTGATGTCCTAACTCTCAATACCTCAGAAGATGATCTTGTTTGGAAATAGGGTTATAGATGTAATTAGTTAAGATGAGATCATACAGGAGTACAACCCCTTACCCAATAGGACTGGTGTTCTTATAAAAAGGGGAAATTTGGACATGGAGACAGACATGCCCAGAGAGAAGATAATGCAGGGAAATACAGGGAGCTAGATCACCAGCTACAAGCTAAGGAAAGAAGCCTGGAGGAGATTGTTCTCTCACAGCTTTGAGAGGAATCCAACCCTACCAACTGCCACATTGGTTTCAGACTTCTGGTCTCCCGCACCGTCAGAGAATGCACGGCTAGCGTTTAAGCCACCCAGGTGTGGTACTTTGTCACAGAAGCCCTAGCAAAGTCATACACCTGCAACCCCTACAGATGTTTAGAGAAAAAGTCAACACTCTCCCTCTTGCATCTGCATCTCACACCTGCCAGCATCTTGGGGTGTATCTTTTCATGCCTGTGCATTCACACACACACAATTTTTATTCCTTCATTTGTAATGGAATTATATGAGACAGTACTCTGCAACACACCTTTTTATTTAAACTGGCTATAGATATATAGATATAGATGATATAGATATATAGATGATATAGATATAGATGATATATAGATATAGATATAGATGATATAGATATAGATAGATATAGGTATAGATAGAAATCATGAGTGTCACCTCCAGATCAATATGCATAGCTCTCACCCATGCCCTTTAATCACTACATAATATTCAACCTTATTTTGTATCTTCGTCCTACCAGTTAACAATCAGGGTATTTTGGGTTATATACTACTATAAACAATGCTGCAATAAATATACTTGAACATATATACTTTCGTGTTTTCAATTTAAATTTTTTTTCAACGTTTTTTTATTTATTTTTGGGACAGAGAGAGACAGAGCATGAACGGGGGAGGGGCAGAGAGAGAGGGAGACACATCGGAAACAGGCTCCAGGCTCCGAGCCATCAGCCCAGAGCCTGACGCGGGGCTCGAACTCACGGACCGCGAGATCGTGACCTGGCTGAACTCGGATGCTTAACCGACTGCGCCAGCCAGGCGCCCCTCGTGTTTTCAATTTTAAAGCATAGATTCCTTAGGTTAGAATTTCTCAAAGAGTATGTATAATTCCTATTCTTTCATGTTTTTCATCCAACTTACCACAAAATACTCAGCTGACCACTGTACAAATATCCCAATGTTAGGAACAAAAAGCTATTTGGAGAGCAGCTATATTCACAAAGACTCTTACTAGATCTTTAGATGGAGGTCTTTGTTGCATTCTGTTAGATCAGAAAAACAGAAATCAGAATCACTTCATTCTCAATATTCACATATCCCTTTTTCCTTCTTTGAAAGGGCATAGCCCATAGAATCCACTGGTGTCCCCCAGGATTGTCCCCTCACTTCTTTATACAGTTTTTAAGGCAACTGAAATATCAGTGCAAAAGGCCAAACAGACTGGTAGTGGCTAGCTGGTGATTCTAGCAAAAAGTATGGCAAGTCCTCTCTTACCCTACACCCATTCTCAATTAACTAGATGAAACTTTAGAACCTCACAAAGGGATGGGCATTTCAACTAATCTAAACTCCAGTGGCAAACTGGGAGTCAGAGGGGAAGGAAGCTGGCAGAAGTCGATCGCAGCCTGTGGAGATCACAGGCACATAACAAGATTCCAAGGCCATGTTAAAGAGACTATTACTTAGGCAACTCTGCTGAAGTCAGGGCTCTTGGGAGAAAAGGGTAAGTCTAAAGCGTTCCTATTGCTGAGTAAATCGGCCATGACTTGCTATGCAGATCTGCAGGAAAATGAAGGAATAAAGCTGAACTTGGGAAAAAGCACTCCACTTGCAAATGTTTCATCAAGACAACACAAGCTGAGACTGGCATCTCAAGAAGAGTGGCTCTTCTCTGGCAGATTGCTCATGTGTTCCTTAAAATGAGAATTCAGGGCAAGGTTCAGTTATAAATTATTCATTTGGGGACTTTTTTCATTTTGTTTCAGAACATTCTCCTGGTCACTTCTTAAGTGAATTTCTCCCTTGGTCCCATCATTTCCAAATGCAGACAATATTCAGTGAAGGAGTCAGATCTTAAGCGGGGGAATCCATGGGGTTTCCCCTTAATGAGAGTCTCTCTGGTCTTCAGTTTCTGTCCCCTTTCCAGGCCAAGAATACCTGCAGCCCAATTAAGGCTGTAAAGTTTTCTCTTTTTAACATTTGAAAAATAAAACCATCTACATATAAAATCTGTAAGAATGAGTATTTCCCTTTCATCACTGCCAAGCCTCAAACACATCAAGATTTCCCTGTATGAGAAGGCTGCATGTTTTATGTGCTATATTTATATCTCATTGTAAACTATTCATTGGTTTATAGACCTCTGGCCCTCTAGGAAGCATCACAAATCCTTATTATACTCCTGGATATTAAATTTGGTGTTAGGATCTCTGATTTATCTGCCAGGCTAACTCACATGTAAACAGACACCTCTCTTAAAACTATCTACTTCAAATTCAAGAGCTAAAAAAGTAATTCACGCTCAAGCTCTAGCCTGGGAGCTCATTGAGATTACATTATTGACAATGGTAAGGAGGAGGAGGAGGAGGAGGAGGAGGAGGAGAAAAAGTGTTTTTAGTTAATTCTCTCTTCCTTCTGTTGACTTTCCTTTGCCCAAAAATAAAATAAAGATAGAGACCAAAAAAGTGTGATTTTGGAAGTCTTTCATAGACAAGTGTAGGCTATCTATATGAATACAGTAATCTTTAAATGAAGGACTGAAATCAATCAACATGAAGTCCAATAAACAAGGTAATAAATAATGATCATCTAATGAATGCAAATCAAAGACTCAGCCCAAGGGCATGCCTTCTTATCAGTTCTCACTTTTCCAAGAAGTACAAGTATAAAGAAACCTCTATATGAGTTTACATTATAATTTTTTTCTAACTGCTACCTAAAATTGTCCTGGTGAGAATCTGCACAAAAAAAAAAAAAAAAACCATTCAGTATCTTTTGAGAGAATATGACTACATGAGTGTTATTCCAGAGTTTTTTAAGATGTCATCCTCACAGCTGTTTTCCTTTTAATGATCTTATATATACCAGAGTATAGCCAACTACAAAATTACAGAAGGCAAGAAACACTTTCTTTCTTTGACATTTTCAAAATACTAAAATACTTAGATGATGTTTAGTAAGGATGATTAGAAACTACTGAAAATATACTTCTACATGTGACGTTCACAGGAGAAATGTGTGAAAAAACAATTAGTCCCCCTTCAACACAATTTAGAAATGCTTTCTTGTGTGATGTGCAAAGCACAATGCTAGGTAATAAAGAGTTAGGAATATCTGGCATGTTCCCTGCGCTCAAGGATCTTCCAAACCAGCTTGCCTTTCTTCCTTTTATGTGAACTAAGGGGTCTTCAATTTTCAAAGTAGAAAGAAACTTTGAACAACAGTTCATGTATCAAAGCCTTGGCTAATCACATGATTAGTTCTCACATTCAAGAATGAGAAAATCATGGCCACTAAAAACCAACCATATAGTCTGAGGTAAGTGTATACCTGTGTTAGGTTGTCTAAATCAACCAAATTTATATGTTTAAAAATCAAGATAAAATAATATATTTAGAAAAGATCATAATCTTGCTTGATCTTTACTCTTGGTTGAATCTTAAGACTCTTTTGAAATTATTCTAGAGGTGAAAATGCAAAGAATGATGTAATTTTATTCATTAGAAGACACTCAGGAAAGCTATTAATTTTACAAGTGAAAAACCAACAAAAGCACACAGAAATGACAAATATGGTTAAATTATAGAAATATTATTTTGGTTTTTTTTTTCCCTGGAGAATCATTTTGAACAAGAAATGTAACATTCCTGCTTTGGTAGATCAGGGATAACCTTTTAAAATTGGAAATTATAGGGTTAACTATTAAAAAAATTGTTACAGGAGATCTTAATGAATTGAAGGCATATTTTTCAAGAGTGGATATAATGTACTCTCTAATTTGTAGAGCTTCCAAGACTTTTGAATCCTATAGATTCACAGAACTATATTTCTTGATATCTTATGAAAAGATAACTGAAAAATAATATAATTCAGAGGATTTAAAATTGCCTGTATAACACTACCCAAAGGGTATTGATCAGTAGATCAATTTCAGACTAAAGGGTGGTTGTTAATTTTATGCTAGGAGAATCTGTCCTTGTTTCTGTTCTGTCCAAATATTAAAAGTGACTTGAATGGAGGCATGGTTGATGTGCTTATCAAATTCATAGATGACATAGAGCTGAGGCAGATAGCAGCTCTGCTGGTTGATCAAGTAAAGAGTCAGTTGGTCTCAATGGAGTAGAATGATGGATTGGATTTACATGAAAATAAATAGGATAAATGTGAAAGTCTGGCACATGGGTTTATGAAAATTCATGAGTATGGAAGAGAGATGGTGTGACAAAACTATAGTGTGCTCTCACAGATTGCAATTCCAATATGAAATCCAGTAGGCAGAGGTGGGTAGGAACTAACATTTATTGAGTGCCTTAAGCTCCTAACCATGAGCATCAAAAAGACAGGGATATTATTATTATTCCCACTTAAAAGATGCAGAGACATAAAATAATTTCTATGACCTACATGTTACAAGAAGTAGATCTGGGATTTGAACCTGTAGCGAGTTCACTGCAAAAAGCCTGGCTTTTTTCAATCCATCATCATGTAAATAGTGCAATAAAGATACTGCAACAACTAATGCAATCTTACGTTAGGTAAGAAAAGTAAAATCCCAGAACAAAGGAGGTAGTGGTCCATTTCCAGTAGGCACTGGTCAGATCATTGACGGAAATCTAAGGCAGAGTAATGCACACACCCAGTATTCATCAGAACGAGAAGAGAAAAACAGGGTCTACTCACACAATGAAATACTACTCAGCATTAGTAAGGAACAAACATGCAACAACATAGTTGAACCTCAAAAAACATCATGTTGAGCAAAAGAAACCTAATGAAAAAGAACGCAGGCTGTTTCATTCCACTAATCTGAAGTTCAAGAAAAGGTCTCTGATGATAGAAATCAGAAAATCAGTTGCTCTGAAAGGAAGCCTAAGAAAATTTTCTGGAATGACAAAAATGTTTTGTATCTTGATTGGGAGGGCAGTCACCGAGGTGTTTATACTATTGTCAAAACTCATCAAATGTTCACTGAAGATCTACTTTTTATAGCATGGAAAGTATACCTCAATTCAAAGAAAAAATAATGTCTACAAACCGACAAGCACGGGTGAGAAAATAATGAAGGATCAGGAAACTATGGCCTATGTGATCCAGGATATATTATTTGCTAACGTTTATTTTATTAGCAAGAAGTCCAGAAAAAGGGAGATAGAATGAGACATGATATTCATGTTAGAAATGATACCATTCCCTAACAGAGAAATAGTCCTAAGCACTTTTTTAGGGAATATAATTAGAACTAGTAAGTAGCAATTTAACCTTAATATAAGAAAAGACTTTCTGTAACTGGAGCAGTCCCAAAGTGGAATTATCTGCCTATGAGTAATAAATTCCCCACTGCACAAGGTGCCGGGTGAGGCTTGACCGTCCCGTCAAAGTGTTTGTGGAAGGTGCTCAGTACCTAAAGCAGCACTCTCCAGTTCCCAGATCCCATGCACCTGTCTTCTGAAGCACACTTTGAACTGCACGGATGAATCTCACATCCTACATATCATCCAAGCTCTTTTTTTTGAGAGAGAGCAGGGGGGGCGGGGCTGGTGGAGGGAGAGAACAAGCACAGGCTGGGGAGAGGCAGAGGAAAAAGGAAAGAGAGAATCTTAAGCAAGCTCCACACTGCACATGGAGCCCAGTGCAGGCTCAATCTCACCACCATGAGATCATGGCCTGGGCCAAAATCAAGAGTCAGATGCTTAACTGCCTGAGTCACCCAGGTGCCCCAACATCATCCAAGCTCTTGACCTCACTCTCATTCTACTCCCAGCCCCCAGGACATACAAGCACCCATGTCTACCAATCTATCTGCCAGTGATTAACAGAAATAAGGCCACCCAGCTTTCTCACTCCTACCCGACCACATGCTCTAATCTCAGATCCACAGAACAGCACGAAAATACCTTTACAATTTTAGGTTTGGAGGTACTCCATAAATTCGTTGCACCAAAATAATATTCTCTATTCATTCGTTGAATGGCATAATTATTGAGAGCTTACTGTGTACCTAGCATGTTCTGGATACTAGAGAACAAAAGACAACAATCCCCATCTTGGTGGAGCTTACGTTCTTCTTAGGAGACATCAGGTTGCTTAGGATAAGAACATTTCCCCACTGTTTAACTCGGATAGACACAGAGTAGGTGATGAATAAATACCCACTTCCCTAACCTTATATGAGGAAATCATGTAATATAATTGTACAGAAGGCTCAGGGGAACACAGAGCTTACCCAGGACTTAGACATGGTATTTTGCTCTTTAGCCCAGCAAAAATCTCTGTTAAATGTCAGCTAGTTGAGCAAACGCTTAGTTTTGCCATTATTCCTATACCTAAATGATGAACCAATGCACTGTGGCTCAATGGGTTTACTTGTGAATTTACAATTAGGCTAATGTTATGCCCCAGAGGGACTCCAGGAGTCTTAGTGGAGCTTAACAAAATTGACTTCAATAAAACGAAAGGAGTGACGTTACTGAGATCTATCCAATAAATCACAGTCTACTAGCTGGCATTCATTTATAATTTCAGGTGCAGGAATAAAATTATTCACAATGGATATCTTTAAATTGGGTGAAAAGCCCAGGTGGCAAATTCTGAAAGCAACGAATCGTTCTAGAATAAAAACAGAAAACAATCTCAGCAGCAATAGCTTTCAGGGAGTCGCCTTTAACCTGACTTAACGAGCCAAGACAAAATGTTTTAAGTGTGTACCAATTTAAGGAGTTAAGTTGATCACACCCACATTAGGTCTGTTCAAACACCAGCCCTAAACTTCACAAATTATCTCTGAAAGGAAAATTAGGTATTTTTTACACATATATCAGAGGTGTGGAGCTCCACGGAGAATTAAACGTAAATTACGCACTTGTGAGGATGAGAATCACCACTTCACTGGTAGCGCTCTGTCTGTCCATTCCCTCCATATGCAATAAATCTGTGCAAACCTCTGTTTCCTTTCAACTGTACACATTCCTTTATACAGTCTCCAGTTAACTGCCTGCCACATGGAGTTCTGTTAAATTCTCAACAAGAAAACATAAAAAGACATTGCCTCAAAGGGATAAAATCATCAGGGAGGGGTAGGTGAGTATGTCGGTGCTATTGTGTGCATGCAAGTCAACATACTTATGCATTTGGGAGAAGGCAAAAAGGAGGAGGAAAAATAAAATCGTTTAGAAAATTCTGACTCTAAGAGCTATCCTAGCGAGTAAGAAGCTGCATTAACAAACAGAAGCACGATGCAGAAAGGAACAAAGGCCACTTGCAGAAGGGGAAAATGACGGAGGAGGGGGCTCAGCAGCCTCAGGAGATCCTTATCTACTGTATCTGGAATACAGTAGAATGTATTTGGAAAACCTCTTTGTATAATGGATTTGGAAAACCTCAGACTTGGGCAGCTTATTGCGACCTAGCTATAAGTGTTTAAACTAAATCTTGCAGTGAAAAATAAAGTAATAGCAAAATGACAAAACTGTTTCCTAAAAGTAAGAACAAGAAATAACTTCATTCACCTTTGGTGACTTTCCCTAAGTCACCCTGTATTATATCAAATTAATCCACCAACGTCAAATGGCTGGAGGGAGCTGTCATCCGGCCCGTGGGCTTCCCCCTGGGCAGACGATATTCTGATAAAATGGCAGTATCAGTGACTGACCGCTGCCAGGATCAACATTAGACTGCTGAACGGGAAACCTTGTAAATAGAAACTGGGGAATAAATAGTATATATTTGGGGCCCAATAGGAAATATGAAGATAGCTCAATACCTACAAATAAACACTTGAGAGAAAAGAAACAGTGAAAAAAGCCAAAAAAAAAAAAAAAAAGGCAACCAATTAGAACTGTTAACTGAGTACGTCCTTTTTCTAGAGAAGGGCAAACAAGTCACTTACTCTCCCACTTAACAAAGAATTTCCAAATTCTGAGAAAGAGAAGAGTTTAATGTAATTTGACGCGTATCTGAATGTTACTTGTAAGTCACTATGCTGGGTGCCATGAGAATGTATAAAGAAGTTTTATATATAAAATAAGCCTTTAAGGATTTTGCAACATGGTAGGGGAAATTAGGCACACTGACAGATATCACCTTACAAGGAGGACACCAAGTCTAGGGGTGCCTGGGTGGCTCAGTTCGTTGAGCATCTGACTCTGGCTCAGGTCATGATCTCACGGTTTGTGGGTTTGAGCCCTACATCAGCCTCTGTACTGATAGCTCAGAGCCTAGAGCCTGCTTCAGATTCTGTCTCTCTCTCTCTCTCTCTCTCTCTCTCTCTCCCTCCTTCCCCTACTCTCACTTTGTCTCACTCTGTCTCTCAAAAATAAACGTTAAAAAAAATTTTTTTTAAAAAGGAGGACACCAAGTCTAAAAGGTCAATTGTGAACTAGCTCTTTGAAACCTGGAGAAAGAGAGAGAAGTAGAAGAAACACTACACTACTTAACGTCTGAATTTTCTGACTAGAAAATTCAGGTAAAAGAGAAAATAACTAAAAAGTAAATTGTAAATTTATATTTTGAGTCAATTAGAAATTTAAACTGGTATTTTCAACTGCCTAACCAACAATCCTAACCCTATGCTAACTCAATGGAAACTTTCTAGAATAATGTAGATTGATGGATTTTTTTTCTTTTAACTCCGTGGTCATATATCGGTTCAGTGCACCTCAAGCCCATTGAGTACAACCCCAAAATAATGGATTGTAAAATGTTATTTAAAAGGGGTTTTATTCTGAAGTATAGTTTTGCATTTCAGGTTTTATTTGGAATATATTGCCCTTCTTGTACCCATAAGCAAGAAGTACGAAAGTCCCCTTCAAACTTCCAAAGTACAATTAATAGTAGACAGAGGTATTTACCTCCAGAAATTCTCCAGCCTGGAGCAACAGAGGGAGAGAGATGCTAGGGAGCTGGTTTCCCAGCTGAGTATAGACAAATAAAAAGTCTGAAAAAGAAAAAAAAAAAAAAAAAAAAGTCTGCCTGCATTTCCCAAGCTGTGGCCAGAAAGAAAAACCCGGCAAGGATGTGCATTAAGAAAGATGAGAACCTACGTCAGTGGGGTTATTTCTCAATAGAAAGATTCTGGAAATTTGTCATTTCAAGTTTATCCGCCCCCTTCCACCCAGGTTCTACTGCAGATGAATGCTTTAGAATAAACACCAGGAAGAAATGTTGACTAGGTTACAGCTACCATTGAGTATGTCTCTTCCTTGTGCAATTGACATCTGATATATATATGTTTTGAGTGTACGTATTTAAAATTGATATTCCTGTTTTGTGGGAAAAAAGTAGTAAACAATATTGAAGTTAATTAAAGTTGCTGTTTAGCTACAAAGCTTGTGATAAGATCCTCAGACAAGTCTAATGGGTGCACATTTCCTTCATTGCACAAAAAAAAAAACCCAGCCAGGAGCAAAAGTGGAAATTGAAATCCCACCAGAGATCTCCTGGCCAGTGAGTTGTCCTGTCCAAGGGATGTGTCCCAGCCACCCAACCCAGATCAGAAACCTCACAAAGACTGCAAGCCATTCAGCCCATCAGGATGTTTCCTCCTCCCCAAGATAGTGCCTTTCCCTAATTCATCTGTCCCTAGTTCATAAAAAGACATTGCCCAGCACCTGGGTGGTTCAGTTGGTTAAGGGTCTGACTCTTGGTCTCAGCTCAGGTCATGATCTCATAGTTCATGAGTTCAAGCTCTGCATCAGACTCTTCGCTGACAGCAAGGAATCTGCTTAGGACTCTCTCTTTCCCTCTCTCTTGGCCCCTCCCTCACTCATATGCAAGTGCTCACTCTCTCACTCTCTCCTCTCTCTCAAAATAAATAAATAAACATTAAAAAAAAAAGACCTTGCCTGATAAACCCCAATGTCTAAACAATAATCTGGATCCAAAGTGAGTACTGTTTCATTTCATTGGCAAGGATCATCATAAAACAACAGAAAAGTAACATTCTTTCCTTAATTGTATTTGTTGTGTGTCAAAACTCATGAAAAATTGTTTACCTGGGGAAAACACACTATCTATATATACACAGAAGCAGAGCATCAAGAGGAAATTCAAAAGCTTTATATCCTTGGTTTTATTCATTGAGAATAAGTAGTGAGAGAGTGAAACACAGTGATTAAAGACCATGGACTCTGGAGCCAGATTCCCTGGGTATGCATTCCAGCTTAGACTTTTCCTAGCTGCATAACTTTGGGCAAATTCGTTAAATTCTAGGTGCTTCAGTTTAACCAATTGGAAATAGAATAATAATCGTACAGTAAAACCTTGGTTTGTTAGAATAATTCATTCCAGAAACATGCTTATAATCCAAAACACTTGTATATCAAAGTGAATTTGCCCATACGAAATAATGGAAACTCAGATAATTCGTTCCACAACCCAAAAATATTCATATGAAAATGATTACAATACAGCAATATAATATAAAATAATAAAGTATAAAATATAAAGAAAAACAAACAAATTAACCTGCACTTTGAAAACCTTCATGGCTGGTATGAGGGAGACAAGAGAGAGGAGGGTTATTGTGTAGGATGAAAGTCATCCCTTTCACTATCACTAACAGATGTCAACTACAGTACGATATGAATAAACTCCTGTCATATACTGTATTTACTATAACTAGCAATAAGCAGCAGAGGAAAGGGCCTATATCCGCAGGCAGCCTGACCTAGAATGAAGCAAAACATTCCTAAGCTTCCCCTTGTGGGGAAAAGCAAAGGACTGTCCACAGGTGCTTTAAGTGACAAAAAATACACTAGTACCAGTTGTGGGCACCTTCCAATGTTCTGAAAAATCACAGATTTCTGCCAAACACCATGGCCTTAGACCAAGTATCTGAGCATGGGAGACAATCACCCACAATCCACAGTGAAAGAGAGAGAGAGAGAAGAACCATTGGCTCAGTTGTCATCTCGTGACATACAGCATCACACACTACTCAAATTGCAAGACATCACTTGTTTATCAAGTTAAAATTTATTAGAAATGTGTGTTCGTCTTGCGGAACACTCACAGGACAAGTTACTCACAACCCAAGGTTTTACTGTGTATCCCACAAGTCTTGAGAGAGATCAAATATATCCATGTAAAGAGCTTAGAAGTCACTTATTCTGGAAGCTTTTTTGATGGCTCCATAAACCTTTCTACTTAGATAATTATGTCATCTGCAAATAAGAAGTTCTTTCTTTCCAAAATGAATCGCTTTCATTTCTTTTTCTTGTATTATTGCACTAGCCACAGCCTCCAGAAAAATGACAAATAAAAGTGATGAGAGTGGCCATCCTTGCCTTGTTTCTGATGTTGTTTTTCGGGCAGGGAGGAAGCATTCCATTTTTCACCATTAAATATGACAATAGCTATAGTTTCTTCACAGCTGTGCATGAATTTTTTATCTCAAACATTGTAGTTTCCATCTTCAGAGGTTCTATTTTGATCTTTTTTTGTATCTTCCATGTATCTACTTAATATAGTCAATCTTTCCTCTGGTTTATTGAACCTTTGGAACACTATCATAATAAGCTTTAATGTCCTTACCCACTAATTCTATCATGTGTCATTTCTGTGTTAGTTTCATTAGACTAATTTTTCTCCTCATTATGGGTTGTATCTTCCTACTTTGCATGTTTGAGAATTTTTGACAGAATGCCAGACATAGTAAATGTTACTTTAGTTGATGCTGGATATTTTTCTAGTCCTATACATATTCTAGAAATTTGACCTCAGACATGATTAAGTTACTCGGGAAGACTTTGAAGCTGTTGAGTCTTACTTGAGCTTTATTTGTGAGAACAAGATCTGCATTTAGTCTGACGCTGTTTTTCCCAGTATTGAGGCAAGACCACAAGAAGTCTATCCAACACCCCATGAAATATCACCTTTCCACACTGACTGTTGGAAATAAGCACAGTTCCTGATCCAATGTGAATTCTGGCATGATGCCCTCTAACACTTTGTAGAGGTTTCTACTCCTGCCTCAGTATATTTCCTGAAAAGCATATGCTGAGTCAGAGTCAACTGAATACTCAAAGGAGACACTCCAGAGTTTTCCCTTTGTGCAGTTATCTCTTCTCCTTTATTCTGTCCTGCAAACTAGGCACATTGGTCTCCCTAGACTTAGGAAGAGAATTTTGCTCGGCTTTCCCCATTCCTGCACTGAGTTCTGGAAACTTTCCTTAGGCCATAAGCTTCTATATTCTTAAGTTTCACCTCATTTGTTTTCCATCTCTCAGAGGTAACCATGGTTTGGGGGGGGGGTTGTTTCTTTTTTTTTTTTTTTTTTTTTTTGCCTAACATCCAGTGTCTTGAATGTCATTGTTTTATATATTTTGTCCAGTTTTTCAGTCTTGTAAAGACTAACCTATAAGGTGGGAGGGTGGATCCAATTCTATCAAATTCTCCCCCATTATTCCATCTTGATCAGAGCAGGACCACAATATTTTTGGTGATTTTAAGGAGAGTTCCAAGAAGCTGGCTTAGTTCCAAACTGCATGCTGTCAGAAAGTGGAGGTAAATACTGTGTTTGTGTTTGAGTGATTTAATAAATCTTACTTAGAAGAAAGGAATAGAGAAAGATTAAAACTGTAATTAATAAAGAAGCAGCCATCATTCATATTATCCAGGATGGGGGAAGTTTGGTCATCTTGTGGCTTGGACAGTGATATGTTTTGTCTATATTCTCGTGTGGTCTCATTTTCATCTTGATTCATCCCACTCACAGAGTGGACTTATCTGATCTTAATGGTCCATGAAATTTTGTTAACAAGAGAACATCAAGGCCAGTTCTCACATGTCAGGGTCTGTTTTTCTCTTTCTCACTAGTAAGAGAACAACAGACTCATGGTTCTCCCTGGTGGAAAGACTAACATATATAATTAGAGAATTAATGGTTTCCTCCTCATTTATAGGACTGGAATCTCCCCCATCCACAGGCTTTGAGACTGAGCCCAGGACAGCTGCTCACCGATGAAACCTATTTATTTCTTGGAAGAGAAAAGTAACAGAACATCAGAATCGATTCTCATGTGAAAGAGTAGCCCTGAGAAGAGAGTCGATTGCTGGAGACAAGGGCTTAAAGAGCACTTTGCAAATGAAGATGGGATGACCTAAGGAGGGAGAAGAGATCAGAACTGGAAAGAACATGTATGAAAGGCATTTTCCAGTACAAAGTACTGCAGTGCTATCCCTGTGTGGCTCAAAGAGAAACCTAGCCCAGTATTGGTTCAGCCTTTCATGCCCCAATATTCTTACAAGAGTGCTTGATCCTTTAGTAAAGTATATCAGTGTACATTACAGTCCAGAGAACACACAAGAGCATTGGTGTAGTAACGCCTAAAACAAGACAAGATGGTCAAGAAAGATGAGGGTCTGTTCTACTCCATTTTCTTCTGGAATTCAACAAAGTTGGAGAAAGGAATATGAAGACAATATTAACTCCTCAAAGGGAGTTCCTAGAGCCTGTCATTGGTGCACAATAGAATAGATAGTAAAACCAAACTTCTTAATTGTCCCCAGAAGTAAAGAAAGCCAACTTTTAAGGGAAAAAAAAGCAACACCCAGTTTTCATATAGAGTGATGCATTCCCATATGTCTTATGTGTTTTTTAGTCATAGTTCAGGCCAGCACTATCTCGTGACTGGCTTGCTACATTGTGCCCCTACTGCTCTCCCTGCTTCCACCCTGGTCTCCTAAGTGTTATTCTCTAGATGGCAGCTCTTACTGCCCCTTAACAGATCAATTGGATCGTGTCTCACATGTACATCCTTAGAAAAGGAAAAAAAAAAAATCCCTGCCAACGGCTTTCCCAGCACTTGTAGGAAGAGCTGCAGTCCACCCCCACCCCGCCACGGCCTATATTATCTGGCGCTGGCTCTTTCCCTGGCCTCTTGTCTCACTACTCTTCCATCTGATCAATGTTCTTCAATCGCAGAGGACAGGGTGTTGGGAGATGGGGTCAGGAAATCATTCTAGGGTCCTGACCAACATGCAATGTCGTGACATGGAATGGAATGGAACTGTCAGTGAACTATAGGTAATAAGGGTAAGTGTGGATTAGTAGCCTGTGTTCCTCTGGGTGTATGTGTGTGCATGTTCACACATTCCAGACACACCTGGAAGATGTCGCAGGTTCAATTCCAGACCAGCACGATAAAGCAGATATCACAATAAAGGGAGTCAAATGAATTTTTTGTTTCCCAATGCGTATAAAAGTTATGTTTGCTCTATACTGAACCCTATCAAGTGTGCAATAGCATTATTTCTTTAAAAAAAAAAGTATATACCTTAATTAAAAATACTTTATTGCTAAAAAAAAAAATGCAGGGGCACTGGGTGGCTCAGTCAGTTAAGCATCCAACTCTTGATTTTGGCTCAGGTCATGATTTCACGATTCGTGGGTTCAAGCCCCATATAGGGCTCTGTGCTGACACTGTGGAGCCTGCTTGGGATTCTCTCTCTCTTTTTCTCTCTCTCTTTCTCCCTCTCTCTCTCTGCCCCTCCCCTGCTCACTTGCTCACACACTCTCTCTCTCAAGAATAAATTTTTGAAAAAAAATGCTAACCATTATCTGAGCTTTCAGCAAATCTTAACTGATCACAGATCACCAAAACAAATGTAATTATGATGAAAAAATTTGAACTATTTCAAGAATTACCAAAATGTGACAGAGACATAAGTGAGCAAATGCTGTGGGCAAATGATGTCAAAAGACGTGCTCAATGCAGGGTCACCACAAACCTTCAGTTTGTAAAAACCACAGTAACTACAAGGTGCATTAACATGAAGCACAATAAAACGAGGTGTGCCAGAAGTTTCCTAGGGTTACCATAACAAAATACCACAAATTGGGTGGCCTAAAGTAATAGAAATTTATCATCTCACAGTTCTGGGGGCCAGAAGTATAGTATCAAGGTGTCATGAGGGCCACGCTACCTCTGAAGCGCGTAGGAGAATCATTCCTTGCCTCTTCTAGCTTCTCACAGTTGCTGGAAATCACTAGCACTCCGTGGCTTGTGGCGGCAGCCCTTCAACTTCTGCCTCCATCGCAACATGACATTCTCCTCAAGTGCGTCTGTGTCTGTGTCTCTTCTCTTGTTATAAGAACACCCATCACTTTAAGGGCCTGCCCTACAAATGTGATTTCATCTTACTGATTACACTGGCAACAACCCTTTTCCAAAAAAATTTACATTCCCAGTTACTGGGGTTAAGTCTTCAACATACGTGTTTCAGCCCACAACAGTGTACACATTGTATGTGGAGTCAGGAGGTAAAACGTACATCGCACATCGACGGTGTCACAGTCAAAGCAGTTTGGAAACTCAGCTTCAGCTCACACTGCTTCAGCAACCCTGGCCCTCTGGTTTCCCCACAACAATAAAGCATGGTCCCCATGCAGAGTCTTTGCAGGCCTGCTCTCTCAGTCTGCAGCCCTCTCCCCACACAGCCATGTGGCCCTTTTCATTATTTACCCAGGACTCTCAGCTCAACAGAGGGGCCTTTTTCCTAAAAAAAAAAAAAAGACCTTATTCTTAAGTAATCTCTATATCTAATGTGGGGCTTGAACTTACAACCCAAGATCAAGAGTCACATGCTCTACAGACTGAGCCAGCCAAACGCTCTCCTGTCTTAGTTCAATAATACCATGTCTCTCTCAACCCTTCGACACTGCTCTGTTTCCCTTCAGAACACATGGCATTCCCTAACATGGTTTATACACACTATTCACTTCCTTCTTCTCCTCCACTAAAATGTAAGCATCACATGGGCAGGAACTGTGTCTGTATCCCAGCCTCTGGAACAGCAGGACTCAAATACATACTGTTCAGAAAATAAACCTAATTCTACTGTGAAAATAAATGAAGACCAACCAAATGAGAGCAAGCAAAAGCTATTTACATAGAGCTTCCCACAGCAAGAGAGTCAGGCACCATCAGAGGCATTTAGCAGACTCCAAGCCACGCAGAGAAGCGGGAAAGCTTTAGAGGAGAAGAAAGAGAAGGTTTCAGGTCTGCCCTGATTGGAGACCATCAACATAGGGGAGCTGTAGGTGGGCTTAAAAGTGGGGAATCCTATGAGATCGTTTAGGGGAGCATATTTGCTTTCTCTGGTTAGTCCCAAATTGGAAGCTTGGACAGAAATTAAGGAAGCGGTCAGTGATTAATCAAGTCCTGGCTATTTGGGGCTGATGGTGCAGAAGTTATTGTTCACTTCCTGGAACTGTTGCCAAATATAATGGTAATATAATGGTCTGACTTCCTACAAGTGTGACATATATATATATATATATATATATATATATATATATATATATGTGTGTATGTATGCATGTATGTATGTATGTGTATGCATGTATGTATGCATGTATGTAGGTATGTATGTATGTAGCAGATTGCTTTCCTGGGCTGGTTGTTGTGAATTGTAGGTCAGAGTTCTATTTTTACGTACAGTCTGGCTATTGTCCTTTTGGAAATTCAGTCTCTCACTTTAAAAAGAAATGTGCTATGGGGCGCCTGGGTGGCTCAGTCGGTTAAACGTCTGACTTCGGCTCAGGTCATGATCTCACGTCCGTGAGTTCGAGCCCCGCGTCAGGCTCTGTGCTGACAGCTCAGAGCCTGGAGCCCGTTTCAGATTCTGTGTCTCCCTCTCTCTCTGACCCTCCCCTGTTCATGCTCTGTCTCTCTCTGTCTCAAAAATAAATAAACATTAAAAAAAATAAAAAATAAAAAGAAATGTGCTTTAAATGCATAGTTAAGGAACTGAATGGGCTATATCTGGGGGTAGGATATGAAGAGCAACTCAGTTCTATTTTATAATGTGTGTGTGTGTGTGTGTTGTCTATATTTTACAATAAGTTTGTATTACTTTTTTTTTAATGTTTATTTATTTTTGAGACAGAGAAAGACAGAGCATGAGCAGGGGAGGGGCAGAGAGAGAGGGAGACACAGAATCCAAAGCAGGCTCCAGGCTCCGAGCTGTCAGCACAGAGCCCCACGTGGGGATCAAACCCACCATCTGTGAGATCATGACCTGAGCTGAAGTCAGACGTTTAACCAGCTGGGCCACCCAGGTGCCCCATGTATTACTTTTAATTTAGAAAATTAAATCGAAGAGTATAATCAAGTAAAGCCAGTTGCAATTCACACTGCCTCCTCTGATGTCTGCAAATCCACTCGCAAAACTATTTGCTTAGTTCTGATCCTCCTGTCATTTTTCTTTGTTTTTCTTTTTTTTTAATTTTTCTGCAAATAAGTTAAACATTGTAAAAATGTGTTAAATCCTTTCTTGGAAATTTCAGCTCTGTATTCTGAGTGAATTTCTGGTGACCTCTTTATCAACCAAACCTTTAAAACTAAAACTAAAAACTAAACTTTTCATTCAGCATTTATTCAATGAATGTGAATTGAGTGATTAACATTTTCCAGACATGCGCCTCCCTGAAAAACGAGGGAAATTATCATCATGGCAAGAATATCCTGAATTCAAATTCGACTCGTTTGTTAAAAGCTCTTCTTTCTTAGAGACATAGCGCCATCTCGTGGGGCTTCCAGATACTTTCAGTGGTGACAAGGCTTCCGTTGCATTTTCACAACCACAAATGGCCTGTGGATTAACCCCAGAAACCAAAACACTCCATTCCCTAAGTATTCTGGGAGTGGGAGGCTTTGTTGTACTCGTTTATTCTGGTTCTTAGCAAGGAAAATAACCTATGTGGATCATCTACCAGTGTTTTGTGAACACACTGCTTTTGAATGTTACCACCAAAGGACAGCCTTTTATAGAACTTCAAAGATCATACAGTAATTATCTGCACCTGTACCCCCATGCCCTGCCGAATCCCTGGCACACCGAGGATGCTCAGTGTTTTGAAAGAATGGCAGAAGCCCCATGGCATAACGTAGATCACAAAGAAAATCACTTAATTCATTTATAACACATTCAATATTCAGTAGCAAAGGATACAGTGTTTTTTAAAAAATATATTAGCTCTCAATTTGAAGAGAAAAAATACACAAATAATCATTTCCAAGCCAGAAATATTACGTTCAGAGAAATGGCACGGATGTTAAGTTCAGGCACCGTTCAAAGGGGTGAGAAATTACTTCCTGCCGTGATGATTAAAAGAAAGCCTGACATTTCAAATTCACTTGAGAAGGAACCCTAAAACCACACAGTCAAGGCAGCACTGTTACAGATACAGTTATTCTATTTGTGAATCCATTGTCCTTACATAAACGCACTTAATGTACTACCAAGGAAAGCTTTGCCTCAAGGTGTTCCTTGCTGCATGTCAGAATTGTAGTTAGTTTTTACTATAATGCACATCACAAAAGTAAAGCCATCACACTGATGTAAAATCCAAATTCTTCAGTCACCTAGAGCAGCGTTCAGTCCACGTTTAGGGGTGGATGAAGTTTTGCCTGTCCACTACAGACTTCTCTGGAAGTTATTACACACACATGAGACTCATTTCCTCATGCCCATGAGGGTGTGAGGAGCCAAACATCCTTTGCTTCCATGTCTGTCCCTCAATTCATGGCTCTACCCTTTGATCATTTATGGAGGCATTTTTAAAAACATATATTTAACTGGGGCACCTGGGTGGCTCAGTTGGTTAAACATCTGACTCTTGATATCGGCTCAGGTCACGATCTCATGGCTTATGAGATGGAGCCCCATGTCAGTCTCTGCTCTGGGCATGGAGACTGCTTAAGATTCTCTCTCTCTCCCTTTCCCTCTACCCCTCTCCCTTGAATACTCTAGATAGATAGATAGATAGATAGATAGATAGATAGATAGATAGATAGATAGATAAAGTAAAACAACTACTGTGATAAACACTTTGATGTAATTACTTTTTTCATCCTCACACACCCTGTGAAGGAGGAATTACTTCTCCCATTTCTCTAATGAAATCACAAAGCCTCAGAAGCTAAATATCTCAAGGTCAAGTAGCTAGAAGTCTCAGGATTTAAACCCACACCTCTTAACTCTAAGCCCATTGCTCTTTGCACAAACCAAAACTACCACAAAGGCGATTTCTGCAGCAAGATTTCCCAATAATCACCAGTTCTGCCATCTATAAGTATATGCTAATTAGTTCTGTGATCTCAGAGAAGTCACTTCAACTCACTGTGCTTTGGTTTACTCTACTATAATAAAGGGAAGAAAATTATGTCTGCCTGGCCTACTTCCCAAGATGCTTCAGGAGCAAATTCAGATGCAGGAGGCCTAAGTATATAGCTTAAGAGCGTGGACTCTGGCATCAGCTGCCTGGGTATAAATCCCATACACACAAATTACTAACTACACAGTCTTAACCAATTTGTTTCATCTCTCTGAACTTCCATGCCTTCATATACAACATGAGGATAATAGGGTTCTACCTCCTAGGATTGTTCTGAAGATTTCATATAAGTTATGTAAAGTCCTCAGTAGGGTACATGGAACTTGTAACTGTTAGCTAGAGTTGTTATTAACAAATGCATCAAGGGGCACCTGGGTGGCTCAGTCGGTTAAGCATCCGACTTCGGCTCAGGTCATGATCTCACGGTCCGTGAGTTCAAGCCCCACGTCGGGCTCTGTGCTGACAGCTCAGAGCCTGGAGCCTGCTTCGGATTCTGTGTCTCCCTCTCTCTCTGACCCTCCCCCGTTCATGCTCTCTCTCTCAAAAATAAATAAACATAAAAAAAAAAATGCATCAAAAAGCACCTGGAAAAGAGTAAGAATTTTTACAAGTATGGGATTATTATTCATGCCTAGTCTAAGCCAAAATAATATGTCCTGTCTGGTCCTACCATCAATTTTAACTTTTTTGTTTCATTTATCTTTTACTTAATCATTCTTAAAATATCAAATGTAAAAATACTTGCTAAATTGTAAAAACACTTGAGTACTAGCAACTCAAGTGGGGACAATAGATGAACTCTCGGCAGAAGCCTGTATCTGTCAGAATTCCTACACAAATAAACGACATACCCAAAGTGTTAAATTTTAATGCAGAGCTTTTCAAAAAGGTGTGCACAGGGCTCAGGGAACCCCCAGTGATGGAGAAGCAGCAGGACTTACACAGGCTGGAAGACTCTATCCCCCTCACCTTGAATAAAGGGGTAGACAGGAGTGTTACCAGACCTGCAGAGAACTGGGCCACCCACCAAGAGTGCAGCCATGGGGTGGGGGGTGGTTCACAGCCAATAAATGCCCAGCTTCTCATCTCTTTTTGTGCCTCCCATTCATTGAAGTTAAATGGAAATTGGAAGTAAGGAAGGGATGCAGTCCAGAGAGGAAAAGCCTCTCTGAGCCAGCGCAGGATACAGAGGGGAGGAGAATAAATCTGAGCAGCAAATGGAGAATGCCCAGCAAATAGTCCTAAGTGAGGACTAAACACAAAATATAGTTAGCAAAGTATATAGTGATCCCCTACAGTATAAAGGCTAGTCCTAACTCTACTGATGGAAGCCAAACAACCCACTTCCAAATCTTGGCTCTACACTTACTGGCTGAGTGCCCTGGATGCTACTCACCTTCTCTGTGCTACAGTTTCATCTGTAAAATTGGCATAATCATAAGAATACTACCCTCTCCGGTTGTGTGTGGGAGTTGGGTCAATATTTGTAAAGCATTCAGAGCAACGCAAGGCACTTAGCACTGTGTAAATTTTAGCTATTACTATTATATTATTATTACCCCTTGTCCTGGGTAGGATTACAGCTTTCTGTGGAGGTTAATGTCATACGTAAGTGAACTCCTTGAGTGATAAGAAAAGCACGTGACTACCATCTTTACATGCCGTAATCACAGGCAAACACATTGACCCCATTGTAGTATAAGAAGAGGTGGCCTTAATATGTATAAACACAACCTTAATGTCAATTCATCATCAAAACCCATCCTGAAATACTGCCATATCTTGGATTTCCTTCAGTCTGTATTTACCCGACTGAAGAGAAAAGCAGTCAGTACCCTCAAAGGTCATACCTATAGATGTGTCCACTCCAGAAGTCCACCAAATACATGAACGCATATTAACAAATGCCCCCTTCCATTTTTCCTTGAAGGAGTGAACATGACATTTCCCAAAAAAGCTTCAACTTGCGATTTTCCTTTCCTACAGACCAAAACGGTTTTATTCCAATTTTTGCAGATGGTGTCAAGGTTCCTGTCAGCAAGACCAGATGGAATTGGAAGCTGGTAAACAACAGCAGAGGAGCAGGGTCCCTAGAAGTCGGCCCGATGTTGTCATCATATGCCAGCCCAGACAACAAACATCTGAAGTCTGGGCAGGTATCCAATCTGCGGGACATCCTGAGTCCGAAAACACAAGCCTGTGTTGCAGGCTAGGAGTGGAGTTGATCTGCAGCAGGGGGAGGTTTGGTTTGCTTTGGTGAGGTAATAGAGGTAACACAGAAGAATAATTAGGTGGGGGGGGGGGGGGAGCATGAATGATCTCCTTTGAGAGGCAGCTTGAGAGAAGATCAAAGCAGGAAAAAAATATGCCTAGAGAAACACAGCTGGACTTTAGAAGTACCAAATTCAGGAGCACCTGGGTGGCTCAGTCGGTTGAGCATCTGACTTCAGCTCAGATCATAATCTCACGGTTCCTGGGTTCGAACCCCATGTTGGGCTCTCTGCTGTCAGTGCAGAGCCACTTCAGGTCCTCTGTCTCCCCCTTTCTGTCTCTCCTTCCACCCCCCCAAAATAAAGATAAAACATTAAGAAAAATGTTTAAAGAAGTACCAAATTCACATCACACCAAGATCCTTAGGACGTAAAAGTACCCAATTCTATTTTGTCAAACACACTTCCCTCAGACACATAAATCAGCCTGCTCTCAAGATTAAGTACCCCTCCCTCATGTGCAGCTACACGGCAAAGAGAGCCACAGCCCAACTCCTCTCATCCGGAGGACTACATTTTCACCAAGAAATCCTCATTTTAATTAAACCTCACTTCATAATCTGGAGCCTCCGTGGATTGTGTTTTATTTTGTGTTTTATTTTGTGCACCCCATCAACAAACAGCTGTCACCCAAAGGAATGTCGTGGATGCCTAGGACTGGCCTTTACTTAGATTCAGATCACAGAGACCTCAGACACAGAACTCTGAAAATGTTAGAGGTTTGACAATTATCATCCTATTGACCTCTTACAAAAATACCATGTGAAGTGAATGGGACTGGTTTTAACTTTCCCATTGTACCCACAAGAAAAGTAAGGCTTAGTTTCGGGGTTAGTGGAAGCCTTAGAAACTCTTAGGAAGATCATTATGGCTGTTTCTAACACACCAAATGTAAAGAGAAAATGTGCAGAAAACTCAAGCCAAACGCTACAGAGGGGGAAGAAGTTCCCTAGCTGTTCAGGAAGGGTGAAATTGAATACAAGAATGTACACAGCATTGAAATGTAGTTGCTGGGTGAGACTCTCATTTCAGTGAAAAAGCCCGTCAACCCGGGCCCACCATGAATTCCTTTAATGCTGAGGATCCATGTGAACACTTGTAATCAGAATGGGAAGAGAACCAGATGGAGGATTTTCTGCCCCAAGAGGCGACTGAAAAGAACAGGATTTGAGCAGAGTCAAGGCACTGTTAAGAATAAAATCTCAAAATTCTCCAAGGTGGAGCTAAAAGAACGCCCCAGCTCACGGCGGGTCCTGGGGTCCGTCAGGATCCAAAAAGTCTGAAATGGTTTCCCAGCCTTCATCATTGATAAATGAGACACCATCCTGGGGCAGGGACAGATGCCTCCGTGTTCTGTCCCATGATACAATGCAACACACACCAACCCAAGCCAGGCCTGGGTCCTCACACAGGCCTTTTCTGCACACGCAGACATGGTCAGAGGCAGAGGGCAACAGCAGCTGCAAAACAAGGATGGGGCTGGGAGCCAGGCAGGGGTCCAAGCATGAAGGGGTAGAGAAAGGGCATGCCCTGTTGCTAAGGAGGCAGGAAATTATAAGTCCGTGCGTGCAGGGACCAAGACTCTAAGCCCCTGGCACAGGCCCCATTCTCCCATCTCCCTCCACTTCCAAAACACAAATTCAAAGATAAAATTGCTGGAACACCTGGATGGATCAGGCGGTTAAGCATCCTACTTCGGCTCAGGTCATAATCTCACGGTTCAGGAGATCAAAGCCCCACATCGGGCTCTCTGCTTTGAGCATGGAGCCTGCTTCAGATCCTCTGTCCCCCTCTCTCTGATCCTCCCCTGCCCACACACTTTCTCTCTCTCTCAAAAGTAAATACACATTTTTTTAAAATTTTTAACAATTTCAAGATGGCACCCTCAGAGCATGAGACCTCAGGTATGGGGCCATTCTGAGCACAGGCCCTGGACAACTGCACTGGGCACACATCCAACTGGGTCTGTCTTGCTGGGCAGGAGGAACTCAGCAGCAACAAGCTGCTAGATGGGTGCCCATGATGGACTGGGAGTTAGGAGAGAAAAGAGTGAGCTTCAGTCAGATCTCTCACACAGGGGACTTCCCCAGGGAAGTTTGCCTTGAGGGCCCTCAGGAACCAAAGGATGTGCCCCTGAGAGAATGAGCATGTGGATTCTCACCCTCTGACAGAAATGTAGGCAGATAGCTGAGACGGCACCACAAGCCATAGACAAGGGAAGGAAGCTTGCTGCCTCCAGTATGGAATTGTTCACAGAATGGAACAGTAATTACAAACACCTGATGAGGACAGCCAATTCCGTACCAGCACTTCTACAAAAAGATGGCACTTGGCCTTCCAGCACCTCAACACCCAGACACCAGAGGAAAAACACGGTGAGAAAGCAGACCACATTTCCTATAAACACTCCAAGGGTCCAGACGGAAAGCCAGTTTGAAAAAAGTGGGGAAAAGTGAAGTCCTAAAATTAATGTGTGAATAAGCTTTCCAAAAGAATAGGAAAAGTTTTTTTTTTAATTTTTAATTAAAAATTTTTTAAAAAAAGAAGATTTTAAGAACTGGACTGAGACTATATTAATTCCAAAGGTGACTATAAAATAGGGAATCTTCCTCAACGGTCTTTAAATGTGTCATCTTCTCAGCAAGAAAGGGAAGCTCTACTGACACCGTCCAATAATAAAGATAAAGTCATTATATGTTTGTATCGGACAAGTCGAAACTGCTCAGTCAAAATGATTACGCACAGCCTCAGTGATTGTTCCAGAAAATGGAACAGAGATCTCGCCCTTCCTTCTGAGAGTTTTAAAAAAGCAGTTTCCCTGAATACAAATCACTGTTTCTCTCCTTAAGACTTCAGGCCATGCATCCATCATATGACTTCCCAGCCAAATATAGTTGACCTATGTCTCCCAGGATATGAATGTTTAAGCAATTTGCAAATGACTTCCTGTTACCAATTTTTGCAACAACTTTAGAAGTTTCCTAATTATTTGGCTAAATTAATTCTAACGCAAGATGTGCCCTCATTCAGAGTGTGATTTAATTAGATGTCCTCATATGAGGCTCAATAAGATATGGAGATAACAGGTAAACCAACTTTCAGGTACATTGGTTCCTGGAGGATTAGCTGTCTGAACCTTACATCAAGGTTATGCCTTGGCAAGAGCACACTATTTTGACTGCTTGACCGATCAATTCAGTGAAATAAACGAGGAGTCTGCTTAATATACTGAATGCACCAGTTGTCATGATAAATTGACTGGATAAAGAGTAGTTTCCATTACATGTAAACAACGTGGAAGGCCTTTGACTTTGGGTTTGGGGAAAATGCAAATACTTGAGCCTGTTCTAAAAACCCATCTGGTCCATCTCAAAACCATTTTTGTACTGACACTGAAACCAGAAGATCAATCTTTCGGAAGCATGGAACCAAGGGTCAGCAAACTACAGACCACTGGTCAAGTTCTGCCCATTTCCTGTTTTTGTAAATAAACTGCTAGAGAAGCACAGTCATTGGTTTCACACTGCAATCGCAAAGTTGGATAGTTGCAACAGAAACCACTAGACGAGAAAACCTGAAATATTTACTATCTGATCCTTCAAAGGAAAAGTTGGCTTCAGCTCAGGTCTGTATCTCCCACAGACTATACCACAGACAGTTGCCACTGAAACTCTCTTTGTTCTCTCCTTCCATTTCAATTCAGTGTCTGACCCTCTGCCATGATCAAGAGCAATGAAGTAGTAGTCATTGGTCTATTATTGCCCTAGAACTGTCCATAGGCTTGCCGTCCATAGGCTTGCTGTTTACTAACTGCGATTTGGGGAAGTCACCTTCATTCTCTGAGCCTAGACTATATCTAAGGCTAGACAATATCTAAGGTTCTCTCTAGCTTTAATGTAATGAACATTTTGTGATCCAACAAAGAGTATTCTTTTCATCTGAATAAAATGTCTTTGAACCAGGGGTGGTCACAGGGCTTTTCTGAAAATCCACCTTTTTTGTAATTAGACATTATCAGCTGTTTACAAAGTATGGATCCCGCTCACTCTCCTCCCTAACAGAATCCTTGCATTGCCCCTGTGCTTCCAGAGAAACCAACTGATCAGCACGCCCAGGGACTTTATAAGTCAATCCTGGTAGCACCTTGCCCCTTGCCAGTTACTGATTTAGGTTATGTCACAAATCCCAGCCAATGAGAAACATAAAAGAAGTCAGCTGTGGTGGAGGAAGGAAAGAGGCACTTCAAGGAAAATTTCCCTTAAGTGTAAGGAAGAAAGGAGCCTCTTTTCTCTTTCTAGCCATCGTCGTGACTGAATGTATTGCTAGAACTCCTGCTGCCATCTTGCCGTGAGCTTGAGGATGGTGCCCACCCACGGGAAGACAGAGAAGCAGACTTGACTCCGAAGCACATATGAAGACTTTCCTGCCTCTGGTTTTTTCTAATTAAAAGGAAATAAATCTTACTGTGCAGGCATGTTGATTTATTCCCCATCAACTACTGACAAAAGGCAAACGACCTCTGGTGGAATCTGGAGCTAGGTGCAGTTCTGGTGGTGTTGAGGATGACCAGTATGCACACATGACTCTCCACAACAATAATAACTAAACAGCAAAGTTCTGTCTTCCTAAAAATAAATGTTGCACCTACTGCTCCACGAACACTGCTATCTAACCAATGCCAAATACCTAACACGAACATTTCACCCAAAAATAATTTGGAAGCATTCACGTAATACAACAGAAACAAAAATATTTTTCCAAAAAAAAAACCAATGATTTTTGTCAGTAGCTATTTTAACATGACCAACATATACAATCTGATATTCCCTAAGTCTTAAATAAGTGGTTAACCCTGCATTTTTTTCTCCCTTTGGTTTAATTTAGATTCAAATTAGTTAATATATAGTGTAGTACTGGTTTCAGGAGAATTTAGTGATTTATCACTTACATATAACACCCAGTGCTCATCACAAGTGCCCTCCTTAATGCCCATCACTCCTTTTAGCCCATCCACCCCACCCACCTCCCTCCATTAACCCTCAGTTTGTTCTCTTTCTTTAACAGCTTCCCTGTTTTTATCTTATTTTATTTTTCCTTTCCTTCTGCAACTGGTTTGTTTCTTAAATTCCACATACAAGTGAAATCATAGAATATTTGTCTTTCTCTAATTGACTTATTTCACTTAACATAATACACTCTAGTTCCATCCACATTGTTGCAAATGGCAAGATTTCATTATTTTTGATCCCTGTAATATTCCATTGTGTGTGTGTGTGTGTGTGTGTGTGTGTGTATATGACATCTCCTTTATCCACTCATCAGTCAATGGACACTTGAGCTCTTTCCATAATTTGGAAAGCTGTTGTTGATAGCGCTGCTTTAACACTGGGGTGCATGTGCTAAACTCTCAGTACTAAAAACATCCCAATCCAGTAACACTGTTAAGACTCCAAGCAAAAAAGAAAAAGAGAAAAAAAAAACTGTCAATGTGTGGCTAAAGAACAGTGAAGATCTGGTGATCGTGATGTCAGTTAAGTACGTATGTACATATGTATGTATTTAGAGAGAGAGAGCATGTACAAGCAGGGGGAGGGATGCAGAGGCAGAGGGAGAGAGAGAATCCTAAGCAAGTTCAACGCTCAGCATGGAGCCTGACACGGGGCTGGATCCCATGACCCTGGGATCATGACCAGAGCCAAAATCGAGTCGTACCCTTAATTAACTGAGCCCCAAGTTGAACATTTTAGAAACAAAGAATCCCACTGTCTTGGAGGGAGTGTGAGATGGAAACCTGTGCAATCCCTCATTCAGCCATAAGAGATTATCCCATTTCTCCTACTTAGGCACCTCCAAATAAACTAGTTCAGTCTTCCTGAGGCCAAACACACCACAGCTAAACATGACAGTTGGGAATGTTTTCTCTTTCTAAATGTCCTAACAGGACTCACATAAACATCTTCGACCATTCTCTCAATTGTCCAAGGACAACTCACCATCAGCTTAATTACCATGGGACAGAGGTTCAATGGGGGAAGACATTACCAGAGAACATGTGCACTTAACCATTCACTGAGTAAGTCCAACCCACAGGATATAATCGTAAAGCAATTTTATGTTTGTCTTTCTCTGTCCCTTAAGATGTGCTCCACAAGACTATTATTGCCCTGGATGAAAATGAAAGTTGACTCCATGAATTCTCTGGTTTCTCTTAGGTCATTAAAAAGTTCAACTGTGGGGCGCCTGGGTGGCGCAGTCGGTTAAGCGTCCGACTTCAGCCAGGTCACGATCTCGCGGTCCGTGAGTTCGAGCCCCGCGTCAGGCTCTGGGCTGATGGCTCGGAGCCTGGAGCCTGTTTCCGATTCTGTGTCTCCCTCTCTCTCTGACCCTCCCCCGTTCATGCTCTGTCTCTCTCTGTCCCCAAAAAAATAAATAAACATTGAAAAAAAAAAAAAAATTTAAAAAAAAAAAAAAAAAAGTTCAACTGTTACTTTAAGTGACAAAAGGCAGTTTCAATTTGGTAATTAGAATACTCAACCCTACATCATAATCAAAACATGGTCTTGATACAGAGTTGAAGCTTTTTACCTCCTTTATCTGTGTCTGCTGCAGACAGAAAGTGTGCAGACAATGGGATGTCGTCAGCTGCTTCTTCTTTTTCCAGTCTAGTCTTTCCACTCCCACCTACAACTTGCTTATGGCAGTTCCCAACCCTCCCTCCCCAAGAGCTATAGTGAGGAGTGGGAGAAGAGGCAAAGGAGCAGAAAGGTTCTAACCTGACCAATACTGTCATGAGCTGATGTCAACACTATCCATGGCTGGATAGCAGGTGCATGTTTTAGATCTCCAAGTGGTCTCCTTAGACTTTAGAGGGGAAAAGTCTCCTTAAGAAAACCGAGAAAGCACAACTTATGCCTCTCCATAGGTTTTACTTTGACTTATTCTCCCTAGGAGGTCAAATCAGCAATTCTCCATCAACAACCTCCTCCCAAGGTCATTCTTAAATATTCAATTTCTTCCCTTTTATTATATCTCCTGTGTAAAGTAAGGTCCTTAGGAGTCATGATTCCTCCACCTCACACCCATTAGGATGGCTACCATCAAGAAACTAGAAAGGGGCACCTGGGTGACTCAGTGCGTTAAGCATCCAACTCTTGATTTTGGCTCAGGTCATGATCTTCTGGTTTGTGAGACTGAGCTTCACGTTGGGCTCTGTGCTTACAGTGTGGAACCCGCTCGGGATTCTCTCTCTCCCTCTCTCTCTCTGCCCCTCCTGTGCTTGCACATGCACACTCTCTCTCTCTTTCTCTCTCAAAATAAATAAATAAATGTTAAAAAAACAAACAAACAAACAAACAAACCAAGGGTCCCTGGATGGTTCAGTCAGTTAAGTGTCTGACTTCGACTCAGGTCATGATCTCACAGTTCATGGGTTCAAGACCCAAGCCCCATCTCAGGCTCTGTGCTAACAGCTCAGAGCCTGAAGCCTGCTTCAGATTCTGTGTCTCCCTCTCTCTCTGCCCCTCCCCACTCACGTTCTGTCTCTCTCTCCGTCAAAAATAAATAAACGTTAAAAAAATGTTTTTAAAAAGAAACCGGAAAATAACAAAAGTTGGCACGGAAGTAAAAAAAATTGTAACTTGTGCACTGGTGTTGGGAATGCAAACTGGTGATACCATTATGGAGAAAAGTACAGAGGTTCCTCAAAAAATTAAAAGTAGAATTACCTTATGATCTGGCAATTCACCTTTTGGGTGTAAACCCAAAAGAGTCAAAAGCAAGTTCCCAAACACATATTTATACACCTGTATTCATAACGCAGCATTATTCACAATTGTCAAAAAGAGGAAGTAACCTAAATGTCCTTCAATGGCTGAATAGAAAAACAAAATGTGGTATATACATCTAATGGAGTAATTATTTGGCCTAAAAAAAGGAGGAAATTCTGACACGTACTACAACATAAATTAATATTATGGACAGTATGTGAAATGAAATAAGCGAGTCACAAAAAGATAAATACTATATGATTCCATGTATATGAGGTACCTAAAGTAGACAGATTCATAGAGACAGAAAGAATGGTGGTTGTCAGAGGCTGGAGGGAGGGGAGCATGGGGGGTTACTCTTTGATGGGTATAGAGTTTCAGTTTAAGAAGATGAGAAATTTCTGGAGGTGGACAGTTGCAGAATAGTGCCAATGTACTTAATGCTACTGAATTGTACACTTAAAAATGATTACGATGGCCAATTTCATACTCTGTGTATTTTGCCACAACTAAAAGTAAAATTTGAATTTAAACACTAAAAAGTCATGATTCCTTCTGCTACCATCTACTTTGAAATATACTTCCTACTTTAGCCTCAGCTAAAACCTCCATGTTAATATCCTACCATATATTCATCAACTACAAGGTGTATTCTGAGTTCATAAATATTAAAATGTGAAAAGTGATTTGTCTTAGAATCAGCAAGATGTGGTATTTGAGATTTTCAGGCAAATCAGCCTCAACTCTAGAAACATTACTAAACCTTGGTGGCCAGTTTACTCCTAGCCTATTACCTCATAATTGTTCTAGCAGAGTATAAGACATTTTTCCTTGAATGCATTTTCCAAGCCCCAACTCTCACCAGGCTGATTTTGAAAATTAACTTGTCTCTCTGGAACCACTTCTGAATTAAAATTAATGTTCCAAGTCTCTTTGACCCATACCCAATCGCTCATACACACAAGGAGAGGACTCATGCCTATAGAAGTATTTTCACACTCGGAATTTAAAACAGCATTACCTCAACATTTCCAATTACAGAAAACTTAACCACAAGAAAAAAATAATAATAATTGGATGCTTATCCTAAAACAATATTTGGGGCTGATTTAAAATGACCAAGTCTTATTATTTTTACCTTTGTCCTAAAGTATAATAGGAGGTGCCAACACAACACAAGGAAATCCTTGAGAGGAAAATGGTAAATCATTCATATTATGACTGGGAGAGATTTACAGGTGTAATGGAAAAGCATAAATTCAGCAAGTGCAAGATTAAAACATAGTATATATGAAGTTCACTTAGCATTAAACTCTGAGCTTAACTGCAAACAAATATGTTGAAATTGTTAACTCTATAGAGATTGAAGAGTAATAAGTTAGCAATGACAGGAAAAATACCAGTTTTACATCATACCCATAGCAGAAAAGCACTAATCAATATACATTACCGAATGGTTCATGGTCCACAGTCCTTCACACAGGGAGAGGGTGTAATGGGAAATTAAGAATCGTCTAGTACAGCTTAGCAGTTAAGAAAGTCAGGCTCATTTTCTGAAATTCCCTGGGTTCAAATTTCAGCTCTGCCACTTATTAGCTCCAAACACTTTAATGAGATCCTTAATCCTTCTGTCTCTTCATCTGTAAAATGGAAATAAAAATAGCACCTAATTAATAAAGAAGATGGGGAAATTCAAGGTAATAATGCAGCTAAAATACTAAGCACACTGCCAAGCATACAAGAAGTTCTCAACTAATGTTCTTTCTTTACATAATAAAAAATATATAAACTTTCCCTCAATAGCAGAGGTTTGGAAGAAATGTGTAACTTACTTATCTGAGTTTTTTGACTCATATTTCACTTGTTCTTGCCTACGTAAATATCACCAAAGTAATCTCAAGTTAATGAACAGGTAGCTAGTTAATCTATAGCACTAGTTCCCAAACTATAGTATTCATCAGAATTACCTAGAGCGTGTTAAAAACACAGATTGCTCAGCCCTACTTCCAGAGTTTCTGATTTAGTAGGTCTGGAGTGTGCCTGAGGATTTGCATTTCTAACAAGTTCCCAGGTGATTCTGACTCGGCTAGGCTGAGAACCACTCTTGGAGAGCCACTGGTCTACACTATCCTACCTCCATGACTACCATCATCTTCCTTTTCAAACCTTTACTCCTAACACTCTTCCTGATCCCAAGGACTAAACTTGAGTGATTCATTCTAAAGACTGGCTATCACTCTGTTCTGATGGCCGGTTGATAGCATGATACATCACCCACACAGAACTATCCAAAAAAGGTCAGCCACCCTCAGACTCCACTATATCCGAATCCTGAGTCCAGGGTAGCCAGGCTCCATGGTCCATTAGGAATGGTCCTACTCAATCCTATGCCTTTTGTACAGCTTCCCAGAGATATAGAGAACCCTCACGTGCCTGGTAATCAAGGCTGCAGAACCCTATCTAATTTCTTTCTGCCTGGGTCCTTCATACCTTATTCCACCTCCAGGATCTGCAGTGTCTGAAGACCTGCATGGGGTTATTCAGTAGATTAACAGAACCTGATTTTCTAGCCTTCTTAGTCAAGTGCCCCTAGCTGTTTTCATTTATGAGAAGGTCACAATGGCACAATGGCATATTTCACATGCACACACAAAGATGTAATGAATAACACTGTTTATTAAGTGATATAGGGTTGGAGATATGACCTTAAGAGCAATGTGAACTAATTCCCCTCCCCCTGACAGGATAGCTCTCACTCCTTATAATCTAGACAGCCACATGCATCAGCCAGAAAATCCCTTACCCTAAAATACATACCTGATTACTTTTCTACCACTGCCTTTATATTTTGACTTGTCTTTAAATAAATTCCTTAATAATAGTGAAACCAGAGTAGCAGACCACTTTAACGGTTTACCAGTTCCAACTCAGCATGAGCACAACATTTTTTAAGTGCAGGAAACATTTTAGTAACCTAATACAGTTTTTCTGCAGAAAACTCTATTGGAAACTTCCAATTATTTTCTCTCAGTGCCTACATTATAAAACTTCCCAGCACCAGTGTTGGATGACATCCCCACCCTAGAACTCACTTGGACTTCAGGGGTCTCTATGGTGTCTGACCCAGGAATATCTGACTAGCCCAATATACTTGAGCCCACACCCACATCTTGTGCTCAGATACAACCTTTAGAAGTTTGACACTGAAATCTGTCTGCAAGTGTCTTGAATTTGCCATTTGCCACTGGATTCCATGTCTAGCGTGTGCTTGCCAGGCTCTCATCAGTGTTCGCTCAGCAGCCCATGGATTAAAACTTGGACCCCTCTCTTAAGTGCTCCAATAATCCCAAGGCAAGGCTGAGTCATTATAAACATGTATATAAAGCTGATGCTACATAATTCCTCCAGGTCATTGGTTTCATGAAATAGTAGAAGACTGAAATTATCCCACCCTTCTACCCCACCAGCATGGAAAGTTTTTGAAATACAGAAAAAATACCTTCATAATAGATTATATCAATAACTTTCATCATATAAATATTAAATCAGGATACACACACATTGAGACACCTATTCTAAGAGGTTGTCCTTTCCTCCATGTCACTGAATTTCAGACTCCTGTTTATTTTTCCTAGCAGCCAGTCAATAGATACTGTCTAAAATTGTTGAATCAACAAATAGAGAAGTATACTATTTAAAGCTACAAGAATAGCCAGCAAAAAAACGAAATTGAAACCTATTCAAAGTGATAAGTACTAGGGAATTTGATTTGAGAAATTAAAAATGGAAATGGGTCAGAAAACTTTGCTTTATATTTTATACCTTTCTTTACTGCTCATGTTTCTTACAATATGCACATATCATTTCTATAATTGTAAAAAAAAACAAATATAAAATGAGTAAATAACATCCTCATTAGTAAGGGATTAGCTAAATAAATTAAGCATATGCATGCATGTTGGTTCACAACCATGGGAGCTTCCCAGGTTCAATCTAAAGCTGGCCCCCATACTTGGAGGGCAAAGAGAGACTGAAGAGATTGGTAAGTGGCAGTTTTATTAAGTCTTATTAAGTAAGAAATTTATTTAAAGACTCGTCTTGGGTGGCCATAAGACAAGGAACAGTGGGCATAATACACATTCCAAGGACATAAGAGGGGGTGAGGAGCCTCTGTGCCCAGGTCTAGATCCCGAGTCAACTGATGGGCCCGTATCTTCTTGATGACCTTCTCCAACAATGCAATGGAACATCATGCAAATACTAAAAAGGAAAAAAGAGCATAATATATAGATATAGAAAGATAACCTTGGAATGCCATTAAATTAAAAAAAAAAATAGTTGCAAACAACTGTAGCCTGATTCAACTCAAGTAAAAATTACACACACACACACAGACACACACACACACACACACACAGGAGATACCTGGGAAATACAGCAAGCTATTAGATTTGGGGAAAATGAAGAGATAAAGTCCTTCACTTTTTTTTTATTTCCTATGCTTTTATAATTTTTGAACTTTATATGAGGAGCAGATATTACCTTTGCAACTTAAGAGGTACAATTCTTTAAAATAAGTAAACACACGTGTATGCTTTTTGAGACCCAGAAAATATAAAGCAGTGGGCTTCAGTCATATTTGTGATTTCACAGAACCTTGAGGGAGAAGGAATCTTAAGACGCCCAGACAGAATTAGTGCCTCACTCAGAATCACACGTGGAAAGTATCAGAACCAGGTTTAGACAAGCAGAGGAAGACGCTGCATTAAACTTCCAAAGTTCTAAAGTAACTCATAACTAGTGTGCCTTCTCACTATTCATTTATCAAACACTGTCTTAGACAGTTCAAGTTGCTATGACAAAATGCCAGAGATGGGAAGTTTAAACAACACTTATTTCTCATAGTCGTGGAGGCTGGGAAGCCTGAGATCAAGGGACCATTATGATTGAGGGTTTTTTTTTTCTAATTTTTTTTAATGTTTATATTTATTTTTGAGACAGAGAGAGACAGAGTATGAGCAGGAGTGGGGCAGAGAGAAAGAGGGAGACACAGAATCCGAAGCGGGCTCCAGGCTCTGAGCTGTCAGCAAAGAGCTTGACACGGGGCTCAGGCCCACAAACCTTGAGATCATGACCTGTGCCAAAGTCAGATGCTCAACAGACTGAGCCACCCAGGTGCCCCCATTATGATTGAGTTCTGGTGAAGGCCTTCCTCTGATTTGTGGACATCTGGCTGCCTTTTTGCACTGCCTTCTTGCTGTATCCTCACATGCCACAGAGAGAGCTCTGGTATCTTCCTTTTCTTAGAAGAACACTAATCCCATCATAAGACCCACCCTCATGACTTCAATAAACCTAATTACCTCCCAAAAGGGTCTACCTCCAAATGCTAACACATTGGGGGTTAGGGCTTTAATATATGAATTTGGGGGGGTAGCGGACACAAACATTCAGTCCATAATAAATACTTTTTCATATAAACAGTAGGCAGAGCAAGGTATCACCTGTATATAGATGAGTAAATCAATGTCCAAAGGGAACAGAGAATCCCCCAAAGTCATGCAGCTATTAATCAGCAGAACCCACTAACATCCAGGTCTGCTCACCCTTGACTGAATATTATCCTATTCTCACATTAACCTTACCCTTTCCTAAAAAAAAAAAAAAAAATGAACCTTGAAGGACAGTTTTCCACACAAGAATTTAGAAACGGAAGAGTACTTTATAGGTTATAACGGAAAATGAGAAGGCTTATTAAGCTGTGATTAGCTCACAACCTATCCCACTTTAACAGCCTGTATCGCTAACCATGTCAAAGCAATTTGTCATCCAACGAAGTCTGGTGATTAACAAATAAGACTCAGGCCCCATCCCTCTCAGAGGCCAACATTACCTTGATGTAGCCCTCAGAGAGTCTGACTCCCCAGGGTCCTGGAGGAAACAGAGGTGGTTCCTAGAGCTTAGCCACCTTTCAAGTGCTCAGTAGCTATGCGTGACCAGTAGCCAAAGCATTGGAGAACACAGCTTTAGAGTTCATCCAGGTCTGAGATTTTCAGACTTTATTTATTTATTTATTTAATTTATTTATTTATTTATTTATTTATTATTTGTTTGTTTGTTTTGAGAGAGAGACAGCGCCAGCAAGGAGGAGCAGAGAGAAAGGGAGAGAGGGGGAGAGAGGGAGAGAGAGAGGGAGAGAGAGAGGGAGAGAGAGAGAGAGAGAGAGAGAGAGAGAGAGAGAGAGAGAATCCCAAGCAGGGTCCACTCTGTCAGCGCAGTGCCCAATGTGGGGCTCAAACTCAGAAACTGAGATCATAACCTGAGCCGAAACCAAGAGTCAGACACTTAACCAACTGAGGCACACAGGTGCCCCTATTTTCAGACTTGTAAAGAACAGAAACTTACAAAGTTCTGTGCAGGACCCCAACACATGAAAGATCGAAGCAGAATGGGTGTAGATGGATGGGGTGGAGTGGGTGGCTAGGAGCTCACCCCACTTGGGCCCTACAGCCTTTCCATCCTTCCTGACTCCCACACATGGCATGAAAGCCTCACTGTAAAACCCCTCCGGTCCAAGGAACAAAGTTTGAAAATCACTCCACCCTCACTCCACCGCCATATATTAAATGTGAGGAAGCTGAGAACCAGAAAGCTGAAGTGGCTGGCCTCACTGGGCCATCCCTAAAACCAGAGACCTCTGGCTCTCAACCCAGTGTTTTTCTAGTCTGGGAAAGGAACGAACCTGTCAGAAACAGTAACAAAAAGACACAGACATCCCTCCCCCATCCCCAGCTAGAACGGGTCCACTGTACATTTCAGAGGAAGGAGCACCAACACTCAGATATTTTCTCAGTTTTGGGAGGAAATGAATACAGGAGACAGAATACAGTAAAAAGAACAAATTGGTCCGTTCATATAAAATGCTTCATTTTAAAACACTATAAAAGAGGTCAAGGGAAGTATCATTTATTAAGCACTTAACTATATTGGCTGGGGAGGCACTGTGGTTGAAGGTCATTATTTCCTTCTTCCTTCTCACATTACTCCTCAAAGAACAAATGACACAAACTGGTCCATATCTTAAACAGAAGGACCCACTGTGTGGGAAAGATCATGCCTACACATGCCACACACTCTCCTGTTTCATGTTTCCTCCATGCTTTGGGGCTATTACACTGAACCACAACCTCCCTACAGGTCAGCCCTCCTGGGCTCTCTCATTTCTTCCTGTCACTTTAGGCTGGGTGCATATGGTAATGAGATTGACAATTACTGGGGAAGGGAAGGGAAGGGATGGTGAAGAGAAGCCAACATGGGTCTTGAGTCCAAGTCACAAGCTGTAACCCAGATTAAAACGTAAGCCTCCTATTGGAGACTTGGGACGACTTGGGAACTCACTAGTGATAAAATGACTCCTCCATTGATAGATGCCAAGTGTCTATGAAAGACGTAATAACCAGATAATTCCCACCTCCATGGAACTTTTTTATGTAATTATCTCCCTTAGAACTCATTGAAAGGGAGAATTATATGCTGGGCAAGACAAGGAGATGCCTCAACTCCTAGCCGTAATTCTATCATGATACCATGAAAACTACACCATATGATTCCTGATACTAAACATTAGTCATTTTGTAAGCATTATCTGGTTAGCCCTTATAACAGCTCTCTAATGTAGGTAATTAGTGTCCCCCATTTTATGGGCACGAAAAGTGAGGCACAAGGGAACTAAGTAACTTAACCAAGTTCTAGCTGCCAACAAATGATCAAGACAGATTCATTGCCAAGTCTCTTTAACCCCTGACATTCACATGACTTCCCTTTTACCATGCTATTGTGTCTAAAATATTACTGATCTAAGAAGACACTCTTCCAAATGTAATCATTTCACTAGCTTCCAAAATAAAGTGTTCTCAAAAGGAAAATTGAACTATTAATAGAGAATATAAGCAACTCACAAGGTCTAGCCAAGTTCATGACTGCATCCCACAGTTCATCAGTCCACATAGCTCCTTACATTTCTTATGTGTTCCTACCACTGGGCTCTCCCTTAGTAAAATGGGGGCTGGCATCCTTGGAATGAATGTAGCCTCTTCATGCCACACCACCAGCAGTCACTACATAAGCCCACAGCTCATAACAAACCTGTAATAGCCAGCAAGGGAAAGAAAAAAAAAAAAAACAGCAAAAATTCTAGAAAGTAAAACGAAGTTATGAAGCTCAGATCTGTTAAGCATCTACTCTGTGCCAGCCTGTGTCTACCCTATCTCCTTTAGGTAGTTCATTGGGAAATTTTTAAAGCTTTGTTGGAAATAGGGATCCAGAGCTTTGAGGAACCAGTGGGAAGTCCTGGCTGCAGTTCAGATGAGACCCCAGTTATAAGAAATACTGCAAAAACACTAAGCTGAACACATGCGTGAAAGCTTAGGCATGAAAGCAGGTCCTCCTGATTCAGGATTAGAGGATAGCTCTAAGTGAGCCCCAGAGGAACCTGTTAGATGGTTAACAGTAATTTCAGCTAAAATGTTAATGACTGCAAATAGCATAAGGGAAGTGCTTAGAGGAAGGCCCCAGAAGAGAGAAACACATTCTGATAGGGATGAGTGATTCCTCTCCATTCCCATCAGCTACACCAATTGCTCAAGAATCTACTATAGCACCCTCTTCTTATCATCCCAAGCCCACATTTCCCTGATACCTCCATTGCACGAACATATCCAATTAACTGGCATAGCTCCTTCCCTCATATCCAGACAAACCTGTTTGTTAGCTGCCCATTCAGTATGTACATCTATTTCCACCTTGCTTTGATTTACCCGTGATGCTGATGTTCTCTACCTCTGAATTATTATAGGTTCTTATAACTAATATCCAAAAAAATCTCACTTTGACTTATTCTTCAGCTTCTTTCCTTCCCAAGCAGACTTTTGAGGGTAGAGACCCTATGTTGCGTTTTTCTTGGGTATTTCCCACAGCATCTATGACCTATGGTCCACTGATATTTATATGTATGTGCTGATAGAGATAGATGAGAGAGCAAAGGGGTACACCAAAATGTTTTTCCGAGGGGTCCGAGGTTTAGACTTACAATATTGGATGCACACCAATTCTCATGTTTTCAATCCCTGGAATTAAACTCAGCACAGTCTCGGATAATCTAGATTTACGTTGTAGCATACTCTTTCCGAGACTCATTTTGTCTCAATTATTTTTGTTATGTTTCGTGTTTCGTTTCTTGCCAGTATTCCCAGAGACTATTAACATTTTAAGAAGCTTGGAAAATGCAACAAGACAAAATACCATCATAGGAGAATATAGCCCTTTCATGGTCTCCTCTTGGACGTGGATAAGCAGATTCTAACAATCTCTTTGTTTCTATTCCATTGAGTTGTGGGGTGATAACATTCACTCCCTGTTTCACAGAGGACTAACAGCCCATTTGGGTGAACACCAGCATCTTACAACATATTAAGCAAATGCATGTATTGACCTTTTGTAGTTTCTTTCCCTCATGCTTTCTTTGGGCTCCCATTAGAGCATTCTACTTAAAATGGGAAGTTTGGTGGGGCGCCTGGGTGGCTCAGTCGGTTAAGCGTCCAACTTCAGCTCAGGTCACGATCTCACGGTCCGTGAGTTCGAGCCCCGCGTGGGGCTCTGGGCTGATGGCTCGGAGCCTGGAGCCTGCTTCCGATTCTGTGTCTCCCTCTCTCTCTGACCCTCCCCCACGTTCATGCTCTGTCTCTCTCTGTCTCAAAAATAAATAAAAAAACGTTAGAAAAAATAAAATAAAATAAAATGGGAAGCTTGGTTTCAAGCTTCACCACCTTCCAGACGTGCTGTAATGTAAGGCTGTGAGTTTGCCACTGCAGTGAGAGCTCATCTTTCCCCAGGCAAAAAGCCCAAAACCGCACCGTGAGGGCTCCCGGAACACACACCATCTGGGATTGCCTTCAACCCTCTCGGCCACAAACATGCCATCCTAGGCAAGTCCCTGCATTGAAGGAAAACAAATCTCTTTGCATTGTTTTCCTTCACATACAGCACATAGCTGAATAGCAAGCTGGAAGGAAGAATTCTGGATTTGCTAATCCTATGCAACATGACGATGGATCTAAATGCAACAAATTAATAACATTAATATAACATCTGTTGCATACTCAACATGTACCAGGTTTCATGCTTGATGCTCTATACAAGTAATGAGAATTTGAAGAGTCTCTGCTTGTTCTGTTTTGCTTTGTTTCATTTTGTTTTCTTTCGTGGGGGAGAGGGTGCTCGCTTGGTTTTTCTGCCACAACGGTTCCATTAGGATCTAATGGGCTCCCCCATACCCATGAAGTGGTAGAAAATGTTACCAAGATCTCAGACTTACCTCTTAACTTCCTTAACAGCAGCCTGTCTCAGGCTGGTTCTCAAAGACAGACCCTGTCCTTTTCACATTGCAATTGTAGACTCACTTTAAAACCAAAGCTCTCAGCTCTGCAGGCTGGATTTGAGATTCCAGCAGCTGAAGGTGAGGGGCCCTGGTCTGCCCTCACCAAGTTGCTCCTCACTCTTCCTTGTGCTTTGCCCACAGGTGGCCTAGGATCGGAGGGAAAGGAAGACAAGAGATAGGTTTTCCCCTATGATGGCCCCACAGTGTGGCTCCTTTAGGGAGCAGGACACCATCTCCTCCTCCTTCCCATTAAAGAGGAAACTCTGTTCTCTACTTCTCTGGGGGTGGCCTCTGTGGCAGATATTCAGTTCCAGATCTATCAAGGGACATCTGTAGGTCTTCAAGGTGCCACACGGGCCTCCACTGCACAACTCCTAGCCTGGAAGACCCTCCTCAGACACCCCTTCTGCCCTCCTTAAGGCATCTACCCGTCAGGGCAGCCCACTGGGGGGATTCAAGTAGGAAGGCGCAAGTGTAACCACTTTCTTGGGAAAACTGATAAGGGAACAGAATAGGACCATTAGTGGAAAAACTTGTGAAATAGGAAAAAATCTAGAGTTTAGTTAATAGTAATGTACCAGTGTTGATTTCTTAGTTTTGGTAAACGTACCATGGTAATAGAAGTTGGTAACAGTAAGGGAAACTGAAACAGTAAGGGAAACAACACAAGAATGTTGTTCTATCTTTGAAACTTCTCTTACCTAAAATTATTCTAAAATTTAAAATGTTGTTTTTAAAAGTTAAAGGAAAAGTCTTCAAAGATAATGCAGGGGCACCTAGGTGGCCCAGTTGGTTAAGCATCCGACTCCTTAGTTCAGTTCAGGTCATGATCTCACGGTTCGTGAGATCACTTAGGATTCTCCCCCGTCTCCCTTTCTCTCTGCCCCTTCCCTTGCTCATGCATGTGCACTCACTTGCGCGCGCGCTCTCTCTCTCTCTCTCTCTCTCTCTCTCTCTCAAAATAAATTTAAAAAAAAACACTTAAGAAGATAACACATACATTCTTAAATATATTATTCCCTCTAAAATACATAAATGTGCATTCATTACCTATTTTTAGAAATAAAGCTAAGATAATTTCTTCAAATATGGATCCAGTGAATTGCACTTTGCAGTTTTCTTATATAAACTAAACCCAGATGATAATTAGTCATCTCTAATTTTCAATTTCAGTTTCTTTAAAAAGACATCGTAATTTAAAGGGCTTGGAAAGTATTCTGATGACAATGCTCTTCTACATTTTTTTCCCAATCCTTTATAGCTAACATGTTACATTAAATAAGATTCATTTTCAACATTCATTAGAATTTATAAATATATACAAAAATAGAGATTGTTATAACAAATGTTCATGGACCCATTACTTGGCTCAACAATTGTCAATATCTTGCCAATACTCATACATGCTTTTTCCAAAATACTTTAAAGCAGATCCCAGTCATTTGTTTTGCTACCCATATGTATGGAGTATCTCCAAGTAATAAGGGGGTTTCTTTTATATAACCACCATGCCTTCATCACAAACAACAAAATTAACTATAATGCCAGATCACCTAATACTCATTCCCTGATCCTGGAGGAGATCCTGGAGGAGGGCAGAACTGAGAACTACCAGGGGGAGAAGTTTTTGAGAAAACACTCAGATCCCTAGATCCTTCTCCACTTCATGCTGCTGGGGAAATCCTTTCTGGATGAGATCTGGAGGTTTAAACTCTCTAAATTATGGTCTAGGGTCTTGAGAACATCAGGTGCAGATATTTTTGACCATTAAAGAGGAAATTCTGTTTAATATTTTGGCTGCAAGGAAGAACACTTAGCAAATGAGTAATTTTCTTTTTTTTTTTAATTTTTTTTAACGTTTATTTATTTTTGAGACAGAAGGAGACAGAACATGAACAGGGGAGGGGCAGAGAGAGAAGGGGACACAGAATCTGAAACAAGCTCCAGGCTCTGAGCTGTCAGCACAGAGCCCGACGCGGGGCTCGAACTCAGGGACCGTGAGATCATGACCTGAGCCGAAGTCGGACGCTTAAACGACTGAGCCACCCAGGCGCCCCAGCAAATGATTAATTTTCAACTAGCTGTTCTTCAAATGAAAAGATCTATGATTTTTTGCTTATGACCATGTGACCCAAAACACAGATGGTATCACTGTGGTTATGTATGTCTTTGGCTCCTTGCTATGAAGTTCAGGGAATTTAAGTTATTCCTTATGTCTATATGGGAAGTACCTTTGATGTGAGCATAAACTCTGATTTGCATCAACTAATACTTAACCTTTGGAGAAATAGGCTTATGGTTCTTGCCCACTCACATCATTCCTTTGCCTGAAATCCTAATATTGCTGCCTTTATACCTAGCAATATATGTAAAGTCAACATTGTTTGAATCAAGCTCAAGACCCATTCCTTCATGGTATTTATTACTTTCCAACCATAAATATCTGTTCATCTCCTTCCTTCTAGCACCCACCCATCTGTATAACAGGTATGTACACATGTATGATGATATATAGATTTATAGGTATCCCTTAATTTTATTGTGTCTGAGATTATTCTCTAACTGTTCCATGCATGTTCTTTGGTCCTCTGTCAAAGTGCAAAGTACTTGAATCCAGGGATCACGTTTCACACATGTGGTTTTTCCCACCATGTTTGGCACAGCTCTAAGTTCACATTATACCAAATGTTTCACAAAATACAGTGTGTGAATTCCCTCCCTCAGAATCACCAAGGGTGTTGCTTAAAAAGCAGATTATGAAGTTCTAGAGATGGAGAGTGGTGATGGCTGCACAACAATGTGAATGCACAGTACAGAGCCATACACTTAGAAATAGTTAAAATGGTAAATTTTACATTATGCATATGACCACAATAAAATTTACATTTTTAAAAAGCAGATTATTAGGCCCAATGGATCAGTGAATAAGAACCTGAAGGAATGATACCTGAGAAATCACATTTTCATAGTTCTTCCCCAGGTATTTCCTTCTATTTTTTTAAGTTTATTTATTTATTTTGAGAGAGAGAAAGAGCATGAGTGGGGAAGGGGTAGAGAGAAAGGGAGAGAGAATCCCAAGCAGGCTCCACAGTGTCAGCACAGAGCCCGACACCAGGTTCAATCTCACAAACTGCAAGATCATGATCTGAGCCAAAATCAAGAGTCAAACGCTTTACCAACTGAGCCACCTAGGCACCCCTCTTTTTTAAAATATTTTAAGTAATTTCTACACCCAACGTGGGGCTCAGACTACAAGCCTAAGATCAAGAAATGCACATTCCACTGACTAAGCCACTCAGGCACCCCCCACTTTAGGTATTTCTTATGCAATCTGGCTTCAAAAGCATCACATTAGATAGCCAATAAATAACAATAGTTTTCTTGTGTAATTGATTAATGGGAAATTTAATCTACATTTAGACTATATCTAATGCTGATTTACAAGGTCAAATGGCTCAGTAGGCTTAGTAAAGACCCAAGCCAAAAAGTCGACCTCTACCACCTAGAAATATTAACTCTTTATAAGCCCTTTTCCTTAAAAAAAAAAATCTTTTATAATAAAAGTTTCCTGTATTCTTATACTCTATATGAAAGTTTCATGAAGTATTCTCTACTTCATGAAGAGTTCATGAGAAATCATGGAAGAAGTGTAAACTCTATAAAATAAAAATGTGACATAAATTGTCAGCAGCATGACTACAGGTACCTGACATGCCCCTGCATGATGTTGGTCAAGTTCATCAACTTTCACACATTCCAGTGAAATGTTCTCAATGGGAGCAAACCCATTCAAAGGCTCACTTATCACTCAAATTGCTATCATGAGTGCCACATGAGCAGTAGTTTGTCGAACTGAATGATCTAAGCAGAGGTTTGCTGAATTGAATGATTCAAGGTTTTCTGAATATGCTTGATGGAGATTGACTACTGTATCAAACCTAGCATCTACTTTAAATGATTGAAGACCCTGAAACAGTGCTGAGACCATATTATTCTCCGTCAAGCATATAGTCAAGGCAGGATTCCATATGGTTAACCTTCCACTAGGCTTAACTACTTCCAACCGCCAAGGAGACCAATCTCTGTCAATGTGTGGCTGTTGGAAATGACCTCAGACTACATCTGAAGATGGCTGGTATCCCAGAATTCCCAATTAAAAGCTTTCAAAAGTAACATGGGAAAATATTGTGAAACTCTGGGCCAGGCTGCCACTGAGGGTGCAGCTGTAGACAGAATGACAAATATTGTTCTGGAAAGCAAAATGATGAGACTATTCAAAACATATAACTGAATAGAGTTACTTGACATGCATGATAAAGTCAGTGTAGGAACGGAAGATAAATTGCAGAGATGTGAGTTGGAGGAACTAGGTGACAGCAGTACCATCTATAGACCCAAGGAAGTGAACAAAAGGTGAGGGCTTAGGTATAAAAATAATAAGCTTATTTAGAAACAGAAAGTAGAATGATGGCTGCCAGGGGCTGGGGGAGAGGGAAAAGACAAGTTGTCCAATGTGTATTGAGCTTCATATTTGCAAGATGAAAAAGTTCTAGAGATCTATTGCACAACAACGTACATATATCTAACACTATGTATTGTACGCTTGAAGATGGTTCAGATAGGGGGTGCCTGGGTGGCATAGTTGGTTAAGGGTCGTCGGTTAAGTATCCAACTCTTGGTTTCAGCTCAGGTCATGATCTTATGGTTCATGAGTTTGAGCCCTACATTGGGCTCTGTGCTGACAGTGTGGAACCCACTTGGGATTCTCTCTCTCACCTTCTCTCTCTGCCCCTCCCCTGCTCCTGCTCGCTCACTCTCTCAAAACAAATAAATAAACTTTAAAAAGAAGATGGTTAAGATGGTAAATTTCATGTTATGTGTTTCTCACCACAATAAAAAAATAACTATTACATAGATTGACTTAGAGACAAGATATTGCCGTTCCTCACATACCACAATTCAGTATCCAACAGGTTGATCTTAACTGCATAATATACTCTGAAAAAAATAGATGATTTTATATCACTGTAAACACTTAGGGAAATAAATTCATCCATCCACAGATATATTGAGCAACCATAGAGGTGTGACATATTTAGTGACATTAGATATATAATGTTTGATGTATAATAATTTTCCCAATAAACACTTAAAAGACCATAATTTTAAAAGTCATATTTTACCATTTGTCTGGCTAAAATTATAACTTGTTCTGGGCAAGTGTGTTAAGTTGGCCTGAAATGAGAAGTCACTCTCAACTAACTCTCTCAACCACATCATTTCCCTTTGAAACAGATGTCTTGGTTGAAAAATATTCATGACTATGTTTCAAGTATGGTCAAGCACTAAACGAAAACTATTTGTGAGGTAAGAATATAGTAATAGCCCATGCTCTTATACCACTGCTCACTAAATTTAAATCCTTTGCTTTAAAAACCTCATGTTGGGGCACCTAGGTGCTCAATCAGTTAAGCATCTGATTCTTGATTTGGCTCAGGTAAGGATCACAGAGTCATGGGATCGAGCCCCACGTCAGGCTCCGCACTGACAGCACAGAGCCTATGTGGTATATCCTCTCTCCCTCTCTCTCTCTCTCTCCCTCTTACTGTCAAAATAAATAAACTTCTAAAAAATAATAAATAAATAAATAAATAAATAAATAAATAAATAAATAAATAATAAATACCTCAATGTCAATAAAATAACAAAAAGGGTAATAATAGTAGAATATATCATTTTTTGACCACTTATTAAGCCTGGCAACAATTCTTCAATGTAAGTATGTTACAGATTTACCCTATGTTACAGGAGGAAACTGAGGTTCACAGGAATTGAATGACTTAATCAACTCTTACAGCCTAGAGGCAATAGATCCTAAACTGAAACCAGATCTGCCTAACTTCAAAGTCTGTTTTCCTTGCATTTCCCAGCCCTGCTTAGATAGAAGTCAAAACCCTCAGAATCAGGCATGGTGGATTAGGGTCAGTAAGTATGAAATAATTTTAATATTCTTTGGTTATATCTATAAAACAGTCATTTAAAATTGAAAACATTTTAAACAATTAATAGCTCAGAAATTATAGACATAGAATTCTTACAACTGACTAAATAGCATACTATCCATGTAGGTCTATCTTCACCAAACTTAGTAGCAAATAGAACACTTGAGAACGAACAAATTATTCTCACATGTGTTGACCACATTGATTCCGCCATTACTTTAATCCAATGGGTACCACTTTTGATCATGCACCCCGATGGTTTAAAAAAAAAAAAAAAACCACATACCCTACATAGTGCAGGCTCTCCATTGTTATATAGTGAACCACTCCCAAACTTAGTGCCTTAAAACAATCACCATATTATTATATTTCTGGTTTTGTTGGTCCTGAATTAGGATGGGTCTCAGTGGGTAACTCTTCTGTTTCTTTGACTAGGGTCTTTCAGCGAGCCTATTAATGACTCAGCCAGGTTGCTCTAAAGGATATAAAACCACTTTGCTCATAAGCCTGGTACCTGAAAGGGGCAGCTGTAAAGTTAGGTTTAGCCAGGTGCCACTCTCTCCATGAGATCTCAGAGTCTTTCCACATGGTCATGGTCTCCCCAGCAGGGTAATCCCACTTCTTACATGATCACGCAGGACTTCATGGGCAAGCGTTCTCTGTACAATGGAAGTAGAAGCTGCCAGTCTCTTAAGGATGGGGCACAGAAGCTGACATAGTGTTACTTTTCTGATATTCTATTGATCAGAACAGTCAAAGAGCCAGCACAGATTCAAGAGAAGGGATATAAATCCCTACCTTTCAATGGGAGGAGTATCATAAAATTTGAGGCCAACTTAACTTGCTATTCCATATTATAATATAGACATGTACTACTGAACTAATAAGCATGAACATTGCAAAACACACACGAAATGGAAAATCTTCAGGTAAAAATCAAATACATAAATGAATAGGCTAATATTTTCTTTCCATGATCTTTGGATCATCTTGCATATCTCGTAAGGGAACTTATTCTCATTTTGGAGTCTCCTACCATACCTTTCGACATCTGCATTCATTAATTCAGCAAATACATACAAAAAGAGCACTTATATGCAATAGCCATTGTATTAGACCCTGATGAACAAACATGGATTAACCCTCCCAAAAAAATTACAACCCAAAGAGACAATAAGCAAATAATTACCATTTAAAGTAAGAAATGTGATCATGGAAGAATGTATTATGGGTCATGGGAGCATGAGAGGCCTTGACAATTTGACCTAGAAACAAAACATAAGAGACTCTTAGTGATATGAGTAGACACTGGTCTCTTACAACAAACTATGGGTTGATGGAGGGATGTGAGAGTTGGGATAGTTGGGTGATGGGGGGGATACTAAGGAGGGTACTTGTTATGATGAGCACTGGGTAATATATGTAAGTGATAAATCACAAATTCTATTCCTCAAATCAATATTGCACTGTATGTTAACTAAAATGTAAATTTTAAAAAAGGAGAAAGAAATAAAATTTACATTTAAATATTATAAATAAGTTAATTAATTAATTATTCCTATTTATAGAGCACTTAACAGATTATGAAATCTCTTACATGCATTAGCTCATGAAATAACCAAAGTATTAAAAACCATTTGTAGAATAAGAAAATCGGGATTTTCTGTATTTCTAATACTGTCATAAGACATTCCTCAACACATCATGTATTTCCCTGTTCATCTGGATGTTTTTGATATGTACAGACACAACCAAAACCATTGACAGAGTTGGGGGTGGGGGATATAAACTATTTCCTTCCTGTTCATGTGTACAATTAGGCCTGAAGTCATACCATCTTTATTTTCTGAATCTGCTGATAACAAAACCTGACAAAATGGAGTTTGACTGCAGCATAACAGGGAGAGGTAGAGTATTATTACCATCATCAGCCTGTAGTTACTGAGCAATTACAGCAGTCAAGACACAGTGTAGCTATAGACACAATGAAATTCTTGATAGAGTTAAATGGCAGAAGGAATTATCAAGAATGGTCCCTGAAGAGCTTTTAGAGCAACTTAAATAAAGCATCTGTCTAAAGTAATTTAGGTGGAGTCCACCTAGAAGCACAAGTAAAATGCATGGTGTTTCAGGACACCATCCTTCTCTCTACTTCTATTATATTTATACCAAGAGAGATCAAATTGTTGACATTAAGATCTGTAGGGGACTTGAGAGATGATCATTCCAACTTTCTCATTTTATGCTAAGGAGACCAAGGCCCATGCAGGTGAATCAACTTGCCCAAAGACACATGGCCCTGATTATCAGATTTTCTGACACTTACTAGTTTCTCCATTTCCACCATCAACTACCCCTAGCTGAACTGAATATAAGACTTTGAAATGATGCTAAGGCACTTAGATTCCAAGAAGAGTCTTTATACCTGAGCAGAGTTTAGCACATATAATAGTCATATATCAGGTCTTATAAGACCCTCATAAAATACCATGGAATGTGCCTCCTAAGGAAGCCTAAGTCCAGTGTTATTAGAAACAAGCATCATCTTAAATCTTATAAATAGAGTGAATAACAGAATCTAAACAAATGTACAGTAAGGTATAGTGTTTCCTTCTCTGATAAGATCCTAACAAATGTCTTCACATTCTCATTTCGTTTACAGATTTCATGAGTGACGGATCAGTATACAGACACCAAGAGTCTACACACACACACACACACAGCTGGAAACCATTAAAAACCTTTTAGCTCATTAAATTTATTCAAGTGTGATTTAGGAAATTTATAAATAGGAACTACTAAGCTATAAATTTATAGCAATGGCTATAAAATTTACCTACAAATGTATCTCAAAAGCAGTTTGAGGGAAAACAGAAAAAGTGAATTACATGAAACAATTACTTTGATGGTTGTTTTCAATGTTTTTCACCATTCAACCATGTGCTTATTTGTTTTTTACATGGTAAGTATTTTAGATACAATTTGAGGTCAATAAAACACCAATATTTACGAAACAATATTTATAAAAAGGCAGAGAACTTCCAGGCTTTTTTTTTTAAGATTAATTATTTTTCAGCTTATTTTTAATGCTTTTAGAATATTTTCACCTGACTTTTCTGACTTTCTAACCAGTGTTAGCCAATGTAATTTTGCCTGGTGTTTCTTTTTCTCTTTGCCTAGCTTCCCATTTAAACCACTAAGCTATTCTGTGTTTGTTGCCTCTGGAAAGGAATTTTAAAAAGAAAACATAGGAGGAAAGGAGTTTCTTATTGATTTTTGAGTTTTGAAAGTCTATGGCTTAGGAGAGAAAAAACACATGGCAGGAGTAAAACATTTAGTAGAAAATACAAAGAGATCTCCAACCATTCCCAACTCCCTTCCACTACCAATCCTCATACAGATACCAGACTGGAGGCAGGTGAGAGAGGTAGTTGGAGGCCAGAAAGATAATACTGGAAAAGTAGAGCAGAATCAGAATACTCCAGGCTCCAATGGAACAAGCATCATTCTTCACCAGCCCCCCATCCCACCCACGCTCTGCATATTATCCTTCCTGTGGGCATTCAACCAGAGCTTTCCTACAGCTGCAGCCAACAGAAACAGCACCTGTATGTACTCCAAGATTTTATTTGGTCCCCATCTGACATACCCTTTGTGAACAACCTCTTGCATCAATCAAGCACATTTGTAATTTCCAGAAGGGAGCAGATCCTGGAAACATGATGAAGGTGTAAAAGGGAAAGTTGTCCTTCCACTTGGATGTGAAAGAGGCTGAATGGAACCAGCTCAAGATTTTTCTCTCTTAACCAGGACCATAAAATATAAATATTAAGATACCTAAGATATTAAGGGTTTTACCATGTTCTAAGGAAGAATATCTTAGTTATCTTAGGATTCTTTTATTTTTTTGAAGATTCTAGTATGGATTACCAAGGAGAGAAGGGTTTGGGGAAGAATTTTTTGTCACTGGTTCTCAATAATTTCTCAACATTGTTATACTATTGATGTTATATAACTAAAAAGAATATCAGTGAGGCAAAAAACCTTATTTAGGCCCTAATTCAACGTTCCCTTCCCACCAAACTACTATAAAAACCTGCAAAATATCCATTATTGAAAACGGAAGATCATTCTAGCAACATGTAGCTCTATTTGAATAAAACAAACAATAATTACAAGTTAAAGGTGAAGTAAATTACCAAGATTGTTAAAGGTAAAAAAAAAATGAATGGTCTTTAAGGTTCCTACCAGCTCTAAAATTCAATGACTCTAGTAAGCAGGCCTATAACACTTTGCCTTTACAATGTAAATGTTAATAAAAGAGAGCTTTAGGGGCGCCTGGGTGGCGCAGTCGGTTGAGCGTCTGACTTCAGCCAGGTCACGATCTCGCGGTCCGTGAGTTCGAGCCCCGCATCAGGCTCTGGGCTGATGGCTCAGAGCCTGGAGCCTGTTTCCGATTCTGTGCCTCCCTCTCTCTCTGCCCCTCCCCCGTTCATGCTCTGTCTCTCTCTGTCCCAAAAAAAATAAATAAACGTTGAAAAAAAAATTAAAAAAAAAAAGAGAGCTTTAACTCTATTTTCAAATTTTAAAAAAATTGAAAGCAAAATTGACTTCCTGTTTTCTCTAAAAAACCTGCTGCCATTTTGTTTCTATTTTATACACTCCCCTTGCTTTTACTCCCCATATATAGTATCCTGAAAAACTTGCCAAATATCTACTTCCTCCCTCCTTTCCAGGACCTCACTGAGGACTTCATTATATTTTGTTGTGTTATCTTTCACTCAAAGCTTTTTATTGAAACCCCAGAAAGACCATTTATTAAAAGTAAGAACCATGTCCCAGGCTAAAGGCCGTATCCTAAAACCAAAGGTGAAATCAAAATAGACTCATATCAACAAAGCCTAAAGCGAAGACTAGACAGGATCAGCATGATCCAGCCAATAATTTAGCTACATGCTAAAACAAGAATCTATACTCTTCAGAGAAACAGAATCCAGAATCTCTATAGCGTATCATTTACGATGTCTAGTATACAACCAAAACTTATGAGACATGTGGAAAAGCAGAAAAAACGGACTCATAATTAAAATATAAAATAGTCAATAAAAGCAGATTCATATATGTTCAATATATTTGAATTAGCAGACAAGACTTTAATATAATTATTAAGATATTTTTAAATTTACATAAAAAGATACATATAATAAATAAAAATATGGGTAATTCCAGGATGGATAGATAAAGAAACAGTACATATGAGCCAAATGAAATCCTAAAACTTGGGGCGCCTGGGTGGCTCAGTCGGTTAAGCGTATGACTTCAGCTCAGGTCATGCTCTCGTGGTCTGTGAATTCGAGCCCTGCGTCGGGCTCTGTGCTGACCGCTCAGAGCCTGGGGCCTGTTTCGGATTCTGTGTCTCCCTCTCTCCCTGGCCCTCCCCCATTCATGCTCTGTCTGTCTCAAAAATAAGTAAACGTTAAAAAAAAAAAATTAAAAAAAACAAAAGAAATCCTAAAACTTAAAAAAAAAAAATCTGAAATAAAATATTCGCTGCATGAAATTAAGAGAAGATTGCATACTATAAGAGAAAGGGTCAATGAACCTGATAAATAGACATAGAAACTATCAAAACTTAAACATAAAGATAAAAAAAATTTTTTAAATAATGAATAGAGCATCAGTGATCTGTGGAACAAAATAAAGCAGACTAATATATGTGTAATTGAAGTTCCAGAAAGAGAGAGAGAGAATGTAACAAAAAATAATTTAAGTAATGTGTGTTTAATTTTTTCAAATTTTAATAAAAATACCAACTCATATATACAATAAGCTCAGTAAACCCAAAATATGGTAAACACTAAGCAGCCGACTTCGGCTCAGGTCATGATCTCGCGGTCTGTGAGTTCGAGCCCCGCGCCAGGCTCTGGGCTGACAGCTCAGAGCCTGGAGCCTGTTTCAGATTCTGTGTCTCCCTCTCTCTGACCCTCCCCCATTCATGCTCTGTCTCTCTCTGTCTCAAAAATAAATAAACGTTAAAAAAAATTTTTTTTTTAAAAACAAAATATGGTAAACACACACACAGAAAAAAACTCACACAAGCTATATCATGGTCAAACTATTGAAAACAAAGATAAAAAAAAAAAAAAAGAACCTAAAAGAAGTCATAGAAAAAAGACACACTGCTTACATATAGAGAAATAACAACATACATTACAACTTCTCATCAGAAATAATAGAAGCCAGAAGGCAATAACGTATTTTTAAAGTGTTGGGGAAAAAATGCTAACTGATAACTATAGCTAACAACAACAACAAAAATCCTTCAAAACTGAAGATTAAACAAAAATATTTTCAGATCAGTTGAAAGCAAAGAGAATTCCTTACTAGCAGATAAACTCTATAAGAGATGCTAAACAAAGTACATGAGACCAAATTGAAATATTATGATATGGAAATACCAGAATAGAATAATTCAGAACTGGAAATTGTAGTAATATTTGCTAAATACATTTTCTTAACTTTTTGAAAGACAAAGGACTGTTTTAAAAGCAAAAATAATGACATCATAGATTAATAATATATGAGCACATAAAATATACAAGTTCTAGAGGAGGTAACTTGAATTATACTATTATAAATTTCTTATACAAGTAGTATAACATATTTATTCAAGTTAAACTCTGATAAGTTAAGGACACTTGTTGTAATTCCTAATCAGTAAAACATAACCCTAATGGGTTTAGCAAAAACGTAAATTGAATGATTAGAATCAAACACTAAAAACACTCAAGTAACCCAAAACAAGAAACAAAAAAAGTACATGGACCAAATGGAAAACAGGACAAATTCAAATATGTCACTATATTAAATATAAATGTATTAAACACTCCAATTAAAGGCAGATAATATGAGATCGGATTTTTTAAAGTAACACTCAACTATATACTGTTTACAAATATGCACTTTAAATGTAAAGACAGGTTGAAAGCAAAATAATAGAAAAACACATCACGTAAACCCTAAACAAGAAATCCGCTGTGGCTCCATTACGATCAAACAAAATAGACTTCAAGGCAAGGAGTACTAACAGAGATGGAGGAACATTTCATAATCATAAAAGAACCATTTTATCAACAAAGACATCACTCCTAAATATATATGCATCAAATAACAGAGCAAAATTTAATAAAACTAAAGCAAGAAATATACAAATCTATTTTTACATAGGTGATTACAATAAGCCTACTGAAAGCTTAACTGTTTACACTTACTAATAAGGTCTCCCAGCTTCTATGAGGTTTTGATGCCAAAGTTGCCATAGCTTCTTATTATACAAGTAAAAGACTACACATTTACAGGAGGAGAACATAAAAATAGAAACAAAGGATATAGTCTACTCATTGCTTAGACAGAGGCAGTAACCTTTCTGTAAAAAGTCTCTATTGATCTCATACAGATATAGTCTCTGACAACTTTATCATGAAAAAAAAAAGGGGGGTTGAAAATACCCCTGGTTTTATTTCTTAGAACAAAACCTATGTTATTTTTCACCAATTCCTAAATATCATCACTATTTGAATAGGAAACTCAGCATAAAACGTTTTTTTAATCACCCTTCTTTACCTTCTTTCCATAATTGAACACACAATCACCAATGCTTTATACTAACACATTATATCTTGTTCTTAATCTGGAATAATGTATCTTTCAACCCCATTTATTTTATATGACTATTAAAAACAGTCATAATTTTATATGATTGTTAAAAACGATCAATATCACCAAAGTAATTATGAGAGGCAAATAGCTTAAACATAAAACTAACGTACCCAGACCCCCCCCAGGTTAGTTATTATGTAAATTTACCAATTCTTTTTCTTCTTGTATAATTACTTTCAGACATGTGCATGAAGATGATTAAAAATAAGACTGCAGTTGTGAAACTGATTCATATGTTCTACTTTTCAGTATCATTAAATACTTCTTCATCTCTCTAAAGCTGGCATTGTGACAGATGGCAAAAGGACCAGCCCAAGACAAAACTCTTAAAGCTCATCTTTCTAACCTCTTTCCCCCATTTGCGGCACTCCTTTGTACTTTTCCTTCTCCTTCAGAGCCCCAAAGTCTTCCAGAAACATTTTGTTTGATGTTACCACATGTCAGCCTCAGAAGAGGAAAGCAATGTTCTGTAGGCTGAGTCCTGGGGACACAGAGAGCATCCACTTTCCATTCAGGGTAGGGGATCTAGGGAATGGTTACACTTGCCGCTCAAAATTATACTTTTTTAAAGATTTTGTGTCAAGCTCATTCTAAACACGTCCACGGAGAAATGAACTCCAGTTCTCTGGCTATGTGCCAGCTATATGACTATGACAAGTTATTTAGTGCATCGTCTGTAAAATGATAATACCTGATCTAATTCACTAGTGTTTGATTGAAGCCAGTAGGAGTTAAATGCTTAATCAAGAGGAAAACATCATGCAATGTAAATATTGTATTACACAGCAAAGGAAATTCTAAAATCTTATTACTTGAGAAGCTTAAGGTGATAGGTGTATAGTTATATACCCTTCAACAACCATTAAGATATTTTTCTGAGCCTTCTCTTTGTTCAGTTTGGTATAATAAAAGGAATATGAACTGCAGAGTCAGCCAGACTGAGTTTGAATCCCAATTCTTACTAAGCCAAACTGTCATATTGTAAAACAAGAAAAATAATCCCAAACTTCCAAAGTTGTTCCAATGATGACATAAGTTCATGTGTATAACTTGTCTAGCTAAAGTTCTGACATATAGAACATTCTTAATAAGTAATGTCTTCCAATAGTATTTTCATTTATTCTGTTTCACCAACTTCAGAGTAAGTAAAACTAAGGATTGTATTATAGTCTTCTTTAAAACATCTGAGTCTTAGAATTTTTTAAATAGCCCTCCAGAACCTGGACAACTGCCAAGACCATAATTGGCACAAAAATAAATTCTAGGGGAAAAATCAATGGAAAAAGGAGAAAGAAGAAAGACATTGATCTAGAACATGAACTTGTTGTAAGGTAATGGTAACTAGAATGTGAAGACTTGAGGATAAAAACTGAGGCAAAAGGAAGAAAAAGAGTCCAGAAGATTCCTTTTTGGTTCTAATTTTCTTTTTAAAAAATGTAACGTGGTTGGGGCGCTTGGGTGTCTCGGTTGGTTAAGCAACCGACTTCAGCTCAGGTCATGATCTTGTGGTTCATGGGTTGGAGCCCTGTGTCAAGCCCTGCATCGGGCTCTGTGCTGACAGCTCAGAGCCTGGAGCCTGCTTCTGATTCTGTGTCTCTCTGCCCCTCTCCCACTCTGTCTCTCTTTCAGAAATAAACAAACATTTAAAAAAATGCAACTGAAAGCATAATTTCTTGCTAGTCTCCTTGTATTGTTGTTGATATAGGCATTTAACATCTTCACCTCGGCCTGATACTTTATTTAAAAAGTGTAAGGCTAATTGTCTGGTTAAAACATAACAGACTTAGAAAAAATTCCCCATGCTGTCTCTAAATCAATCTCTTATTTCCATTGCCTGAGGCAGAATCTGAGTTAGATAAAACCTGGGGCTGCCCCAAGGTGACATTTCTTACCTTGCCAAAGTAAAAGTTTCATCAGGAAGGAGATGCATCAGCATGTTGACTCTCTAGCTAGCCATTTAGCATCATGGAGTATTCTTTTTTTTTTTAATTTTTCTTAAGGTTTATTTATTATTGAGAGACAGAGAGACACAGAGTGTGAGCAGGGGAAGGGTAGAGAGAGGGGGAGACACAGAATCTGAAGTAGGCTCCAGGCTCCAAGCTGTCAGCACAAAGCCCGATGCAGGGCTCGAACTCACAAACTGTCAGATCATGACCTGAGCCGAATTCGGACACTTAACCGACTGAGCCACCCAGGTGCCCCAGCATCATGGAGTATTCTGAGTGATGTCCAGAAAAATTATTCTTCTTGAATGAATACATAAGCCTGCACACCACAATGCCAAAACAACTCACTAAAAACTAAAACCGCAAAATTGACAAAATTGATTTTTTGGTATACTAAAGGACATACCTGCCACCCAAAATAAATAATCGCTCAACTGAATTCAACTACCTTCTAACAAATTAATTAGACACATTAATTTTATACATAGAAGCACTCTTGGTAAACTTCAAGGAAGGCAATAGAAATCCTATAAATTCCTTAAAACATATATTTCAGGTTCTTGTGTCGCTAAGTTTTACATCGGTCCCCCATAAAGCCACAAAGTGGTTTGTCAGAACAATATGAGTTTCCTAGAAATTATTGACATGACTCTCTGGATATTTCAAGTTAATGATTTTAAAGCTTAGATTATCCTGATTATTTAAAAATGCATTTTGGTTTTTAAAAAAAATGCAGAAGTTCATCCTAACATCCAGCTTGAATTCATCTTCTTGTGATCTATTTTATCCCCTCTGTGGGAAAACAAGGAAATGCTGTTTCTAACATCTTTTACTGGAAGGATCACTTTTTATACAATATCAGATATCTAAGAAAGTAGCCAATTGATGCATCTTCCGGTTACTTATAACAGGTAAAATATTCAATTTAAGCTGACTTCACAAGATTCCAAAAATATCTACTTTTTCCCCGAATTCTTTATGCAGGAATGTCCATACAATCTACTATGGTCTGATCTCTAGGGTACTAGAAAAAAACAGTGATACAAAAATGTCTTCAACTGCATGACTACAGTTGTATTCTGCAGCTTAAGAAATTCCGAAAAAGTGGGGTGCCAGAGTGGTTTAGTCGGTAAGCGTCTGACTTCGGCTCAGGTCATGATCTCACAGTTCGTGAGTTTGAGCCCCGCATCAGGCTCTGTGTTGACAGCTCTGAGCCTGGAGCCTGCTTCAGATTCTGTGTGTGTGTGTGTGTGTGTCTCTCTCTCTCTGTGCTCCTCTCCCACTCACACTCTATCTCAAAAAATAAATTAAAAAAAAAATTTTTTTTTAATTCCTAAAAGGCGAATGCCTTTAGAGATATAATTTTTTTTTAATTTTTTTTCAACGTTTTTTTTATTTATTTTTGGGACAGAGAGAGACAGAGCATGAACGGGGGAGGGGCAGAGAGAGAAGGGGACACAGAATCTGAAACAAGCTCCAGGCTCTGAGCTGTCAGCACAGAGCCCGACGCGGGGCTCGAACTCAGGGACCGTGAGATCATGACCTGAGCCGAAGTCGGACGCTTAACCGACTGCGCCACCCAGGCGCCCCGAGATATAATTTTTTTAATTAGTGATTTCAAAAATTTACCATGCCTTAGGACTCCTGAGTGGCTCAATTAGTTGAGCGTCCGACTTCGGCTCAGGTCATGATCTCACAGTTCACAAGTTCTAGCCCCTCGTGGGGCTCTGTGCTGACAGCTTAGAGCCTAGAGCCTGTTTCAGATTCTATGTCTCCTTCTGTCTGCCCCTCCCCGACTTACACTCTGTCTCTCACTCTGTCTCAAAAATAAACAAACATTTAAAAAAGTTTACTGGGCTTTATATATACCTGGGAAATTTCCAAGATATCCTGATGGAATGAGGATGGGAATCTATGTTTTTAACAAGCCTCTCAAATGACTGTAATGCAGATTGCTATGGACTGCATTCTGAGAAACAAAACATGGTGTAATTGGAATATGGTTCCATTCTTGCTAGTTGGGGGATAGATGGGGGGAAAAAGGAGAGCAAGTACAGAGCCTCTGTGTTCCTACAGAGAGGGGAGAGACGGAGCCAATACGGCTGGAAAACAACTCAGAATGCAGAGTCTGGAAGAATAAATAAGACAAATGTTACCTGCTTCATAAGCTTGCCTAGTGCCAACTGCGTGCACAAATGGAGACCATGTCAAAATTCCAAGAGGTTGACCCTTAAAGTTCTGATACTATCTCTCATACCACACCGTTCATTACAAATTTGAAAACTGGGATATCTTAAATGTCAAACAATCTGGCACTCAAACATAAAGCTCTGCAAATAAAACTCCAGAATTTATAATAGGTTGGCTATTTAAATTAGAGTTTAGCACTATGTACCTTCGGAATCCTAAGAAGGCTTTTTATTTATGAAGAAAAATAGAGATAAACAGAAGAACCAAAGTGGTGGCCAAGAAAGTTTGCAAGTAAGATTTGTTTATGGAAGAGGCCAAATCTGCCTAACTTATTGTCCTCCAAACACGACAATATTTATAGCACTATTCACGTTTGCAACTAATAAAAATGACCTAAAAAGCATCCTGCACAAAACCTTGAATTAACGTGAAGTTATCAGTGAAAAGCAAAGTGTAAATGAGTTAAGAAATTCAAGATTAGACAACAACGCCAACAACACCTGGAACTCAAATATTTTGTCCCTTCTATGGGTGGTTTTAGAAATATCTGTGCTTTGTACACATAGAGATACCATAGATCTTCTGCAGGTAATTGTGAATGATTGCCAAAGTAAAGCATAAATTCAGGGGAAGCTTAGGCTGGTAGAAAGCAAGGACTGTAAATCCGAACTTCCTGACAACAAAGGTTGAGTTCTCAGCCATTGTATTTCATAAAAAATTTTATAAAGAAAGGAAGTTATTTTTAAAGTTTCTTTATTAATTAAATACTTTAAAGTATTACAAGAACACAGTAACTCTGTAGTCTAACAACTTTCTTAACCCAAAATACAAAATCAGAGAGATAATATGAATCCCAAACAGCCAATTCAGGAATTATTGTATTTTTTTTTCTATCAAAGACAAACATATGCAGGTGCCTGGGTGGCTCAGTTGATTAAGCACCCAACTCTTGATTTTGGCTCAGGTCATAATCTCATGGTTGTGAGATCAAGCCCCTCGTATGGCTCCATGCTGAGTGTGGAGCTAGTTTAAGATTCTCTGTGTCCATTTCCCTCTGTCCCTCCCTCACTCGTGCGTGCACTCTCTCTCTCTCTCAAAAAAAAAAAAAACAAAAAAAGATGACAAATGTACACTGAAACAGCTGTGTCTAGAAACTAAACATGCAAAGGGTCAGCTTCAGGAGTTATCAAGCCACAGCAATAATATCTATTAGTGTGTCGCTTGTTATCAGCAGCATTGAAGTTTCTAAAGCAAAAATTAAAATAGCTACTATTTATCAAGCACTTACTATTTGTCAAAGGAAGTACTAAGAGTTTGATAGGATTTAACTACCTTAATCTTTACAACATCCCTAGAAGAAGGAAGGGACCATTATCTTCTTTTTCCATATGAGGATACTGAGCCTCTGAAGGTTTAAGTAAACCTGGTCAGGCACACAGCTAGATTCATATTTTTATTGTACGTATATACAATCATGCTTCCTCAATGTAGAGAAGCGAAGAGTTACAAGTTTCACAAGTCCTTTAAGTAAATGCTCGGGAGGAAGAGGGGGAGGGCAACAAAAATGACCACAATAAATAAACTCGCCAACAACTAAAAGCTGCACCTATCCCTAACAGACATTAAAATGTGAAATAAAATGTGTGCATCCTCAAATAAAGAACAGTGGCCATCTTCCTCATTCACTGAAGATTTTGATACCTTGCTAAAGTATTTAACTCATGCCCAGCCATCATCCTGGATGATTTCATTGTCCATATGGAAGCTCCCATGACTTCATTGACACACAACCTCTTGCTCCCCAGGGACCTCCTCCTTCATGGGTCTTCAGCCATTTGCATGGTCATCCCCATAATAGCTTCACTTCCAAAATCACTAACTCGAATATACCACTCTGATCTCACCTCTTCCCATGTAGTTGCTCCTACTTCAACCTCCGAGGCATTGACACCTCTGCTTCTCCCAATCCCTAAACCCTCTTTTTATTTCACTTCCCTCCTTACTTTGTTTAGATTACATTGCACATCCCTTTGATAATACCCTTGAGATGATCCTGAGTACTCTGGTTCTCTGTCTTTTCATTGCATTCATCTGACCAAATTCCAACCCTGGATGGACACAATTATCCACTTTACCTACACCTGGCCCCAAGCATCTGAATGCTGCTGGGCAAGTTCTATGACAAGGGGGACTAATTCATAATCACCCAACTCAAAACAACCTCAGCTCTACCCTCCAATCCTATGATGCTAAACTTCATATATCCATTTTTATTTTTCAAATTTTTTAACGTTTATTTATTCAGCTTGAGAGACAGAGAGACAGAGCAAGTAGGGGAGGGGCAGAGAGAGAGAAAGAGAGAGAGAGAGAGAGACAGAGAGACAGAGAGAGAGAGAGAGAGAGAGAAAATCCCAAGCAGGCTCCTTGCTGCCAGCACAGAGCCAGACGTGGGGCTCGAATTCATAAACCGTGAGATCACAACTTGAGCTGAAATCTAGAGTCAGACGTTTAACTGACTGAGCCACCCAGTTGGCTCTCATATATCCATTTTTTTATTTCTTTGCTCACCTCAAGCCTCTAGAATCTCTCTCCTCAAACTCTCCCTCTACTTTCAATATTTGACTCTCCTACCTTATAGAGAAATCAAAAGCCACCAGGCAAGGACTCACTCATCCTATCCTCCCAATAGCAAATATACAAACCAGCTACATCTGCCCTCATTCTATCATTCTTTTTCCAGCCCCCATCCCTGCATCAATTTAATTCCATGCCCACTTCCCACTTTCTCAGGAACTCCACATAATAATCTGTTTTCTCCTTTATATATTCAACCTCCTTCCTCCCCAACCAGATTTCCACCCCCACAATGGCTTTCAAACACTTTCTATTCTCTCCCATTAAAGAAAACTCACTTGGACTATTATTCTTCCTCTCTAGCCCCAGATTTTATTTTTTTATTCCACTTCAAAGCCAAACTCTCCCAAAATAATTGTAAATAATCTCTGTCTCTATTTCATCATCTCCCACCCACTCCTCAACCTACCCCATCCAGCTTCTATTCCCATTACACCACAGAAACAGTTCCACATGTAACTTTTTATTGAACCCTTTAATAAGACCACACGAAGTCCATGTAATGTTCTTATCTCCCTGGCCTCCAAGCATGGCTGAACTTCCTCTTGGTTGAAACACTTTGTTTTTGACTAATACAACACACTCTTTTGTAGCTCTTCTCCTAACACTATGATCAGGCTTTTCCATCTTCTTTTTAAGTTTATTTATTTCTTTTGAGAGAGACAGAGAGAGTGGGGAAGGACCATAAAGAGAGGGATAGAGAGAACCTCAAGCAGGCTCCACAATGTCAGCACAGAGCCTGACACAGGGCTGGAACTCACCAACCATGAGATCATGACCTGAGCAGAAATCAAGAGTCTGACACTCAACTGACTGAGTCACCAAGGTACCACTCACCCCCATCTTCTTTTTAGATTCTGACTTATCTCCCTGACCAAAACACAAAACAAAAACAGAAAACAAAAAAACAAAACAAACAAATAAACAAAAAATATATATGTAACAGATTTCTTGAAGGATAGTTCCCAGGCCTTCCCCTTTCACTCTACATTTCCTCTCTGGGTGATCTCATTCATGTGCATGGCCTTAATGACCACCTGTATGCATGCAGATGATTCACTATTTTCTTTCTTTCCACCCCCAGAAAACTACTCTGAATTCCATATTGTATGTCTAACTGCCAACCAGACAGCCACACTTGAGTGTCTCAAAAGCACCTCAGACAACTTTTTCAAAATGAAGACATGATACATTCTCAATAATGTTTGTTGAGTGAATGCTCAAAAATGGCAATACCTGTACAAAATTCTATCCGTGCAGGAGAAATGAACCCAGGAGAAAGAGCAAGTTGCAAGAATCAACTGTTAAAGCAAATCTCTGGGTGCAGAGAGGGATTGTACATTAAACTGATGGAGGTATACATATCTCAATTTAATGAGAGCAACAAGCTGATCATAAATATGATGAGGTGAGGTTAAGGGGAAATGAATGACTGAAAAAGAGACTGAGTTTAGAGAAAACAACAGTGTCCAACTAAAGATGGAAAAACTTATTGACATTTATCAGCTGATAATCAAAAGTGAACTTCTAATTAATATTAATCGACTGATATTGACATCCCATACATTGATTTAAAATTATTTTCATAGTGTTTCACCTTCTAAAAATCAATACGGCTTCCTCCTTTCCTTTCTCTAATATTTGTTGGAGGTGGCCAGCAGGGTTTGGAGCCAAGGAAGGAAGGCAGCCAGGGAAGGTGATTATCCCTGCCAGGGTCAAGAGTTTGTTTCCATGCAGGGGAATTGATCCAAACAGTGAATATGCTGAGAAAACTGGGAGTAAGGTGTTTCCCTGTCAAAGAGGGAAGTTATAAATATGGAAAAGAATAGTCTAGAATAAACCCCCCATTATTCGATTAGAATTGGAAGTATCAAAGCAAACTCATGGTTTTCAATATATATACGGAAAGATATAGAAATAAACATAGATGTGGGGCGCCTGGGTGGCGCAGTCGGTTAAGCGGCCGACTTCAGCCAGGTCACGATCTCGCGGTCCGTGAGTTCGAGCCCCGTGTCAGGCTCTGGGCTGATGGCTCGGAGCCTGGAGCCTGTTTCCGATTCTGTGTCTCCCTCTCTCGCTGCCCCTCCCCCGTTCATGCTCTGTCTCTCTCTGTCCCAAAAATAAATAAATAAACGTTGAAAAAAAATATATAGATGCAAATATATATATATTTCTTATATTATATATATGTATATATAGACATATTCTGATGCATGTCTTAGTTTAAAAACTACTGACCCACTGATCCACACAACACTCACACACACACGTAATTTATCAGTAGATCTGTAGTTTATAAACTTAACTGTACTATATCATCAAAATCACCTAGGTGCCTTGTTAAAACACAAATTTCTCGGCCTTACCACCAGAGTTTCTGTTTCAGTAGAGCTGGGGTGGAGCCTGATAATTTGTACCTCTAACAAGTTCCTAGATGATGCTGATCATGCTGGTCTAGGAACCACACTTTGAAAACCCCCAAATGAATACACACACACATACACACACACACACACACACACACACACAGGATGCGTATGCATATATATACATGTATCTCCAAGTTCCATCCTCTAAGAAGACAACAAGGAGTGACATCCCAGTAGTAATAAGCATGTCATTGTCTGATATCCTGGTTTTAAAGACCATTCTCCAACAAAATGAACCAGGGCTCCTTGAAGAAATGGCTGGTTCCAGGTCTGAGTTAGGAGAATACAAGATACTTCTGGAACATCTTTTTGTAAAAGAAAGTAAGAAAGCACTCTAAGAAGCACTCAAAAGGACAGAAACCCACCTGTAAGGAGCTCCCACTAGCCAGATATGGGATAATGTAAGCATCAAAATAAATAATGATAGTGACAGATTATAATACGTTGAATAAAATAGAAAGTCATAAAAAATATATTGATATAGTTCTCCCTGATATTAGAATCTGGATTAATAACACTTATTAACAAGTACAGCTTATGAATGAACTTTACAGTGGAGAAACCTGAAAGACCCTGTCTCCTAAAATGGTGCAGAATACAAGATCCTATCTAAATTGTTCCTGACAAAAACACATAATCTCACACTCATGAGGAAATATCAGATAAAACCAAATGAGGGACATTCTATGAGGTCACTGACCCAAAAAGTCAAAACCATGATAGATAAGAAAAGACTATGGAGCTGTTCCAAACTGAAGACTAAGGAGGCATTATAGCTAAATGGAATGTGTAATCCTAAATTGGATCCTGGACATCATTAAGACAGTGGAAAAATTTGAATGGGTTTGGTGAATTAGATAATAGCAATGTATCAGTGCAACTGGTAATTTTGATGTCTGTGCTATGGACAGTCTTTGTAGGAAATACACACTAAATACGCTGAAGTATTTAGAAGTAACAGGCAGCATCCTTTCAAATGGTTTAAGGAAAAGGGTAGTAATGATACGTATGTAGAGCAAGAATGATAAAGCAAAGTGGTAAAAATGCCAACAGTTGAGAATCTTAATGAGGGGCATCTTTCTGTAAGTTTGAACTATTTTTTAAAAAATTAAAACAGCCCACAAAATTGATATGAATAGAAACGTCAACCTCCAGGAGTGCCTGGGTGGCTCAGTCAGTTAAGCATCTGACTTCAGCTCAGGTCATGATGTCATAGTTTGTGAGCCCCAGCCCCGTGTCAGGCTCTGTGCTGACAGCTCTGTGTCTCCCTCTCTCTCTGCCCCTCCCCCACTCATGCTCGTTTTCTCTCTCTCTCCCTCTCTCAACAATAAATGAACATTAAAAAAAAGAAAAAAAGGAATGTCAGACTCCAGTCCATTCCAAGTTAAATGGTCCTATTCTTGACCTGATTGTGTTGAAAGCCACTTTTAATGACAGAATAGAGTTGGTGTGTGACCTTAACATGTCTTAGGAAGCATGAATTCTAAGCAGAATTCTGACGCAAACCTAATTTCTTTTGGGTTGCTGTTGTTTCATGTATTTTTCTTTTAAATTTTTTCTTTATTTTTTTTATTTGAGTATAGTTGACACACACTCTTACATAAACTTGATTTCTTATTAATCACGGATGGAGCTCTTCCTACCTAGATTTATTTTCAGGCAGAGCAGTAATGGTATTATTGTCATTAACATTTAAATGCTTATCCTTTCCAACTGTGAATCATAATTTGGAAGAAATTTTTCTTTCACACATTTTCCCACTTATTAACAGTTTTGTTCTGTAGCCGAATATGAAACATGTTACATACAGATGGAAGTCATTTTCACTGTGGGCAGAGAAAGCACCTAACCTTCTCTCATTTTTAGCAATATTATCATTAAGATTTTTCTTCCCCTTTGAGGAGAAATAAATATGTTTCTGAAAAACAACCAAAAAAATACACATGCTGCCAGCTCTTGTATATCTTGATGATTTGCTAGAGTTTTCTCCTAATCATGTAGACAAATTTGTTCATTCTGCTTGCCAAAATAAAGGTTTATTATGACTTGTAGTAACTTTCCTCAAAAAAAAATTTTACAGCCTTGCCCAACTATATATCTTTATGCACCAAGCAAAACACAAATCACAGTCTTGGGAGTCACTGGGTAGAGATGTTAACACACGGGGTCACAGATGCAATTGACTTAAATTTTTTTTTGATCTGCCTTTTAGATCCTGCCCTCTTTCTTGTGCTCATCTATCTATAGATCACATTTATATAAATTTCAAATTAGATATACTGAAGAATAAAATATGCATATATGAAATTCTAGTTCACTGGAATAGTGTCTCAACTGGGAGTCTTTTTGCATTGTTATTGTTATTATTATTCTTTAAATTTTTTTTTCAGCGTTTATTTATTTTTGGGACAGAGAGACAGAGCATGAACGGGGGAGGGGCAGAGAGAGAGGGAGACACAGAATCGGAAACAGGCTCCAGGCTCTGAGCCATCAGCCCAGAGCCCGACGCGGGGCTGGAACTCACCGACCGCGAGATCGTGACCTGGCTGAAGTCGGACGCTTAACCGACTGCGCCACCCAGGCGCCCCTATTGTTATTATTATTCTTAAGCTGGTTACACCTAATGGATACTGAAGCTTCTCTGTCCTTTGAATATTCTGCTCCTTCTGTGTCCCCAGTCTCAGCAAAATTTTTTAACCGGTTGCCGATAAAGAAACTTGGAAGTCATATACATTTTCTTCCTCCTCCCCCATGGTCATGTCATGAAATGCTAATTACTGTTGATCTGTTGATTACTGAGCTTTCTCATCCAGACCCTCCTCTTTATTCCCACTTGGAATTTGGACCTGATTTGGTTCAGATGCTCATCATCTGAGATCTGCATTAGTCACATGTCGCACCTCCGTGCCGGCTGTCTGCCCGCCCTCCACACTGGTGTCAGATTTGCAGTGTTCCATTGGTCACCTCAGTGCCTTACTTAAAGGTTTGAAGAATTCCCTTTCCCCACAAACTGCACACTCCCTTACCTGATTTAATCTTATTTTCATTTCCCTCTCCAATCCTGGCTCTTGCTATATATAAAACCTTAAAGCCCTATCATTTATACCCTATGACTTCAGCTATAGTGAACAGCTTGCCTTTTCCTGAACATGCCCTCCTTCCATGCCTATGTTAGTCTCTCTGCAATGATACCTTTACTCTTTGTCTTAATTCCAGCTGCTATGATAAAACACCATAAATGGGGTACACACACACACACACCCCAGAAATTTATTTCTCACAGTTCTAGAGGCTGGAGGTCTGAGATCAGGGTACCAACACATTTGGGTTCTGGTGAGAACCCTATTCAGGGCTGCATACTGCTATCTTATTGTCTCCTCACATGGCAAGACAAGGCTGAGAGAGCTCTCTGAGATCCCTTTTAATAAGGAACTAATCCCATTCATGAGGGCCCTACCCTCATGAACCAGTTAGCTCCCAAATGCCCCACTTCCTAATATCATCACATTGGGAGTTAGGATTTCAATACATGTATTTTGGAGCAGACACAAACATTCAAGCCATCCCACCCTTCATCACCAACCCCAGTCCACTTACATAGTTTTGTATTACCTTATTTAATCTACTTTATCGCACCTAGAAAGTAACATTGTCTTAGCATCACTTTTTAATCCCTAACACCTGTAAAAGTACCTGGCATCTAGTAGTCATTCAACACGGACATGCCAAATCAATAAATTCTGGATCTCCAAGTCCAAGCTAAGTGTTTTCTAAGTGACACTAGTGCCACTTGGGAACATAGAGAGTGGCCATATTGGAGGCACTAGAGATGTTCAACCAAGGTAACAACAGAACTCAGCCAGGAGTCAGGACACTCAAGGAAAACAGCTGAGAAGTTTCAACTCAGGAATAGAAACCCAGAAATAGTAGTTTCTTCTGACTTTGCCAGGCAGAAAACTGAACAAGAAAGCAAGTAAGATACATGCAAAGGACAGAAGCCAAGGGATTGCACCAACATAGAAGGATGGCCTAGACCAACACCAAACATGGGACAAAGCTGAGAACTATTTATAGCCAAGAACCAGGAAACTGCTGGAAGGAGTTGTCCAGGGGCAGCTGAGGAGACAGAGAACCTAAGGATAAAGACTTCTTTTGAGGTGGTGATTCAGAGCAATCAATCCTACCCAACATCTTGCTCAAAAACCCTTCACCTCAGTGTAGCCGGGAGGCTAAATTGCCTTCAATATGAGCATCTTCACCCTTGGAAACTCTTCATCCTTGAAGTTTTATTTATAATTTTTTAGAACAATTTTATCCAGTACCATGTCTGGTGCATGAGTTGGATGACCAAGTTCAGAGACGCTCTTTGGGGTCAGACACAAGGTGTGATTACAAAGTAATGAGATTGACTTTCCTCTGTGACTTTGGCACTAAGGGAACACCAAAAGAAAAGTCTCCAAAAATCACTGAAGCATTTTAAGATTTAGAACCACATTACAGAATGAACAGTCTGCTAAGGTGACTTCTTCCAATTGGGACAGAATATATTTGGATTCACATCTCATTGTGTTTGCTTAAATATCAGTCACATTACCTTTCTCCAGCATGTACAGTGTAGAACATAAGGTCCACTGATGTTGGGCAAAATGTGTCTGTGGCTTATTAGTTTAGGAAATAATGAGTTAAAGAAAGTCTTTTTCCTGGAGTTGTTTTCCGAGTCTTTTACATGCACACATGTGCATATTTCCTATATGCTTAGCATGTTCTGTTGATGATCTAACACTTCACAGAGCATCTCATAGGACTGGGGTGAGTCCTATGGTGAAGAGCTTCTGTAGGCAGTGATCACATTCTAAGTTTTATATGAATCATTTCCCAAAGTACCAAGTCAAAATTTGGAAGCAACTTTACAAAAATTATATAATGCATTTCTCTGTGCTTTATTTCCTTATCTTAAAAAAAAATGGAAGAGGGGCACCTAGGTGGCTCAGATGGTTAAGCGTCTGACTTCGGTTCAGGTCATGATCTGACGGTCAGTGAGTTCAAGCCCCACATCGGGCTCTGTGCTGACAGGTTGGAGCCTGGAGCCTGCTTCTGATTCTGTGTCTCCCTCTCTCTCTCTGCCCCTCCCCGACTCATGCTCTGTCTCTCTCTGTCTCTCAAAAATAAATAAATGTTTTTAAAAATTAAACAGAATAGTTATACCAGCTTCATTGACTTATAATTAAATGCATTAATACATGCCAGGCACAGTCCTTGGCATGCATTACATACTTGATAAATGTTAGCTATGTTTACTTTTCCTGAGGCTAAGGAGAGCAGAAAACTGAAACTTAGGCTCTGAGTGAGAAAGTAACATCTAAGCAACTAAGAAGGTGCAGAGAATACCCACGTAAGCGAAAGAGAAAAAACACGGAGGACTACATACAAGAATAGAAAGGGAAAGGCAAAGCACTCAATCCTGTTCCCTGCCTGGATTCAAAACTACTTCACCAAATTACCTTCAATATGAGCAACTTCAGTCTTGGAGACTTCTTATTCAAAGCAAAGGCTGAGGCATGGGTTATTTTTCAAGTGGTTGAGGAAAGTATAGTTCATGAATTCTCTAACTTTTCTAAGCAGAGCATGCTGACTATAAAGTCATAGTCAGGAACCATCTGTAAAGTACAAGCTGAGAGGAGGCAAGGAAAAGGCCCCAGCCAACCAGACAAGCCCAGGATCCTGTCATTATGAATTAAATTCCTGCTCATCATTAGAAACATTTCTTCAAGTTCATACACAGCTTCCTTTGACATGTTCCAGAGAAAGCAGAGTATGAAGCCTGCATCTGATATGAAAGAGACTAAGTAAGAACAAGAGGCAGAGAGGTGGAAGCCCAGGTCATTTTCTACCCAGAAGGAAAGCTCCATGTAGAGCTGTGGGCATCCAGCCGACCACAGAAGAGCACTGCGTGTGTGGGGCATGCGGAAGTGGGAAGAATGAAATGGAAGATGAAGTGGCTAAAAGACGAGTGGTGAATGGGCTGAGGTCTCTATCAACCACTCTTTCGACACCCAAGCTTCATTCAATTGACCTGCCTGAAATCCCTTCTTCACTCGTCTTCATGCATGTCCTTATCAAGATTTATAAGCTAATCTTACAATGTAGGAATATCATTCTTTGACCAAAGGTCTGAGAAGAATAAGCCATTGCTAAGACTTTCAAATAAGCCTTTTAGCCCATCTATTGAACTCTATAAAAGCCATTAACAGTTTGCTTTCACGAATGCCTAACCTGTGTTTTGTGTACCTTACCTCACCCAATAAAAGAAGATATATTATTATATCCACTTGTCGGTAAGGAAACAAGATCAGACAGGTTAGGTGAGCCTGATGAGTCTGATATTACCCAGTTAGAAAATAACAGAGCTGAGAATGAAGCCCAAATGTTTGTGACACATCCAGAATTCATTCTATTAATGGACAAGCCCACGGTTTCCCTAATTTTTCCTGGACTATAATATGCCGAGAAACATAGGCTGAGTACTTACTACCACGAAGTGCTGTACAAAGTTTTGCCTTGTAGAGGAAACAGAGTAGAAGTCTCATTGGGGAGATAAGCCATACACTCATAAGAAGATTGCTGTACGAATTCAAACCATTAATTATTAATGACTGCATCCATTACCTGTCACAACACTAATGCTGCACAAACCACACCAAAACACAATGATTCAAAACAGTCTTTAGATAGCTCACAGGTGTGCTGGTCAGTCCCAGCTGGGCTGGGCTGACAGCTGCATTCCAGGATGTCTCCTCTGAGATGACTGGGGCCACCAGAACCCCCTTCATGCACCATCCTCCGGCAATTCTCATGGAGGCTGCAGCGGGTGGGGGACAGACAATCAAGACAGACTGCAAAAACACATTATGTGCTTTTTCAACCCTCTGGGAACATTCCATCCGCGAGAGCCAGTCACACGACTGAGCTCAGAGGGAAGGTGGAGAAATGGACTCCAGGTCTGTGGTGAAGGGTGTGCAATGTCATGTAGCAAAGGACACAGATACAAAGTGGGTAAAGAACTGAGGCCAGTAGTGCAACCAATCCATCACAAGAGTCAGTGATAAACTATAACGGAATGTCTGGGCATTTTCAGTGTGCAGGGCTCTATTCTAAGCATCTCACACAGTCTCAAATGATCGTCGAGGCTATTCTACGAGTTAGGGATTGCTACCCCATTTTAGAGATGAGGAAACCGAGGCTTGGGGAGCTTAATATAGGTAGCCACGTTAAGTATGTAGCAGTAAATGGCAGAGCCTAACTCAAACACTGACATATCTGACTCCAATACGTATTTTTTTCAAGTTAGGCTCTAGTGAAAATTATTTCAAAGAACAATAAAAGACTGCTTTAAAATTAAAAACAGATTTGAGGGGCGCCTGGGTGGCTCAGTCAGTTAAGCCTCCAACTTCGGCTCAGGTCACGATCTTGCGGTTCACGTGTTCAAGCCCCACATCAGGCTCTGTGTTGACAGCTCAGAGCCTGGAGCCTGCTTCAGATTCTGTGTCTCCCTCTCTCTTTCTCTCTCTCTGCCCCTCCCCTGCTTGTGTGCTCTCTCTCTCTCTCTCCTAAAAATAAACAAACATTTAAAAACATTATTTTAAATAGGTTTGAAAGACAATGAAACTTTGTATAAATTTCAATCATAAGCTCCACATTTCAAAAAGATATTTCACAGTTATCCTTTAAAAACATTTGATCAATAGATCTAGTCATTGAACACTTCTGCTGGATGTACATACATCATCTTATTTGCAAAACTCTTAATGAGGATTCACGAAAACAATGGTGAAGCTAACATAAATATCAGTCCTTTTTTTTGTCTTTTGCCTGGAAGCTAGAGACTACTTTAAATTTTATGTTCTTGGCAAATGATTAGAAAGTGCTTGAGAAAATGTGCTCTGGTATCGTTTTACATGTACGAGTTCAACAAGATATTACAATTTCTCTTTCTAAGCAAGAGTAAAGCTTCACAAGTGATTAGAACACCATCGCATTGAATTTAGAAAACCATAAGTGGGACAGCCACAAACCATGCCATTTGCCAACACAGTCCATTACATTTTGTTCATTACCACAGTGCATTTATTACCAAGAGTAATAAATCACTGAGCAGCACAGGAAAATCTGGCCTCTGAAACAGATGCAGCGGCAAGATTCAGCACAAGCTTTGATCAAGACAATCTCCACAGCTAAGGAACTGTAACTCACTTTGGCAAGAGTACACTTCGATTTCCTTTCCACTCTTTTGTTCCGTACAGCTCCTAACTGTGATTGTATCACCTGGGTTTGTGTTAGTCCTCCAGTCTACCCACCAACAGGCTGGGATGTGGGAAGAAGAAAATCCAAAGTCATGAATTACTGGCCTCATAAGGGGTGCTGGAGCCAGGAGGGGGCAGCCAGGACTTTCCAGAAACGGAGTCTGGCACTGGTTCCCTGGTTGGACATCTGCTTAGGCAGCAGACTGGTTGGTAAGCCAAGCATTTTAGATAACAGGGCAGGGACAAATCTGCTACAGAGCAATGAGCACTCCCAAGGTTTAGCAGGACAAACAAGGAAGACGAGCGTCCCACGGCAGAGTGGGCACCTCAGAGGTGTCAGCTTCAACAGTCTGGTCAGCACTCCACCCCAGAGGGCTGGGCATCGGCAGAAAGCACCTACAGAAGAGACCACTGGCCTTTGGGGCTGGACAACCCACAGCCGGATTCACAAAATCTCACTAAATCCTCCAGAGGACTCACACATCTGCCCTGAGAGAGACTGCATTTTGACATTTGCCACACAGACAGTATTCAGCCAATACCCAATACAAGACTGCAGTCCCCTAACTGGTTAAGTAAGCAAAAATATGGCAGGTTGTTTTGTTTTTTTTTTTCCTTTTTCTCCCTCCATCTCCAACCAGAGGAGCTAGACCCACAGTAGAGGGAGGAGGACAGAGCGTGCAAGAGGTGACGAGGCTCCCTCTCCCCTTTGCCAGTCCTTCAGAACCAAGCCTGGTCCACGCCAGGAGGGGAGGAGACCAGCGGTTAAATTGTACTAAGATCATTTTAAATTGGCCTAGACTGGACTAAAGTTGCTAATAACTGAAAGTGGCTGGAAAGCTATGGGATAAGCCTGAAATGTCACAGAAGGATGGGAAAAGGAGATTGAGCGGAGTACGGCTTAAGGCAGTGATTAGAGAAGAGTAGAACAATATTATCCCCCTTCCCTTCCTAAATCAGACTTTTCAATAAGCCGGTTACTCTTATCTGGGTCTCAATTTTCTCTTCTGAATATTGGAATCTTTCCAGTTCTAACATTCTCTTAAGAGCCAGGCTCTCTACATGAGCAGATTTTCATGTGAAACAGGATATTCTAATTCTTTATGCAATGGGTAAAATGGTCACGTCCGTCTTCCAATTCAGGTTCTGCTGTAGCCAACAAAACCACCAAAATTAATATTCAAAACCATCAGAAATGAGTCATGAACATTCAGCAATGTTTACATCATCATGGACCACATACCCTTTAGGAGTGTGAGGCACTAATCCAGGTGTCAAAACATGATTAACTTTGGTCCTACCTTAGAATAAAATTAAGTTTCTTAGTTTCTTTTTTCCGCAATTCAAGTCAATATATGTAGTTAGGCTTCTGACAGTTGCTTAACAGGTACAGTGACAGTTTACAATATTCTGTTTAAGTAGCTAATAATGCTTCCTGTGTTGAGTTTTCCTTTTGGGGGTGTTTTCAGCTTTCCATAGGAGGCAATAATAAGTCATTGGTCTCCCATTAATAATTAACAAATCACTTGATGATTTCATTTGTGACTATTTCTGCCTTTATTAAACAGCGGCAACAGAAATTTTGTTCTGGGTTCTAATGGAATCCCTTTACCGGTGAGAGTGTACAGCTTTTTTTTGTAAAAGTCTAGCTAATCAACAACGAATCAAGTACATACATTCATGGTTGTGATTAAAAGGAATCCCATATTAAATTACTTTATAAAGAAAACCATCCCTAGTTTATCTCCTTTTCTATAAATTCTACTTCCCATTCATTAGAGGATTAAGTTCAGCTGATTTTTTTTTTTTTGAATGCTCTATTATTTATTGAGCTAAGAAGCACCAGCACCTCAGCTGTAAAGGAAATTGTTCTGGAATCAGGGGTTCCCCCCCCCCCCCCGCTGCAGGCTCCAGGGTACATGAAATAAAGCACGCTGGAAGGAGAATCTTGCATTGTGTTTGCTTTCCCAAACCTGAAGCCTAAGAACTGAAAAGTTTGTGGTTGTTTGGAAGACAGAGGTCTTTTTTAGCAGGTCAGTCTTGAAGCAAAAAACAATTGAAGGCAGTGGCCTTAATGAGATAGAAAAAGTCATTTAATAGATCAGGCTCACGTAAGAGTAAGTGTCAGAGCATTACGCGGGCTGTCTCATGGAGGAACTCATAGAGCTTGGGGATAAATAGGCCATTGTTTTCACTCAGTTATAGGCAGGCAGTATACAGTGTGGTGTAAAACCACCCAATTTGTACAGCGATCTAAGTTTTTCTTCCTTAAAAATCTAACCTAAATTATACTTTTTATATAAGTGGACCTTGATTTACTTTCTACCATTTAAGCAAGCAATAATAGAAAGACTCTCGGGACGTTTTTACTGAATGAACAACTCACCCAGCCCCAGGACCTGGGTCCAGAAACTTTGCAATAGTAATTGGAAAAGAAAAGATCTGTTTCTCGCCTACTGGAGCTAGTGAGAGCCAGACTCACATGTGCTTACTCCCAGCACTTTCAGGGAAGAATTCTCTTAACCCTCAAAGGTCAACTCAATCAAGAAATCCATACAGCTCAGTGAGGTCAAACATTTTCCAAACATATAGCTATGATAGATAAAATACAAAAAAAAAAAAAGAGAGAGAGAGACATATGCATGGTACTAAGCCCATTACTGAAGAAGAGTTCAGTATGGTAAGGGATTACGAAAATACTCTGGCTCAGTTGGTTAAGCATCTGACATCAGCCCAGGTCACGATCTCACAGTCTGTGAGTTTGAGCCCCGCATTGGACTCTGTGCTGACAGCTCAGAGCCTGGAGCCTGCTTCAGATTCTGTGTCTCCCTCTCTCTGCCCCTCCTCCACTCACACTGTGTGTCTCTTTCTCTCAAAAATAAATAAACACTAAAAAAATATTTTTTTTTTTAATTTATTTTTAAATTAAAAAAAACCAGTAGGTAAGGTTAAGCCGTTTGGAGTCAGGTGGACAGAGAAGCAGGAAAAAGGGATACTGTGAACACAGAGAAAACCAAGGGGACACCATCACCTTAAAAGTAAAATTATGAATGAGCAAGGCAACACCAGAGATCCTGAAGATCAGCACAGCTCCCGGATGTCCACTAACATTCGAGACAGCTGCTTCCAGGACTTCGTGGCTAGACCAGCAGTCACCACTTGGGGTCACCCTTTGGCTTTGAATCTGCGAGAACCCCATTAGGTGACCCTCTAGGTACAATTTTGGGAGATGGGATTCTTGCCAGACTACCTCAAAGTCAATGGACAAGTCAGCCTCTTCCCACTGCCCAATGTAGAATGCTTCCATGCCATGACCATCCATCTCTACCAAAACGTGTGCTCTCTAACTACGATGAGACCAGTCTTCCAGGGATGCCTGACTGGCTCAGATAGTAGAGCATGGGATTCTTGGTCTCAGGGTGATGAGTTTGAGCCCCATGTTGTGTGCAGAGTTAACTTTTTTTTTTTTAATTTTTTTCAACGTTTATTTATTTTTGGGACAGAGAGAGACAGAGCATGAATGGGGGAGGCGCAGAGAGAGAGGGAGACACAGAATCGGAAGCAGGCTCCAGGCTCTGAGCCATCAGCCCAGAGCCTGACGCGGGGCTCGAACTCACGGACCGCGAGATCGTGACCTGGCTGAAGTCGGACGCTTAACCGACTGCACCACCCAGGCGCCCCAGAGTTAACTTTTTTAAAAATGCAAGTTAACTTAAAAAAAACAATAAAACAAATTTTCCAAAGTTTTTCATTGATTTTTCAAAGTGAAACACACACACACACACAAATAAGCAATAACCTATCATTCAATACGGGTGAGGTATATAGAGTGTCACATCTAATTTGGGTGAAAGCCACATATCAGTGGTATTTGGCTTGAGCGCCAAGAAAATGGAATCAAGTTTTAGAGCTGGAAAGGACATCCTTATTTTTGTGGGTGAGAAGCCCACATTCCACAGGAGTAGAGGGTCAGCCATGGTATTGCTGCAGAAGTAGAACTAGAAATATGGTTTCTGCGCCACTCACCCCTGAATCCTGCCGCCATTTCAGGCTGGTACCACCTGTTCACAGGTTACATCAACCACTTGTTGGCTGAGACGTCAGCCTTTTAAGCAACTTCACCCCTGCCCTGCAGCATGTCCTAAAAGTCACGCTATGGGGCCACGCTCTCCTCTTTCCATGTCCCACAGTCACATTTCCTTAAGACTGTAGATCGGTGCCCATATGCTGAGAGATGAAGGGGCGTATCTGATTTCAGCCCTCATTCCTGGTCTGCCCTCACCAGATTTTTCACAACTTTATGATTTAGCAATATCTTCACAAATTTTTCTTTCACTATACTTCATCTTGACTCTTGGATTCAATGAATATAAATATTTTTCCTGATTAGTTTGTCATTCCGCATGACAGTGGGTCTCCCCAAGTCATCTCAAGTTAATACTTTTCTCAGACTGACCCTGAGCTGGGCTTATCCACCTGATTTTTCTGGTGTAGTATTTTTTGTTGGCACCCCACCCAGATCACCCAGGTATACCCAGGTATACCTGATATCATCTGATATATCTGTACTGGGCTGATATACCCATCCTAGCTGCTGACGGTATTAGAAACTTAATAGCTCACTGTTGTTCTCTGAATAATTACCCAGAAATAAGAGCCCCTTCACCTAACGGTGAAAGGGAAAGGAGAGGGGGGCAATCCAAAGCCAGTGACTGACTGATTCAGTGAGTGACTAAGGCCACTCTATCTACTTTGAGGAGGGACGATTGTGGCGTGTGGCTTGATTTATTCTCTTGACCCTCTCCCCTGCCATGACCATGCCAAGACTAGACTTTGCCTTAGACTGCATCTTCATTGGGGTCCTTCTCCTTCCTATCCTGTTCTCCCCCACAGGTTCTTTCATGAAGGGCTCTTCCTCATTAAATCACTTGTTTCCAAATCCCATCTAGAACCCTGCATCTGTGGAACTCAGCTGAAGTACCTGGCCTTGCAGGTTAGCTGCAGGCAGGGCCCACACCCCATGGAGTGAGCCTGGGAGGGATTCAGATTCAACTCCATTCTGGGATTTACCAGCTACCCAAAAGCAGCCAAATTATTTAATCTTTGTAAGCTTCAATTTCTTCCTCTCTAGAAGGGGATACTAGTAAAGAATTGTTGTGAAAATTAAAAGTTATAACGTTGCAGAAAAAATAAAAACAAATAAAAGCAAATACAGTCATCAGCTTAACTAAAAGTTCCTTGGCTAGTGTTTGACACATTTCCTCTACTATGTTAATGTAAGTAATAATAGGAGCTAATATATATTGGACATTTACTATGTTCCAAGTTCTGTGTTTACCATATTACAATTCATTATTTTATTTCATCCTCACATCAACCCTCTGAGATAATTCTGCTCTTACCCCCACGTTACAGATAAAGAAACTGAGACCATGAGTTGACCCAAGTGTACATTTTGTAAACGGCAGAACTCAGATTTGAACCCAAGTAGGATAACTCCAAAAGGTGGGCTGCCCTTTGCCATCAGTAGCTATACTGCTTTCTGGTGGCCACATCTTCCCTCTCTCTTCCCTGTACTTCCGCTCCCTTATGACACCCCCACATCTGCAGCACCCACATGCTCTTGGTCATCATCCTCCAACAAAGCTCAACTCTCTTGCACTCTGTTGTGCATTAGCGGACTCTGATGGTCCCAGGCTCCCAGCTGGTATATGACTCAAGACAATGGCTTTTTGTACATACCGAGCTCAGACAACCTTCGTGCTTTAAGCTTATCCTTCAATGAAATTGCCACAAGAAGCGCATAATATCATAATCTCAGGCATCTTGGTGGGTCAGTAGGAAAAAATATTTGTGTGCAGCAAGTTTATTCCCAATATCCCATAAATCCTCCCACATTGGTGACGGCCACCTTCTGTCTGTAAAACATTCAGAGCTGAACACTTGTCTCAGAGAGATTCCGCACCTGATCACTGGGGGATCAATTTCCTATTAGCCCTGCTGAACAGCTCCCGTTCAGTCATCACCACCATCACAAACATTATATATTCTTACTTTTTATTTAGGCAGAAAACAAGTTCTTATTTCTGAAATGCCCCCGGGACATCTGCAAAAGGGAAAAAGAGAGAGACAGAGGCAGAGAGAGAGAGAAAATAAGGATTAGATACTATCCCCTTTCCTAAGATGCCTCATTTTATTTTAGACCACGGGCATGATTATCTAGATTATGCTTAAGCAGCGAAGCTTCCTTCTTTTGTGTTTCCTTGCAGACTTTTGCATTACGTAGAGGGAAGAAAGGTTAAGAAAAAGTTCCTCTGAACAAATGAGCCTTCAGATGAAACTTTTCATTAGGCACACAGCTCATTGAATCTAATCGGAGAGATTCAAATGAGGGTCACACTTGACCTCAGCCCTCCTCCACTGAGATGGAGGGTGGGAGCTCAGCCTGGCCTTCAATTTCTGAATGTCAATTAGAGCAAAAGCATCCAGAAGACATGCTTACCTGGATTATGCATAATGAAATGGGGCCTTTAAGTCTTTTTCTTTTTTCCTTTTTATCCCCACACGGAACACAGTTAAGTTTCCCTAAAAATCAGAAGATATGCTGAGAATTCAAAAAAAAGCATTATAGGATCACATTTCAGATATCATGGCTAAAAATCACTGTGAATAAGCCCGAAAACAAGAGACACAGAGTGAAACAAAAGAAATCAGATAATAAAAGTTAATCAGCTCCTCACTTTAGATCATTCACTTAAAAAAAAAAAAAAAGTGGGTATAAAACAACATAAATATAGTATTATCTCGTTTGGGTTAAAAACTGCATTTATATACATTTGCATTTTTTAAAGAGGTGAGAATGTATAAAATGTTACAGTGGTTAATCTCTGAGTGGTAGCGATATGTTATAGGTTGAATCATAGTGTTCCCCAAAGAAATATGAAGTCTTAACCCCCAATACATCAGAATGTGATCATATTTGGGGGCGCCTGGGTGGCGCAGTCGGTTAAGCGTCCGACTTCAGCCAGGTCATGATCTCGCGGTCCGTGAGTTCGAGCCCCGCGTCGGGCTCTGGGCTGATGGCTCAGAGCCTGGAGCCTGTTTCCGATTCTGTGTCTCCCTCTCTCTCTGCCCCTCCCCCGTTCATGCTCTGTCTCTCTCTGTCCCAAAAGTAAATAAAAAACGTTGAAAAAAAAAAATTTTTTTAAAAAGAATGTGATCATATTTGGAAATGGGGCCATTGAGGATGTAATTAGTTAAGAAGTCATACTGGAGCAGGATGGGGCCTTAATCCAATATAAAGCTGTCTTTATAAGAAGAAAGAGGCACAGAGGAGAGACCGCCACGTGAAGACATGGACACATAGGGAAAAACATCATGTAATGATGAAAGCAGAGATCACAGGGGGGTAGCTACAAGCTGGCAAGTGCCACAGATCAGCAACAGCCACCAGAAGCCGGAAGAAGCAAAGAAAGATTCTCCCGTACAGGTTTCAGCGGAACACCTTGCCCCCACCTGGATTTAGGGCTTGTAGCCTCCAGAACTGTATGAAAATAAATGTCTATTGTTGTAAGCCACCCAATGTGTGGCAGCCCTAGGAAACTAACAATCATACTTCTCAAACTTTTGCTTATCCTTACTTTCAACAAAGCACATATATTAATTTTGTAATTTTTTTATTTTTTTTTAACATTTTTATTTATTTTTGAGACAGAGAGAGAGCATGAACAGGGGAGGGTCAGAGAAAGAGGGAGACACAGAATCTGAAACAGGCTCCAGGCTCTGAGCTGTCAGCACAGAGCCCGATGCAGGGCTCGAACCCACGGACCGCGAGATCATGACCTGAGCCGAAGTCGGACGCTTAACCGACTGAGCCACCCAGGCGCCCCATAATTTTGTAATTTTAAAAGGTCATTGTAATAGAAGAAAGAAGGAATGGGGAGGAAGGAAGGAAGGAAGGAAGGAAGGAAGGAAGGAAGGAAGGAAGGAAGGAAGATGGTGGGACTGATTTTTGTAATTGTTAATTAACCACCTTGGATGGTGCTGTGGGGCATATTGAATAAAAGAATAAGAAAAGCGATGACTATTCACAGAAACACTGAAATGTCAGCAACACAGTCCCTCTCTTTATGTCCCTCAGTCACTCCATCCGCTGGAACGTAATTGTGTCTTAGGCTCTATTAAATTCTTCCAACTGCTACCCAAGTGCCCCCTAATTTGCTACTTTCATACCCTGTACGTCCATCAAGTAAGCCCTATCCATTTTCAGATCTGTTGCCCCTGGGCCTTGCTCTGTGTATGACATTCTCTTATTTATTCGTTCATCAATCATTTATTGAACATGACTCTGGGCCTGGCAATGGAAAGGAGATGTAAAAATAAATGAGAAACACCCTTGCCCACACAATTCACAGTCTAGAGCAGAAAGACAAGAAATGGAAAGCTAGTTGGAGTGTAGGTATTGCCCCAATATGGACAGGCTTACAGGTATCAGGGGAGATGTGTGCAGTGAGAACATAGATTAAAGCCCCCTTACTCAGACTTGGAAGGGCGTGGGAACTAGGGAAGGAGCCTAACTTTGAAGCACAGGTAAGAACCAGTCCAACAAAAAGAGGAGAGGGACTTTGCAAACAAAGGAGGAAGCAGTGTTGTGTTGATTCAGAATGTGAGAGGCCCACAGTAACTTTGGAGAAAGCTTGGAGATCAATTGGGCAATGGTGAGTGGAACCAGGGGCCATGGTCCACAGAGGGTCTGAAATGGCAAGATAAGAGCTTGAACTTAACTGTGTGTGCTAGGAGGAAATAGTACAGAAGACTAGCAGGGAAGGAATATATGATCAGAGTCCCAGTTTAGAAAGATTACCCTGGGAATGGTGTGGCAAGTTGTTTGCAAACAGCAATAGTGGGGATAGATGGAATCATTGGACGGTGCGAGGGAGGAATGCCTGGGTGACACTAGGGATGAGGGGAGAGGATGGGCTGGAGAAGCCACACGAAGCACAGTGGTTGAGAAAGGCAAGTGCTGGAGCACATCGCAGGTGCAAATCCTAGTCTTGTCATTTACTTGTGGCAGTAAACTGAGCAAAGTTCTTTAACCTCTTTGTGCCTCAGTGCTTTCACCTATCAAATGAGAACAATATAAGATTTACCTCATTAGGTTGTGATGAGTACTAGACATGTCTAATGCTAAGAAATTGTGTGGCATATATTACATATCCGTAAATGTTTTTCTTCACACACACACACACACACACACACACACACACACCGCTTATGCATATGAGTCAACAGGCTTTGGTGATATATGTGGGAAATGGGGGTAAGGGAATAACACTAACGCAATTCTAAGTTTCAGCATAGGCACTGGTGTTTACCTGCCCTACTTCACTTTGAAGTTCACTTCATTCAGGTCTTAGACGAGACTTCCTCTCAGAAGTCCTCCTGACTGCTCAGGTCTGGATTTAATCCTTGGACATACTCCCCTAGCACCACGCACCGCCTGTCACAGCACTGACCACGTGGGGCTGCAATAGCTCTTTCCCTGTCTGAATGCTCCACTGGTTTATCAGCTCCATGAAGACAGGGACCAGCTCCATGCTGTATATCATGGCGTTCCCAGTGCCTAGCTAGTACCAGCATTTAGTATAATCATGATGAGTGTATGAGTGAGTCATTTCATTTATTACTTAATCCAGATGAAGAGGAGAAGACAGTGGAGTCACATTTGAACCTGTCCAGTTCGAGGTGCCTATAGGATATTCAACTGGAACCGTCTCATCGGCAATTGGATACGGGTTGTGAACCTCAAGAGCATGGATCTAGACTGCAGATAGACCATCTGCATTAGCAGCCTCTACAAGGGAACAGAATAATGAGAGGGCCTAGGAGGAAGCAGTAGACATATTGGAAGAGATCGATGGGTTGGTCTCCACCCCATTGCCCTCTAACATGTTGCCATGACATTTAACAAAACTACAAACTCTTTCTAGAGATGGAAATCTCTTGGAGCCCGTCGAAAAACACCATGTAGTTAGCCATATACTCTACTTCTCCATTAGCCCATCTCTGGTGGCTAACATTGACTGAGTGCTTACCATGCACTGAATATTATTCCAAATGCTTAACTTGTATTATCTCACTTAATCCTCCCAACAAAATGAGTAAGCAGGTCTAATCATCACCCTCATTTCACAGATGTAAAAATTAAGGCACTGAGAGCCAGTCTATTGTAGCTGCCTCTGAAACATTAATGGTAACTCTCTAGGTGTATTCAAAAAACAAATTGTCTAATTGCTAGAGCCAACTGTCCAGCAGACGAGAAATTTTCCCAAATTGAGACCCATGTGGTTTATGTAAAAGGTCTGAGGATTTTATCCATTAAAAACAAGGCCCTTTCCTGCCTTAACAGAAATGCCTCCTCTTGACTTTGCTCACTGGCAATGCTTCCCTGGCACTCACTCCTGGCAGCTGATTGAACACATTAAATCAGCCCACAGAAATAAGTCAAACTCTATTAGTCACTCTGTAAAAATGCTAAGTCTATTTATTTATTATGAGTTATTCACAAACATCAAGACTAGACTCTATAATTTAATACCACCTGCGATGATTCCTGAAAGTGGCAATATTTTAACACTGCGATCTGATTAATTGACCTGTTCAAACAGAGCTCCGAGTCAAGCGTGACTTCCCTTTGACAGAAGTGTATTCATCTTCACCTCAAAGCCAGCCTTCTCAACTCATCGGGGGAGAACAAAACAGCTCATCAAAGGGAATCAATTAAAATCATCTGAAATAATCCGCACGTTCCACTAAAGAAATATTTATAAGTTCCTAATACTTCCTTTTTTATAAAAAAAAAAATACAAGGAAGTACATACTTTATGGTTTCAATTATATAATATTTGAAAAGGCAAAAATGTAATATTTGGTGTCAAAAGACGGGACAATGGTTTTCTTCAGTGGCCAAGGTGGGGACACCCAATACCTGGGATGGAGCATAAGAAGAGCCTCTAAGGAGCTGGGCATGTTCCAGGTGATGGTTTCATGCCTGCAGTCACTTTGTGAAAGTCGATCATACGAGTACTTTATTTAAACATGATATATCTCGGGGCGCCTGGGTGGCTCAGTTGGATAAGCATCCGACGTCGGCTTGTGTCATGATCTCGCAGTTTGTGGGTTCAAGCCCCACATCGGGCTCTGTGCTGACAGCTCAGAGCTTGGAGCCTGCCTTGGATTCTGTGTCTCCCCCTGCCTCTGTCCCTCCCATGCTCATGCTCTGTCTCTCAATAATAAATAAATGTTAAAAAAAAAAACATTTAAACATGATATATCTCACTAAAATGTTTGCCAAAAATTAAGAAAGAAAAGGAGTAATTCATACCTGGGCAGCAACATCAGCCAGAGATTTTTTCAGAGAGAGACAGACAGACAGAGTGCGAGCAGGGGAGGGGCAGAGGGAGAGGGAGACACAGAATTTGAAGCAAGCCCAAGGCTCTGAGCTGTCAGCACAGAGCCTGACAAGCCCATGAGCCATGAGATCATGACCTGAGCCAAAGTCGGACATTTAACCAACGGAGCCTCCCAGGCGCCCCAGCCAGAGGTCTAACTGAAAATGATACTATCCCAACTCTCCCACCTCCTAGGTGCAATTGATGAGCAAATCGCATTCAATGAGCCTTGATTTGCTCACTCATAAAACAACAGTACCTATCTCACAGTTGGGTTAAATAAGTACCACATATTTTAAAATGTATATATATTTATACATATAAATAATGTATGTGTATGTATATATATATACACACACAATCTGTCAGTTTGTAACTTCCTATGCAAATTCAGCATCATTACTATTATTGTAATTATTACACAACCCTTACTCCAACAATGATGCCCTCCACGCTTCCTGACAAAGCCTAAACACCACTCTTCCAAAAAGGACTTTTAATTCCCGTTTGGGTTATCCACGTAATAGTAAGAGGCTTAAACTAATTAGATACCACAATTGTGCTGTTGTTTATGAATCCTGAAATCCCCTTGTCTATGAAATTTCCAGGCAGGGCCAGCCTTTTTCCTGGATGAGTTAGCAGACCCTTGCACAGGAGCCATCCAGACCTTTTCCTCAAGCCCTGAACTAACATTCAAAAGTGAGTTATTCCTTTGACTGACAATAGAGAATACTGTCCATAATGCAATTATTTGGAAGAGAGAATCCAGTTGACTATTCTTAGCCATGAACACCTTTTCTTCAATTACTAACTTTTCCAGCCACTTATCAGGGAAGCAGGCCACTGGATGAAGGAAAACTGGAAAGGCAGTTTTATATCTCTAGAAGATCGAGATGCTTCACTGCTGTGTCCTGGATGGGTAGGGACCAATACCTTGTCCCTTTCATTCTTAACTCACCAGTCAGCAGGGACTCACATCCGGTCCTGACAGAGTACACTGTGAACTACCAGGATAGTTTCCCAGCAGAAAAAAATCACATAGTTAATGTGACATAAGTCAGTTCTCTTCCAAGGTGTCTCCAGGAAGGTCCCAGGTGATGCCAATGCACCTGGTGTAGGGCCAGCACTTTGTGAAACACTGATGACTTTAAGGGTACATAAATGTGTCTGGCATAAATGATTCTGGAAGATTTTGAATTCATTTGGCATGGATGAATCTTGGAGACACTGGTAGGATCTGAGCCTCCATTTTGAAAAAAAAAAAAAAACAATAAACAGTTTCCATAAGTGCCCTATGGCATTCCCAGGCCCTGGGAGAAAGACTCAAAATAGCTAAAAACAGACATAAGCCTGAGGTGAACTCTAAAATGGTAAGGAATTCGACTGCAAGAAGAAATTACCATCATATGGATAGTAATACTTGTACTGCGTGATTCTCCCACTTACCCTTTATGTCGATATAGCAGAATCAAATGAGTCTCACTACCAAATCGGAGGTGAGGGGGAGGAGTGGGAAAGGCATTCTATGAATTCAATGTTTACTAGACCAGGCTGGCTTAACACATGCATCTCACACAGTGGAAGCATCGATACTCAAAATCCAGACTCCTCTTCATTAAACTCTAATAGGAAGGTAGCTCAGCCTTGGGACTAGAAATGCTCAAAGGGCTAAAAGTCGTTCTGGCTGGACAATGCCAAGGTGTGCTGGTAAGACTCCTCTTTTCCTGTATTTTCACAGACCACTACCTTCAGATTCATTCTTTTTAATGAGTTTAATGAGTTAATGCAGTAAAATAGTTTACATTCAGCAACATCCATTCCACAAGTGATTATGACTACGTGGCAGTTGCTGAGGGCACTGTTGAAGAAAACCAGTCAGCTCTCAACCCTCACTGGGCTGAAGGGTTTCATGGCCAAGTAAGTATGGTAAATATCACATACTAAATCCCCTCATTAGAGTGTCAAAGTACTCAACAGGAGTAAATAAATGCATTCATTCTCTTTTACCATTGCGGCTCAAACTCATTGGATACTTTTATCATGGCATACCCATTAAGTCTTCTAGAACCCTGAGAAGCAGTGATATAGATTAAAATGGCACCAAGAACTCGGGAAAATAAGAGAGTGGTAAAGACAGTAACAATCAGAAAGGCTTAGAGGAAATGAGGCTTGCCTGGAGAATTTGGTTCTTGTTATCAGACAAGTTTGCCCTCAAGTATTGAAGATGAGTTTTAGTCTCTGGTCTGCTAAATATTCCAATACAAACAAGCTTGGAATTTAGCTGGTTCCTCAAGGACATGCTTAACCCAAACTCACCCGTATTACAGAGTGACCATTTCTATCTCTTGGACCTACAGTGAGGCAGGAATCTGAAGAAGGAGGCTTGCCAAGGAGCAGGAAGCGATTCTGCAAATAAATGTCACCTATTTCATGATTTCATCTAAACCTGGCCCGGTGACCAGTGAGGCAGCCACTAACACACAGGATTCCAGAAGCTGACATACCTCCCACCACACCTAAGATGCAGAAAACAAATTTTTCATCTGGAAAAATCTAGTTGATTATTGCAAATATGCTGATGAGTCTCATAAAAGGAAAGAGCTATTCATTCACTGAGAAGAGGTAGTTTCTTACTTAAGGGCAATTCCATGATCCCTCATTTTTCTTCTTAAGAGTTTTTCTACTTAACAAAGACCTTAAACACTACTTAGCCTGGTGTTTACGAAACTTTGATTGCATCCACTATGAGTGAAATCAGTTCAGTAAGTTTTAACCAATACTTTTCTCTAAATGAGATAGAATGGAATAGAATAGATTAGAAAATATCAGGCATCAGATAGAGCAAGGGTAATTTTTTGCAAAATTTTTATGTTTATGTATCTATTCATACATGCATATATGTATACGGGGTAATAACATAACACACATGCCTTACTGTGAGTTGTTACTGGAAATATTTAAAAGCTGGTGATGTAGTCTCATGCCCCCATTGTATGCATGAGTACATTGAAGCCCAGAGACGTACAGCAACTTGCCCAAAGACACACAGCTAGTTAGTGCCAAAACTACACTTAAACTCTAGCAACTCTGAATCTTTGCTCAGTGTTCTTGGCACTGAGCCAACTAATTTTGTTAAAAAAAAAAAAAACAACACATTCCTGACTAGAAGACTTGTTTAAAGATGTATTTTCAATAACTCTCTGTTCGTTGTCTTAAACAAAACTCTAAGCAAAACAGTAATGTTGCCCTTTGCTGAGATCTATGCCAGACAGAAATGGAGCCTGAGGCAAAACCTGAAGGTGTTTAATTTTTTACCTTGTAAACTTCCTCACTAAATATGACAGAAGGGAACATAGCCAGAAGCACTATAAAATTCCTATTAAACAATGTATCTCTTAAATAGGTACTGCTTACAAAATAAACCATACTGTCCCATTTTCTCCTTTATGATCTAATTTTCTTGTCAGCAGAGCTTAGGTATTTTTTCCTGAAGAAGAAAAAGATTACTTCAGCTGCAATAGTGACCTTACCCCCCAACCAATGAGAGCTTGTTATAAATAATCACAATGTGATCCTCAAGGTTGATAATAGCCTTTAAACTGCACTGCATACTCTCAAGGGATTTGGGTCAGGGGGAAAAAAAAAAGCCTGAAAACATAGCATTTTCAATCAAACTACATACTGGCAAAAGTTGGTAAAGAGGAATAAAATGGATGTGGGTTTTCTTTGTTTTCGTATCTTTTTCTTCTTCTTTTGATCTTTTACAAATAACTATGCAAGGGACTTCAAGCTACTTAAATTGAACTCTGAGGCTGCAAAAAAATACATTTATGCTCATGTTTCTGAAGAGAATTCTCTAAAACAATAACTGGCACGTAGGAAAATAATGCTGACAGGTGTTTCAAAGACAACTTTTATTTTTATTTTGTTCTTTCCTCCAGGGCGACTTTGGGAGCCATCATTTCTCTTGAAAGACTTCTCCCCCTGAGGTGTCCCACATATATGCTATAATAATAAGATGAAACAGACGCAATTTGAAATGTATGTAAGAGTGAAGGTGGACAGAAGAGATGTTATAGGATCTTGTGGCATTGGCCTGAGTGATGGGGAGACTTTCCACTGAAATGCCCTAGTCCTCTGAGTTCATGTTATGTCCAGAGGAAGAGGAACTACCCACCTAAGTATCTCTCCTAGACCTGGTTTGTGGGCCCACCCAGCAACTGGGTTAACTAATAATAAAAATGACTTTGTAAAACTCATTCATTAGGCCCTGACACAGCTCCAAGAAAGGCAGGTCCTGCCTTACCAACATACATCTCCCATGTGTTTGCTTTTTAATTCAGTTACTTGCTACTAGGATCTCATTCTCCCATTAAAAAAACAAACAAACAAACCAGGGGCAACCTGGTGGCTCAGTCAGTTAAGCATCCGACTTTGCCTCAGGTCATGATCTCACTTCTTGTGGGTTCGAGATCTGCATCAGGCTCCCTGTTGACAGCTCAGAGCCTGCAGCCTGCTTTGGATTCTGTGTCTCCCTCTCTCTGCCCCTCTCCCACTTACACTCTGTCTCTCTCTCTCAAAAATAAATGAACATTAAAAAAAATTTTTTAACTCTTAAAAAAAAAAACCAGTGCAGTGGGGGAGCCTGGATGGCTCAGTAGGTTTAGCCTCCAACTCTTGTTTTTGGCTCAGATACTGATCTCATGGTTTCATGAGTTAGAGCACAGAGCTTGCTTGGGATTCTCCCTCTCCCTCTCTCTCTGCCCCGCCCCCACTCGGACTGTCTCTCTCTCTCTCTCTCTCTCAAATAAATAAACTTTAAAAACCTGCAGTGTTCATAATAATAATCATTGTAATTATAACTAGTATCTGTTAAATACTTTATTTGTGCCATCATTGTCCTAGATGATAAAGTAGATAAATGTAAATTCTAAGAAGGCAAAGTTTTTTTTTTAATATTTATTTATTTTTGAGAGGGAGAACAAGCTGGGGGGTGGGGGGAGCAGGGACAGAGGATCCAAAGAAGATCACTGTGCTGACACCAGAAAGCCCGATGCAGGGCTTGAACTCACAAACTGTGAGCTGAACCCAAGGGAGACGCTTAACCCACTGAGTCACCTAGGCACCCCAAAGAAGGCAAATATTTTTGTCAACTTGGGGTTCACTGCTTTATCTCTGCCACTTTAAATAGTTTGTGAAAAGTAAGACATAGAGAGGTCTTTTGTCCAAGATCAAACAGGTGAGAAGAGGCAAAGCCCAGATGTTGTAAAATGAATCTACAATACATATGTAATGGCTCATAATGTTATTCATTTTGGCAACTTGCTACCAGTTATTTCTACATGCTGTGTTTTTCAGAACATCATTTTTTTTTTAATTTTTTTTTTCAACGTTTATTTATTTTTGCGACAGAGAGAGACAGAGCATGAACGGGGGAGGGGCAGAGAGAGAGGGAGAGGGAGACACAGAATCGGAAACAGGCTCCGGGCTCCGAGCCATCAGCCCAGAGCCTGACGCGGGGCTCGAACTCGCGGACGGCAAGATCGTGACCTGGCTGAAGTCGGACGCTCAACCGACTGCGCCACCCAGGCGCCCCCAGAACATCATTTTTAATAATACTTGGTTTTTTCTAATTTAAGAGTCCTTGTCACAAAATTTTCTAAATTCTGAAGGTATAACAGAATATTAAAAAATTGTATCCCACTAATTGACAGATAATCACTGTTAACATTTTGGAGTGTTTTAAGATCTAGGATAAATTTCTATGAATGTAATTACTAGATAAAAGGATACGACCTAAAAAATATGCAGTCTGGGTTTGGAATTGATATGACAGAGCATTCTACCCACATAAAAGGAGCAGGGGTAACCCTGGCCTGTGATGATGGAGAAGGTGTGTCATTGCCAATAATTTGCTAAATGCACATTAGTTACACTATTATAACAAGAGATTATAATTATATGACAACATAATGTTACAATATTATAATACGTTCTGTCTTATAGAAGTAAAGTTACTCTCCTTGTAGTTGGAATTCACTCTTTCAACAACCATTCATGTGTAGAAGCCATTTTTTTAAGATTATTTATAATGGGAAAACTTTATTAACAAATTTAAATACCATGGAAATGCTTTTCCAAGCTCTTGCTTAAAAGGACTGGAAAGATCTGATACATCTGCTGACGCTAGAGGCCACCCTCCTGACTCCAGACCCAATATTCTTCCCACTGTGTCCCTTTATTTTTGTGGAGGATCCATTAGTACACAGGTTAGGGCACTTGGGAATGGGGCCCAGTTACATTTTGATGGGTTTCAAAGAAGTCAAAAATAAGGACTAGGGGCGCCTGGGTGGCGCAGTCGGTTAAGCGTCCGACTTCAGCCAGGTCACGATCTCACGGTCCGTGAGTTCGAGCCCCGCGTCGGGCTCTGGGCTGATGGTTCAGAGCCTGGAGCCTGTTTCCGATTCTGTGTCTCCCTCTCTCTCTGCCCCTCCCCCGTTCGTGCTCTGTCTCTCTCTGTCCCAAAAATAAATAAACGTTGAAAAAAAAATTTTTTTCAAAAATAAGGACTAGAGCTTTGAGATGACAGAGTGACCAGAAAACATGGCAAAAGCCTGGGAAAGGCCAGGGCAATGAGGAAAGCAGGACGGAGAAGGGAGAAGGATGTTGCTCTAAGTGCCGATTGCCCTAAGCAGAGTCCTGAGGATGCACAGCCAATGAGTAGGAAGCTAAGGGCAACTTTCAAAGGCAGAGATTAACACCCATCCAAAATGTTCAACCTTCCATGACCCGCCTAACCAAGAGGAACTAAAATTGGATGGCCACATAACTGTGTTCAAGTTACAGGGAAGTTGAATCATTACAGAGAGAGGCACTGAAATAAAGGCAACGCATGGGAATGCTCAACACCAGATGGCCTGGGACAGAATCAGACCAGTGGCCTCTCATTTTCTTTATTTTTCACCACTACCAGGAAAGCAATTCGAGCATATGCTTCCAATATAGGTACTTTAGTTATAACACATGCACATGCGTCACCGTAGTCTTATATTACAAATACTACAAACCTGGGGCGCCTGGGTGGCGCAGTCGGTTAAGCGTCCGACTTCAGACAGGTCACGATCTCGCGGTCCGTGAGTTCCAGCCCCGCGTCAGGCTCTGGGCTGATGGCTCAGAGCCTGGAGCCTGTTTCGGATTCTGTGTCTCCCTCTCTCTCTGCCCCTCCCCCGCTCATGCTCTGTCTCTCTCTGTCCCAAAAAAAATAAATAAACGTTGAAAAAAAAAAATACTACAAACCATATGCAAAAAAATAGAGGTTTTTAACGAGATGAAATTAATTGAAAAATAAATGTTAATGTTCTTTTCCCACCCATCTATGGATCATCACACATCCTGGACTAACTGCACTCTCCTATTTGGTAAGTTGACTAAGGCAGTCCACGCTTTTAACGATGGTGCCTTCTTTCTGATTCAACCCATCTTTGCTCATGACAGCACCTGAAGTTTATTTTTTTTCCTGTTCACAATCTAATCTAGATTTTTCTTCACACAATAGTCAACAAAAGACAGAATACTCAATATGCTCGTTTTGAGTAATAATACTCGATAAAAGACCGATGATACTCACTATTGCTCATTTTGAGTCATGTTACTCAAAATGCTATGCAGGGTGTCACATCACAATCTCATTTCATGCCATTCCCAAAAGCCAGAAGAGATTGAGAAACTCTCCTTTTACAAATCAAATGAATAAGTAATCAGCTGCAGATATTAATAGACAATTCAAAAAGAAATAGAAATAGTCCATCAAATCATGAGAATAGCTGAAACAATCCTGATAAAGAACAAAGTTGAAAGACTCATATTTTCCAACTTCAAACTTACTACAAAGCTACAATAATCAAGACAGTGGGGGCTCCTGGCTGACTCGGTCTATACAGTGTGCGACTCTTATTCATGGGGTCATGAGTTTGAGCCCTACGTTGGGTGGAGAGATTACTTAAACAAAAAAAAAAAAGACAATATGGTACTGGCATACATATCGATGGAATAGGATTGAGTGTCCAGAAATAAACCCATATACTTATAGTCCACTAACTTTCAACAAGGGTGCTGAGAAAACTCAGTGAGGAAAAAATACTCTTTCCAATAAATAGTGCTGAGATGACTGGATATTCACACCTCAAAGAATGAAGTCATACCCCTCCCTCACACCACATATGAAAATTAACTCAAACTGGATCAGTCTTTTTATTATTATTATTTGAGAGAGAGAGAGAGAGAGAGAGAGAAAGAGAGAGTCTTAAGGAGACTCCATGCTCAGTGTGGAGCCCAATGCAGGCTCAACATGACCCTGGGATCATGACCTAAGCTGAAATCAAGAGTCAGACACTCAACCAACTGAGCCACCCATGTGCCCCAAACTGGATCAGTCTTAAATGTAAGAACTAAAACTATAGAACTCTTAGAAATCATGAAAAGATATTTAAAATCACTAATAATCAAAAAATAAAAATTCTAATAATCAGAAACTGTTTCACCTCCCTAATTGATGAAAGATATTCTGAAGACCAGTATAGGCTAAGTTTGGAGGAAAAGGTACCCTGATGTACTTTGATGATTACGTCAATTAGCACCTTCTGGAAAGAAGTTTGGTAATATGAATCAATGTTAGAATGCACATACAGTATGACTCAGTAATTCCACTCAAAGGAAATTATCCTTTAAGAAATCTGATAAGGATACACAGTTGTATGTTCAAAAATGCTCTTCTAAGCATTGCAAAGAAGAGCAGAAAACTGGAAGTATAAATATATAAATTTATATAAATATATAATAAATGTCCATCAGTTAGGGTTTGGTAAAAACATACACAATGAAATAATAAGCAGCCATTAAAATTGTTGATAGGTACATGTATTTTATTGACATGGAAAGACAGGGACAATTTATTATTAAGGTATAAAAGAAAGTGTAGGCATCCCCTAGGTTGGGTGGGGAATACAGAAAAGGGAAATTAACACCCAAAAAGAATACTGATTGTGCTAAAGCTAAATTTTGTGCTCCTCTCCACTTTTTCATAGGTCAGACCTGGCTGTATACTTCCTTCCACACGCTAAAATTTGATGTTTCTCTTATAAATATTTCCATGAAGTACATCATGCACTCCAAACAGCTTCCTGACCGGAAACAACTTGGACATTGGAAATGACAATTATAGACTAATTTAACAATTCTGGATGGGCTGACAGATATTGAGAAGCCTGGACGCATCATTAGACAGCACCCTTCAATTGCTCTAGCCAAGGCAAGAGTTTCCAATCTTTGCATAATTACGATTGATAACCCTGAGTTACTGGATAATCCCCCAAATTTCTAAATCCTCTTATGAAAAGAAACAATAACAGTCAACATTCACAACTAATTAGTGGTAATCCTTTGTAATATAAAACTTATGGAATCCTTCCATATTCACTCTTAGTTAGAACCCTCTAGAGAAAGGACCTGTCTGACCCACGGACGTATTTATTCCTCCCAACAAGTTCTCTGGGGACAGGCATCTGTCAACACAACTTAAAACCAACCCACCCAAAATGGAGCAAAAGTCAATAGCTTTGCTTCCCATTTCCTTCAAGAGAATGCTTACAGCATTAAAGATGAGAAATCAACTGTTTTATCACTTGTCAACTGCTTGAGCCATATTTCATAACAATTGTAGTCACACCTCTAATAGCCACAAAAAAAAGTCCCTAGGCACACTACCTCATGCAGAAGTCCACAGGATCAAGCAGCTGATAAAGCCCCAGAGTGAGAAAATGCTGAGGACCCAGTCACGCCTCAAAAACTTCCCTTCCCTCCCAGGTCTCAGGCTACAGCACACATCCCATAAACTATCCACGCATCACCAAGCCAAAAGGAGATTGACATTCCAGGAAATCAGTCAAGTGTATATTCAGTTTCACTTCTGAAATGCTCAGTGAAATATGGCTGTTAGTCCTTAAAATTAAAAACAACAACAGCAAACAGGCTTGGGTAAAGTAAATGATTCCAACAAGTGTCACGTCTCCAAGTGTTAGCTATTTCCCAAGGAGGAAGAAAGGGACTATTTGCCATGTAATTCCAAGAATCACTAATGAAGAAACTTTAACTTTCTATTCTGTCCCATTCATGAGAAATCTCATGCTTCTAACATATTGCTAATGCTGGCTCAATTATCTTCAAAGATTTAACCCCATTATATTTTCTCTTTTTCTGTATTCTGTCCTTCCACATTCTTGTCCCCAACTCCATTTTTGAAAGCCTGTGGGATATTGGGTATGGTTTTTTGTTGTTGTTGTTGTTGTTTATGTATTTTTGAGATGGGGGTAGGAGGGGCAAAGAAAGGGGGAGGGAGAATTGCAAGCAGGCTCCACACTCTCAGTGTGGAGCCTGACATAGGGTTCAACTCACCCACGAGGTGCCCCTTTTAAAGAGGGTCACTACTTAGCTGCTGCAATTAGGAGAGGGAGGTATTTAATGTCACAGGGGAAGTACCTGGGTGGCCACTGGGGACCCATTTTCATCTCTCTGATCAAAAAGTTATTTTTCCTGGGGTGCCCTCCTGGGGTGGCTCAGTCAGTTAAGCTTCCAACTCTTGGTTTCGGCTCAGGTCATGATCTCATAGTTCATGAGTTTGAGCGCCACATCAGACTCTGTGCTGACAGTGTGGAGCCTGCTTGCAAGTCTCTTTCTCCCTTTCTCTACCCCTACCCTGCTGTCGCTGCCTCTGTCTCTCTGAAAATAAATAAGTTTTTTTTAATATTTATTTATTTTTGAGAGAGAGACAAAGACAGAGACAGAGCATGAGTAGGGGAGGGACAGAAAGAGAGAGCCACAGAATCCAAAGCAGGTTCCAGGCTGCGAGCTGTCAGCATAGAACCTGACACAGGGCTCAAACTCAAGAACCATGAGATCATGACCTGAGTCAAAGTTGGATGCTTAGCCAACTGAGCCACCTAGGCACCCCAAGTAAATAAAAAAATAAAAAAAAGGAAGTTATTTTTCCTGTCAACAGTGGGAAGTCATCATCTTCCCCCAAGCACTAAAGGGTAGATCATAGAAAACATAAGGCCAGATGGCCAAAGCCTTGAGAACAATTGCAATAGAGGATGATAAAGCTACAGGAATAAACAATTATTATCCCATTCTTGGGATAGTAACAGTAATCAAAAAATGACAGTTTTGCTGGAAGTAATAGGCTTCATGATGAATATAGTAAACACTATAAGTAAAATAATTCTTTGCCTCTTCTTAAAAACAAAAACTTAGTATTTTCAGCCAACTAAGGCCGTGATAGAAGCAAGTGAAATCTTGGGATACACCAATATGGAAAACTAACACTATAAAAAAATACTTCAGATGATAGGCACGATTTATGTAATGGTAGAAGAGATGTCCACACTAGACAGGAACAGGGCTCCTTCTGTTCACACCCACTCATTTCCTTAAGAGGAAGAATTATACTAGAACCCTATTATGACACTTTTAATTTGTTGTACATAATTTAAGTGTACAGAATACATGTGTAGCTTTCATCCCAAAGTATGAGTTCCATCATGATGAATTAATATATCTTCACAAATTTCTGAGTTAAAGACCACCTCCAGAGAGGAAGAAGATATCTGAATATGGCAGACCCAAACAACCACAGCAGGCAGGATTCAAGCGCCTGGCTGGGAAGGCACCAATTATGTAAAGAATGGTACCCTGGTGGGGCGCCTGGGTGGCGCAGTCGGTTAAGCATCCGACTTCAGCCAGGTCGCGATCTCGCGGTCCGTGGGTTCGAGCCCCGCGTCGGGCTCTGGGCTGATGGCTCAGAGCCTGGAGCCTGTTTCCGATTCTGTGTCTCCCTCTCTCTCTGCCCCTCGCCCGTTCATGCTCTCTCTCTGTCCCAAAAATAAATAAACGTTGAAAAAAAAAAATTTTTAAAAATAAAAAATAAATAAAAAAAAAAGAATGGTACCCTGGAATATCACCTACCTCCTAATGTCACCTTAGCAGGTTTCTGATGTGTCTGGGAGTCCTCTTTGCATTTTGTTTGGTACTTAGATGACAAAGATGTGATTCTTCTAAGCAATCCTTGGAGAAAATGAGTCCTATTTTTTTTAAATTTTTTTCTGCTTATATTAACAAGAAAGGTTTCCAGCAGAGTTCTTTGTAGTGACCTAAGAAATTACTCGGTTCACGAGCAGGATTAGCCACAGAGATGAACAGCCTGAGATGTAAGAAGATAGTCGAAACTTTTCAATGAAATAGGCATAGTTTTCCCCCCCTCCCCCTCTCCCTTTTCTTTTCCTCCTCCTCCTCCTCCCCCTCCTCCTCCTCCTTCTGTTTCTGCTTCTTGTTTGTTGTCTTTTAGTGTTTCCAATGCTTCATAGTTATTATTATTCAAATATAGCCACAATTTCTAAGCCAAATACTAATTTTTATTATCTGCTATTTTGGATGAACCATGTTACTGCTGCCTTTCTGAAAAGAGATAACCAATCAGCATTTCCCCCACTTTTTGCAGACGCTTTGCTCAGGTGTCAAATTCTTGCTCTTGCTAAAGGTATCAGTAATTATGCAGATCATTAAATCTTTCACCTAACGAGCTTTTGTGAAATACTATTATGTGCTAGGCACTGGAGGCATAAGGATGAAAAAAGCAAAACCCCTGCCCTCCAAAAACTCCTAGAGGAAAAATCAAAGACACAGACTGCAGTGTAGAAACATAAGTACCACAACAGAGATAGGAACAAAAGCCACGAGAACACGAAGGACTTGCCGCTTTGGGTGGTTTTTCCAATGTGGTTTACCAGTTGTCGATAATATTTGGGGGCCATATTTCTATGAGAAATATTTCTATGCCATTGCTCAGTGTTCTGCAGGAATGTATCCACTTTCCCTCGTCAGGGTTTTACTGCCAGAGAGGATTTTACAGGCTCAAATCAAGCATAATACCACCATTACTATTCATCAGGCTAAAGGGTCATTTGTCTTGGATTCATCTTTAGGTGTCTTCTCTGCTAATTCAAGCTCAAAGTGGAGTCTTTGGCTTCAGAGGGATGTGAAGCAATTGAGTTATATATGAGTTGGTAGATGAATAAAAAGAAGTCATTCTACATCGTAGACTTACAGAAATTATAATGAAATGGGAAAAAAATGAGGAGGGTGGTCAAGAGCTCCTTCAGAAATTTATTAATAACATGCCCAAAACCACTACCTGTGCAATCATGTCTCCATTTATGCATTATATGCCATCTCAAAAATTGGACCGTGAATCAACATTTGAGTCAAATTCTATTTCAAATGTATCTCGCGGCAATTTAAAGGAATAATTTAGTAAATTTCCTTGTAAAGCAGAAACTGTTTTACAATGTGAATAATCACTCCCTTATTTTAGGTCTTGTAAGCTGGAGTTTTGTCAAAGTTTGCTTAATACAAGGCAAACTGCACCTTATAGTTTATGTGAAAAGAAGTAGTATAGGGGCACCTGGGTGGCTCAGTCGGTTAAGCGTCCCACTTTGGCTCAGGTCATGATCTCATGGTCTGTGGGTTTGAGCCCTGCATCAGGCTCTGTGCTGACAGCTCGCAGCCTGGAGCCTGCTTCGGATTCTGTGTCTCCCTCTCTCCTTGCCCCTCCCCTGCTTGTGCTCTACCTCTCTCTCTCTCAAAAATAAATAAACATCAAAAAAATTGTTTAAAGAAGAAGAAGGATAAAGGAAATGGCAGTGCGCTGGCAGACATTATGTCCAGATGCATTCTAGTCACTAAGTTCATGAGATCAGTTGTTCTGCTTTTGGATAACTTGCACTGGGTAGACCAGTATCCCAGCAAATAGGCAGACTAAGAAAGGGGAGGCTCTGCTCTAAAACACCCTGGTTAAAACAGAGAGAGAGAGAGAAAGATCTAAGCACTTCTCAAAGTTTAATGCACACATGAGTCACCTGGATTTTTTTTTTTTTAATGCCATTCTGATTCAGGAGATCTGGGGTAAAGCACAGAAGTTCGGCATTTCTAACAAGTTCCCGGGTGAGGTCAGGGCTGCTGCTCCGTGGACCACATTCACCTAGCGAGAATCTAAGCTAAGTTCCTAAAATAGATGGTTAGAAGTATATCTTGTACTATGCAGTTTATCAGCAACTTGAACATCCAGGCACAATGTCTTTGAGGTGTTCAAACGGTATCAGTAAGGGGAAAAGCCTGAGGGAAAAAAGAAACTCCCCAAGACAGTATTTCCTGTTCGTCACGTCTCCTTCCATTGGGGCACTCCCATCCAGTCTCACTTTTGCTTGGGGAAGGATGGCGGAGGGGTTCTGTGTGGCACAAGGAGTCAGCTACCCTAACCTTTTCAGCAGATTGTTTGTTTTTCCTAACAGCAATGAAAAGGCGGGACATCCTGGAGATGGTCAAAGTTTTTAGCTCTGATTTCAGGCAATATTGTTCCACTGAACCACCCTATGTGCTCACTCTCAACAAAATTAATGCGATGCCTTTACTCTGGCTCTCTTCGTCTCTTGAGATGTCCTGAGATATATAAAGGTTTTCCTTTGAACTAAGGCAAAGGGGGTACATAAGCCGCAGAACACCTCTGGGCTCTGAGCACTGTATCAACTTTGAAACTAACTGTGAGACAATAGTTCAATATTTTTAGAAGCACATATTTACTGGAAAATTATAGATAGGACATTGCACCAATTTGTTAAAAGCCATGGCCCACATAAAGGTATGTAAAGAACTTCTTATCAGAGCCTCAGAAAACCAAAATTTCTATACTATGGTTTTCTCAACAGCCAAATAGAAATTCATAATACGATGGACCTCGCATCGCTATTATAAGGTCTCCATTTCTATGTGGTTTAGAAAACTCCCTAAAGCCACAAATCAGCCATAACATTCACCAGGATTTAATTTCCTGTTCAGTAGAAGCGAATTGGCAAAAAGGACACTCAAAATCAAAATAGTACCACCTAGAATTTGCAGACAGCTCTTGAGCTGAAAAAGTCTTGAAATAGAAATACATCAGTATACCAGAACTGTTGTTTCAAAGATACATCAGACAAAAGCAAGATATGACAGCAACGATTCTTGCAAGATGGCATGCCGTGCCAATTAATTCTACATTCATTTCTTCTTAAAATCACCAATGTGATGTATGTCTTATGCTTCAAAGGAAATCCAGCATAACATGAAACAATTTCTATTGCTAACTACCTTTTCCATGTCCATAAAACCACTATTAGTGAATGTATAAACCACTATAAAATATGCATATTCACTTAGGATAGATATCAATATTATATTTACTAATACACCCTGTAGATGCTTATAAATATTAAAGATATACAGAGAAGGATCAGGAACATAATTTTTATGTCACCTTTATTACTAACGCAGTCCTTATTGTCGAATATAACCTGTGTTTTAATAGATACGACATATCTGCCCTCTGGTGGAAAGATGGAATTAGTATTTCAGGCCTTACTCTTCTGCTTCCATTACCAGAAATTGGCTTGCAACTAGAGGAATATCTTTACTGAAGTAGCAGAAGAGCGTGATCCCAACCTGGCGATGTTGAAAGGACACACCTGGGGATGTCTTTCAGAGCAGATGAATCAGTTCTGCAGAGACAGTGGCATGAGAAATGGAGAAGCCCTGGGCAAGAGGTCATCCTGTGGGAAGATGACAGGCCCCTATGCTGGGTGCCATGACCAAGGTATCCTTCACTCAGACCGTCCTCTGGCCTGAGGAGCTCAAATTTTATGTCAGGGTTTTATAAAGCCAAGAGCCACTTATAAAACCGAAAGATCCATTTTCATTTTTATTTTAAGAAGCAGAAGGTAGCACTGCCTCGGTACCAAAAGGGTGTGACACAAGGCTGGGGAAAGGATGTCACCTCACTTTGTATGTCAACACAGCATGGCACTGTCACATGAAGGGAGCCGGGCATCAAATGGCTTCAGCAGTAGCAGAGCTTTAGCACAAGGCCTGTTTTGGGGTCAGCCCAACTCTGGGGGCATTGGCAGACGGAACTAACAGCGTCCCCAAGAGCCTCGGCAGAAAATGTCAGGACATACTGTCAAAGAAAAGGGACGTGAGAATGCTTTCCTTGCAGGGTCTGAAAGCGTTCTTTTTATGAGCAACTTGAGATGGTCTTGGAAGACCCTAGAAAAAAATGGCTGTTGAAGATCCTGAAATTGGAGACCAGGAAAGAGCCAGAAGAAAGAGTATCTTTTTAAGCTCAAGTGGATGTGATCCGATAAGGCATGTCACATCAGTCTCGTACACCATCAGGAACCTTTAGACAATGTCATAGAATTATGCCATGTAAATATTGGTGTTTTTAAAACAGCAACAGTCCTGACGAATGAAGACAGATCAAGAGTCAAGGAAACAGAAGAATACTGGAGAAACTATTGTGATTAAGAATAGAAGAGCCCAGACTCGACGGAGATTAAACCCTTAGATCTTCAGTGATCTAAATGTCAAATATACAAGGAACCTGCCAGCATCTCAGTGCATTTCACTCCTCCCGCTGCTGGAACTCACATGTCATGAGTATATTTCAATAGGGCTCTTCCTTCAGGTATCTGATCTCTCCCTTCTCCAAACTCTTCATCACCATTCCTGTGACACTTGTTCCGTAAATTTTCACCCGCAAATCTTTCCATGCCTCTTTTAGGTGCCATTTCCTCCACAGGGCCTGGCACCGAGTAAGAGACCAATAAGTTCTAAACAAACTATTTTTATGAGTGAAAGGTTTTTCTAAAGCAGAGAGGGCAAAGCTTTTGAAAAACTCACACAGAAATCAGACTTGGCCTTCACTTCTCCTGCCGTTTCCATTTCTTCCTTCAGAGTGAATACAACATCGGGAATATCCCAGGAATGGGACACATCAAAATCCCAGGATGCCGAAATTCTCACCCATAATTCCTGCATTATCCACGTTTTCTAAAATAAGCATAAATTCCACTTATGACATCAAAATCAAAAAGCAATGGGACGCCTGGGTGGCTCAGTTGGTTAAGTGTCCCACTCTTGATTTCGGCTCAGCTCATCCGGCTCCATGCTGACAGCAGAGATTCTCTCTCTGCCCCTCCCCCTGCTACCTCACTTGCTTGCTCTCTCTCTCAATAAATAAATCAACTTCATTTTTTTTTAAAGAGCAAAAATATTTCAAATTTTCCCACCTTAATTATATTTCCCCAAACCACTTCCATCTACTTTTTTAGGACCGCCATCCTCCCAGTCACCCAGTGTCAACGCCTCAAATTTTCCTGGTTTCTTCCTGTCCCCATTCCTCGCCTTCCAAATGCAAATGGTCTCCAGTTTCATTTGGGTTTTGCCCCATCATCACACTGACATGGCTGTTCGGTCCTCCACACAGATTGTTAGAAGTGCCACGGCCACATTCGCGCTCACTCCCTTTTCCTCACTGAACATTTCCTCCCACCTCCTCTCACCCCCCACATCCTCCTCATCTTCTGAGGCCTGCATCAAGGCGCCCCTCTTCAGACACTTTCTCTGTGAACCCCCAACTTCACAGTGATGACTTTCTCTCCTGAAACTAGGACATCTGTGGCCCCCGTGACACATCTGACAGTCTTCATTAGTGTGACTGTCGGTCCGGGTTTCCGTGCAACTGTCCTGGTTCACACTTATGTTCCTGATGAAATACCTACTAGCATCCCTTTTCCCAGTCAAAAACATCCCAGTCTGGATGATAAAATGAGATCACCCTACTTCTCAAACCCACCTTTGCAAAAATGTCCTTAGCAGATAGTAAATGTCTCAGTGATGAGAACTTTATCACATTCTTCTGTACCCATCTGCACACATCGCACATTTGCCCACAGGAGCAGCTCAAATAGCATTTCAAGATCAACTGCTCTTATTATCTTTGACAATGGGCTACATATGCTTACCTTGCTTATAGACAGGCTACCCAACAGATAATTCTATGGGGGAATTACCTATCCTACTCCCCACCACCCTCCCCTACACACACACAGGGTCTGGCCAGAGTATTCATCCAAACTCCTTCCAGGAACACCCATCTTTTATCCTGCTCTTCATTCCAGGCAGAGGGGCCAGGAGCAAGGTTCCCTTGTGCCTTGTAGAGCCCAGAACTGCACGTAAGTGCTGTGATGAGGGACTGTTTGTTTTTTTTTTTTTTTAATTTTTTTTTTTAACATTTATTCATTTTTGAGAGAGAGAGAGCGAGCGAGCGAGCAGGGGACGGGCAGAGAGACAGGGAGACACAGAATTGGAAGCAGGCTCCAGGCTCCGAGCTGTCAGCACAGAGCCCAAAGCAGGGCTTGAACTCACGAACTGCGAGATCATGACCTGAGCCAAAGTTGGACGCTTAACCAACTGAGCCACCCAGGTGTCCCATGACTAGGGGCTGTTCTGACATAAAATTGTAACAGTTTGTCATCAATGATACTCATTTCTTCTTTTAGAACATCCACCACCTCCTTCATTCACAAAAGAATTAATGAGCATTTGCTATGTCCCAAATACTATGCAAGGTGCTATGGACTCAAAACGCAAGCAGACAGCCCTTCCCTGTAAGAACTTAGAATTTGGTGACAAAGAAAGGCACCCAAATGGGACACTGCATAACTCATGCTATTAAGAAATGGATCATGTGCTAGAAGAACACACAGCACAGAGTGCCTGTTTCTGATTGGTCTACCTGCGTGAGTTGGGGAAGGTTTCACAGAAGTGACATTTGAGCTGAGTGAGTGACTAAATAGGAAGAAAAGGTACACCCAGAAGATAATTGCAAGAGACATGCCCTAGAAACAGGAACTAATTAAGTGTGTGGTAAGCATGACAGGCAAGGGAGCTGGATGTGGAGGGGGAAAGGACAGTAAATATGGCTGGAAACACAGACTGGAGCCAGCCAGAGCATCAGATAACATGTTGGGAGTTTGGGGCTTTATCTCCTCCCGCTATTATCTTCAAATAACGGTTCAAAGAGAAACCAGCAAAGGTTTAGGAAGCTGGAGAATGGTGTGGCTAGATTTATGCTTTGGAAAGCGTGTCCTTGCAGAGAGCTCCAAAATTCACATGCACGAGGTTATGGACCGCTTTCCTGTAAGGACAGTTTGGATCCCAAAGCTACGTTTGCAGAGTATATGTATCATTTATACTTAGTGCAGAGTAAACATATCATTTATACATCCAGAGGATGACTGGATATGAGCAGTAGTTTAATGGAGATTATGAAGAAGTCAAAGTCTTCTCCACCAAATAAGTATTCATTCTACTCATGTGGTACACTTCATACCCGCTCTCTATTACTAACTGGATGTTGAGGGGAAAGAAATGGTGATGTAAAAGGTAGGGGGCAGGAGGAGATTGCCAGAAAGAAAGAAAAGCTTCTAGCTTGGGCTATAGTGACGCCACTTACAAAGTTAGAGAACATAGGAGATCCAGATTTGGGGAGGTATAATGATGAGCTTGGTTTGGAACATGCTACATGAGAAGTGTGGGTAGGAGTTCCAGATGGCGGACTCTAACAGGTTATAGACCTATCAGTGTTAGAAATCAGGGAAAGATTTGTTCTGGAGCTAAAGATTGGGGTGTTTTCAGCATATAGCACACACCGGAACTGTGGGAAAGAGGAAGGATATCAAAACGAAATTCTTCTCATTGTAGGAGAGGCATAATTAAGGCAAGCCGGACAGGAGGACATCCATCGTGTCAACGCTGATCTGTTGGCAGTGCCTGCTTGGAGCCACCGAGGAAGAGTCTAGGGCCACATTTGGGGCGTCAGGATGGACTCACGAGGTTGTTAGCGCAGGAAGAGAAGGTCTAGATATAGCATCTAGACCATCGCAGATTTAGGAAGTTGTGAGACACATCAGTGCAAAAGAACAGCAAGAAAGCACATCAGAAGGAAATGTTCAACAGGGGCAAGTACCTCAGGAGAACAGATAGAATCAAGGGCTGGACAAGGGAGGTGGAATTTGGACGGTCTCCGTGATGTAGAAGGTGGAGGAATAAACGGGAGGAGTTGAAATTACCTCAGTGAGAAGAAACTGAACCTCAAGAAATCCCCAGTCTTTCTTTACACTCCTGCAATGTCTGCCCAGGCTTTTCAACCAACATTCTCCACCCCCACGCACCATTTCAGGGAGTGTTGTGCCTTTTCTCACCCTCTCCTCCCCACCACACACACACACACCCACACACACCGTGCCCTAGAGCTTAACTATCCTTGGATGACATGATGAAAGAAATTGGGACTTTTCAGATGGGAAAGACAAAGGCCAAAAGGACATATGTATCCAGAAGGACACAAGCATGCGCGCTCTTTCATTAACAAAGTAAATAAACAGGGGTGCCTGGGTGGCTCAGTCAGTTGGGCATCGGACTTTGGCTCAGGTCATGATCTCGTGGTCTGTGAGTTCGAGCCCCACGTCGGGCTCTGTGCTGACAGCTCAGAGCCTGGAGCCTGCTTCGGATTCTGTGTCTTCTGCTCTCTCTGCCCCTCCCCCCCCTCAAAAATAAATAAACATTAAAAAATTTTTAAATAATAAAAAAGAAAATAAATATATAAAAGGGAGGGAAAGTGAGGTGAAAGCAGCCAGCCTCTGCCCACCTGGGATGACGCTTTGAAAGGACAGCGGGAGGGGGCAGCCCTCTAGGTTCCAGCGGAACAGGTTGAAATGCCACCACTGTGAAGACAGTCCTGAATTTCAGATTAGATCTGCCTTTGATTGCAAATGTTTAAACTTAGGTTAAAGGAAAATGGCCATCAAGGGGATTCTTCTGGAGCCCGGCTCGGCAGGAAGTAACAGGACTGTTCCCTCATTGGAATGAGACACGGACGAAAGGGACGGAGCTGGGATTGAAACCTCTCTCAGTTCCTCCTCCAGCCGAGCTTTAGCCATTTTTGACGCTGCACTGACCCCTAGAGGCTCTCCCTTTCGTTCAGAATGTGCTAGGCGCTTGGCCCAGGGGAAGGTAAATAAGTAAAATAAGGGAAAATGTTGCTTTGTCTTCTTAAAATCAAAAGCGGTGGGGAGAGTAGGGGGAAAGAGAAAAACAGGATCTCACTGCCAAGTGCCATCAATTAAAATCGCCTTAATAGTAGCAAACTTCATCAGCGAGCTTCTCATGCCTCAAGCTCTGGCCGTTAAGCTGGCTGCGGTATTAGACAGATTGGAAACAAGCGCTTGCATTTTAAACATGCATCTTTGACTTCCTGCCCCATGTGGCAGCTGGGACCCTAGGCCAGCTGCCAACCAATCCAGTCCCCTCCCAGGACGGGGAGGCGGTGGGAAGTTGAGTTCCTGCTTGGAGGACCCCGCGGCCTGGAATGCTGAACTGCTGGCATTGCTTCTCACTCCGCTTCCTTTCTATCTGAAAGAGGAAGTTGAGTCACGCTCAGTAACCACCAGAGCTGTCATGGGGACCCAGGCTGCATCACTACCCCAGGGTGGGGGAAAACCGTGGTGTGTCAAGCTCTCCCAAGAGTCTTAAGCACACACTTCTGGCGACTGAAATTTTGATTTTTAACGTGCAGACTACCCAGGGATCTGTCCCCGTACAGAGGGAGAAGAAAGGAAATCAAACACACAGAACAGTGGGAGAGCGGAGATTCCCAGCCTGCAAGTCTGACGGTGGGGGACACGGTTGATTCTGAGGGTATGTTCTAAGGTTGCAGTAAGGGATCAATTGAGAGCAGACAGTCCAAGTCAATCAGTCCAAAAGGGGCTGGGATATGTGCTCTAAAATTCAGATGATCCACAGTTTGGGTCAGGAAACCTATAAAGTGTCACAAATAGGGACAGAGGAGAAATGTAAGGGCCTTTGGAAACAATAGCTCTAAAACAATGGCTCAATCCCTCTCTAAAACACAGTATAAAAACTTTTTATCCTTGAAGCACCTCAGATCTACCTAAGGGGACCTGCCTTTCCAGGACTTCTGTGATTTTCTTTTTGAAAGTTTACTTATTGATTTCAAAAGAGACAGAGCCAGCGTGAGTGGACAAGAGGTAGAGAAAAAGGGAGATAGATAATACCAAGCAGCTCCATGCTGTCGGCACAGAGCCTGATGTGGGGCTCGAACCCACGAGATCATGGCCTGAACCAAAACCAAGACTCAGACCATCAACCGACTGAGCCACCCGGGCGCCCCTAGACATGTGTGGTTTTAAAGTGGTTTTGTTTGCACCTGGCCATACATCTGGGCTCAGGGCCACCTGATTGGAACTGAACTGTGCCCCCAGTGGGAATGCCAGCTGCCCTGGAGAAATGGCTGGGATAAGTGGGAGAAGTAACACTGTGTCCAGTTCCCTGATTGTCTTGCTCTGAGCATGTAAGAGTTCAGAGGAGACTCCCAATCAATACTTCTCTGGGCAGTAACAGTCTCACCCACAAGACAGCTAGTCCAAAGCTCCTTTCCTCAGCAGCGATAATCGTTAACACCTCAAACAAAACCAGCCTCTCTAGGGCACGCACCTGAGAAGAGGCGGAATTTATTGAAAAGTGCTGAGCTGAGAAATATAATCTCAGGTAAATCTCTTTATCCCTGTGAACTCTGGAAGAAGGATTTTAAGCCTGTGTATACATAGGTAGGGGTTTTTTTCCTTTTAAAAATGAGTAACTAGGAGGGTTGGGGAGAATGAGGTGGGGGGAGGCACGATTTCTAATTTAGACACTTGATTTGATACCAAAAATAAAAACATGCAATGTGGTTAAACAACCCATGTCCTGTGGCTAACCCAGTTGCCAGTTTCATGAAAATTACAGTTGTGCCTTCAACACTGTCCCAGACACTATCCATTTGGCATTTCAGGCTGTCTTTACTACTGATAATTCAGTAACTGATTGGGCAGTGATCTGACTTGACAGGTGAGTTGGCTGAAATAATTGGATTGACAATTTCCACAGATCAGGAAGGCCTCAAGCATCTTTCACCCATTAGGAGCTCATGCAATGGATTCAAGAGCATCATAGTTATTCACAAAAGTTTCCAGCTTCCCACCGCAGTTGTCACTCAGAAAGTATGCCAGAAGTGAAGCAAAAGAAATACCTAAGTACGCAACCGTTTATCACATGTACCACCTTACAATTGGCAACCTTTAGTCTGAGGCTTCCGCTTTCATTTACAAGGAATCCTGACCCAGTCTGTCCTAATGCACACAGGACTACCTTGTACCTTCAGATGGATCTCCTTTTCCCCACAAATATCTGCGTTTCAAAAAATTATCAGAGCAAACACTGCTACCAAGTTGTGAGACTTCCTAGTAACATCTATAATCTATGAAAAACTGGGCGAACACAAATCTGCCCAAATGACACAAAGATGTGATTTATACTTTCTTTTTCACTTTCATTTTGTTCATTAAGCACATTTTGTCCAAGGGAATGAGACCTGGCTTATTGTCCCATGGGGTTGGAAGGTAGAAGAAAGTAGAAATAAGGCAGCCAAGTACGGGCGTAAAAGCAGGTACCGCCAGCTAACTCCCAACTCAACCCAAGACCTCGACTTCTCGTTTGAGTCTTTCAGCCTGGAAATGATAGAAGGTTCTTGTTCTTTCTCGACCTCGGGAGTTTTCTGGGTGAAATTCGAAATCGGGCCCATAGGTAGAGGACAAGGGGGGACCGCAGGCAGGCCACGCCAGATCGGGAGGCAGTAGTCTTGAAAAGCACGAGAACTTAGGTACGAGGTGGGTCTTGGGAGCCCCAAGACCATCAGGTCCCTGCACCGCCTCTTAGAACCGTAAAAGTTTACACGGAGGCCTCACCTGGGTTCTGTCACCAAGTACCGCATTCAGACCGTCTCAGCAACACCTTACCTTCTCAAGTCTGCATCCTGGAAATGACTGCTCTTGAAATGTACGCCCCAAGGATAAGGGCGAGGGGAGGAGCCTCCCATTGCCCGGGTCCAGCTGGAGGGTCAACCGGAGGTTACGCACTCTCGGTGACCTCCAACAGTTTCATTTAAGGAAGGTCAATGACAGCGCTATTGTTCCTCCGAAGCCTACAGAAGAGTAAAACTTCTGTTGAGAATGTCTTCCTTTTCCCTCAAAATGCTGGGTCCATATAGAACGATTATGATGCGGTAGAAAGCCTGGTAGAGTTTTAAAGATTACTATTCCTATTGTTAAAGTGATAACCGATTGTTATTCAATTTAGGAGCAATTACCACTGCCCAGGCGCCAGAGTCAAGCAATTTAACTTAAATGAGGTATTAGTAGTTGCTTGAATGTGTGATCGCTTTGAAATTCCTTCCAACGTAGTTTTGGGGGAAAAATGTCAAGGGTTGTGAAGATAATTAATTCTCCCGGATGCAAATACCAAGACTCGGAAACCTCTTGTGTAAGAAGACGAGAAAGGAGAGTTAGTTGGCAGTAGTAGTTAGCCCTCTTAAACCAGGCTATGCTAGGTGCTCATTTTATAATCTTAAATTACTTTCTGCATCTTTGTTTCCTCATCTGTAATGACTACCTTCCTTGTAGAGTCCCTGGGAGGATTAACTGAGTTCTTATGTGTGGAACACTTCAGAGCGGTACGTTCTTTTTTTTTTTTTTTAATGTTTTTTTATTATTGAGAGACAGAGCATGAGCATGGGAGGGGCAGAGAGAGGGGGAGACACGGAATCCGAAGCAGGCTCCAGGCTCAGAGCCGTCAGCACAGAGCCCGACGCGGGGCTCGAACGCACTGACCGTGAGATCATGACCTGATCCGAAGTTGGACGCTTAACCGACTGAGCCACCCAGGCGCCCCAGAGTGGCATATTCTAAGGACTGTGCAATGCTATCTACGTGTGTGCTGAATACAAACACCGTGATGAAGACCGCTTGTTATTTATGAGAAAAATATTCTGAGATGAACAACACCATTTACATCAGCCATTCGATCCTAACATTTTTTTTGCACTACAAACCCTTCAAGGGTCTGATGGAAGCATACTCATGATGCAGGACAGTAAGCTTTGGCGTACAATTTCAGCACGTTTCTGGGCCCAAAGGAGTCCATCGGTTCTAGGTAAGAAGCCTTGTGGGGTTCCTGGGTGGCTTAGTCAGTGAAGCGTCCGACTTCAGCCTAGGTCATGATCTCACGGTCTGTGGGTTCAAGCCCTGTGTCGGGCTCTGCGCTGACAGCTCAGAGCCTGGAGCCTGCTTGGGATTCTGTCTCCCTCTCTCTCTGCCCCTCCCCAACTCGTGCTCTGTCTCTCTCTCTCTCTGTCTCAAAAATAAACATTTAAAAAAATAAAAAGAAGAAGATATTTAGCCTCAGACATATAGAGAGGGAAGAGGAGAGGCCCCAAGAGGAATCAGACCTGCTAGTCACTCCATCTTGGACTTCCAGCCTCCACAACTGTGGGAAAGTAAACTGTTGCCCAAGCCCCCCCCCTCCAGGCGGTGGCCCTTGGCTCTGGCGGCCCTGGCAAACCAACACACAGGGTGGTAGAAACCGTGAGAACAACGGACCAAGCTCCACCAGAGCTGAAAGGGTTGCAAAAAAAAAAAAAAAAAAAAAAAAAAAAAAAAAAAAAAGAGGAAGGACACTTATTTCTTTACACTTTGATGTGTGGATATCGCAAAGAAGTGAAGAAAAACAGTCACAATCCTGAATTCTGCTGAGCCTTATTTCAAAGTACCACCCCTTTTGAAATTCTTCAACTGTCACCATGTGAGACCCTATGAGCGCATCCAAATGAGGCGGCAATAAATACAAAGCTTTCAGATCCAGATGAATTGAATTAGAATGGAAAGAGCGAGAAAGACTTAAGAGGCAAGTGCTTACACGCAGAACGACACAGATGCAGGTGGGGCTGGGGCAGGGCCGGGAGAGGGGGGTGGAGGGCTGTGGCTGTCCCCTGTCAAAAACAGCAGTCAGCTTTGTCCGGAGAGCAGAGACTACATCTCCCTGGACAATTCTTACGCCTTCGCCTTTCGTAATCGAGGGTAACGGCTGGGGCTGCTTCTGCGGGCGGCTAGGACACGAATGTTAACACCAAACACTGGTTCTGGGAAAATAGCAGCCCCGTTCTGTGAGCCACCCCTGCTGGTTTTTCTGTCTCTTAGAACGGGTCCTGAAATGCGGCGCTGCACGCTGTGGTAACGACTGATGAGAAGGAAGAGGAGAAAGCAGAGGGTGAGGCGGGGGCAAGGCAGCCTCGCCGTGCAACGAATTCCCTTCCCGAGCCTCGGCAAGAATCACATCCCAGCTCTGGGAAAGAATCAGGACAGGATTCCCAGTGTATGGGAAACAGAACCTCGGAAGGCTTGTTTTAGAAACTCTGCGCTGACTTTCAACACCTGCTTCGAAGAGCACTTTTCGTCTTGAGTATTTCCGTGGACGTTGATGGAGGAGCCGGCAATGCTTGTCTTAAATTTTTGTGAATAAAAGCAATTCAGAAACGCGCCTGCATACATTTTTTTATTCTATTTTTAGGAAGAACGCGGCATCCAGGAAATATATTACATTGATGACTTATTCCCAAGGGTACAGAAAGTGTCCCATTTACCCTGCCTGGGTCATTACCTCAGCCTGGCCCATCCGAACCGGAGCTATCCTGAAGGTAATGAGGTTGCCTCTCCAACCAAAGGCTAGGAAAAGGGAAGCATTAAAGAAACAAAGCATGCCATTTAAGCGAAGATGCAACATGCTGAAGAAGCAGTATTTTCTAAAATAGCTAAATGTGGTTTCTTTCAACATGAGACTAGTGCCCCTATTTCCCTTTAGACTTTGACACAAGCTTTTTCTTTACATTTTTCTTTATCATTCGGTTTATATATATATATGTATATAAATAGAAATATATATATATATTTCTATTATAAGACGTATTCTCTTTCCTTTCTTGTTCTTTTCTCCTTCCCGGTTCCTCTGCTTCCCTCTGACTCCCCACGTTCCACTTGTTAGAGGTCATGTTACTTCTCTCAGTTCTGGGGTCTTCACCAGAATGTCGTCAAAAAGGTTGCTCTCTCATGTTCTGGAATCGTGGTGGTCCTTCAGGCTGTTCTTTCTGTGAATGTTCTTTTTGTCCATACAGCCACAAGGGAGATGGTGAAGATGGCGTCCTGCACGCACTTTGGAGCCTGGGTTCTGCCCTGGCTCTGATGTCCACCTGCTGAGCGGTCTTGCTGAGGGGGCTCTAGGATTCAGTTTTCTCATCTGCAAAATGGGGATAGTAGTATCTCTCTTGCAGGGGTATTGTGAGTCTAGAACGTAATGAGGTATATGTCTGGCATTATTGTTTATTAAAGAAATTCCTTTTTTTAATTCTTTTAAATATTTTTTTAAATTTTTTATGTTTATTTATTTTTGAGAGAGAGACAGCACAAGTGGGGGAGGGGCAGAGAGAGAGGGAGGCACAGAATCCAAGCAGGCTCCAGGCTCTGAGCTGTCAGCACAGACCCCGACATGGGGCTCGAACTCACGAACCATGAGATCATGACCTGAACCGAAGTCAGACGCTCAACCCACTGAGCCACCCAGGCGCCCCTGGCATTATTGTTTATAAGGAGTTATCCTCTGGAGGTTCTCCAATTCAGTAAGAACTGCTATGCTTTCTCATGGAAATAAGCATGGATTGTAGTAGGAAACAAAGGAACACCTATCCTGGAAGTGTTTGATCTGTGTCCCTTCTCTCTGCACTAGCAGGAAGTTAAGACAGAGAGGGGCCTCTGCCCGGTCACTGCAGAGATCAAATCCCTTTTCTCATGTGACACTTTAATGAAGTGACCACAAGAGTGACCCTGGGTTTATGCCCCATGGGTCCTTTCCTCTTGTCATCTGTATGTTTACACACAGATCTGATCGTAGTTGGATCGTTTGAAAGCACAACCGTGGGGCAAACTGTTTGCTTATTTACTAGGTTTGCTAGTCCACCCTGCTGATTTTCTTTTTCTTTTTTAAGTTTATTTATTTTGACAGAGAGAGAGACAGCGAGCAGGGGAGGGGCAGAGAGAGGGAGAGAAATGATCCCAGGCAGGCTCCACACTGTCAGCACAAAGCCCGACGTGGGCTTGAACTCACTGTGCTGACCTGAGCCAAAACCAAGAGTCAGATGCTTAACCGAATAAGCCACCCAGGTGCACCCGCCTGCTGATTTTCTATTCTTTAACATCACCATAAAAGACGAAGTCAGATGTCAGCATTTTTTTTTCTTCAGGAATTAACCAAAATCTGTCACCAATACCATCCAACAAAACAAAGTAATTAGCCACCAAGGAAGGAAAGAAATTGAAAACTGAAACGTACAATACGGAAGATGCTACAATAACATAAGTTCCCCATTTTGGAACATAAGTTCCAAAGCAACACTGAGCAAGATATACCTGGGAAGTCTGCCTCTTCACAAAGCTTCAGAGGAAGGCTCATGCACTGATAAATGAAAGGGAAAGAAAGAAAGAAAGAGAGAGAGAGAGAGAGAGAGAGAGAGAGAGAAAGAAAGAAAGAAAGAGAAAGAAAGAAAGAAAGAAAGAAAGAAAGAAAGAAAGAAAGAAAGAAAGAAAGAAAGAAAGAAAGAAAGAAAGAAAGAGAAAGGAAAAAAAAGAAAAAAGAAAGGCAACACACCCTTTTCCAGACAGATCAGCTGGATCTATTCTGTACGTCAGCAGTATGGTGATGTTACAGCCAGAGAACTCTCCTATCCATATTTATTTAATGCTAGGATAGCCAAAGAAATTCTGATCACTAAGGATGAAATAGCTTAGTGTCTTTCATGAAAGACAAGAAAAAGATCATTTGAAATGCTTGATAAAGAGATATTGGAGCACCTGGGTGGCTCAGTCAGGCCTTTAACTCTCCATTTCAGCTCAGGTCAGGATCTCGCGGCTCATGAGTTGGAGCCCCATGTTGGGCTCCGTGCTGACAGCAGGGAGACTGCTTGGGACCCTGTCTGTCCCTCTCTCTCTGCCCCTCCCCATTCATGTGTGCACTCTCTTTCTCAAAGTAAATAAATAAACTTAAAAAAAAAAAGATGTTAAAATGAATATCAGGATTAAGTTATGAATCCATAAGAACAAGAATAAGATTGGGGTGTCTGGGTAGCTCAGTTGGTTCAGTGTCCAACTTTGGCTCAGGTCATGATCTCACAGTTTGTGAGTTCAAGCCCTGCGTGGGGCTCTGTGCTGACAGCTCAGAGCCTGGAGCCTGCTTTGGATTCTCTGTCTCCCTCCCTCTCTGCCCCTTCCCCCTCCCACTCGTGCTCTCTCAAAAATAAACATGAAAAAAAATTTTTTTAAGAAGATCATTAAGATTACATGATAGCATTTTCCTCTTCCACAAAGATTGTGATTACCATGCAAACAGCATTTCCACATTACATTGGATTAGGCCAGAGGACAAAGATGATGTCTAACTCCTGTGTTGCATTTGGAGACTAGTTGGTATTTTCATTATCGTACCCAGCACAACCCTGAGCATATATTAAGGTGAATGAATGCAACTCTCGGAAGCAAAATACAGAAAGATTAAAAACAGAGCAATTGCCTCATATGTGTGTCTGACTTATCTTGAATTTAGAACTTCACTAAGCACAGAATGTGAGACTACCCTTTTGTTTAATCCTCTCAACAATAAACAAATCCTTTAAGATGTGTTAAGACCGTCAAGTTTTGATATTGAAACAGTGGGGTAATACCCCTTGACAGATGAATAGGTAACAACGGATAAACAAACATCCATAGCAATAATTGAATGGCCCTCGAGTACATGACTTATACCAATCCCACAAAGCCATATACTGTAGGATTCCATCCATACAACATTCTGGAAAGACAAACACTACAGAGAATGGAAAACAGATGGGTGGCTGACAAGGGTTTATGGTAGGGAAGGGGGGTCATAACCAAGGGGGTAGCATAAGGGAATTTGGGAGGGTGGTGGTGACAGAACTTTCCCCTATCAAATATAGTGGTGGACATAGAACTACTCATCTGTCAATACTCATAGGCCTATACTTCAAAAAGACTGAATTTTAGTGCATATGATTTTAAAAATAAATATTTTTTTTAAAAATCCCAGAATGGTATGGAATCATTCAGGCATGAAGGAGCACTTTAGAATTTTCTACCTACCCCACCCCATTCACCTCTGGTGAGTGACATTTACCTGACGGGCAAAATAAAATACTCAGATATCTCCATAAAGCCTTTTTTAAAAAAGTCTCTCTCGGGGCACCTGGGTGGCTCAGTCGGTTGAGCGTCTGACTTCGGCTCAGGTCATGATCTCAAGGTTCGTGAGTTCAAGCCCCACGTCGGGCTCTGTGCGGGCAGCTCGGAGCCTGGAGCCTGCTTTGGATTCTGTGTCTCCCTCTCTCTCTCTGCCCCTCCCCAGCTTGTACTCTGTCTCTTCCTCTCTCAAAAATAAATAAACATTAAAAAAATTTTTTTATAAAAAAAAAAAGTCTCTCTCTTCACACCAAGGTCTTGGCACCATGGACATCGGGGGTGCTGTTCCATGCATTGTAGGATTTGAAGCAGCGTCCCTGTCCTCTACTCACTTGACGTCAACAGCAAGTGCACCCTCTTCCTTCTTTGTGAGAACCAAACGCGGCTCAACACTGCCACATGTCCCAGTAGAGGGAGCGGGGGAGGCGGGCAAAATTACCCCAGACCGAGACCCACCGATTTCGACTCATGTTTAGAATTACTTTGTAGAATTGTATATGCCGAACGATGATAGGAGATTTAGAGTTTTTGAGGGTAATTTTGGCTATTTATGTTTTCACCTTCTTTGATGACTTTCAAACCTCAGGCCCCCCCAGATATGCTAACTCTATTGTAAAAATAATGTGTGTCAAGACTCCTGTTCTCCTGTCCTATGGACTCAGGAGCTGGCTTATCCCTTTCACTAGAGTCATAAGCTTAGAACCAAAAATGTTCTCATATGATGTAGGTAAAAGGGTGGATTTTTTAAAGGTCTAAAAAGTATTAAATTAAAGGTAGGAAAGACCTATGACTTTGTAATTGCTGCAACAATTATTATTGCTAAAGCTTAATGGAGATGATGGCTTTTCCTTTCCAGGAGGTAAAATGTTGGCAAGATTACTCAGTCTGTGGCCTTGTTGTTTATTCTTATACCATATTTTTGCTCCAGATTAAGAAAAAAGGAAGCAATTATTTCTCAATTAGCTTATACAGTTCGTGAAGAAAGAGCAGCAGAGAGATTCTCTTGCTTATCTTATGGGATGAATGCAAAGAAATATTCCTGTGTAGTAGGAAGAGGAGAGTTGAAAAATGAGGCTGGGGGCACCTGGGGGGCTCAGTCGGTTAAGCGTCCGACTCTTGATTTCAGCTCAGGTCGTGACCTCAGTTTCACGGTTTTGAGCCCCACATAGCGGGCTCTGTACTGGCAGTGCAGAGCCTGCTTGGGATTCTCTCTCTGCCCCTCCCAACTCACACAGTCTCCGTCTCTCTCAAAATAAACTTAAAAAGAAAAAAGAAAAGGAAAAGAAGGCTTTAGTGGAATGGCATTATATGCTAATTGCCCTTTAAGTATGATCATTCTAGAATGCCTAAATATTAACCTGATTATCAACCAAATTTTGCTGAGGGTCATGGTAATAACTAAGGTAGAATCTGCTACCAAAACACTTGCCACAAAGTGTATGGTAAAGAATTTGGCCTTGACCAGAAAACTCTAACCATGGCCTTCAGCTTGTGGGAGGTAACACTGTATGTCATACTTGATAAGAGTGTCTCTATCTTAACTAAGGGTTTTAGCCCGGAGTGTCCACAGGTAAGCCGCGTAGACCAAGGACAAGAATGTCATCTGAGGAATTCAGACCTCGTCCAAAAGGATAGAAACCCACTGTAAATATGACTCGGAACACCGGGTAATCTAAGAGGCATTTGAGAAAGGTCTGGCAGCACTACTTAAAATGGCACAGAGCTGGAGAAGCTGGTGGCAGGGAGAGCAGATAGAAGCCACTGTAGTAACCCAGACAGGGTTCACAAAAGCCTACACGTGAGTAGCACAAGAAAAATGATACTGAGAAAGAAAACTTGACAAAACTCCTGGTGACTATTAGTACTCAAAGTGAAGTCTAAATTTGGGCATGTACCAGTTAGCAATAGCTTAAGAGAGGAGAGAGAGAGAGAGAGAGAGAGAGAGAGAGAGAGAGAGAGAGACATTCATTGTATGTTGGTGTTGTTGATTTAGCAAACAGCCCAGGGGAGGTATTAACAGAGCTAGTCCAAGAATTTAACATTGACCTTGAGAATCTGGGCTCTTCCTGATTTGCCAATCCATCCCCCTTGCAGTGTTGCTTTTTCACCTTCACATTTGTCTCTTCAAGGTCACGTGATGGCTGCTGAAGATCTAAGCATCACATCTTATTTAGGAACTTAAAGGTGGCATCGGCACAGCTGTGAATAGCCATCAGGTTAACCAGCCTTCTGTACCTGCCACAGATGGTTAAATAAGGAAATGGAAAAGAGAAGACGTTCCCTTTTCTATTTGACTATTTGAGGATATGATCTAAGTTTAGGAGTAGACATCTGAATTAACAAGAGAACTCTAAGTAGACATGTTTGTGAGAGTATAAATTTCTTCACTGTCACATTTATCTCTTCCCCAAATTCCTCTGTATTCAGGTAGGGATCTCCTTGAGTGGTCTGAATTATCTCCATTCTTTAGCATTCTCCCTTTATTTCCTTTTGCCTCTTTGCTGGTCTTGAAGGATATGGCAGTGGAGGCTAGGGGATTTCATTAAAAAAAAAAAAAAACATTAGAAGAACAAAGATTGCGACTACTCCCTGAATGAATTTAAAGTTCCAGGAAAGCTGAATGTGTTTTGACTCCCCGAGTCACTGTGTTTCCCCAGTGCTAAGTGTTTTCCGTGTCAGGTGACTAATCAATCCCTTTTCACAGCAGCATGGGGAAAACTAAAATCTAGTTTGTGCCAAGGCAGCACCACAGTTTTTAAAAATAACTGTGATAGCTATACGGTTGTGGTTTTCATTTATAACATTATACTGAGTGTTTTGGGGGACGGAGGGGGGGGAAAAAGAAGGTTTTCAAAGAAGGCATTCATTCCCACCATGAACAGCATTTTCCACCATGTCGCTGCTGTATCTTTCTCGTTGAGTTTCCAAACGTTTCTATTTTCACACAACTAGCTATTGTTGGGTCCCAGGCCTTCAGCAAATCATGCTGTGATCAACAAGGCACTCTGACCCCTCGCCATCAACCTCTCCCACCCTCACACACAAAACTCCTTGCTTTTTCTCTCCTGATCCCGGGAGTATCTGTCCAGTCAACAAAATTCAGGCTAACTCCTCAAAAGCAGGTTCTAATCCCCCCCAAAATTCTCTAGGGTTTTTTGTTTTGTTTTGTTTTTAGAGAAGGGGCTGCTACCATTTGTGAAATACATACCATATACCAGGCACTATGATATATATTCTCTATTGAGAGCTTTATGGAAGCTATAGATACCCCCGGAGAAGGGCATGTTATCACAAACAGGGGATGTTATCACATCCAATGGCAAGAGGAGGTTCCTTGAACCCCAGATAAGGAGCCTTGCACCAGGGTAGTGGTCTCAAAACTCTTTTAACTTAGAAACCCTTTCAGAAACAAAACCATATATCCCAATTATTTATGGAATTTACTTATAAATTACCTACATGTACTGCTCTACTAAGATGTGTATCATAAAACACTCAAAAATTTAGATCTTAAAAGGATAAGACGCGAGCACTTATCAAAAGGCCAGAGTTTTTCCCAAGGCTGGTGAATGCTTTTATGCATGCCCAAGTCACACGTGTAGATACACCCCACTTCAAACCCCTTCCCCAGGACCTGCGCCCATTGCATCTTGCTGCTGGACGTCTCACAGCATCTTGTTCATGAAGCAAAAAACTGAAAGTAGTACAGCAGGAAGAAAACGCTAACAGCCCCCTGCAGATCAAAATAACTCCCAACATTCTGTGACTAGGAAACTGCACCTGTTCCCACCTCTTATAAAAGAGAAGTAATCCTGGTAAAGACTGCTCAGCAGAAGAGATCACTGGAAAAGCTTTGACTACTCCCACATAAAAGAAGCAGGTTTCCTATTAAAAAAAAAAAAAAAATCACTCTGCCCTATATAAGCTTTCAGGCCACAGTCACGCTGTACTTAATAAACCATACCGTGTTGTTCTCTGTCACAGAAAGAAATGCAGCTTGAAACCCAAGTGGGGAAGGGCATCGGAAGGTTGCATGGCATTCTAGAAACAGAAGACCTCTGCATTCAAATTCCCACCACTGCACCTTTCTGGCTTGAGTAAGTCATTTAACCTGCTTCTTAGGCTCCTCGGCTCTTACATGGGGACAACATGTGCATATTTCATAGCTTAAATGTAAGTTAAAATTCAAACATGACATTAATGGGGGTGAAAGTGTTCTATAAATTATGAAATGCTGTATAAATGAAATAACTTTTGTCCTCCTGCTATCAAAACAAAAGCCGAGTGATTGACAGAGTGACACATGCCCTTCTAGAGAAATCAGTGTGTAAATTTTCAAAGTTCACCGCAGACCCTTTGAGACATGCAGATTGGTAGCTCACTACCCCAATTCCCAATCCCCCAGCTACTCCTAGCTAATCCTGTGTAAGTGCCTGATGGAACTGCCTTCATGGAACTAGAATTTCGGTGGAGGCCATTCACTGGAGTAGATTTTGTAGAGAGGTCACATCTGCATCCCAGGAGTGAAGGCAGGCAGGACAACGAAGCGATGTTAGCCCTGGCAGAGGCTTGGAAGCTATGGCCTCACAATGTGTAGTTGGCCTCCCTCTGATTCTGTGGAGAAGCTTTCAGCCCTTCTGCTCAGTAGACATCCCCGCGGCACACGACTAAGCAAATGTCTTCGCAAATGGGAGTGGTGTCACTGAGTAAGCTCTGAAAGCTTTGGGGCCCTAAACCCCATCTAAAGCCCCTTGCGTCCAGGAAACACAGGCCAGAGATGTGTTTCATGGATTAAGTCATTGAAGATGACTTACACAAACATTTTTAAAGCTTCAAAATTTATTGCTGTACACTTTTCGCATAGCATTGACTATGGAAATACTAATAGTGCAAATATTTATTTTGGACTTTGTAGCATTTGAGATCACAAAGCTTTTTGATATCTTTTGCAATCATTTATGAAGATCTCTATTACTCAACTTATCTTTCAAATTCAAACAAGTACTCTTATATTCAGCGAGATTACATAATGCTCTCAAGATCTCTCTTCTAGAACAAAAGAAATACACTGGAAGCCACCAGGGGCATTCCTTTCCTTGATAATACATTCGTCTCGCAACACTTTTTCAACTGCAAGGCTCTTTGTTCATTTACAGATTCATTCCAATAAATATTTATTGACAAAACTGCTATGTGCTGGACACTGTGCTAGGCTCTGGGGACATTAAGATGAAAAGAGGCAATCTCTGCTTTCACGGTGCTTACAGTCTAAAAGTGGAAACAGACATGCAAACAAATTTACAATACAGTAAAGTGCTTCCGTGGAGGTATTTACAGAGTGCAGGGGAAACCTGGAAGAGGGAAGAACATCTTGCTGGAGAAATCAGGGACAGCTTCACAGAGGAGGTAGCCACTGAGCTGAGACTTGACCAGTAACCAGGAATTTGCCATGTAGACAGGCAGGCAAAGGGAATGACAGGTGCAAAGACATAGAGGCCCAAGGGGCACTCAGAAGGACCAAGTAATGTGGTTTTTCTTGAGCTGAAGGTGATAAGAGGGGCAGGATGACCTAGACAAATAGGCAGGGATCAGATCATGGAGAGCCTTTTGATCATTCATCCATTTATTCAACAAACATTTAATAAGTGCTTACTATGTACCAGGCACTAGGCTAAATGCTGGGGTTGTACCAGGGAACAAGACAGATACATCCTCGCTCTCGTGGAGCTTACATTCTAGTAAAGAGATAGACAAAAAGTCAACAAATAAATACAGATTGAGAAGATTTCTACAAAGGAAATAAACAGAGTGCTGAGGCAGAAAACGAATATTACAGGGGCGGAGAGTAGTTACAGTTATTAGAAAATGCCTCTTGGAAGTGACATAAAACTGACACCTGCAGGGGTTATGACAAAGGCATGCTCCGACGGGAGCGTTCACTATGCACCAGGCACTGTGCTAAATGCTTTATAAACAGTAGCTCATTTAGTCCTCACGACGACTCTATGAGGTAGTATTATTCCTATTTCATGGAGGAGGAACAGGGCTCAAGGAGATTAAGTCACCTGACGAGTCACACAAATGGCAAAAACCAAGGTTCAGACACAGGTTCTCTTCATTTCAAAGTGCTCACTCTTAAAAATTCTTAAAATAATTCTTAAAAATTACATGGAGAAGTGAGAAACTTCGAGTAGGGAAATGATACAGTCACATTTGAGGACCATTCTGATGACCATATGGAGGAGGAGGGATGGAGACAGAAGGAGGGAAGGAGGGAGGGAGGGAGAAAGAAGCCACTCAAAGTCCAGTGGAGAGGAAAGGAGTTGCATGAAGGCAGTGGTTGCGGGAATGAAGAGGTATGGGTGTGAGAAGGGCATTTGATAGTTATAACAGGACTGACAGGACATTGGAAGCAAGGGAACAGGGACCACTCGAGGGCACCTGTTTTGAGCAACTGAATGGGATGATTTGCTTCTACCCTTGTTAGGGGACGCAGGACGGTGGTAGATTTGGGGAATAAGATAATGAATGTTTAATTCTGGACATGTTATCCTGTGGATATCTTGGGAAGACCCGGACTTATAAGATGGTCGCCAGTTGGACATCATGTAATGGCTTTCATACCTTGTTCTCTACCTGAGCAAAGTATATAAGAACAAAAATCAAAGTTTTATACGTGTGTACATTGTGTTTTTGCTTTTACCAAAACTGTTTATAAAAGCATGTATATCTTGGTTGGATAGCTTTGTAAAAAGAACATATGATCACCAAGGTGAAGTTACCCCAAGCTTAATTACAGAAGAGAAATCATGGACTTGGGGCGGGGGAACCTAAGAAAAGCCTTTGGACATCCATTCTAAGTAGCTACACCAGTTCTTGAAAAGATATCAATGTTGACTTCCCACAGCCACCTTGTTTGGGGCAGTTTGATGGGCCCAGAGGAGGCATCCTTGGCCAGTAGTCTGCCCAGAGTCTGCCAAGTATCCAGGCTCATTTGCCAGTTAAGAATGCTCTGAGGAAGCTGGTGGCGTAAGGGACAGAAATCAAAGCTGACTATAAATCAGGAATTCCAAGAAGGTGTTACTTATATAGTTTGGCATAAGGTCCAGAGAGACAGCAGCCCAAACCTAGCCAGTTGTATTGCTTTGACTATTATTCCTCCCTTCCTCAGGAACTGGAAGGGTGCTGGAGGTAGTGGTAATAAAAGGTACAGGTGACACTTATATGGAACTGGTCACACCATGGACCACATCATTTCTTGGTCTAATTTTAAAAGAACTCAGAGTGAAGAAGTACATAAACCCTCCCTGTAGAAAGCTATTATTTCCCAAAATATCTTCAAATTTGCTTACAACCACTCCCTCCTTTTCCTTGGCATCAGATTAACTTAAATAGGTTTTTGCTTTTTATTTTTTTTTTCAACGTTTATTTATTTTTGGGACAGAGAGAGACAGAGCATGAACGGGGGAGGGGCAGAGAGAAAGGGAGACACAGAATCGGAAACAGGCTCCAGGCTCTGAGCCATCAGCCCAGAGCCTGACGCGGGGCTCGAACTCACGGACCGCGAGATCGTGACCTGGCTGAAGTCGGACGCTTAACCGACTGCGCCACCCAGGCGCCCCAGGTTTTTGCTTTTTAAACTCATTTAATAATGCTGTGCCAGTTGTAGTAAATAGGTATCGAAGAATTTAAGTGGTAATGAAGTTACACTTGAGAGTTTCAACAACAACAACAACAACAACAACAAAATAATACTGTGGAGGCCGGGGACTGATTAGTAAAGTATTACAATCTGGCTCATTAAGCAACTCTGCCTGGAAAGTTGCCTCTCTCTGGAGCAAAGGGTCTAACCTGCACCTGTTAACTCAGTAAGCCAGCAGACATGAGAAAACACTAACTGTTCTAGAAAAAACAACAGCCATGGACTTCCAGTACCATCCAAAGGGTACCTGTGTACCTAACTCACGCCCAAGGGAAGGAAATGCTTTATTTTTATAAAACTAACAAAAGTACTAATCACAGGCAAGAAAAAAAAAACAAAAACAAAACCCTGACACATGCTAGATGGCAACTGAGAATTCAGGGGAAAGCGACACAGTTTTCACGCTATTCGGAGGCGTATTGCAAATGCATGAACTATTCTCTACCACCTCCATTTGAAACCTAAGGCCCAGGGATCACAGCTGACTGTAAATCAGGAATCCCAAGGGGGCGGGGGAGGCTATTTATTATGTGTGCTCTTTTAACAGAAAGAATTCCAATCAGTCTGTGAATATAATCATTTATTTGTCTTTACAGTGATGATGGAAGAATGTACAGGTGTCCTCTTTCAATAAAGTATAAAAATCTGTTTATATACAGTGAAGTCACAATAATCTTTAATTGGGAGATTTATTTGGTACTACTGATCGGTTCATATTAAAACGGGGGAAAACAAATATTTCACGTAAGTGCTACATTTCCAGTAGATTGCACCTGGCATCAAAAGCTCAGCTTCAACTTAAGCGTCCTCCTTGATATTACAAAAGTCTAATTTTAAGTCCTAGGACTCAAAATAAACATCATTTTTTGAATAATAGATATATACATCAAAAATACATCTAAAAAGGCATTGGTTAGTGCTATTAAAAAGCTGTATGTGCTCGGGTATGTTTTTTTTCTTACAGGCGAAACCCAGTGGAAACGCTTTTGTTCAATTCTAGAAATTTGCTCTTGGGGAACGTTGGTCGAAAGTTACCTGTAAGGAAAAACAAACAAATTTAAGTAATTCAATGATTTCTCAGGTGAGGTCAGAAGAACTTGAAAAAGTAGTTAGAGGCTAAACTTCACGTAGAACCACATTTTTAAAGTCTTGTTAACATTTCATTACAGCGCTTTGTACATAAAAAATGTTCAACATATCCTCTCATTGTTTCAAGTGCTTTAACAATAACTTTATACTCCTTTTATTTTCAAAAGAGTCGTATGTACAGCTTTGTATGCTAACACAAATACTATCTATAATTAATTGAATCCATATAAAAACAGAAATCATAGGGCATACAAATTTTTAAAAAAAGACTGTATTAGATACAGCCAAATCCAAACAATTTTGAGAAAATTTAGAAAAACTACTAACTGATTTACTTTACTTCAGAGCATTTACAGATGACAGATATGCACTGAAGTTTTATTATTTCACCTCGGTGAAACAGTACTGTGCAATGGCAGAGTTTATATATGTGATCCCGTATCTCAGATGTAGCTACATATTTTAAAACCTTTGCTTTTATGGTTTTCTTCTTGTTGCATTCACTCCTAAAACTGCGATAACCTGGGTACTCCTCTATGATTGTAAAATTTTAACAGTTCTCAACCTGTTACAGATATATATACATATATATCAAATAGGGGCACCTGGGTGGCTCAGTCAGCATCAGACTTCAGCTCAGGTCATGATCTCATGGTTCATGGGTTCGAGCCCCACATCAGGCTCTGTGCTGACAGCTCAGAGCCTGAAGCCTCCTTCGGATTCTGTGTCTCCGTCTCTCTCTGCCCCTCCCCTGCCTGCACTCTGTCTCTCCTGTCTCTCAAAAATGAATAAACATTAAAAAACTTTTTTAAATAAAAATAAAACAAATAAATAAAGGCCCACTTTGCTAATAAGGAACATCAGAAAGAACCGTGGCATGGTGGGGTGACAGATCCAAGCAGAACTGCGTGTTACAGGCTCCATCTCTTACGAGCCATGTGAAGTCGGCCATGACCTACCCTTTGATCAAGCCAAGCCCTACCTATTCTACAGATTATTACAAACACCTGATTACGTTATGTGGCAGTGCTCTGGTTTATGAAACACTTTAGGTGCAGAGAGGACTAAATGAGTGAATTAGGTACATTTAATTCTGAGAACTAAGAAGGACTTCTAATTCTTCCACAACCTTCGAGTCTAATGGCCTGGTCTCATAATACCATTCCCCAGTTTAGGATGTGATACCCATACTCTGAATCTCTCTGTACCCAACATGCCAAAACAATGGCTACTTTAAGTATATATTAAAATTCTAATCACTCAATATTAATTAGTTTGTTCCCACCATTAACCACATTTGTGCCAGGCAATGGGCAATGCTGGCATTCATTCATTCATTCATTTATTTATTTATAATGCTAATTCATTTTTGAGAGAGAGAGTGTGTGTGTCAGAGCGGTCAGCACAGAGCCTAACAGGGGTCCAAACACACAAACCGCAAGATCATGACCTGAGCTGAAGTCAGACACTTAACCTACTGAGCCACCCAGGACCCCAATGCTGGCTCTTACATGAACAAAGTGCCTAGTCCCTAAAACCCATGCTTGCTTACATAAATCAGGGTACTGCCTTGATACCCATTTGCAAAGTGATCTGCGATGTAAACAAGGGTCTAATGAAACCTCAGTTAGTAGACCCCTGATTAAATTGTCTTCAGGACAAAGTCTGAAAAACAACAAATGCTAAAAGGCTCTGAAGAGGAGGGCTCTCCTAGAGTCCCTTTTGATGCAATCCAGGCACAACCATTCCAATGCCCACACTGCGCTCCAGAGACAGCATGGCTGAAGCCTTCAGACAGAAGAAACATGCTTCAGACTTTTCCTCTGAAGGACTTACACAGACCACGCACACTCATCAAAGCCCATAAAACACATCCCGGCCAGAGTGGAAAACAAGATTCAATACCAACATGGCGTCTTCCTGTCCTCAATAAGGGAGAAAAAAAAAAAAAACTTAAAATAGCACTGAACTGGATTCCCATGGTTCTGTGTGTTCAGGAAACTGTCACCAAGTGGAGATGCTATCACTGAATACATAATGTGAGGCACTATAATTATTACACGATTTCTGTATCACTGTGGCATGAGCCGCTCCCTGGGTTACGGCAAAGGCACTGATGGGAAGGGAAGGTTGTGTGAACCATTGACTCAGCGTCCCTGCACACAATACCCTGTCTGTGCCTGTACCAAATAGGCCTCTGGCCATCCCTCGGCGGCTCAAGTGAAAAACCTGGAGTCGTCCCCATCACTTCCAATCAGTCACCTGGTCAAGCTGATTCTATCTCCAAATACCTCTCAAACGGACCTCTGCTCTTCCTCTTTCTCTGCACCCACTGCCAACATTCCTGTGAAGCCACCATCTCTCTCGCTGCCAGGCTACAACAGCCTCCTCACTGGCCACCCCGCGTCCAGGCTGTCCCTGCTCTAATCCTCTCTTTCACACGGCAGCCAAAAGGAACTTGCACAGAAGCACATCTGACCATGTTCCTCAGCCTTCAGTGGATTCCCATTTGCTTTAATGTTAAAGCTGGAAACCCTTGGGGCGCCTGGGTGGCGCAGTCGGTTAAGCGTCCGACTTCAGCCAGGTCACGATCTCACGCTCCGTGAGTTCGAGCCCCGCGTCAGGCTCTGGGCTGATGGCTCAGAGCCTGGAGCCTGTTTCCGATTCTGTGTCTCCCTCTCTCTCTGCCCCTCCCCCATTCATGCTCTGTCTCTCTCTGTCCCAAAAAATAAACGTTGGAAAAAAAAAAAATTTTTTTTAAAGCTGGAAACCCTTAACAACAACCCATCAGCATAAGATTCGCCTCCACACATTCTCCCAGTGCTCCCCAGACCTACTGTAAAGGCACCGACTTCTCCTTGCTGTTTCTTTACATGGGAACACTTTTATCCCGAACTCTGGCCTACCGCTGCTTGCCCTTGAGGCTCAACATAAATGTCACCTCCTCACAGAGGCTTTGTTGACCCTTCACACCACGTTAGCTCCCCTGCCATCAGCTACCCCAGTACCTTTGCTTTTCCTTTGTAGCACTGATCACAGTTGGTAATTATGGAATGTGGTGAGTGTCTGGTTAGTACAACTGTATGGCACGTTCCGTGAGCAGAGGGACCGTGTGACTGTGGCCACCACTGTGTCTCCAGAACTAGCACCAAAAGCAAGAATGACTAAGCGGGGCCAGGTGTGGGTCCATAGACTGAAAGGGATGGGGGAGGACAGATTCAAAAACATCTAGGAGTTAGAATTCTAACTCACTCTGTTTGTTCTCTCTTTCTCTCTCTCTCTCTCTCCCCACAATGCCTCAGTTTTGGCTTCAAAAGACATAAATAAGTCACTGGCTCATAGGGGACAGAAAGTAAGACAAGGTCTGCCGAAACCAAGCAGGATGGCAGTTGGGAAGCAAGATGCCACATTAACCCCTGGAGCCTGGACCACAGCCACTTAAAGAGAATATATACCCACCAGGACAGAACCTATGACACTCATGTGAGCTCACGACAGGGTCAAAGTTTGTATGTTGTAAGGTAAATTATTTATTATCCTTTAAAATGTCCTTCTGGGGCGCCTGGGTGGCGCAGTCGGTTAAGCGTCCGACTTCAGCCAGGTCACGATCTCGCGGTCCGTGAGTTCGAGCCCCGCGTCGGGCTCTGGGCTGATGGCTCAGAGCCTGGACCCTGTTTCCGATTCTGTGTCTCCCTCTCTCTCTGCCTCTCCCCCGTTCATGCTCTGTCTCTCTCTGTCCCAAAAATAAATAAACGTTGAAAAAAAAAATTAAAAAAATAAAATGTCCTTCTGAGTCTCTCTGCATCAAGTCTATGCTAGAGAAAACCTACTTTAGGGCCCTAATTTTCAAGAGCGGACAACAGGGGCGCCTGGGTGACTCAGTTCGTTAAGCATCTGACTTCAGCTCAGGTCATGATCTCGTGGTGTGAGTTCCAGCCCCACATCAAGCTCTGTGCTGACAGCTCAGAGCCTGGAGCCTGCTTCAGAGTCTGTTTCCCTCTGTCTTCTGCCCCTCCCCTGCTCGCATTCATTCTCCCTCTCCCTCTCTCTCTCAAAAATAAAAAATAAAAAATAAAAAAAAAAGGGAGGCGGGGAACAACAGACCCCAGAAAGATAGTGTGGCGGGGATGACCGCCACCTTCACCACCTGCGACGGCTCTCCTTTCTTCCACCTGGCATTACAAGAGGAGGTTAGACTCCTTGCAAGTGGCTTCAGGGCTGTGAGTGTCTTCACATCATTAGGACAAAAGGGTGATTCTTAAACACAGAAGAGGCCGAATGGCGCCTGCTCATCCCTGCGGGGGAGCGTCTATACTTTGCTGAGGCAGGCCACAAAGGGCAAAAGCAAGAAATCAACCATCTTCAGGTGCAAGCCCCTCCCCCTCTGCTCTCAGTTTACCTGATCATATTCTTAGGCTTCATCTCCACTGTCCATTTCGATATCCATTTCTTCCGTATCAGCAGCTCGTGACAAGATGTCTGCCATCAGTGCTTCTTCCAATTTTTTGCGTACTTGTTGTACTCGCTCTTCCTGTTTCCTTTAAAAAAAAAAAAAAGTAAAATCACACTGATGATCTGGCAAGTACTGGAACCATGCAGCTGCTACTACACTTTATGTTTAGTTTATCAAAATCACGAAAACTCCCAACAGTACATTTCCTTCTCCTTAACTTTGCAAAACTTTCTCCTACACCCACAAAGCCAAATCGCACAGGAGGCGGGCCTTGCCAAAAAGAGGAAACTTCAGACAGGCAGGTATCCCACATCTCGCTGAGAATTCCTGGCAGGAGTGGATTTATTGCAGTGACCTCTTCTTCAATTTCAAAACTTTCAAGTATGTGAAGATTTGGGGCTGTTGCTATAAGGGAGATTAGAAATAACTTGAAAGCAGAGATAAAAAAAAGTTATATGGGAAATAAAGAAGGGGAAGAGATTTGTTCAACAAAGCACAGAGGAAGATGGAGGAAATGGGGGCACGATGGAGTGCCGCATTCTGTCTTTGTTAGGGGCCAGCCCGTCGGAGCTCTTCCCTGGGTTCCCAGTCCTACCGACCGCAGGCCATCACAAAGAAGCCAAGACCAAGGAAAAAGCCGAACAGGATCTCAACTGAGATGAGCTGAGAGGTTAAGAACAGGCCACAAGTTTCTCTGTGTCTTGGGGATTGCAGTGGGACCTCAAAAGTGAAAGTTAATAGCGCCAAGTCATAAAAAGAGGTTCTGAACCATTTGGTGGGAAACAAAGCCCGGGAAGAAAGTCTACTGGTATGTACTTTGTGTCTAGAAGTCAGACTAAATTTCAGAGTAGCTCCGTGACAGTGCGAGAGAGGGATTCCTAACACAGCTCTCCTGAGCAAAGACGGTAAGTAGCAATTCACATCCAGAACCCAGCGAAGAGGCCACGGCTGCCGAGAGAAGGGGGAACCCTAGGAAGGAAGAGGTTCAGGAAACCCAAGACAGGGAAAGAAGTAGAGCCACAAGTGGGGTGCTGGCCTTGACTCGAGAGCGGGACAGATCGCGTCTTGAGGCCAGAGGAAAGGTGGTTAGGACAGACGTAGACTGGGACATGGAACAGCTCGGTGACAAGTAAGAGACACAACAAGCAATACTGAGGGCTCTACAGTGGGGGCTGGGGGGGGGTGATTTTTCTCTGTCGATATTGAGGAAAACGAAGTGCAGCACTGCCTCAAACCTGGGAAAGTGGTGGGGCGACATTCTGGAAGAGCACGTGAAGCTTCCCTGAGGACGTGCCTCTTGCGTCCTCAGCCAGTTGTAAAGCTGCATGTGCTGTGCTGTATCCCAGCCTGCACGTTTCTTGATCTCCTGAGACTATATCCCAAGTGAGAAGCTAACATAAAACTCTACAGCCACAAAAACTTTAGATGTCCTCTTTACTGCAGTCAAAAAAACAGCACAAAGAGTTAAAAGGTACACGCTTCCACTTTATACATGAATTTTCACAAAGAGGAAGGCTGTCACTGACTAAGCCTCTGCCATGTTAAGAAACTGGAGTTGAACAGATTTTCATGTAGTTGGAGCAGGGTCAAGAAGAAACATTGTTTATTTCTTACATAGTCAGCCTCGCCTTGGGCTCCCTGACTCAAGGTTTATGACAAATGGCATATCAGTCTCATCAGCAATCTCTCACTCCTAGTAACTGAGTATGAGAATCTGCACCAGTGCCCCAGAGTAATCCCATTAGGAAGAAAACAGAGCAAATCTAATGTTTGCCATCGATTCTCTTCTGTCTTGAGCGTTCCTTCCCATACTTATGTAAGCTGAAATAAAGCATCTGCATCTGCCCATGGTGGTAGGCAGAATTGCAACAGTGCCTGCCCCTGGAGAGACTCCCTGTGCAGTTCCCTCCCCTTCAGGGAGGCAGAACTTGTGAATGGGCCGGGATGTCCCTCCGTGATTAGGCTACCGATCAATGGGACCTTGAGTTAATCAAAAGAGATTATCCCAGAGGGCCTCACCTCATAAGAACTCTTACAAGAAGCTGCGCCCTTTTTGAAAGAAATTGGGAGAGAAAATGTGGAGGGAACCTCAGAGCAAGGAACTGTGAATAGCCTCACCCCACATCCAACAAGACACCAGGGGCCCCAGTCCTACAACTAAAAGAAAATGGATTCTGCAAAAATCACAGGACCTTGAAAGAAGATATTAGAAGGGAATGCAGTGCAACTGACACTTTGGTTTCCGCCCTGAAAGACCCTGGGCAGAGAATCGACTTGTATATCAGGCCCAGGCCTCCGGCCTACAGAACTGTGAGCTATAAATGGGTGGTGTTTTAGGCTGCTAAGTTTGTGAGGACTTGTTACTTATATTAAAATAACATCCAAGGATTAAAATGTTATCGAATATGCTGAAAAAAGTATATACTTAATGTTTAGATCTTTAATTTTTTTTTTTAAGGTTTATTCATTTCTCAGAGACAGAGAGACAGAGCATGAGCGGGGGAGGGGCAGAGAGGGGGAGAGACACAGAATCCGAAGCAGGCTCCAGGCTCTGAGCTGTCTGCACAGAGCCTGATGCAGGGCTCGAACTCATGGACTGCAAGATCATGACCTGAGCCGAAGTCGGACGCTTAACCGACTGAGCCACCCAGGTGCCCCAATGTTTAGATCTTTAACTGAAGGTCTAATATAAACAGAATATTGGCAGGGCACCAGGACAGCTCAGTCGGTTGAGTGTCTTGACTTCGGATCAGGTCATGATCTCACGATTTGTGAGTTCCAGCCCCATATCAGCTCATTCCTGTCAGCGCAGAGCCTGCTTCAGATCTTCTGTCTCCACCCACTCTCTGCTCCTCCCACCCCCCTCAAAAAAAAAAAAAAAAAGCATTAAAAACAATTAAACAGAATATTGGCTGCACAATTAGAGAAAGGGTAATAATTCCATTAGCAATAATTTTGAACCTGTATTAATTCAACAAGAAATGTGTGCATAATAATTTCTGTTATGACAATTAAATCAAATGGATAATTTGTTAAACAAGTTTACCCTAAAAGGAAATCATGGAGATCTGGCTTTGAGAGAGTCTGCTCTACTATCAAAAGATCTGCTGTTGAAGGCATCAGCATTCCCATGACATCACCCAGAGGCCCTCAGTCTACGCCCACAGTGACCTGGCAGAATCCCTACTGATTTACCCGGTATTCATTCCAAGACAGGTAAGAACCTGTCTCCAGGGTAATTTCCTTCCTCAAGGGTAAGAATAAACCAAAGGGCAAGTCGCTTCCTCCTCTTGAATTACATTTTTTTTTTCTTAAAAAATAAAGCTGATCAGGGGTGCCTGGGTGGCTCAGTCGGTTAAGTGGCCGACTTCGGCTCAGGTCATGATCTCACGGTCCGTGAGTTCGAGCCCCACGTCGGGCTCTGTGCTGACAGCTCAGAGCCTGGAGCCTGTTTCAGATTCTGTGTCTCCCTCTCTCTGACCCTCCCCTGTTCATGCTCTGTCTCTCTCTGTCTCAAAAATAAATAAACGTTAAAAAAAAATTAAAAAAAAAAAATAAAGCTGATTAAATTCCATGCAATCAATGCATGTGAATGCAACTTTGAGTCATTTTACATCTTTTACATCTTTGCAAAAGGAACTACTTTAAAACCTAGCAAGTGCTTTACAATTACAAACCTAGGTAGACTCACGCATTTAAAAACATTTTCATGCCACCTTTTCATGGATTTAGAAAAAAAATACAAATATAAACATTTTAAAATTCTATGATTCAAAACTGCCATCTGCTGGTTTTGTCTAGGAATAATACTCTAATAAAACTTTCTGATTTAACATTCAGAGGATAGAAATGGTGAAAGATATGCACTGTCCTATTTTTAAAGAAAATACAGTGCACTACAATCTCATTATAAGGCAATGATATTCCAGTTCATAAATCCCATATAACAATTTCTTTCTGCTCTGAATATCTGGAATAGTTTGCTTCTTTTGAGCAACGGTTTGCTCATACATTCTGGGCATTATCAATCTGAATTGTACATTTTCTTTTCACTATTTGCTGCTAAAAACTAACTTGTGGAGCAGTCCTGGAGTAAAAGAGGTTAAGAAATGAACCTCGTGTCCTCTCCTTACCCCGGGCTCTGTTTTACCACTTTATGCTTTACCCTTTGCTTGATATTTGCCATTTGCTTCTCACCGAGCTTGTGTGTGTGTGTGTGTGTGTGTGTGTGTGTGTGTGTGTGTGTGTGTGTGTGTGTGTGTGTGTGTGCGCCACCTTAAATCTTTACCTGAAACAAGATGAAGCAGAAATGAATAAATCTCTAAACTAAGCCTAAGAGAGTAAACAGAATCAAGATAAGCAAACTGACCTTTGAAAGCACAAGTCAGCTTAAAGCAGCATGGTTACAATTTGTTTTAAAGAAGACACTGGTTTGCAGACAAACCAATGCAAAAAGCAATCACAAAAGGCATCACTGAATGAAAGGGGTTCTTTTTTTTTAAAAATTTTTTTTTCAACGTTTATTTATTTTTGGGACAGAGAGAGACAGAGCATGAACGGGGGAGGGGCAGAGAGAGAGGAAGACACAGAATCAGAAACAGGCTCCAGGCTCTGAGCCATCAGCCCAGAGCCTGACGCGGGGCTCGAACTCACGGACCGCGAGATCGTGACCTGGCTGAAGTCGGACGCTTAACCGACTGCGCCACCCAGGCGCCCCTGAAAGGGGTTCTTTACAGCAGAAAGGCAGAACCCCAAAATGCAAAAGACACTACAGTAACAATGTGTAGAGAGTACAACTGATGTGTCCTTCAGACATGACCGTGATGATACTTCCAGCTTTTTTCAAGCATGTATTTGTTTTAAATGTCCTATATCACCTTCCATTAGTTTCACAAGTTATTAAAAAAAAAAAAAAAAAAAGTGTAACTTTCTGATCGATTCATCACTTAACCAGATGTGCCACAGAAACTAGGAGGCAGTATAAAGTTTATCAAATAGGAGTTATATTATAACTGCCTTACCTAATGTCTTCATCTGTGACAATGAAAGCCTTGCAGAGGGGTTGAGATGTGTTCAGCCAAACAGCGGGGTTCTTTTCCACAGCAGGGGAGATCTGCCCTGTGATTGGCGCAGAGCTTGTGTGCAAAGCGCTGGCAACAGCAGATAAAAGGGTCTCGTCATTACTACCTGGACCAACTCCTGCGATCAGAAATACAAACTGGTTAAAGGGACTTCCAGATGTGCTAAGCAAATCTTACATAACCTAAAACAACTGACATTTTTATGCTTGTTTGGGATCATATATTTAAAAGGATGATATCGTATCTACTGAACAGTTATCATATACCAGAGAATTAACATTCCAAAAAAAAAAAAAGTAACAAGATGGTTGAGCATTTTAATAAAACTTTAACACAACTTCAAAATACATTCTCCAAGGTACTAAACTGTTTAAAGTTGGCTACGTTTGTTCAAGCAGGGTCAATTATTTTAATGATCTAAATCCCTTCTAAAGTCACATCATATTTGAGTTTCCCTATTAATGCATCCCTCAAGTCCTACAATAGTTACTCCTGTAGGTTTCAATATTAATTTCTGGCAATATCTCAACACTTTTCTTTTGTTTGGGACTTCACAGGAAAAGCCAACGCAAGCATGCTGTACCTGCAGCTCTCACATCCTTTTCAAATACCTAACAAAATATCCAAGTTAACCAATTAATAATAACCAATAATAACCAATTAATATTAACCAATTAATAATTGCACACCGTGACTACCTACGCTACCTACACCGTGACTGGCACCAGGACCGCATTTAAATGCACTGCTTGAAGTCCTAAAGTTATGAAACCAGTGAAAGCAATAATTTCCAAGAAAAGAGAGGGATGCGATAATGTTCTAGCCATGAATTATGACAATTTTTGAGCAACCCACACTAGATCAACATTTGGAAGCTGAAGTTCTAATATACTTGAAAAATAACGCTCCTCTGGAATGGAATTAACATGGGATATGACAGGCACACTAGTTAACTGATTTCTATACCCCACAGACCCCACTTGCTGCTGTTACTGGGCCAAAGTGCCTCAGTTCCCACTGCTACATGCAGCAGCAGTCTGTGCAGGGAGAGACAGAAGAGTTATTAGCTGTTCTTCTGATAAAAGGAAGAGTGAAAGAGCAAGCATTGAAGCCAGATGCTGCTTTGAGCAGGAAGCTTGAGAAATTCTGCCACTCGGCTGCATTTGGTTCTAAAAGCAGCACATGGGTCGATTTATACTGTGAACCTAACCTAAAGCCAAAATTCTTACACAGAAAAAAATCGGAAACATCCTGCAACACTGTACAAGCTCTTCAAGTACATTCTCCCTGGGTTTACACCAACACAAGAGGGACATCATCCAGAAAGGCACACAATCCCCCAAAGTAAAGACCCTGTCTCAATCACTTCTGACTCCCACAGCATCTAACACAGAGCCTGGCACATAGTAGGTACTGCTCAACTGAATTTGGATAATACCTTGAAGACCTTTAGGTAGTTCCATGGTTTTTATAATTTGTTCTGTTACATCTGATGCACTAAGTCCTTGTAGCCTCTTCTCCCAGAAAAGCTGTAAGGCAAAACATCACTGTTAATAGACATTCTTGGACCAAGAAAGTAGCGCATCGATGCTGCTGAATGATGAAACTGAAATCATTTCAAGAGTTTCCTAATTTCCCCACTTTTGTCCTTACATATACTAAATGATACTCCAAATATGAATTATTTCAACATGTCATAATTCTTTAAAATGATATTAATCAAAATTTTCTTATTTATGCAATCTATTCACTTGTTACAGTATTATAGATTTTTATATGCTATATATTATATATAGTACTTCATAAGGTAACTTCCAAAGAATGTAACTTGAATTATTAAAGATTTCATTTGGTATGAAAATTTAATGTTATAATTTATCAGGGAAAGAAAACAAATTATATTATAAATACCCCTTTATTCAATATTATTAGGGAAAGAGCTCCTCCACCTATGTGATTCTTCCCCAAAACTGAAGTTTAGTATTTAAGGGGTCAAGAGCCAGTTTTTATGAAAACTTTTCTAAAATGTTTTGTATACTTCCTTGCTTTTTGAGCAGGGTGTCACGTTCATGGGTGACTTTCTCCCTGTTGCAGAGAGCCCAGATCACCTGAGTCACTTAGTGGCCCCATGCCATCATTCTGGACATGAGTCAGCACACTGAAGGCTCCTCATACTCCATGGGGCCACTGAGGTATGCAATTGCTTATTCAAACACTAAATGGTCCAAGACAGTTCTGCTGTTTGGTTTTCATGTCCTTTCTGTACTTCATTTTCTCTCCTAGCTAGCTATTACTTCTCAATAATGTCATTCATTTGTTCAACATGTATTTACTGAGCTCCAACTACGTGCTGCCCCGTGGATGCCTTAGTAGATGAGATACACTGGGTCTCTGTCCTCAAGACTTATCTCTTTTCTAGTCTGTTTCTTATTCACTGTAGCCAAAAACAAAACAAAACAAAACAAAACAAAACAAAAAACAGATAAAGGAATTCCTTAGGACTCTGTATATTTGTCTTTAATCCCAGATACCTGGGGCTTGTCAAAAGTAGGTACTGAAAAAACACTGGTACTAAAAAAAATATTGAATGCCTGAATATGGGAATAAAGGACTCAGAATGAGGATCCTGAGGGGCACACAAACCCAAGTTGAAACCCCAGTTCTAGATGTCTAAACCTTCAACTGCCTCTTCTGTAAAATGTGACAGTAATGAGAACCATGTAAGATTAATATGGGGATTAAACAGGGCAATGTATGTAAAGTACCTGTCATGGGGAGTCGGCACAAGGTTTATCATATTTACTTTTAGCAAATTTTGACCACCCTGAGGGCTTATATTCTGACTTCTAGATATATGAGAAGTATCAGGTAACTGCCCTCCAGACAAATGCAAGATACAATAAAAATCTCTTTATGGCAGAAGAGTTATACGCTGGATCTCTAATAACCTCACTGCTAGCACCAAGAGTAACCTGCAATAGAATGCTTCACTCTCCTCTGAAGACGGCTGGTATATGGTAACAACTCCTTACATCTCCCTATAAATTATGTCATCAGCAGAATATGTGGTCAACGTATATGAGGACACGAATGCATTAATTATCATGGGTGAAAAATAGTTAGGTGAAGGTAATAATTGATAAATGTGATAAATGTCCCAAAAAAAACCCCACCTGCTATTCTCTTTTTGTGGGAAATAATATTATCTATGCATTGATTATCACAACTATAGGAAGAAAAAAAAAAACAAGGAAAACAAAAGCCAGTCAATTCCTAATGAAAAAGGAAAAGTCTTCAGAGGAATCAGTGAGTATGATATTAGCAAGCACCTTTAAAAAAAAATAACTTAATTTGCAAAATAAATCAACACTACCAAAAAACAAAGTATAGATATTATGTACAGATATGATTACTAATATTTTACATACTAACATTTTACATAAAATTCCATTGCTAGATATCAAAAGTTCAATTTTTTTACATGCTATAATTTTTAATTCTTAATTTTTAAATTCCTATTAACTGAAAGGAAAACGATATAAAATTTAGAAAGGAAAGTCTTGCAAAATAAACCTTGGACTGAGAAACGAAGTGTATGGATCTGGATTACAAGTCCTGGTATCACCACATGCCATCTCACAGCCCTCAACTAAGTCTGAAGTTGAATATGATATGCACCGATGACCTCTGTATAAATGAAATGCTTATGCCATGAAAACGGAGGCACATGGATTTACGTAGGTGGATGTGTGTAGGTGACTGTATTTCTGCCCCCACTCGCGCTCCCCAGAGGAGGTGGGGGATATGGGAGAAGGAAAAAAAGGCTGGTTTGATAAAACAAAACATACACTGGGTGTAGGTCACCACTGCCCTGCGCTCCATCCTTTCCACCACTCATTCAACACTATCAGTTCACCTAATTTTTGAGAGAACGGAAACAGTCTTCATGAGATAAATGTCTGTTTACAAATCCGTATGTTCCTGGGGCGCCTAGGTGGCTCAATTGGTTGAGCAACCGACTTCGGCTCAGGTCATGATTTCACAGTTTGTGGGTTCGAGCCCCGCATCAGGCTCTGTGGTGACAGCTCAGAGCCTGGAGCCTGCTTCTGATTCTGTGTCTCCCTCTCTCTCTGCCCCTCCCCCACTCATGCTCTGTCTCTCTCTGTCTCAGAAATAAAAAAACTTACAAATCTTTATGTTCCTAACTCATGTTCCCTACATTAATTTTCTCAGGCCCCTACCTGTTTTGTTTGTTTTAGGGTTGGGAACTTCTTTACATTTGAAAATATTTCTTAAAATGACATAGGCATCATGCTAAGTGAAAGAAGCTAGTTATTTACATGCTATGTGATTCAATTTATAGGACATTCTGAGGAAAAAAAACCTATAGGGAGGTTGCCAGGGATTAGGGGTGGAGGGAGGGTCTGACTACAAAGGGTCAGCACAAGGGAATTCTTTGGGTACTGGAATTGTACCCTCTGTTTTTATCCAGCTGCTAGAATTACCATTTTCTTTACTTTTCAAGCCAGTTCCTCAAGGAATGACTGATACGTACTACCTCCATCCCCCATTTCCACTTGACTACCCCCATCCCATTCCCCATGAATTTTCACCAAATTTGCTCTTGGAGGCAGTCAGCTCCTGTCACCAAATTCAACGACCTCTTCTCTTTCTCTCTGGTCATTTTATAACCCTGCATATGCTGTGGAGAGGTACAGCGAACAGAGAAATCTTCCTCTGCCTAACTTTAAAATTTTCTGATCTGCTCATTTATGAATTCTATGTTTTCATTAGGTGACAAATTGTGGCCATCTGGAGTTCTTATTACTTCTCCAGCTATTAGAAGGCTAAAGGCAAAAACACTGAAATGATGAGTCTCCTTAAATGTGTAAGGAGTCTCCCTCTGTGACAGCGATCCCGTCTCTTCCACCACACCTTCATAAGCACTATTGCTTTCATGAATCCTAACCTACCCACTGAAAATCTGATTTCACCTGCCAAATCAATGATATTCTCAGTGTAACCTTGTTGCCTGAGGCCAAATAATCAATGTAATACTTTTAAGGAGCAGTGATTTAATATTTGGAGAAACTCCCAAAACGTGCTATCACCCTCAGTTATTATATCCCTTTCTAAGTCCCCACTACTTAGACCCTCCAGGTGCCTCTAACACCTTTTCTTTATCACCCTCCAGCATATAAGAAAACTGGAGAGAGCCCATGTGTGCATGATGTCATATGGCCAACAGTCTGGGCAATGCCTGATCCAGTAGACTAGCCGATGGAGAAGCGAGGCTGGGGATTAAAAGTCATCTAAAACCACAGAAGTGTCTAAAATGTCAGCGACAGGGGCAGTGCAGCTTGGAGGAACTCCCTCCCCGGAAAATGGAGTTCACGTCCACAGCTTTGTTCCTCACATGAAGATGCATGTAATTCTATCTTGGAGTCCCAGGGGACAAACAGGATCGTGTTATGAAAGCTGTTTCTTTAGTGAGATGATCAAATCTGTTTTCTGAAAGTAAACCAACCCAGAATACAACTGCAGCATTTTCTTCTCTTAACTGCTGTGGATTTAACTGGGACTTTAGGAAATTTGTTCAACTGGCCTTACAGAGGATATCCAAAAGAGAGGATGAGGAAGAAACTGGGATAGCAAAGCAGCTCCCCACAACCACACACAAACACACCATCCCTATTCTGATGCAGTAGGAACTCAGGCTAGTCATGTTTATTAGTACTGTCCTCTATCACCCTGAACTTGATCATGTGTACCATGAAGGAATCTGTGCTCTTCTGGGGAAGTCAGAACAACACGGTTTACCGGAAAAAAGTAATTAGAGGATCTCTCCAGATTCAACAAATATTCTTTTAGTGCCCATTATACACAAAGTATTTTGTCAGGTACTGAGGATAGTTATTAGGATAACTGGTAATCACTGCCCTCCAGGAGCTTACTGCTTGTTGGGAAACGAGCAAAACTCTACAAGATAGACTGTGATACCCGCAACAAAGAAGATACGAAATGAACTTCAATTTGGGAGAATCCAGGAAGGCTTTTAGAAAGAGGTAGCTCTTGATTTAAAAAAAAAAAAAAAATGTGTAAGAATTCTACACAGGAGGAAAGACTACTCCAAACAAGGAAATCACTTAAGCAAAGGCAAGGCGGTGAGACAGGGAGTATAGGTCACTATTTCTAAATGTTCTTATACAGAAGAATAACCAGAGTGGCTTGTTTTAAATCTATATTCCAAGGTCTCAGCCCTAAAGATTCTGTTCAGTAGGTCTGGGGTTATAGGGCTTGCTTGGTTTTCTTTCTTTCTCTTTCTTTCTTTCTTTCTTTCTTTCTTTCTTTCTTTCTTTCTTTCTTTCTTTCTTTCTTTCTTTCTTTCTCCTCTCTTTCCTTTCTCTTTCTTTCTTTCTCTCTCCTCTTTCCTTTCTTTCTCTCTCTCTTTCTCTCTTTCTCTCTTTCTTTTACAAGTGTCTTAGGTGATTTTGATGCAGGTCCAGGGATCTCAGTTTAAGAAAAGCTGGTTCGGTCTATGTTGAAAGAATGGTGGTACAAACATAACGCTGGTGTATACTGACCACCAAGATCTCCGTGTTTTATTCCTGATTATACCAGAAAGTAAAAAATATATTATTCTATTTTGTTCTTGCAGAGGACTGGAGGAAGATATTTGCCTTCCTCTTTTCCATTGTAGGAAGACATGTGTCAACGTATATTTAAGAGTATACCAAATTGTTCAGGTGTAAATAGGGAAAGGGCTGACCTAAAGTTCTTTTGGTGCCCAGTCATATTCTCTTGGTGGAATAAGAGGAGGAGAAAGAGGACAACTACCACTTATCCACCAAGCCCTTTCCACAGGCCTGGCACTGCGCTCAGTGCTTTATGTGCAGAAATCCTATGAATCTTTCCTACAGCATTCTGAAGAAGACATTATTAGTCCCATGTACAGTCACTTACCAAAGGTTATGTAACTAGTCAGTGGTGCAGTTGGAATTGAAACTCAAGTCAGGGTGATTAAACAGCCCTGATCTTAGCAATAAAAGCTCTGGAAGAGCATTTCCATATTTGGCTCTGTGTTAGATCATAAGGTAACAGGCCTCAGACCCTTCCATTCATGAAATCAAAGGCTGACAAAAGTTCAATACATATGAAGAGACGTATCAAGTTGCTCTTAGTTCATCTGCCTGTTAAGTCATACTGGGTAAGTCGTCAATTGCAGGCAATCTGTGCTGATGCCTGCCCCCTCCTCATGCAGAATTAAGAGGCCCACACTTGTACTAGATTTAGATTAAAGCCAGCATAGAATTTTAAGAAGATATCAAATCATAATTCAGTGTAGCTTATATGATAAAAACCAAAGAATTGATATAATATATATTCTCTGAAAATGAGCTTTCTTAGAATTAATTGCAAGTATCAACCCCATTGAATATCAAATTTTTATTTGGTAAATAGAAATTAAAGTCTGAGAACCCCTACTCCAAGAAAACATTTTCAGGTAAATCCCACTAACAATAGAGTGGTAACAGGTATTTCATAAAACAGGAGAGAGGGTGTGATTTACTATAAGCATACGTAACAGAAGGCTTTTGAATTTTTTCTATAAGAACACTGTTTTAGGTTCATTATATTAATATCTATTTCTCATGAAACATTGAAAAGCATGTAGATCAAATATACTACTATTATTTTCATCCACCATTGTATTTAATTTGAAAAATACTGATGTGTCTGCGTCGTGTTCATAAAAAATTCACTGACAAAAAGAAATTGACCTTCTATTTATACTCATAACATCAACTTGACAACTTGACAGTCAAGTCAGAGGGCAGAAGATTTAACTACTGAGTAGCAGAGTGAATGTCAGCGGGCTTGTGTTCAAACCCTTGCTTTGTCATTTACTAGCTTTCCAAAGTTAAACCACTCAACCTGTCTCAGTATCAGTTTCCAACTCTATGGAAAAGGACAATAAAAAACAATCTCAAAGGGTTATAGAAACTAAATGAGGAGGTTTCACAAACACCTGAACGTGCTAGTACAGAGCAAGTATCATTTTCCCACATTTTTCCCACAAGTCTTTCAGCACACTGATCATACATACAGTGGCATTCAATAAGCAGTTGGTCATCTTATTACAATTAACAAACATAAACAGATCAGAAATTAATCAACTCTGAAAGGTGAGTATTCATACATGAACACTGAGCACATGCACATGAATCTGCCCTTCCCTCCCAGATTTTCAGCTGGGGTTTTCTTGCTACAAAAATCTTACAACTCCTCCTTTTCCTCTTCTCATCCAAGCCAGACTGCCTCTCACTTAGGCCAAAGCTGGTTGGGAGAGCTCTGGTGAGCAGGACCAGCCACATTATTTGCAGGACCCAGTACAAAATGAAACTCTGAGGTCCTTTGTTCAAAAAGTATTAAGAATTTCACGATAGCAACGAGGCTAAACCCATGCAGTACAAAAGAGCCTTCCCTTAACCCCTTGTTAAAATAACCCAAGGATCTTTCATCCCTCCTGCCACTCCTCATTTGGAGGACCCATGAAAGGATCGCTGCCAAGGCTCCTCCCAGTTGAGCAGTAGGAGTGAAGAAGGAGGGAAGCCCAGGCAGTGAAGAAACCACATTGGGGAAGAACGGACAGAGCCTCGAGAAGGATCACAATTTTGTTCTATTTAAAGTCCAGCAAATAACATGGGTAGCTTTTAATTAAGATTTCCTGAAACTGTAATTTTCTTGTTATTTTTACTCCATCTATTTCCATGTTGTGATGATACTAAAGCCCTTAGAAAAACCTCAAAAGGTCTCTGAGCTTATTTCAAGAATAGAAGGTAGGAGAGAATCAGGGAACCCAGACTACATTTCTGTCCTGCCATTAAGCAAGAAGAGAAAGGGGGGGGGGCGGGGGGGACTTGAAGCAGGAACAATGGTTTAAAGTAGTGTCTCAGTCTTGGCCGTATTAACATTTTGGGTTGGATAATTCTTTGTTGTGGATGTTCAACAAGCATCCCTGGCCTATATCTGCTATATACCAGCAGCACCACCCCAGCTGTGACAACCAAAGGTGTCTCTACACATTGCCAAATTTCCCTGAGTACAGGGAGGTGGGAAGGCGGGGGGGGGGGGGGGGGGGGAGGGGGGGGAGAGGGGAGACGGTACAAAACCGGATCTGGTTGAGAACCTCTAGTCCAGACAAAGACAAGGAGGGCAGGGTGGGAGGCTTACAATGCGAGGGGCCCAAACCTCCTAGCTGCACAGAAAGAAGAGCCCTCCAGTGGCACATGCTATGACTGCAGTCAGCTCCTTTCTCAACTTCCAAGAGTCCCAGCTTCTCACTCCTGGACCTTGTAAGAACCACCCTACATGGCCTAGAGCTTGGTGCTTCTTTCGTCACTGCCAGATGAGGGTGTGAGTAAGATAAAGCAGAAGTGGGAGAAACCTTTCTTAAGAGGTGAAATTTAAGGCTCTTCAAGATAGAAACATGGTTATAAACAGTGATTATTTTTAATAATTCAGATATACCTAAGATTAAATGGTCTTTATAGGCTGGTCTGGGATGTTAGAACCATTTAGAATATATGATTTCTGCTGGACGATGTTAGAGTTCCAAACAACCAAAACATGACACTTTACATCCCAACTCATAAGTTAGATAGAGTCTGTCCGTACAGATTTTAGAAGGAGTTCTCTGCTATTACCAAAGGATGAGAGACCATATGCACGTGCAACTCTGCCACTGACTACAGAGAAAGACACATCTCTGTTCAGTATGATTTTAGGTATTCAAGTATAGATAAAGCAACAAAACAGAATGAAAGGTTGATCTTGACCATGTTAATTTCCATAAGATCTTTATGGGTAGCTATAGGTAGGGCCTGGGCAATTCTAAACTAACAGCCATCTCCCCACAATGAGCCACACAAAAACTTATAACTGATTTTAGCCCTCACATACTGTTTCAAAATGCATCCTCCCTTAACTTTTGAAATTATATCTCCACTAAAAAAATAAACAAATTGATTATATAGAAACACACTGAAATTTCAATAATGAAACTAAGCAAAGTTCAACTAAAACTCCCATATATCTGAACTCCTATTTCTCATTGTGTATTTTAAACATATACCACAAGCTGAACGTTAGTTCCCATGCCGAGAAGCTGTAACAGACTCTGTGCCAAGCTTAAGGGCCCTTCCACAGTAGATCCCCTCTGGGCCATTTACCTTCCTTGACTTTTCTCCTGTCTCAGAGGAATAAGCACCCTGCTACCTTTCTAAGATTATCCCTACACAGGGCTCTTGGTCTTACCTTCTGCCTTCTCCTGACCTTGCCCATCAATTTGCCCAACTTCTCCTCCCACATTTCCCATTTTCCCTCTTCCTCTCCTTGGGCTTCTTCTGAAGAGACAGATACACTCCAACACTGATAACCTAAAAATGTCCTTGTGCACACTTCTCCCTCAGACCAGCTCCAACTTCCTCTTTCTACTAGGAGGGAAACCTTCCCTCTGATTTCTCCACCTTCCATCCATTCTCTTCCTTCTAGACTCTACTCCTATTTTTATGTTAACACTGACCTGCCCAAGGTCAGTAGCCTTGTAATTACCAAATCCAATTCCTAATTCAAGCCTCTTTTACCCTGCTTCACTGTTGAATCACTTGCTGCAGAAGACTTACGAAACTCTGCCTTTTATGATGGTTCTCTTTACATTTCTGTATTTTCTATTACTATTAAGCAACAAATTAAAATTTCTAATGGTAATAGTCAAAGAAATAAGACTATGAGCATTTTTTTCCTAACAAAAACAAATCTTTAAAGTACATAAATGTGATAGATACACCTTGTAAAGTGTCTGAGGACAAGTGGCACCTAGGTGGCTCTGTCTGTTAAGTCTCTGACTTCGGCTCAGGGCATGATCTCATGGTTTGTGAGTTTGCATCTGAGAGCCTGGAGCCTTCTTCGGATTCTGGATTCTGTGTCTCCCTCTCTCTCCACCCCTCTCCCACTTGCGCTGTCTCTCTCTCTCTCTCTCTCTCAAAAGTAAATAAACATTAAAAATAAATAAATAAGTAAAATGTCCGAGGACCAAAGTGCTAATATTTTGTAAAATAGAAGAACCAAAAAAATGACCTTCAACATCTCACTATTTTAAAGAGTGTTAATCTGCAGAATCTTTCTCTCTATCAAGAGCATGATGTTAGACACAGAGCTGGCACTCAAATGTTTTAGGGATGAATTTGTGGCTAAGTAGGAGTACATGGTAACAGAAAGACACTGGTTTGAGAGTTGAATGTTTTAGTCCTGACTCAACTATTAAACAGATGTGCTGTCTTAGGCAAGTCACTTAACCTCTTTGGATGTATTTTCGCTAGTAAAATAGAATTACCAGTAACAGTCTTAACCATCTCAGAAGGTCATCAAAACACTGATGATACATGAGTAAATTCTTTGAAAATATAAAATATTTATTGAATTTTTCATTTTCTAATGTTAGGATTCCATAAATTCAATGAATATTTGATTCACTTTTCTAAGGCTTTTGCTAACTCTAATCAAAGAACAAAGGACCTTGTCATGTATTTGTAGACTAAAGCAAAACCCAGAAAATGTGCACTTTATATTCACTGACTCATGAAAAGCTAAATATGCAAGACACTGGGTTAGGGCTATACAGAGGAATGATGTTTCCTGCCCAGAAGGAATTCACTGGCCAATTTATAAAATGCTCTATTTCAAATCAACCCCATATGATATCTGAGTTGTCTAGTTCTGGTCAGCAAAAACAACTTAACTTAAATACCATGGCCTGCAAACATCAAAAGCCAAATCCAAGCTACCTTCTTATTTTGTGAGAGTGGCCCAGGAAGAAAGGGTAAAACCATGACCAGAAAATTACTATGTAAATCAAGGAAAAGCTCGATTCGTGTGGCTGTGTAAAAGATAACAATTTGGGCTCAAGAGGCTGGAAAAACGAAGCAAATAGCAAAACTCAGAGTTGAGGGGGATGCAGGTGTGGTACATCTGCTGTAGCCACTTGTCCAAATTTTGTCAGGAGTGCTATCGAACTTACACAAGGTGGGCATGTAATGCTTGTCAAAATATTATGAAGTCTTAGACTACCAAATGTGAAAATTATGAAATGCACAAATTCCTAGAAAAACATATTCTCAAAACTGATACAAGAAGAAATGAAAATGTGAATATTTATCCATGTACCTATCAAATAAATTGAATCTGTAATTTCAAGCTTTCCTATTTAAAAAAAAAAAAAAAAAAGGCTGAGATGCCTCACAATTAATTCTTCCAAACATATAAAGAAAAGTACCAATTTTATACAAACTCTTCCAGGGAAGGTTAAAAGCAGGATCACCTCCCAGCTTATTTTCTAAAGCCAGCAAAACCTTGATACTGAAGACTGAAAAGAAAATTATGAGAAAACACAAGCCAATCTCTCTAATGAATATAAATGCAAAAAATTCTAACCCACGTAACAACAAATCTAAACAGCAATAACGATAGTACATCCTGATCATATTTAGCTTAATCCAGAAATTCAAGGCTTGTGTAACATTCAAAAAACCTCAACCAATGCAATCCACCACATAAACTAATTACTATAATTCATGATATTAACAGAAAAGAATAAAAACCATTTCAGCACTTAACTAGATAGAGAAAAGAATTTGATAAAATTCAATACCCATTTATGAAAGATAGCCTCAGTAAACTAGGAATAGAAGTGAATTTCCTTAATCTGACAAAGGGTATTTACCAAAAACAACCCTACAGCAAGTATACTTAATGGAGAAACATTAAAAACATTCCCTGGTAACACAATGAGACAGGGATACGTGTTATCACTCTTATTCAAGATCATATTGGAAGTCCTAGCCAGTGAAATAAGACAAAAAACAAACAAACAAACAAACAAACAAATGTTTAAGGGTCAGCAGGGAATAAATAAAACTCTCATTTGCAGATGACCATGTTTCTTCATGTATAAAGTTGAAGAGACTCGTTGATTACTTAATAAGTGAATTTAGAAAGATAAATCAGTACAATGTGCAAAATCAGCTTATTTCTACATATTAGCAACAGACAACTAGAAAATTAAAGAAATTAACGTAATCACTTAGAGTAGTATCAAAATACACCAAATATCTAGAAATCATTTAAAAATATATAAGATCTGGGGCACCTGGGGAGCTCAGTCAGTTAAGCATCCGACTTCGGCTCAGGTCATGATCTCACAATTCGTGAGTTCGAGTCCCATGCCGGGCTCTGTGCTGACAGCTCGGAGCCCGGAGACTGCTTAGGATTCTGCGTCTCCCTCTCTCTCTGCCCCTCCCCTGCTGGTACCCTGTCTCTCAAAAATAGATACACGTAAAAAAAAAAAAAAAAAAAAAAGACTGGACAAGGTAAGTCTAAAACGTATGTAGAAATGCAATGAGCCAAAACTAACCAAGATAATCCTGAACCAAGACTAACAAAGCTGGAAATGCATACGACCAAGTATCAAGAATTCTTATCAAACTATAATAATGACGACAGTGAGGTACTGGAAAAGAAAAGACAGACCAATGAAAAAGAACTGAGTGTAGAAATTGACTCACATGTACACAGACCAAAAATAGAACTGGGAGTCCAAAAACTTTCATAAGACTTTTACACATTTGCATTTCGACAATGCAGAGCAATGAAAAATAATGGACTTTTCAGTCAATGATGCTGGGTCAAACCAGACTGCATCCAAGCAGCATAAAGTTATTTCTAACGTGCAGATTCCCAAAACCTTTACCTCCCACTATATTTTATGAGAAAGGTACTGGACGATTAGTTACAGCAGAAGGTATATATTAAGACAGAGGAAGACAGAAATCCAGAAAATTCCAACGCAGAAGTGCAGCAAAGGAAATCCCCGGAGCTGCAGCTACATGGCAGGACCAGAGAACAAATTCAGCCCAAGTGGGGTAGAGGGGACTCAGGAAAAACACAGCAAGGAATGCCTGCCATGGATTTCAGCATAAGAAAAATATGATTGATGGGCATGTGGCAGAAGTACTGATGCATTAGAGACAATGAACTATAAAGAAACCTAGCATACAATTCTTAAGATTAACAACAACAAATTATGAAAGCCTTCGGATGATGACTGGGCATTATCTGCCCTACCCATGAATATTTCCAGTCATAATAATGTAAACCCTGACTATTTGACCTATTTGACTAAAAACATGATACACTATGTTGGGAACACGAGAGCAGAGAGAGAGAACTAGGTACTCATCTACCACCATGAGCTACCCGCCTCGATTATTTCCATATTCCTGTCAGTGACAACATTCTCCCAGTTACCTAAATTCTGAGACTTTTTTTTAAATTTTTTATTTTACTTTTGAAAGACAGAGAGAGAGAGAGAGAGAGAGAGTGTGCGCAAGTTGGGGAGGGGCAGAGAGAGAGAGACACAGACAGACAGACAGACAGACACACAGAATCTGAAGCAGGCTCCAGGCTCCGAGTCGTCAGCACAGAGCCCGACGCGGGGCTCAAACCCACAAACAGTGAGATCACGACCTGAGCCTAAGTAGATGCCCAACCAACTGAGCCACCCAGGCGCCCCTCTGAGACTCTTCTCATAAGCACCGCTGAACAGTCAACAAATTTCATCCATTACTTTATGACCAGCATGAAGCAGATCTTATCATTTGTGCCCTAATTTCCTGCAGCTTCTTGGTGTTCTCCTAGCCTTAAGTCATTCTTTATATTACATACAATAACCAAATTAAGACCTCTGTCTAGAATGTTCTCCTCCATACTTCTCTGCTTTTGAAGACCATATATTATGTGTTTTTTTTCACTGCACTTATCATACCATGGTACATTATGTACATATTTGTCTGTCTCTCTTCCTATTACAGTAGAAGGGAAGATCCATGAGATCGGGGGCTGTTATTTTGTTCACTGAAGTATCCCTACTACTTGGGTAAGGGCCTGGCACAGGTTAAAGGCTCAATTAAAGATTTTTTAATTTAAAAAAATTCACTAATTAATTCATTGAGTCAACAAATGCATATTAAACACTGAAATAATGGAGATATTGTGGATAAAGTGATGAGTAACTAATACAGTTAGATCAGAAAAGGAGAAGGGAGAGATGCTAAGAAGGATCTCTAAACCCAGACTTGATCAGTTAGAGGTTTTCGGAACAGGTAAAGTGATATCTAAGTTCACACTTGAGGGAGGAGTAGAATATAGATAATTAAATGTAGGAAACAAAGCAGGATGAAATATGACCAGGGGATGCAGGGGCAGGAGGCGGCCATGAAGTGGAGTGAATCAATAGCATGTTCAAAAATCTGCAAAAACTTTCATGTGATTCACATGTAGAACAAGAAAAGAAAGTGAAGCCAAAAAGATAAGCAAAAGCCAAATCATGAAGGACTTTGTAAGTCATGTTAGGTGTTTTGACTTTGTACATCATACTTAGGGGTTTTTTTCCTAAAACCTTATAGGAATCATTGAAAGCTTTTGGGAAGAGTAACACTATCAGATCTTCGTGTCAGGTGGAGTTTCTGGATGCAATATGAAGAATAAATTGAAGAGAATAAGAAGCAAAGAGATGAGACGAAATGACATTTACCTGGTACAGGGATGGAGCAAGTGAATATTCAGGAGACAGAGTCAATTGGACTTGTCGGCTAATCAGAGGTTTAGGGTAAACGATGGGAAGAGTCTAGGATGATGCTCAGGTTCTGGCTTAGGCAGCTGAGTGGACAGTGGTACTTTCACTAAGATAAACAAAGCACATAGAAGAAAGGGCCGGAGGCGCCTGGGTGTCTCGGTCAGTTAAGCATCCGACTTCGGCTCAGGTCATGATCTTACAGTCCGTGAGTTCAAGCCCCGCGTCGGGCTCTGTGCTGACAGCTCGGAGCCTGAAGTCTCCTTCAGATTCTGTGTCTCCCTCTCTCTGACCCTCCCCCATTCAAGCTCTTTCTCTGTCTCAAAAATAAATAAAAATTAAAAAAAAAAGAAAAGAAAAGAAAGGGCTGGTTAAATAGGATGATGAAGGAGATTACACAAGATGAATCACAAGTGCTGGTAAGACTTGCAAGCAAATAATGTTAGTAGATGGAGAGATACAAACAACTGGAGCTCAGAATGAAGACGTAGATTTGGAAATCATTAACATACAGATAACAGAAGCCATGAGAATGAATGAAATCATCTGCACAGGCTTTACATACAAAGAAGAATGCACAGTTTTCCCTGGGAAGATGGGTAGAGAAAAAGGAACCTAAGAAGGGGAATAAGAAAAAACAAAAAGGGAGGAAAACCAAGAGAGTAGAGCATTACAGAATAAAAGAGTATTTCAGAAGGCAGGGTAGTCACAGTGCCTAGCTAGAGCAGGTTAAGTACTGCAATCTAAGGGTGGAAATTTGTCCATCCAATTTAATGGCGATCATCAGCAGTCTTGATAACAGACATCCACGGGGCAGTGGGAACAAAAGTCGTGTTTCAGAGATACCAAAACTAAGAGGTAAGGTAGATATTAAATACACACAATTCCAAGAAGTTGTACTGTAAAAGGAAAAGAGAAAACAAATTGCAAAAGGGACACAGAGTAAAATGAATACCTTTTTAAAATAGGGAAGATCTGTGTATATTTAAAAGCTTTTGGGAAGAAGCCAGTTTCGCGAGAGAAGTTGAGAGTGAAACATACGTATGACATAATCCATCGAGTGAGAGGTCTGAGAAGGTAGGGGGAATGTGTCTGGGGTGTACAGACGCTGGCATTAGCTTTAGGCCACAAGGAGATATGCTCACATTCAGTTCAGAGGGGTAAAAAAAAAAAAAAAAAGCTACTCCCTTGTTCAAAATCCTCTAAACATTTCTCATTTGCAAAGTTAAACACAAATGCTCTAGTTTGTTCAACTTCAGAAGTATTCAAATAAGTGAAAATTTAAAATGAAATACCATTTTTATACACTGAGCTACCAACAAGAGAAAGCACTGATAATACACAGTGACAATGAAGAAAAGCTAAAACTGGAATGCACATAATTTGTCCACAAACTTTTATTTATTTTTTTTTAATTATTTTTTTTTTAACGTTTATTTATTTTTGACACAGAGAGAGACAGAGCATGAATGGGGGAGAGGCAGAGAGAGAGGGAGACACAGAACCGGAAGCAGGCTCCAGGCTCTGAGCCATCAACCCAGAGCCCGACGCAGGGCTCGAACTCACGGAACGTGAGATCGTGACCTGAGCTGAAGTCGGACGCTTAACTGACTGAGCCACTCAGGCGCCCCGTCCGCAGACTTTTAAATTGGTACAACCTTTTGGCAATCAACTTGCCAATGTGAGTCAAAACTCACAGACATTCATACTAATTGTATTTCTGGGAATCTAGTCTGATGAAACAATGTAAGATATAGGAAGGATCTTATCTATATAAAGATACTCACTGGAGTACTACCTACAATAGTGAAAAATAAAAATAACAATATGAAAATGATTAAGTAAATCATATGCTAGCATAATACACAGTTGTTGGAATAATATAAATTAATTATAAAGTTATAGCACATAAACTATATAAAACATGGCTAAAATTGTATATAATGGTATGTATAAATATTAAGCATGTGTGTGTGTTTGTGTGTGTGTATATATGTACATATATATGCGTGTGTATATATACACACGCATATATATATATGTATATATATACCCATACACATCATCAAAAGATGCATTAAAAGATTGAAAAAATATAAAAAATGCTGGGGCGCCTGGGTGGCTCAGTCGGTTGAGTGTCAACTTCAGCTCAGGTCATGATCCTGTGGTTCATGGGTTTGAGCCCTGTGTCGGGCTGTGTGCAGATAGCTCAGAACCTGGAGCCAGCTTCGAATTCTGTGTCTCCCTCTCTCTGTCCCTCCCTCGCTCACACTCTGTTTCTTTCAAAAATAAACATTAAAAAAAATTAAAATATATATATACATATAAAATACTAAAATACTGTATTGAATTACAAAAAAGGAATGATGAGAATTTTTTTGTCTATCCCAAATATCTTTCTCTTATAAATATAGGAAATTATAACATTTTTAAAATTTGTAAAGATTGGCACTTAAGGAAACGCGCTACAACATTTTCAGCTCCCACTACTTCCCATGAAAACCCTGATCTGCAAACAACTTGTCTTTTCATTCCCTGCCCATTCCCACTACAATAGCTTTGCTAACACTACTCTCCCTAGTTGGAATGTCCTCGCCCTCCCATCTGCTTTTCTAAATCCCACTCAATCTGCAACGTCCGGCATATGTCCTGTATCTCTTCTAAAGATTTCCCCAACCACCCTAGCCACAGTAAAATCACCTTCTGGAACACCTATAGCATATGTCTGTACTATTTATTTGATCCTTTGTCTACAGCACCTCTCCTCCTACACCACCCAGAATAATGCTTTTAAGTATTTCAGGACAACACGTCATCCACTTCCTCTGCCCAGGAAGCTAATTTTTTTGTCTAGAGAAAAGGAATATAACATCCTCCACGGAACTCTGTGCTTTAGCTTCTCTATTTCTCAATCATAAAAAAACTAAAACAAGTCTATACTAGAAATAACCTTTCAAGGTTACGAAAAAGTAAATGCTCTTAGAATGTCTAGAATGAAGAGTAATTTCCTAGGTTATGGTAACTAAACACTGAAATATTTTACAAACTTTTCATACACAATGTCTTTAAAGTGTATATGTTTTTGAAATTTAACTTCATCTTAAAAGTTTCTTCTAACATATTTTAAAATATCCATTCTTGGTTACTATCAAAGAGCCAAGAGATATTAAATGCTAGCAAGGATGTGGAGGAAAGAGAACACTTGTATACTGCTGGGAATGTAAACTGGCATAGCTACTATGGAAAACAGTATGGAGGTTTCTCAAAAAATTAAAAATACAACTCTCATTTGATCCAGCAATCCCACTTCTTAGTATATATCCAAAGGAAATGAAATTACTGTCTTGAAGAGATATCTGTATTCCCATGTTCACTGCAATATTATTCACAATAGCCAAGACATGGAAACAATCTAAGTGTCTATCAATGGGTGAATGGATAAAGAAGTATTATCAGCCATAAAAAAGAAGGAAATCCTGCCATTTCTGACAACATGGATGAATCTCAAGGGCATTATACTAAATGAAGTAAGCCAGGCAGAGAAAGACATATATGATCTTACTTATATGTAGAATCTAAAAAAGCTCAACTATTAGAAACAAAGAGTAGATTGGTGGTGGCCAGGTGTGGGGGTGGATGGGCAGGTGTTGGTCAAAGGGTATGAACTTCCAGTTATAAGAGGAGTAAGTTCTGGGGACCTAATACACAGCATGGTGACTATAGTTAACAATACTGTATTGTATTCTTGAAAGTTGCTAAGAAAGATCTTAAATGTTCTCACCACCACCACCACCACCACCACCACCACCACAAAAATGGCAATTATGTGAAGTGATGGATGTGTTAACTAACCTTATTGTGGTTATCATTTTGCAATGTATATGTGTATCAAATCATCACGTTGTAGACCTTAAGCTTAAACAATGTTGTGTGTTAATTATATCTCAATAAAGCTGGGAAAAAAGCATTCTAAAAAAAAAAAAAAAAAGGCTGACTTCTAGAAGGGAGTAAAAGAAAATTTCATATCTTTTGAAAGAAGAATTAGCAAATAAAAGGAAAAAATCTAGGATCAAATAGAACATTTAAATCCACTTTTTTGCTAATTCTTAAATATTTATTTTTTGGTTAAAAAAAGTGAAGAAATGTAATTAATATTCAAAGACTATCAAAAACACCTCCAGCCTATGAGCATCCTATAATAATTAAAAGGAAGAAGTAATGGCTCAAAAATGAAGTTTCTTTGAGTTGAGGATAAAAGGAAAGGTGAGAGACTAGAAAATATCAAAGATGACAGGATCAAAGAAATGAGAAGGAAACAGAAATGTGAGTTCTTCATATACTGAGGGGAGAAAGCTAGGAAAGACAGCCTTAACAGCAAAATCATAATTATGTCATATTAAAAAGATTTTTGGAGGTGTTTTATATATATGACCAAATAAGAACATTTCAATGATCTTACTATTTGGGATAATAGTCTTATAGTTGGTCGAGTTTCCCCACCCCACTCCAGATTTCTGTTTAATCTAAGGGAAAGACAAGCACTTATCAAATATGCTGATAGTGTGTGTGTGTGTGTATATATATATATATATATATATATATATATATATATATATATATATAAATGTCTACTTACCCTATCATAACTAGGTTTTAATTATAGGCAGATATTATTGCTGAATTCCATTTAACACACTTTTGCTTACATACCCTAATTTGCAATTTTAAAGCTAAGGTATTTTCAAGGAATCAATACACTAGAAATTTATAATTCATATATTTTACAGAAATCAAATCAGACAGCCACACAAAGATGCAGGCATAGGATGTTTGCCACCTAAGACAGAATTATTCATTTCTGTGATTGCATCACATGTAAACTAATCACTTCAAATTATCCATCGGAGAACCTAGTTAAGATCCAAAAATCCAATCCCAGTCCTAGGTCTCTAAGTATTACAATACCACTAGATTGAATACTTTATTAAAAGACTGCAACATGGTTAAGAAACAAAAACATTTATATCTATCTCAAAAACAGAAACCACTCTGTCTAGTTTATTTACTGAATGATCAAAAGAAGTTCTCCAAATGGAATATGTGGCAATTCATACTGCCGATCTAGTTCAACCAGGCTGTGTGAAAGCACAGTGGAAGAATTATTTTTGCCTACATGTTTTATTTTTTTTGTCAACTACCTCCTCAACAATAGTTGATTAGCACATATCTGACATATATACACCAAAATATAACTTAAATCAACATCTTTCCTTTACTAAAAAGCCTGAATCTAAAATGAAATAGTCAGAATGACAGATTATGATTTCTCAAACAATAATATAGAAGTTGTCTCTATTTTCCTATAGTTGCCCAACGCCCTGTCCTTTATTTTGAAATCCCATTAGTGAGACAGTCAAATATTCCCTCAATTCTTATGTTGAAGATAAAGCTGGGGGAAAGACAACTAATGTCTTGGTATAATCAAAAACACCCAGCAAAAACCACCAGGTGATGTGAGGATAAAGTAAGAAACAGTTCAAACTTTTGAGGAAGTAACCTCCTAAATAATTTTAATACTTCTCGCCTATGCAAGCAAAAAGGAAGATAAAATCCTCAAAAGATCTGAGTTGAAAATGATACAAGATTTGGGGGTGGGGGCAGGGGAAGGAGGTGGGATTTAGCTTTTTTGGTATATTCTTTTCATTTGAGAACAATCTCAGAAACTTTAATAAAAGAGGAAAATGTAAAACTACTCAATGTATCAGTGAATAAGGAGCAACTACCCTGATTATTTCAGCTTTAAAAATCTCTGTTACCAATGTCCCCCTACAGCCAGGTAAACACCCAGTAAATAAAATTACTACAGTTGTTAAAATCTGTAACTGAAGTTAGGTACAGAAAAGAATTACTGTTTAAATAATCGTAATTTGCTACTCAATTGATCTTTAAAATATTTGGGTTTAGAGACTATATTGAGAATGACTTGGCAAAGAAAAGATGAGGATAAAATCCATCTACTACCTATTCTCAATAAGGTAACTCAAATTTCCAATATGAAACTATTATTAATAGTTATTCCACTTTCTTTATCTTTCGAGCTTTTTGAAGCAAACTGTCTTACCCACATATAAACTTTGAAAAATTTCAATTGATAAAAATCTTTACAAGGAAATGATTTAAAAATCACCAAAATGCCAAAGGACAAGATGTTCAAGACTTTAGACAGTATCTAAGAAAGAACATAATCGGGGAATGGCTTTATCAAGGTGGGCAAAGTTCAGAATGGCAGAATTCCTTCCCTGTTGTAATGAGTATACTAACACTACCAGCGGTGTGGTGACTCTCACTGGGTGCAGTAGTAAAACAGAAGGGAAAAGCCTGGCACAGAATGCTGAATGGCCCAAAGAAAACCTAAGTGGTGACAAGAGCCTAAAGGCACATGCAGGTACGCATCTTTTATATTGGATGTGATACACTTACATGGCCCCTGTTGAATCTCTTGGGGACCAACAGTAAAGCAAGTTTAGAACTTCAAATCTTGAGACATCTATAGCAAGATGCTGATCCAATGTGGCTCCAAATATCTTCTGTTTTCCTGGCTCACCTGAAGAGGAAAAAACACTACAGAGGATGTGGGAACTGAATTTCTTTAGGTAGTTTCTTCTAGAGCAACTGTCTGAAAGTTTTGGCCCAATCCTTTATGAAGTCTGGAGATGAGACACTTGAGGGACTAGTGAAAAACAAAATTCAAATGAAAAGGTGGAGTGAGGCATCTAAACGGGGAATATGAGAGCAAAAGATAATCGTCGTAGGTAAATCAGCATTTCTAATCTGTAAGTGGGAGGAGGCAGAGAAAGGAGAGAAAAAATATGCACAGATGTTTCTCCCTCCACTCCCTCACCCCAATTGCTACTAAAAATTCCCGAAGTACCTAAACTTTTTGACCACAATTAGGGAATGAATAAGCAAGGTTACTTGGAAAGGTAAGCATTTTATCAAGTCTCCCTCCCCTGGCTATATGGCATTATTAAACAGCAGGGAGGCCTTTCAGATAATACTTTTTTCCTAAGAACAGATTCTGGTGCCATACAGTTTGAAGCCATAAAGAAAGAGAAATTTGTTAAACTGAATTTCTGCAAAAATGGAAGTCACAGGACAATATACCGTATTGACAAAGTTTATTTAATTGTTTTTCAAAAGGGGAGGGATGGCTGTCATATAATAAGAAATCAGAAAAGTAGTTTCTATAAAATTGAAAATATTTTTAAACTAAGCAACACAAACTGCATGCTTCAGCCTCCTAGGAAATATTATCCCTGGAAAGATAATCTAAACTAAGATTAGCAAAAGCAAATCTGATGTACATTACCACACAAAAACACAAAAATGTAGTCCATAATATTAATTTAGATTCATTTTTAATTAACTATTTTCTTTAAACATTTAACCTAAATATTATTAGACTTATTCTCCAGCATTCATGTAATAGCCTAGGAACATAAAACAATTTTCTTTCCAAATATTTTCCATTTTAACCGGTTTACTTGAACTATGTCTGGTAAAAATACCAGAATTGTCTGACAAATAAGATTGGAGAACCAAGTAGATCCTTACCTGACGTGGCTGCTCGTTCATTCGTTGTGGGTCTGACTTCACTTTATTACTAGGATGATTTGTGACTTTGGTAACTGGTTGTTTGAAAATTGATGCGGTTTGTCTAATTGGCAATGTTGTATTCAAGTCTGGTTTACCCTGTGAATATAAGCATGTTTTTGTTAATAAATATTACATATAAATATAATTTGAATTCTTTTTTATTAATTCATTATCCATTACTTTACGTTTTTATTCAAATTCTAGTTAATTAACATACAGTGTAATATTAGTTTCAGGTGTAAAATACAGCAATTCACTTCCATACAATAGCTGGTGCTCAATTCACAAGGGCATTCCTTGATCCCCATCACCTATTTAACCCATCCCCCTACTTTTAATCAATCAGTAAATAAAATCTAAGATGTGTTCTAGTGAAGTCAAAACGTGGCACAGAGCTCCTTTTAAGTTCATTTGCAAGGCTCTAACCATGGGGTATACAGGGACAAGGAAGGTGGGGGGGGGACAAAAAGAACAAAATGTGATTTAATCATTGTGGGTTCTGATTCTGGCAAAAAACATATATAAAAGGCCATCTGTACCTGAAGACAACATTCAGGATATTTTTTATATAGAAATATACTTGATAAATCTGCAGGATATTCAATGAACTTCTGTCTTTACAACTATCCCCAGATAAAAATTGTGTTATCAACTTCCAGACTCCAAAACACTGGTTCTCAAACTTCACCACACATCAGAACCACACAGAGGGTTCATTAAAACACAGATTCCTGGGCCTCACTCCTAGAGAGTCTGATTCAGTAGAGATCTGAGGTAGGCCCTGGGAATTTGCATTTCTATTAAGGTCTTAGGTGATGCTGACTGCTCCAGGAAGCACTTGCAGAATGACTACTCTAAAACAAAGATTTGCAAATTGGTTGCAGGAGGATGAAGTTTAACCCATAAATGTATTTCGTTCAGTTTTTAGTGTCTAATAAACGAGCCAACATCTGCAAATATGGAGATATCACATAAAACCCAGATTCTACTTCTCTTTAAAACTCAAAGATCTAGAAATACCAGACTTGATTTGGCCACAAGAGGCCATAATTAATTAGTATAGCTGCTCACAAGAGGTGTCAAGGATCTCCTTTAGCAAAATTCTTCAACAACTCATATTTGCATTACCTGTCTGAGGCCTATAAGTGTTGAGGTTTGTGAACTCTGCTTAAGGAATGTTATCAAGGCCTAGAAAGGTCAGCATCAAAATAAAGTGACAATTATCACAATTACAGTAGGATTTGGACCCACTACTAAATATGTCTCCATCACCACCCTCTCCACCTTCGTTCCCTCCACCCCTTCTTCTCTGTATGTACTTGTCATTCCTTTATCTTATTCAATTTTCCCCCAATGTATGTGCTTACCTTTAGGAGATATAGTCTTCTTTTTTAGTTTGTTTTTTTTTTTTTTTTTTTTTTAAGCAATCTCTACACCCAACTTGGGGCTCTAACCCACAACCCCAAGACGAAGAATCACCTGCTCTTCCAACCGAGCCAGCCAGGCGCCCCAAGACATACTCATCTTAAATAAGATTATTCCTTAGGTATTTAGCTTTCTTATCTTTGTAGATATATTTTCAAAAACTTTGATTTAAAAGTGAGCAAATTTGACTGACAGGCTGCAAAATTACCACTTAGGATGCCATCTTTAAAAGTGTGAAGCCTAGGAAGGTATATTTTTATTTATTTTTTTTTTTTGGAAGGTATATTTTTAAAAGCTCTCCTAGTAATTCTGTGATGCACAGAAGGTTTGGACACCTCTGATTTATGACATCTAGAGCATTCTGAGGCCATAAATGAAGGCACCCAAACTATGAAATAGTCAATATTTTATCCTAAAGAAGCTCACGGAGAACTTTTCCTGTCACTAGTTATAATTAGTATAGATCACTAAACAATACCCTGTTTGGTTTTTAATGTTTCCATTCTTTAATAAAGAACGATGTGCTCAGCTGGTATTAGAACAAGATGACATCAATGGACACAGAAATACATTGCAACTGTTTGTATGCACAAACAGTGGAGCCTCTTAAGATTCCCCTTTTTACAAAGGATGACTAGAGACAGCAGGGACTATTTCTAAATGAATCCTGAATCCACAAAGACTGGAAGGAAGCATGAAACATAAAACTATTGGTTCTACAATGGGAAGGTTGTTTTTTTTTTTTTTTTCATTAACATGTTTTTGGTGTAATAAGTAAAAATTAGAAGAAAAAGCTGGCTACAAATATTCAAAATACGCAATTCCCATTGACTGATGAGGTAGTGCATTCCTCACTGGGAGTAAGAGATTTTTCAAGAGTATGCTGTATTACTTTTCTCTTGATCTTACTTTGGTTTTTATTATGTTTTCTCTTTTTACCTGGCTTGAAAGCTCAGAAGACAGAATTTTTCACTAATGAATTTTGTATTCCAAAACAGTAGCATGTAATCTGAAAAACTGGACTAACTGGTTTTCCCAGAAACTGTCACAAAAACAGTAAATTTTATTACCACTCTCACCTGAAGAGTGCCAAAGAGTCACTGTTTATGCCCAGCTGTGTGTCTGAATCCTTCTAAATAACTACCAATCTGCCATAAACTTAAGAATTATAAAGCAAACACTGGTTTTGGTTTTTGTTTTGAGACAGAGAGACAGACAAACAGAGAATCCAAGCAGGCTCCATGCTCAACGCGAGCACGACACGCGGCTCAATCCCATGAACCTGGGATCAAGACATGAGTGGACATCAAGAGTCAGACACTTAACAGACTGAGCCACCCAGGTGCCCCAAGCAAACACTTTTTTTAATGGGACAAGATTAAGGCTACTCTTATAATTGTAATCTTCCCTTTCAGCATACGAAAAAGTAAAGCAGAAGTTTCTTATATCACAAAATTAAACTTGCAAACACACATTCTAATTATTAGAAAAAGTTTCCAACCTTGATTAATCTCAGTATACAGGCTAACCCTCAAACCAAAATTTAATGTATTTTATAATAATGTGTATATTAGGGTGGAAATACTCAAATAACTCAAATAATTTTTGAGACTATTCTTTCCTCTTAGGTGCTGGAAGAACACAAAAACAAATCTTTTTAATTTTTAAAAAAATGTTTACTTCATCCCTTTCCAATAAGTATCTCTGAAAAGGATCTTTGTACATTCAGAAAGAACACACAATAAAAATTAATTTTTAAAAAATCAGCGACAGGGAGAAAACAAATTTCCTTTTGAAAAGATTAATAGTGATCAATACTAGAGCTGAGCATCAAAAGTGGATCTGAAATTTTTAGGATCCCGGGTGAAAAGAGAAACATTAAATTATATAGATATCAGGTCAGAGAGAAGGAAGTATACCAATTAATAAGGGAAACAAAGCTGTCCTAGTATTAAATCTAGAAAAAAAAATTAGAGACACTAACATCACAACAAAACTAAGCAAATTTCAAATGCTTTTTCTTTTTCAGTGGCCTTCCATAAAAGCCAAGAATATAAAATTTAAAGGAAACTTGGTGAAGGTGATTCTTAAAGGGACTAAGCACCCGTGTGATCTAATTACCATGTCACCTTTTGGTTGGTCTAACTTGACTGAGGCTAGAAAAGAGGATAATTAAAGAGGTGGAGGAAGAGCATGTGTTTTATAAACGGGTGACTTTCGAACATTTTTGCATTCCTACCAGCTAAAAAATTTTTGAAAATATATATCTCACCTACATTTCAAAGCTGACATCAAGACTATTTCAAACTGTAATGTAAGTGATTGCAAAGAATGCACTTACTACCATTTTAAGTACTGACACTTTAATAAACCTATCACTTTACAATGTATCTAACAATCTAAATATACTCACCATCAACCACTTATACATGAACAAACTTTTCAGTAAGTACATTTTGTTTCACTCCTTTTTCTCTTTGAGCTAATAATTCCATTCCCAAAGTTATTTCCTCTTTTAAACTTGAAAACCTTTAGTTGATCATATATATGTCATGAGATTATTTTTTTTTACTTTTTGTGACCATAAAGTGCTTAGTGATTAAAAAATGACTTTTGCTTTACTATATCACTAGTATATAACTGCCCCTAAATAGTAAATTACATGTTAATGAATGAGATAAAAGTTAGATGCATTAAAGAAGAGAATTTTTTATTTAAAAAAAAAACCTCAGGGCACCTGGGTGGTTCAGTCAGTTGAGTGTCCAACTTCGGCTCAGGTCATGATCTTGCAGTTCATGGGTTCGAACCCTGCGTTGGGCTCTACACTGACAGCTCAGAGCCTGGAGCCTGCTTCCGATTCTGTGTCTCCCTCTCTCTCTGTCCCTCCCCAGCTCATGCTCTGTCTCTCCGCCTCTCAAAAATAAATAAACGTTAAAAAAATTTTTTTTTTTTTTAAAAACTTCATGGGCTGGGACAGATGCTAGAATAGGCCCAAGATTTAGTACCAATTCCATTCCTACCCTTCATTTTTTGTAGATGTAACAGCAAGAAACCCTATTTGCATAAATGAGTAAATACAATGAGTTTTCTTCTCAGTCAATTCTTTGAACTTCTTTTGAGTTATATGTCAAAATATCGCATAGTGAACCATCAAAAATTTTTAATAATCGAAGTCTACATAAAGTGCTCTGTAAATTTTAGACAAAGAACTTTACTGAAAGTCTTGACTGTTACCAAGTAATTCATTTTCTCGGCATCGACACCAGTATTTCAAATTAATCCTTTACTGGAGATCAAACATTTTGCACCATGGTAATACGACAGGCTAGTAAAAAGTATGCTCTTCTGTAAAATGGGAGAAGGTGGACTACAAAAGGGCAACTGGGGAAAAAAGAGTTTGTACCTCCATCCCGGGGCATGCTCAGGTCAACTACACGAAAGAGTATACTTCTAGAAGTTAAGAATATAGAAACACTCCTTTAAAACCATGCGTGTTGTGTGTACTATGGAAGACTTTACACAGCATAGTTTTGAACAGCAGGAACTTATATATTCTAAATACCACTTTTTCCAGCCTGTCATAAAACTGTCATAAAACTGAATGACAGTTCAAAATTGTACATATTCTATGACAAGAACCAAAAGGACTCATTTCACCTTTAAAATCCTTGCAAATTTTGCACTTTTAAAAATTAGCCATGTTTTAATGTAAAAAATGTTGCTCTACCTACCCAAAATGCTCAAATAAAACTGATACTTCCAAGTATCATTCATCATTTTAATTCTATGGCTTTCCAAATAGTACATCCCCCAAGAAATATTCATGCCCCCATTGGAGAACTTTGTTTTTCTGGGATCACTTTCCTCATCTGTAAATGAGGATGATAACAATAACCATTCATAAGATTCTTACAAAGATCACACAAGATAATGCATGTATAATGCTGCTTTCATCCAGTCATTGAACAAATACTGAGTGCCTACTACGTGCCCGGCACTGACTGTATGCTGGGTATACAGTTATCATCAAAACACAAAAATCCCTGCCTCAGAGCTTACGTTCTGGGAGAAGACAACAAAATAGCTGTAGGTTTTATGGCCACATTGGTATGTCAATTCTGAATAAATACCTGCTCTTTCTATTATCAGCATTAATGTGTTTTTGAGCATGCTACTGAAAATTAGGAACTTAAACCTATTAAGCTTTTTCAGGAGAAAAGCCATTCCCTGGTTCACAAAGAGGGGAGCCTGAGTGGTACATTTAGAGCAAACCAAGAATATCATCAAAAAAATAATTTCATTTTGTTCCAGAATATGTACAGTAGCCTATACTTCGTGCCTTTCCACAAAATCAAAAGCCAATAATGCAAATTGCTTTACAATCTTTGATTTCGTTTAACTGGTATATAATTCACACACCATAAAATTCACCATTTTTTTTTTTTAATTTTTTTTTCAACGTTTATTTATTTCTTGGGACAGAGAGAGACAGAGCATGAACGGGGGAGGGGCAGAGAGAGAGGGAGACACAGAATGGGAAACAGGCTCCAGGCTCTGAGCCATCAGCCCAGAGCCTGACGCGGGGCTCGAACTCACGGACCGCGAGATCGTGACCTGGCTGAAGTCGGACGCTCAACCGACTGCGCCACCCAGGCGCCCCAAAATTCACCATTTTTAAGTGTACAATTCAGTGGGTTTTTAAAAAATACATTCACAAAGTTCTGCAAACTTCATAGGCTTTTACAAAAAATAAAGAAAAAATATCTGGGATCTACAATTTTGTACTGAAAATCCACTTAGTATAATTTGCTAAGAGCAAGATTCTTTTTTAAGGAGATCAATGAGATATTAAAAAGAGGAGACAGACTACATTTTGAGCTCATTAAAAAGGACTTATACTTGTAGTTAATTGAAGAGGTGGAGGACTGAAATTCATCACTGAAAACAAGTTTTGAGGAGTTCTACTTGAAAAATAACTTCTTGCAGTTTTAGTTAATATGAGGTCATTAAAGAACTTACAACAAAAGACAGAAATGAGTTTCAACCAAATACTGAAGAGCAGCTCTACTCAAACTAAGCCACGTACTGTGTGGAATTCATTATCTCCTTTACATCTGGGTTGGCACTAACTGTATACACATCCTTGGGAGAATGGTGGAGATAGTCACACAAATCATTTGCTGTAGGGCTTAATTCTCTTACCGACTTACAGTCTACAATGTCAGGGAACTCTTCAGGACCTATAAAACTTAGTGAAATAGACCTCAATTGCCAACAAAAAAACCTGGGCATCCAAAATAAATCTTGCCAAAGCCACAGCATAGGCTACTATGACTCCAAATCTACCTTCATTATTAGCATGAAATCCAAGCCCAGCCCTCTCAAAAGGTTCTATCATATTTGGATAGATCTGAAGGCACTAACTTACAACATAAACCTAATATCATACTGAAGAGACTATTCTCATCAGTAAGTCTATTTGCTAACATGTAAAGTTCTTCTGTTCGCTTTTTGCTCCCTAGCAATCTTTATCCAATCAATATCTAAATACAGATGACCCTTGAATAATGTGGGGGTGAGGGGCACCTAACTGCCACACAGTCGAAAATACACACATATATATACATATATAACATATATATATATACACATATAATTTTGACTTCCCCAAAACTTTACTACTTATGGCCTGTGACCAGAGGTCCTATGGATAACATAAACAGTTGATTAATACATGTTTTCTATGTTGTATGTATTACATACTGTATTCTTACAACAAAGTAAGCTAAAGAAAATATTAAGAAAATCATAAGGAAAAGAAAATACATGTATAGTATTGCACTGTATTTCTCAAAGAAAAGTCTGCATATAAGTGGACCTGTACAGTCCAACCTGTGTTTAAGGATCAATTGTATCTGCTCAAATTAGCCAAAAAAATGGAACAATGTTGTTAACTGATACCTTATCTTCATTTATTAGCTAAAGGTTATTTATTAGCAAAAGATAAATAGGTATCTATTATTAAGGACGTTCCTGCAATGAGAAAATTAGAAGTGCTTTGAACAAGAGAATACTAAACAGTTCTAGGACTAAAGAGGCCTTTGATCTGATCCTTTCCTCCTTTATTCACTCATTAAACAAACACTGTCCACGTCACCATCATTCCTGCCTGAATGAGCACTGGCCCCTGACTCCCACTTCTGCACTTCTACATTTTCTACACAGCAGCCAAAGCAATCCTATTGCTCCCTATCTGGAGTCCGAAAATAGTATTCCATACCATTCCTTATGCCAGCTTGACAAGCCGTGATTAGGCTGTCTGCTGCCTTGACCTCACCTAGGATGCCTTCCCCTCTCTCACTAAACTCCAGCCACAGTGGCCTACTCTGCTCTCACAGGCTTAATGTATCCTGCCTTAGGGATTTTGCACTGGCTACTCCCTTTACATGGTATGCTTTTCCTTGTGGTTTTTGTATAGCTCACTCTTAATCATTCAGATCTCAGCTGCAAAATCCTCCTCTTGGAGAAAACTTCCCTGATTGCTCAGCCTGAACAGCCACCCAGTCAGTCTCAACCACTGTTAATTGATTCACAGTACAGCACTTGATATTTAAACTGTGTATTAGTTTGTCATACCACTAGAATTAAAGTTCCATGAGCACAGAAACTTCCTTTACCATATTTTTCAGAGTCTGCGATAATGCCTAAGCATATAATGTGCTAAAAGTTTTCTGTGGAATAAATGGATGCATAAAATGTCTATTACACGTAAAATCTTATGTTACGCAGACCTGAGCCTTCAGTAGCCTCATTTTCTGCTTTAAACTCAAAGGTACTAAACAGGTAGAAAATACTATCATTCATTGCTATCTACAACGTCCATCTCAAAATTATTATGCAAAGAATGAAGTCACCTGGGGCACCCAGGTGGCTCAGTTGATTAAGCTTCTGACTTCAGCTCAGGATATGATCCTGCAGTCTGTGAGTTCAGGCCCTGCATTGGGTTCCCTGCTGTCAGCACGGAGCCCAGTGTGGATCCTCTGTCCCCGTCTTTCTGCCCCTCCCCCACTTGTTCTCTTTCTCTCTCTCAAAAATAAACATTAAAAAAATTTTTTAAGAATAAAATTATCTATATTATCTGCCTTGAAATCATCAATGTAAGAGAAATGGCCCCTAGACTTACTCCATCTATTACTATTTAAATAATGCTTATAGGTGGGATGTGGCCAGTGTCTTCCTGAGTCACAAAGTCAGCCCAGAGTCCAGACCATAATGTTTCAACTGTGTACTCTGCTCTAACAATTACCAAAATTAATACCACCACATATTACATTCCTCAGTAATAACCAGTCAAGTCTCTCAGATCATACACTATCACCCACCACTCGTCCCCGTAATATTCTGCACACCCACTCATCTACCCCACGGTTCAGTGGCTTTCAAACTTTTTTGACCCATCCCAGACCCAATCCTCATAGCATACACTCTTGAATGACGGGCCACTTTCCTATATCCTCAATATTTTCTCTAAATGTTCTCTCCAGTTCCTGCATTCACTGACTTGGCCATCCTTTGATGGCCTCAAGTCCTCTCACATGAAACTTCTCTTTCCCTCCCTCTCCTCCCACCCTTCCTACGTCTCTCCCTCTCTACTGCATATCTAAGGGCCAAGAGGTGGCATAGGTTTTCTCCTTTCTCCCATTTTTCTCAAATAATTTCTCCACTTTTGAGCCTTCAAAAACACTAGCTCCTTTGAAGTTCATATATCTGGCTATACTACCCTCTACCCCTGCTCCCTTTCTCCTTCATTCACTAGACTTTAGCTTCCATTTCAGTCTTCTTCTCCATCCCAACTCTTGTCCTCATTCTGGGAGACCTCAAAAACCATGTGGATAACTACCCAATATCCTGAGTCCTTTGACCTATTATTCCTCTGCCCAACCTCACTCACCTAACATTATAGTCACAGGCTTGTCTACACTAGTAACTACACCATCTCCAGTATCTCAATCAAGCATCCAAGTCTCCCAATTCCTACTTCCTATCCTTGCAGCTCACTTTCTCAGAACTGCCCTCGGCATTCTTTGACTCCCATCCATTGACTCTCTTGGTTTCTCACTGCTCTTTAACCCCTTTCACATTCATGGTACAGGTTTCATGGTAGTGGTGGTGGTTGTTGTTGTTGTTGTTGTTGTTGTTGTTGTTGTTGTTCTTCTTCTTCTTCTTCTTCTTCTTCTTCATCATCATCATCATCCTGCGAATGTGCTTGTTTGATGTCTGTGATTTTTCCACTTTGCTACAGACCCTATTATTAAACTTTTCAAAGTCTTTAAGGTGGGAGTTTAACCAAATCATCTCTTTCACCTACCATCTAGTGATTCTCTTCTCTATCCAAAAAAAATTACCAAAAGATTTGTCCATCTTAATTTTATCTCTCACTCACTTTTAACTCTGTCCAACCTGGCTTCTGTTGCCACTGAAAATCAAGGTTATTAATTTACCTTCATATTGCCAAATTCAAGGGAAATTTCTGTTTCCCTCCACTCAACCCATCATAGGCATCAATACAACTGACCACTCACTCTTCTTTTTGAAACATTCTCCTCTCCCATGTCTCTCCTACCGTACTAGCCATTCTTTCTCAATTCACTTTGCTGATTCCTTCTGCTGTAACCAAGTTTTAGTTATTGGATTTGCTCAGAGCTTGGTTCTGGATCTTTTTGTCTGGGCAATCTCTTTTAGTCCCATTACTTGGAATACTGCCTAAGTGCTAATGACTTTCCAGGTGAGACCTCACAATTTGGCATAGCAACTGCATATGTGACATCTCCATCCTTGCATGTTCAAAATTTATTTTATTGACCCATACAAATTATTTCCTAAGGTGATCGCAGTGAATGGTAACCCAATCCACCCACTCGTCTAAAAAAGAAGGTCTCACACTTGAGTCTTCTCTGTCATCTTCCATACCCAATCATTAGCAAATCCTGTAAATTCTACATTCAAAACAGATCTAAAAACTGTCTGCTTCTCTCCACCACCACGTGTCTAGGCCATCATCATTTATCAACAGACTACTAGAATACTACTAGAATAACTTACTTCCACTTTTGTCCGTTTCATTTCAAATTAACAGAAACTGGACTCAACAGTGGCCTACACTTAAGGGAGATGCCAGTAATCCCTTATAAGAACTTCAAGGCCTAGCAATGCTAATTTATCACCTATGATCTGCTCACTGCCCCTCTTCACTCCCAACTATATCCACTAGAAAGATACCAGAAGAAACTCCATGCCAACAAGTGCTTAATACACTGACGAAGAGGACACTAGCATCTTTGGGAAAGATTTTAGTTACTTTCTCTATAAGACCAGGAATAAAGAATGAGAGGTCTCTGTTTTCAGTGTGGATGGAGAGATTCTACAAAGAACCCAAGGGGCAGTTCTTACCATATAGTATGCTCTATCAGGAGCTGGTAATCAGAATGATCCTACCACAGGAGTCCTGAGGACATAAATAAGTCAGTCCACTACAGGACTACTTTCAATAACTGAAAAATCCCCAATTTCTTCAACAAAGTCCTAACTTGAGATAGAGCAAGTGAGTTGGTCCCTCATATCTTCTGCCAAGGCTTTGCTTCTTCTCTTGCTTCTCAACAGTGGTTATTAGCTTTGTCAGCTACATTTTCCTTTAGAATTTGATAAATAGACTCTCTCCTCACAAAAAATGCATAACAGAAAATGCTGCACTTAGTTCAAAGGTTCCTGGAGGGCCTCCTGAAGCATGGACTCTTAGACTGGACACCTGCCTCTCTACTGGTTCTCTCTTGGCCACTTTTATCCATTAAAAGAAAATAACAATAATGATAGTGTTCCTTGGTCATGCATTCTCTTCTGAATATTTTCCTCTCCTCTACCTCTCATTCAATCTCCATAAAAGTAGTCTAAGCATTTTTATGGTTAGAGGAGTAAAAATATATACTGTACATACATGTTTGTAAATGCACAGAAGTTCTGGAAGGACACATGACAAAACAGCAGTTTCCTCTCAGGAAGAGGACTGCACACGAGAGGCTGTAGAGGGAGGCTTTTTTTATCGACTATCCTTTCACCCTGTGTACAAATTACCCAATCAAATAATAAATCAAAATTGTAAAACCTTTAAAACAGCAGGATACATTTTGCTTCTAATTTCTCATTTCCCAGAAACTTTCTGGCATTCTAAGAAAGACTTCTGGTCCCTCATAACTGGTCACCAGATGCCTTCTAACTTGGAAATCCAATGGATACTACAAAGTAAATTTTCTTTCCTAGGCTTTTATAACACAATTTCTTGATTCTCCTACTACTTTTCTGGAAGTTCCTTCTTACTCTCCATGAAACTAATTTATTCATTTATTCACTACCAATGGTGTGACAAGGTAATTTTCTTCTATTTGCCCCTTTGTTAGGCGATCCTAGTAAGTTATGACAAACCACAATGACAGGAGTTCTTAAAGCATGACCTGGGAGTTCCCGGGGCTGCACCAGATCCTTTCAGAAGTCCAAGTAACAAAACTATTGCAACTCAGTCTTCCTCACCCCATCCCCAAACTTGATCTTCTTCCCCTATTCTTTATCGACCTCCACCCCAGTGACTCAAGCCAGAACTGTAGCATGCATCAATGGTTCTGTCTCTCTACAATCATCAGTACTTAAATGTACTTATATCTCTTGATTGACTCTAACACCTTTCCATACCTCCTGCTACAGCATTAGTTCAAGCCATCATTACTTTTCTAGACTACAACAGCCTAAACCACTATCCCTACTTCCAGTTTCATCTTTTCCCAAATTCATTCTCCCCCTGTACCCATTCTGTCCAGTACCCAATCTGATTCCCACCATCACCACCTGTTCACTTGTGCTTCTCAAACTGCAGATACTGCCCCCAAGATGTATTAGCTCTCTACAAGAATTTTTTTATTATTTTGTTGAGGATAAGTAAAACAAGCACATTCTAGATCATCTGGTTACATACCTAGGATACAGCCATACAGAATCCAAGGTCATGTTGATAAAATCACAAGCACACTACCATAAACCAACATAATTCATGAAAAATGAATAATGGCAAACTTACACAATTGATTCCACTCAAGACAATCTAATGTTGTTTATTTCCAAATTATCAAATTTGTGTGACTAGAGAAATGTGATGAAAGAACTGAGTCTTTCCAAGATAAGCACACCCAGCCAACCTAAAAAGTAACTTGTTCTATACCATATTCACATTGTAAGCATTTTATAAAAATACATCATATGGCACATTCATGTTGGGGAACTTGGACTTTATTAGTTTTGTTGCTTTAATTTATACACATTTTAGTGTTAAGAGCTAGAACCACAGGAATTCAGTTTAATGTTCACACATCTGAAACACTGAAGTAAAAGGAATTTCTAGCAACAAAACCCAACTACTGGAGTTCCCAAAACATATTTTGTGCACAGAACCACTGTGCTCTTTTTATCCAATCCTAGTTTTTCCAATTACTTTTTTAAAGAAACTTACCCTTTCAAGAACTAAAAATCAGTTATTCAGTCTCACTAGCCATATTCCAACTACTCACTGGCCAGCCACATGTGGCTAGTGGCTACGACATTTCCATCATTACCTAACTGTAACTTCTCCCTTTGAGTAAGCATTGAGAAAGCTATTCCTCCCTTCAAACTCTGTTTTGATGACTTTCAAATCTTCGTTTAGTCTTTTTCTATTAACTTAATGGAGTACCTTCAGCAACCACTTGATAGCTCTACTTTATCAGCTAGAAAGACAGAACTAGTGACTGGAAAAAATTATGGTAGTACCAAATCAGTAAGGTACAATGTAATAGGGAATGGAAAAGATTTTCAGGGTAAGGTTAAGATTGTGATTGAGACAAGCAAGAATAGGTACTGCAAAAATAGTAGTAAATACAAAAGACAATGCCCACTCCACTGTACCCACTCATCCTAAAATGATTACCACTTTGCAAAGATCTTCAAAAGATATCTTCCCAACCATACCTGAAGTATTAGCACTCAGTAAACGCACTTTTGATATGGAAAATATATTAAGATCTCAGTATATAATCGGTCATTATGAACTGCAATTTAACCAGTTTCAAAGTTTATTTTGTTAATAACATTTCAAATTCTTTCAAGGGTTTTTAAAAACCTCAAAAACAACACAATTAATAACGTACTTCAGCCAAGTTTATAACTATACAGCAAAACTACCTAACATTCCTGTTTACTAATTTAAATTTCCCAGCATTCTCTATACCGTATTATTTTTTAAAAAGACGTAATACATTATTAGCCACAAATACACTTTCTGCTTTATAGAGATATTCAGTGTTGGCATGACTCCAAAAGAAAGCCTATTTTTAAAACTGCAAAAGTCAATTTTCTGAATGCTTAATTAAAAGAAAATCAGGTGCAAAAGTAAGACTGTGCCCTCCAAAATTCAAATAGAAACTTCAGAAAACAATGACAATGAAAGGTAGTTCCAAAATAATGTACGGCATATTAATTTATTCAGTGTTTATGACCACTATAAACTTCCGGAATGAGGTGAATATTAAATCAAATAAACATGAAGCAAACATTTATTAAAAGTACCTACCGTGTGCTAGGCTTTGGACTACCTATACAAAAAAAAAAAAAAAAAAAAAAGAAAAAGAAAGAAAAAGACAGTCCCTGCCCTCATGGAGCTCACAGTCTAGTTGAAGCAGACAAACAATCACAAATACAATGGCAAAGCACCAGGGAGGCATTATGGAAGAAGGGACTGGTCCTGCCTGATGAATGCAGGGGCGGGCTTCACAGAGGTGGAGACAATGGAGCTGGGCCTTGGATGAGCAGGAGTTCACCAGATGGAGGGGAAGGGGGGAAGCGCATTCCAAGCAGAGGAAACAGCACATGCGCAAGCAGAATCTCGAAAGCACATGCCATGGTGCAGGAGGATGAGCAGTCCAGCGCAGCTAGAGCATAAAGGTGCACACAAACTAAAGAGACGAATTAGTTTTTGGTTTTTAGTGAATCGTAACTATCAGGTATAAATCTTCATATTACACTTACTGTAGCTTAACTATGATTCTGATAACAATAGGGCAGTTTGAAAATATTCCATTCATTTCACAAATATTTGAGCCCTTTGACAGGTACCCAGCAATGTGGTTAGAGTTGTTTTTGTTTTTTAAAGCAGTTTTAGAAAAATAAATCTTAATATTCCTCTGTACATTCAAGCGGCAAAATTAACCCAGAATAAAGGTTCTCTTAAGCTGAATCACAGAGCTTCACCTATACACACTACACTCACTTTCGGTAATCTGAGCTGCCTGTACTACCAATATCTTTTTTACCCTTAACACTTTTGTAACTATCAACCCAAAGTAACCCCACAATTAAGCAATAGAGAAAGCAATTTCAGCTTTCCCTTCCCATTCTGCCTATCTAAACATGGTACTTGACAATGCCCCTATGGACATCAATGCATGGTGACCAATGCAACAGATGAGGAAATAATGCACTCTGACCACCATACCAATTTTTGGAAATTAAACTATTATAAACAAACTATTCGCTGAATTCTGAATAAAGAGAGCTACGAAGCAGAGACCCATAGCCTTTCAGGAAAAGTAAAAAGGTACAGAGGAAGAGATCTTCGGTCAAAGAGTTTCCCACACTGGCCACCAAGCAACACTGTTCACCGAGGAAGCTTGGAGCTTAGGAGGGTGCGATGCGGAAAAGAAAGGAACTCACATGGGTCAAACACTTTATTAGGGTTTTCATATTAATTCCTATTTACTCCTCGCAGTAATGCTAAGGGAAAGAGTGCACTATCTTACTTTCACAAATGAGAAATCTGAGGCCATGCGAAGTTAAAAGAGTCACCCCATGACTGCCTGAGCTAATAAGTGGCAGAGCCTGCCTGGTTCCAAAGCCTGTCTCATTCTACACATTGCCTCGGGGTTCCTACAGTGAATGCTAGACTCCCAAGTGGCATGCGACTGACTGTAGCAAGGTTATATATACCCTGGAAGAAAAGCCCTTGCTTTTCCCTCCACTATGTTCACAGTTAGTGTGAGACGATAGTGGTGGCAATACACATACATGTATCTCTGAAGTTTAGAGGAAGAAAAATTGTGACAAAATGGTTACGTAAGATTAGCCGCCCTTGGGGCGGGGGTGGGGAGGGAAGCTTTCTTAGCAAAGATACTGGATGCTGTAATGCGATTAAATTAGCATAATAACTCAAACTCTACTTGTTTAAATTCCTACACAATAAACCATCAAACAAGCAGCTCAATAAAAATAAGAGCTAATGGAAAAAAATCCAATCATCCTATCCGGATGAGGATATTATTGCTACAAGTCCTTCTCCTCCTCATCATCAAAAGTCAAAATAAAAACTACCCTTTCTCAAATCCTAATCCCAAAAATTGATAGGTAAGCATAAACTATGTGGTAAGGATACTTGCCACATTAAAATTTTGCCTCTCTTTGGGCAACAGCAACTATTTTAAGAAAAAAAAATGAGACAATTAACATCAACACAGAAATCTTTTGTAAAAAGTCCCAATGGGCCAAAAATGTGATGTTTGAGAGATACTGAAATATTGTTTTCAACTGTGCACAATTTACTTATGCAAAGTACTGCCAACTACCATAAATTAATCAGATTTATAAGTCAAAATGCTTTGCCAGGGCAGGGTAGACTAAGACATTCAGACACAGCCAAAATTCTAGTGACATAATTACAATGTAAGATACTTTGTGGAAAGCTTTTGAAATAGGATACATATGCTCTAAGTAAATTAACCAACCTTATTTTGATTGAGAGGATCATTCCGCAGTCTCTGTTTGTTCTTCTGTAATTTACTAGGCATCATCTTTCCAGTTCTGAAGTCAAAACTGCTGAGGTCAACAGTATTTCCCAGGTACCTTGCCAACTGAGGTTTGCTTCTGAACTTCTTACCACTTGGACTAGAAGAAAGATAACATCAATTGTACAAAAGATAACAGTATTTAGATCTCCACACATCTTCTTTTCTCTCCCAATATGTTTATTTTTTTCAAAGAAATGGTAAAGTTTCAAAGGAACTTCACAACTTCCCTGTAAGAAGAGATAACGCTTCATCTAGTGTCACACTCCACTAGGTACACCGCTGGAGTAACATCTGCAGATGTTACTGCAGATTATCCCACTGGTCACTCACTCCAGAGCCACTGTCAGAATCCGGGTACAAACTGCATGCAGAGCACAATACACATGCTGCAAAGGTCTTCAACATTACAAACTACTTCCAAACTGACTTTTGAAATGCTTTTTCTTGTATTACATATACACAATGTCAGCAGTAATCAGAACTTCAGAACACATTCTTCTGAAGTCAACAATCCTTGTTAAAAACACACATACAAAAAAACAAACAAACAAAAAAGCAGAAAACACTTGGAATCCATACACTCTTTGGGCTACCCATATGAACTCACAACATTAAAATAGAAAAAAAATATATTGAATTCTGATAGTATTTAAATGCTCCCTAAAAGGAGGAAACTGAGGCAAGCATTTGCAAATGGTGTGAACATTGTTGACATGAACTTTTTTACCCAAACTCCTACCTCGGAGAAGCTTATCAAGAATAACTTCTCAGGTCGCCTGGGTGGCTCACTCAGTTAAGCATCCAACTCTTGATTTTGGCTCAGGTCATGATCTCACAGTTCATGAGTTCAAGCCTCACATAGGGCTCGCACTGTCAGCACAGAGCCCGTTTGGGATTCTCTCTCTCCTTCTACCCCGCCCGCCCTCTCTCTCTCTCTCAAAATAAACCAAAAAAAAAAAAAAAAAAAAAGGATAACTTCTCCTAAGAAAATATTATCAAAGCTGGAAAATTATAAAAGTGCCAAAATTATATAGAAAGCTAAACTAAACTAGTGTTTCCTAAAAAAGTTTTTTTCTGGGGCGCCTGGGTGGCGCAGTCGGTTAAGCGTCCGACTTCAGCCAGGTCACGATCTCGCGGTCCGTGAGTTCGAGCCCCGCGTCGGGCTCTGGGCTGATGGCTCAGAGCCTGGAGCCTGTTTCAGATTCTGTGTCTCCCCCTCTCTCTCTGCCCCTCCCCCGTTCATGCTCTGTCTCTCTGTCCCAAAAATAAATAAACGTTGAAAAAAAAAATTAAAAAAAAAAAGTTTTTTGCTGTGTGGCATTGATCTAGAAGAAAAATTTTATAGGAAAAATGCCCCAGTTTTACCTAATAAATTTTCTGAGCCAAACATGCTAAAATCAACTATTAAAGTCAGCATAGATAGGTTACCAGAAGAGAACTGTAAGATTTCTAAATTATTTCTCAAAAAAAGCCAACATGTCCTATTTAGAACTTAACCTTGCACTAACGGACCACAATAAAAGAAAAATAATTGAAAAGGAAAACAAAAGGGAATTTTGCGTGGGAAACCAAGCTACAAAATACTGCCCTGGAAGAGCAAAACTTTTCTCTGGGTCAAATCCAAACCAGCACGCCGCACTTTGTCACAAATTCTGTGTCACCACTCACTTCAAGACAAATGATGATCATATCGGCATTTTTTTTCCGACAATCACAGAATTCAAGTATTCTTGAAACACAATTCAAGTTATAAAATTCAGCCTACAGATGGAGGTAACAACCAGTAACAACTAGGACATAACGGAGTAGAACAAACTCAGACAACAACTAGAACACAGGAGAGGAAAGAATACAGGATTACGCAGAAGTAAACCTCCACTCTCATTCTAACCAGATTTCCAAATATGCTCAGTATGACAAACAAACCACACATAATCCTCAAGATGGTTCAAAACTTGAGCCATCTCTGCCCACCACAAACTTGCACCCCAAACCCCATCTCATGTCGTCCTCTGTTGTGGCCCCACTGCCGTCCACCCAGCGCCTAATCCACCAAACTAGAAAGCCACTTGACGATGCTTCAGTGCCCCACCCCTCAGCCACACATCTGACACCAAGTGCTAAATGTTCAGGCTCCTCAATGCTGACAAAAATAGCTTCATCTCCCCAGGAACACATCAAAGACCTTCCATTTGTTTATAGTTATTTTCAAAAGTCCGTTTCTCCACCAGCCTTGGTACCCCACGTTCCAAACTCAGTGTCACCAGAAATACACCATGAACCTTTGACTTTTAGCCATGTCTTTCCAGATGGAAGCATGAACATAGGCAATATCCTGCCTGTCGTAAGATTATTAAAGCCTCCAAGCCCAAGTAAAATGTCACCTCTTCTGTGAAGCTGTGATTCTCCAAACCCAGTTAGAAATAAATCTACTATATCTCTGCAATTCTACTTCATTACAAAAATCTCTATGTATTTCCTTGATGATTCAAACAACCAGAAATTGCAATGCCACTTTTTAAAACTCTCAAACATGAATTAACATATATGAACACTGAACAAAGTAACTTTCTCACAACAAAATACTTTATCAGTTGAATGGTAAAGAACATAAGTTTCATTTGCAGACACAATAAAATGGTAAGTTCTATACTTATGTAAGTTATATTGCATGGACTCTTAAAATCGAACCAGAAAATATTTTCATGATTAATCTATTACACTACATAAGAAATAAAGAATTAAAGACCCAAATTAATTTGAAAACTTGGTAAAGATTATTCCATTATGTCACTTACACAACTACAATGAAGATTAAGCTAGAATAGCCATTTAGTCCTTATAATCAGAAATTCCAGTTACGGTCAACAAGATTCTGATAACCTATTTGATATACCTCAAATATGAATAAAAACCTGTCTACAAAACGATAGTTCTCAATCAGACTTCCATCTAATAAGACATCTTATTAGTGCAATAAAAGCTGAGCTTAAAGTGGACTTAGTTTCAACAGACTAATGCTCCAGAAAATGAAAATACTAAGGTAGTAACTTCTACCAATAAGATAAGCACTATTATTTTTAAGGATACAGCTTACAGACAAACAGAAAGTCATTTTTTAAGAAATCAATTTACTAAATTCACAAATTAGCCCTGCAACGAGTAGTTTCTTATGAAACGGTGGAAATGCCAGCTATCTACTGCAGTGGGACACATACTAGAGCGTCAGTATAACATCCCTCTAGAACAAAACTCGTTAGAAATCCGTTTTAGACACTGCTCCCCAAATTAAGGAAATCTAACTATGTAAGAACTCAACTAATGTGACTGCACAGCTTATAATCTAGATTAGCAATTTAATATGGTTTAAATAGTTCCTATGTCTACTGATTTTAAAAATCAAATGGAAACTGTGAGAAAGGCCTGACATATTCTACCGATAAACTAAATTAGCAATGAAGAAAGTGGAAATCAAGTCTTAGCTATGAACATATCCCAAAAAAGGTAGACTATTAACTGGTACTCTGTCGGTTATTCATACAAATCACTATCCCCAGTCATAAAGACGGAATTCTATGCGGCATCTACGCGGGACAGCTACAAGTACTGGTCATACACACGGCTGCCTTCAGAACAGTGGTACAAGCCGTTCTCTGTAACTGCTATAGCTTGTGCTTATTAGTGTTTTAGGGAAGTCAACCTGGCTGCCCCAGGAGATTATAAACCAGGGACCTTCCTCTGCACAAGATGAAGGCTAGCATATAGAAAGGCAAAGGCCAAGGGAATGGTTAAGTAAGAATTCTTCCCATCAGGTACAGAAATATGTGGATAGCACCGACATGACCCTGAAAGTGGTAGAGGAAATAATGCTAGATGAACAAAAAAACTACCAGAATGACTAAGTCATCATCGGTCTGCCCTCTAAGATGGCTGCAGTAAGTAGGTCGCAATCTCACACACCAGGGATTAGCATGACTAAGCTTTTATTCTAAAAGCAGCAAACTATAACCTAGGAACATTCTAGTAGACTAGTGAAGGATATTAGTCATTTTCAGCTTTCTCTAACCAAAGCGATTACTTCTAATCCCAGTAATGAAATACTAATATTTCACTTTCAACCACACAAAAAAATTCCCTACCAACTGTCCCCTAGATATGCCCACCCAGAACCAACTTGTGGTCTCACCTTTAACTTCTCCTACCCTCCAAATACCCTAAATAATGATTAAATGAAAATCAAAGATGTGAGAGTTTTAATTTCAGATGAGGACACTTCATCTATGCCTTTGCTAGCTTTCATTTTAATTAAACTGTTTAAAGCACCTACGTGTAACACCGCCTTAGAGGTTTCTAACTACAGATTATCAAAAAGAAACAAATTTTATTAGCATCTGACTTTCCACTCTAAAAAAATTTCATTGAGATAACAGAAACTACTTTAATTCTGGTCACCTTAGTTTAGTGGTATTCCCATTTTATCGCTCTGTATACTCACCTGTGATCATCATTCCCTGAGCTACCTGACGATAGCACACCCTGCCAGTCTCCACAGAAAAAGCAACTCTTCTGAAGACCTGCTCCTGGCCTGTGCAACTGCACCCTGAAAACACTCCTCTGGTGGAACAGAACATATGTTTTCATGTTACTTTGGTAGCATGGATCATCATGATGTTCAGTCGAACAGGATGAGGAGCCCAGAGTCTGAGCAAACACCAGTATACCTCCGAACCAGTTTCTAACAGGATGAACTGTGGAGGTGGCAGTAATCAGAGCACAATAAGGAGAGCTGGCCTACGAGCGACAAGGAGCACTGTGGACAGCAGATGGTCAGCTACACGGCTGAAGAGCATGTTCAGGAGGAGGGCAGCACTCTCCAACAGTACTTTGTGAGGCATGAGAAAAACCTCCATACTAAAAATTCCCTAAGCTACAGCCCTGGAAAAGTTTGAGATCAAAAAAACATCAACTTTCTTTGTTTTATACCTCTTTAAATGTTAAAGCTTATTTGTTAGTTACAGAGTAAGTACTGAAAGAAAAAGATTTCTCTGACTTTAACAACTGTCTCCACAAGTCAAATTTTGGTTGAGACTAAGATCTGAAATCAAAATTATCTTGTACTTCGGTACAAAATATATAATCAGAAAACTGTCAAATCAATTAATTCAAATAACGTATACCATTGTTTCAAAGCTGTATGACATACACACAGAGAAATCTACCTACAAGTCAGCTCCCAACCCCCCTTTTTTAGTTCCTTTCCTCCCACCTTTACATGCAGGCCTTTCCTAAAGTGAACCATCTTCAGCCCTCATCTGCAGTTTGTCCCCAGTACATTTTATCTACTTGTCTTGTCTTACTTATGTCTCCCATCATCAGGTACTACTAAATCCAGTTCCTTTCTTTGAATCTATCCTTCCTTTCCATTGCCATTGCCCAAATCAAGTCTTTATCACCTTGGGTCTGAATCACCAGGACAGGCTAACTGACTTTCTACTTGCTGGTCTCTGCATTCTAAACTACCCAAATTACTCTTCCTAAACACCACTCTGACCATAGTTTCAGCTGAAAAGCCTTCAATGACTTTAACCCATTAGCAAAAGGATACCAAATATCTTAGCTCTGTATTTAAGATCCTTTTTCATCTAACCTCCTCTGAACCTGTCAACCCTACTTTCCACTCCTCTTACTCAATGACCTCTGCTCCAACCATGTTAGTTTATTCACTGTTCGAAACAGGCTGAATGGTTCCCTCTTAGGCCTTTTGCAAATCATACCTGTTACCCAATCCATAATGCAGGACTCCAACCCCGATCCTCAAGGGCCCAGAAATACCAATCCACATTATATCTCTTCCATAAAAAGCCTTCCTTCCCAGAATGAAGCAGTGGAAGGTTTCTTTCCTCTGAACCATATAGCAATTACTGCCAGTATCAGGTAAATAATCACAAACTGCCTGTTGGCATCTCTTGTATTCTGGCTTTGAAATACTGAGTTCTACATGGTTATAAAACTTCTACAAGTTTAAATCTTATCTTCACAAGCAGCATACTCAAGTAGTTATTTATGAATGAAATGATATGATGTGAGATTTGCTTCCAAATAATAAGGTTGAGTCAAGGTAGTACATTGGGGGATGGAAGAAATAAGATTAACAACTGCTGAATTGAGTACTTGGTAGTTTTTTTATATGATCCTACTTTTACATATATGTTTGAAAATTTCTATAATAAAATGCTTAAAACAAACATTAAAGTATACAAGCTGAATATATCCCCTGAAAATTTCAAAGTAATTTTTTAAAAATATGAAGTTTGGGCAAGTAAATGTGAGCATTAAAGAACTTCCTTAGCAGTTGAGGGACAGGTAGAGAATTATTTTTAAAGTATCATTAAGGGAAAAAAAATTATTTACAGTTTGGCTGCTGGTAAAATGTGACAACATTGCACCTTTTCCCTTGGCATGAATGTTTAAGGAATCACCAACACAATCTTAAGTGGTATAAAAGACCTTAAGTATAATTTGAATTCTGTACCAATCATTCTCATTCCATAAACTAGCATTTATGTAACAAACAACATGCAAACAGTATATTACTGATAGCAAATTCTATTATGTCTATATCAAAGCTAGAAAAAAATAAAAGCCAGGGTGATCCACTACCTAATCTCATCCCACTGCCTAAAGGTGAGAAAGAAAAAAGGAAAAAACACTGGTTATTTTGGTTGAATTGAGGACTGGACACTGTTATGGAAATGTCAGAAATTAAATACATCTGGGAATTATTTCAAAATATAATGGGAAAAGGGAGTTGAATATTGATGAAACAAGCTTGGCCAGGAGTTCATAATTATTAAAACTGGTTGATGAGCCCATAGGAGCTTCATTACACTTTTCTAACGATTTTTGCTCTTGCACATTTGAATTTTTCCATAATAAAAAATTAGATAAGTATACCCCCCCCAAAAAAAAAGACTATATTTTGAAAAAAGAGGTAGGGGGCCTCTAGAATAGGCCTTTTTAAAGAAACGCATACATCACAGCATACATGTTAAAAATAATTTTGGGGCGCCTGGGTGGCACAGTCGGTTAAGCGTCCGACTTCAGCCAGGTCACGATCTCGCGGTCTGTGAGTTCGAGCCCCGCGTCGGGCTCTGGGCTGATGGCTCAGAGCCTGGAGCCTGTTTCCGATTCTGTGTCTCCCTCTCTCTCTGCCCCTCCCCTGTTCATGCTCTGTCTCTCTCTGTCCCAAAAATAAATAAAAACGTTGAAAAAAAAAAAAATTTAAAAAAAAAAATAATTTTAAGACATTCATCCTTGCTTTAATCTATGGATTCTTCCAGTGTAAAAAGAACTATAAAAGAATGTACACACAGGGGTGCCTGAGTGGCTCAGTCAGTTGAGCGTCCAACTTCAGCTCAGGTCATGATCTCATGGTTCATGAGTTTGAGCCCTGTGTCGGGCTCTGTGCTAACAGCTCAGAGCCTGGAGCCTGCTTCAGATTCTGTGTCTCCCTCTCTGCCCCTTCCCTGCTCATGCGCTTGCTCACGCTCTCTCTCGCTCTCGCTCTCTCTCAAAAATAAGTAAACATTAAAAACAAATTTTTAAAAAGAACATATACACCTATATACACAGAGAATGGAAGGCAATATGTCAAAATATTAACACTGATTCTCATAGGACTACAAAGCTGATTGTCATTGCTCTCTCTACACTCCTATATTTTCCCAATTTCCACACTGAGCATGGGTCACTCTTCTAATCAGGGGAAAAAATAAAATATTTCTAAAAACCCTGATGAACATGCCCTAATCACATTTCAAAATTAAAATACTGTAAATCTCCACATGATTAACAACTGTTTACATTAGTTAATTAAGCGAAGGGAAAGAAACTACCATTTTATTGATCTGCTGACCATCTACTACATGCCAAATGCCTTACACGTACTTTCATTTAACCTAAAAAAATTCCACGAGGTAAACTTCTTACCTTTGATTTACAGTTGAGGGATCAGAGGCTTATATTATGGAAGCTTATAAATCTGTCCAAGTTAAAATAGTAAAGCAAGATGCAAGACTCAAGTCCCAATTTTCTGACTCAGAAGTTTCCATTCTTATTCTAAACCAGTGCAACACAAGTGTGGTCTACAGACAGACTTACTGGTCTTCAAATAAGTACAGAAGGGGAGAGAAAGCAGTTAGGAACGGACTAGTAAGTTTATGACTGTAGGATCTAAGAGTATAAAGTTGCAACATGTATCCTGTATAACCACTTTTACATTATATTTATTTTTTATCATAAACTACTTCCTACCAGATACTATAACAAATAACTTTACAGTTATGGCACAAAGAAATAATATATTAGTTAACAGTAGATAGAAATATGTTATCCTCCCCAGATGATACAAAAGCAATTTTTGATGGTAGATGTTTAAAGCAAAGGATAAAAGGATTTTTTAATATGAAAACTGTAATCAAAAGTCCTACTACAGATTCCTTCAGGTCTAAAAATCTGTATGGAATACACACACAAACACTAAACACACACAAGTCTAAAGAAAAATAAGAACATTTACTTCAGCTATTCACTATCTGCATACCTGGTATGGTACAAGACAGGATGCTGGCTATAGCAGGAGACACAAGACCACCTCTATAGTGCAGGCCTATTTACAGCCAACACTAACCAGTTTTTTAGGTCATTTAATAGAAATGTATTTACTATTTGCTTCATTCAACAAGCAATTCTTAAGAGCTTTCAGTATAGCAGGGACTGTGGTGGATACTGGAGATTCAAGAATGAATCAGACTCAGCCACTCACCTTGAGGAGGTTCAGAATCTGGTGTTCGAGACTGCCAACGATTACAGCACATGTGGTAAAGGTTAACAGAATTATGCTCAAAATGCCATAGGACTTGCCCGTTTCCACTACAGCCTCTGGGAAAGGCTTTTTTAAAGAGAGGCACACATCACTGCATACATGTTGAAAATAATTTTATAACATTGACACTTTCTTTCATCTATGAATTCGTCCAGCATAAAAAGAACACCAAGATATATTTCAAAAATCTTCTTCCACATGTTTGTAAATAACTCATAATCATTCCTGATTGAATGATTGAACAAAGTGTTCAATTTCAAAATTTAAATTTGAGTATTTACCACTATTTACATTCAACTTATGTAATCAAGTTCCCAAACAAGTTTGAATTTATAAGACAAGGCAAAAATCGTAAGATCCATAGATATTACTAAAATTTCACTCTATTCCATACTTTTATTCTTCCTTATGAAGTTTTAGTTTTTAGAAGTTCTGATAAAGTTAAGCAAAACTTCATTTTACAATTTGCCTCGTCATTTCTTAGTGGAAATGGCAAATAGCCATAACAGACCAATAAACAAGGACTGCAAAGGGTATTAATACCCCAAGTCAAAAAGTAAACCCATGAAATAAGAGCTGGTGATTTACTTCTAATTCATCACACAGGTCTGAAAAGACCTCAAACACAGGAAAAAAATTATGAATTTCTATTAGTCCCACTATGAAATCTAACACACACACACACACACACACACACACACACACACAAAAGTATCACTTCCTTTGCAAATCACCAGCTTCTGCTCGATTAATTAAAACTGCACTAAAAAATAAAAATAAAACTGCACTATGAAGATTAAATTATGACTCTATATCTCACAAATGAAATTCTAAAGCAATTTGAAAAAAATTATCAATTTCTGTTGGACACTATTTCTAGAATACATGTGTTATCAGTTCCTTTCGAGCTATGTATTTCCTCTACTACAGGTATTGTGGGTGTTTTGGCAGGTGAGACTTTGCATATCAGATTTGAAAAATCAGATGTAGGACAGATGGCAATGTTGTACCCTAACAAAAATTCCCCTAGCACAGCACAGAAAGCTGGGATGGTACGACTGAGAGAATTATCGGAGCACAATTTCCACCACCAGCCATGTGTCTTTTATTTCCAGATCCAGGCTTCAATCAGTCTATTTCAAGAGAAAAGGCTAAAAGCAAGTCAAACTTGCAATTATGCAATAAGCACTTAGTAATAAACCTTGCATTTCATTCCTTTCTCCAACTAAAGAGATTTTTTTGATTGGTCTGCAGCGCACATTTCAATCGTACCTCAACTGAAGAAGCACACGAGCTTTTTGGAGGAAACACATAAAACTATCTCGAGCTACATTTAGACTGCAAGTTACAATTTGATTTCTTCTAGTTTTTTTTCATTGTTTATTTATTTATTTATTTTGAGAGAGAGACAAACAGAGGATACCAGGAAGGCTCCGTGCTGTCAGCACAGAGCCCTGACGTGGGACCGATCCCACGAACCATGAGATCATGACCTGAGCCAAAATCAAGTTAAGTCGGATGCTTAACTGACTGAGCCACCCAGGCACCCCTGATTTCTTCTAATTTAAGTAAAAGCTTTTAAAACGAAGATGACCGGGGCGCCTGGGTGGCGCAGTCGGTTAAGCGGCCGACTTCAGCCAGGTCACGATCTCGCGCTCCGTGAGTTCGAGCCCCGCGTCAGGCTCTGGGCTGATGGCTCAGAGCCTGGAGCCTGTTTCCGATTCTGTGTCTCCCTCTCTCTCTGCCCCTCCCCCGTTCATGCTGTGTCTCTCTCTGTCCCAAAAATAAATAAACGTTGAAAAAAAAAATTTTTTTTTAAATAAAACGAAGATGACCTATAGCTTGCTCCGTAGGGAACACACTGCCTATCTGAATATCTGAGAAACAACATGGTCAATCCTAAATTAAACATATATCAAAAGAGCAAGCAAGAAAGAAGGGGGAAACATTTCTGAACCAAATGATCACTTCTATTACCCAGAATAAAACTCCTTTAATTATGTTAATTTACCACAATTTTTCAATTTCTTTTCTCTCCATTACACAGAGCTGGAAGACCATCTTTTGGTACAATGGCTTCACTACCAAATAGGATTTAAAACTTACCCTTTGTCAAAAAAAAATAAAATAACATTTACCCTTTGTCGACTTAAAGGTGCAAATATAATAGTAACTAACTACATTGTTTTAGCAGCCCACCCAGCTCCATAAAGCAGATTAAGTATGAGATGGTTCAATATTTGAGAATTACAAGTAAAGATTTTTCTATGGGAGGCAGCAGAGCAGGGTGGTTAAAAGTTCTGGGGTTAAATCCCCTGCATCAGGATTCTAACTCTGCCCTTACCAGCAGTACAACCTTGAGCATATTACTTAACTTCCCTGTCCCAAGTCCGCATGTGTAAAATGCAGATAATTGTACCTACAGCTAACAGGGTTATAAAGGCCCAATAAGATAATACATGTAATGCATTTAGCAAAATAATACTAATAGCTGCCAAAACCATGAGAGCTGTGACATAGAACACACATAAAATTAAGACACACAACACCCTATACTTAATAAAAAACAAACCTATAGACTCGATGAGATTCAAATGTTGATTTCTCACTTGAGTCTCTGCACTATGAGCATTTTCACTATATCTCTAAAGTACTTTCTATCCTTCTATAATATCCTCAACACTAAAGATGAAAATAAGAAACTGGAAAATGCTTGGACTTAATAAAATACCCCAACCAATTTCATCCCAGCACACCACCAGGTAATATAAAGCAAATAGCTAAGAAAGTCATTTAAGACTTGTTTCATAAAATTTTAAGCATCACATCAATTGGTAAACGCCTATTTAGTATCTAGGTGTACCTAGGGGGAAAGAAGACAGTTATGTGAGAGCGCCACAGGTTCTATGGAAATGAACATACGAGTAATACAGGAGACACCAGGTTTAACCACATGGGGAAGGCCAGAAAGAAGATATTAGGTAGGGGAAAAGCCAATCTACTGAAAGCCAAAGAGACTTAAATATTTAAGAACTATAACAATGGGGGCGCTGGGGTGGCTCAGTTGGTTGAGCGTCCGACTTCGGCTCAGGTCATGATCTCACGGTTTGTGGGTTTGAGCCCCTCGTCAGGCTCTGTGCTGATAGCTCAGAACCTGGAGCCTGCTTCTGATTCTGTCTCCCTCTCTCTGCCCCTCCCCCGCTCACGCTTTGTGTCTCTCTCAAAAATAAATAAAATTAAAAAAAAAAACTGTAACAATGGATCTCTCCCCTGGTCCATCAAGTTTTTTCCAACAAAGACTACATGGCAGAGCTGTTTTTTGTTTGCTTTTTTTTTTTTTTAATAAAAAGTCAGAGAGAGAGAGAGAGAGAGAGAAGGAAAGATCTGACTGAACTCTGACATGCTCGATGATCCAGAACTCATGCCCTCAAAGCATCCTACCAGCCTTCAGTAACAAGTCAGATATACCTATACATTTTTTTAAACCTATTTGTATCTTCAGCCCATACAACTGGAGTTATTTAATGAATCATTTTCCCTAATTAGTCCTTAAACATATCTATGTATTTATTTTAGTGTACTGAAATTGAATCCTTGTATCACTCTAAGTACAGGTAAAATCATATATGCACTTTACAAACAGACAAACCACAGGACCAGGAAGTGTAAGTGACAGGCTCAAGGTTGCACCAAATGGTAAGGGCAGAGTTAGAACACCAACTCCGGACCTCTTTACCCTGTGCTCTGCTGCCTTCCCTAGAGACTTCTACTTTTATCATATCACTCATGATTTTATAGACCTGAGTCCTCCTCTTTCCAGATCAAAGTGAAATAAATTCAGTCTCTCTTCTTGCACCTGCTCCCTATTATTATTTTAATTGTTCTCTAGTGCCACTGTATCCTTTTTTCAGAGAAGTGATCAGGTACAAATGCAACATAATTGTGATACAAGAATCAAAAATATTTACTATTTTGTTCCCAATATCCAACCACATGGTATTTTATGGCAGAAGCTGTAACAGTTTACGTCCACTCCCAAGTCTTTTTTTTTTTTTTTTTAATTTTTTTTTTCAACGTTTATTTATTTTTGGGACAGAGAGAGACAGAGCATGAACGGGGGAGGGGCAGAGAGAGAGGGAGACACAGAATCGGAAACAGGCTCCAGGCTCTGAGCCATCAGCCCAGAGCCCGACGCGGGGCTCGAACTCACGGAGTGCGAGATCGTGACCTGGCTGAAGTCGGACGCTTAACCGACTGCGCCACCCAGGCGCCCCTAACTGAAATTATAACCAAAAGTCTAAAAGCTAACAAGTTTAGACTAGATAAAAATGGCATGAGTTGGCTACTAAAAAGGGTCCTATGCAGAAGAAAATAATATGTCAAAAATATCAGTCCGCAAGCGCAGGGAGCCAAAAACTAGAAATAACAGGAGCCAAGTAGACCAGTGAGAAAATTATTGTTCACATAATGGGTTCATATGAGGGCAACAAACTTTTCAGAAACTATTACCAATAGATCCAGCTCTTTATCTAACCACACCTTTTTGTAAAAACACACTTTGTATGATAATGTATGAACTGCCACACACTATCAGTAATCCTGACAGAAGGCATAATTACATTGCTTAACTGGCAACTCAAGGCACGCCTTCCTGTTAGAACTCGGCAGTCTCGGGAACAACCAAAACACCATTCTACCAAAATTTGAGGCTTTCTTGATGAGCTTAATTTCAGCCCAATTAATAAGTGTAAGCCACACCCTATGTTAACAGGCACAGGTTGTTTAAATTCATCTCCCCAAAGGCAGGCTAATTCAGGAGTTAGCATTATTAGAACGTACATGAACAAATGGGTGCAGGTGTTCACACTACCAATGGGAGCGTTAACTCTTAACCCACCTATTAACACAGATGGCTGGTGTTTTGTGAGCTACTGGTTTTTAACAGGTGGGGTATATGTGGGGATGCTAATATGCAAAGCTGTGACACTTTGATAGAAAAAGAATGTGTTCACCTTCAGTATGAGTAGGTGCCCTCCATCATTTATCACTGAAAGCGGAAGTCACAGAGTAACTGCTCTGTTACAAAAACCACATCATGCTACCTGTTTCCTACTGCCTCAGAATATAATCTCTCAGCAGGGAATCAAGACTGACTGTTACAATCCTGCCAAATAACTAACATTTTGTAGGTAGTCAATAAACAATTAGATAACATTCCTTCCAACCTTTAACTAAACACATGTGGCACAAATCTGTTCAATGTGTCTTTTCATTTCGTATAAAGTAAAAAGCAAATCATGCTGCACCGTCTAATAAAAAGACTTCAATTTTAGAAAGTAATTATCACTATACTGGTTTCATGATTTGTCATAAGATGAATTTGTTTGGAGGGGCAGCCGGGTGGCTCAGTCGGTTAAGCATCCGACTTCGGCTCGGGTCACGATCTCACGGTTCATGAGTTCAAGCCCCACATCAGGCTCTCTGCTGTCAGCACAGAGCCTGCTTCAGATCCTGTCACCCTCTCTCTGCCCCTCCCCCACTGGCACGCACATGCTCTCACTCTCCTCTCTCTCACAGAATAAACAAACTTCAGAAAATACAAGATGAATTTGTTTGGAAAATTCATCTTAAATTGATTAGATCAGTTTTTCTGCCATAAAATATTTACTGAGTTTGTATGAAAAAGTTAACATTGAAAAATTTACAACACATTTAAAAAAATACTACGACCACAAATCAAAATGAGCACTACAGCAATCTGCGTTCTTGAAATAACTTTTCCAGCTACTGCAAGGAAAACAACAAAAAAACTCCTTGCAATAACCCAAAGTTAGTTTGAACAAATACGTCATCCCAAAACCAAACAAACTGTATCCCAGGAGAAATGCCATAGAGAGTGAAATTCAAAGTTTAAGATGCTCTACTGAGAATAGACTAGTCACCTATCCCTCAAGGAGTTCAATCGCAGACACAGAATATTCTTGTAAAATGTAACTGGCTACAAGACATCAACACATAGTTCACCTAAAGAAGGTAGCATACTACCTGCTTAGAAAGAAAACAAAAGTTGTTAATGGAAGAGTATGCAAGAGTGAACAACTGTGACTAGCACTAAATGAAACCAGTGAACTTGAGAGGAGTTACTGTTCCACAATAACCTTTTGTAAAATTTTTTAATGTTTATTTATTCTTGAGCGATGGAGAGAGACAGAGCGCGAGCAGGGGAGGGGCAGAGAGAGACAAAATTGGAAGCAGGCTTCAGGCTCTGAGCTGTCAGCACAGAGCCCAATGCAGGGCTCGAACCCATGGACCAGAAGATCATGACCTGAGCCAAAGCAGTACATCCAACTGACTGAGCCACCAAGATGCCCCACCACAATAACCTTTTTAATATTACTGAAGTAAATTTAATATTTAATGATGGGGAAATACAAGATTATCACATCTGAATGTTTAAAAAAAGCTTGCCATTTTATTATTTAAGATTTCAAAATGCGTGGTCTCAGACCAAGTGACAAAATAAGTTCTCATGCAACGCCACTTTCATTTTTTACTTGAACAGGTGAAACAAATTGAAACGATTTTTCCATATATTTGAGCAGCCATCAGGAATATGGTCATATTTACATGTTTTACCACTGATGATCACATCGTGTGTACACAAATGTATTTTTAACCTCTCAAGTCTATTTAAGAGTACTCTCAATTCATAAACATTGGAGAGACAGAGATAGAAAAAGAGAGAGACTGCGCACGCGTGTGTATATTCCTCCCTCCCCAACCAGGGGCAATGTATTAACCTACTTGATGAAAGTAAATCCTCCATAACATTATTCCAATGGCTAAATGGCTGACGACAATTGGCTCCAACACCCAAATATATTCCCTGAAAAATGAGTCAATCAGCCCACAAAACGGCCCTCCACACCAGTGAATATGTTTATATTCTCTTCTATAAATGGGATGGTTTATTTTTATAAGCAAATTTGTTGATAAGAAAATTCCAGTGATATCAACAGCCACAGGCACTCTCCTGAGCTTACCGGATCATCCAAAGAAATGGCATGCACAGCAGAACCACAGAATTGCAAGATCACATCAGGGCAAAAACCTGAATCACTCAGACCAAGATTTCTCAACCTGATTTCTCAAACTGGTGACATTTTGGGTCAGATAATTCTTTGTTGTGGGGACCATTCTGTGCATTACAGAATATCCTGCAGCATCCCTGGTCTCTACCCACTACATGCCAACAGCACACCCTTCCAAGGTATGACCACCAAAAATGTCCCCAGACATTGCCAAACATCCCCTGGGGGACAAATTTTGGTCTCAGAGTCTAACAACATATTACAGTGTTTCAGTTTTCAAAAGTGACTAAGTTCTGCAACACCATGAGAGTTCCAAGAAACTTCAGGCATTCCAAGTGGCTACTTTATACCAAACTTTCCTGGATCTTACAAAGTAACTGAAGCCTTATTACTGTAGATAGCTAATTCTTCCACATGTGCATGATTAAACACTCTTGTGATGATGAATCTGGGAAAGGCTGGGACAGGAGCCAACAGTGACTGGGTTTTATAGTTTCGATGAATTACACCTTCTTTTAACCCTTCTATGGACTAACCATCCTTGCCAGAGAACCTTTTTTTTTCCCACAAACCATTTTCCCCAAGACTGTCAACCTAAGACGCCCTCCTCTGGACTCTCACCATTCAGATACTGTGCCTGACCTGTCACTGTACTGGGGTCAACTCTCACCCAAGGGCTCAGGGACCTTCCACTACCAGGCCAGCCTGTCTGTGCCAGTGCCCTCGGGCCCTGCTCTCATATTGACATCCCATGCCCAGGTCAGCTGTTGACCCTTGACCCCGGCCTGACCCCGCTGCCCCCACCCCGCCCCCAGGGCGGTACCTGAAGTAGTAGACATCGCTCTTGCCGGCACTGAGCCCAGATTTTCGGATCACTTCCTCCTTCTTCCATCCGGGGGGGAGGGCCGGGCAGTCCATCCTCTTCCCGCTCTCCGTGGCCCGGGGTCCCCTGGGCCCCGGCCCCGCGCTCCCCGACGGGAAAGGGACCGGCTCCCGCCGGGGGGCGCCGCCGCCACCGCTGCCGCCGCCGCAGCCGCCGCCGTCGCCGCCAAGGCCGCCGCCGCCACTCGGGGGACGGCCGCGGCCCCGGCCCCGGCCCCGGCCCCGTCCCCGGCCACGGCCCCGGCCCCGGCCACGGCCACAGACGCCGCCGCCCCGGCCCGCCTGCTTCCACCGCCCCCGGCCACGGCCGCCGCCCCGAGCGCCTTCCCTGCGCACGCCGCTCACCGGGGACGGGGCGAGCGCGCTGCCCTGGCCCCCCTGCTCTATGGCGGAGTCGCCGCCAGCGCCGCTGCCGCCCGCCGCGCTCTCCCCCTCCTCCTGCTCCGGGCAGCAGCGGCCTCCCCCCGGGTGCGCGCGCATCCAGCCCCCTCCCCAGCCGGCGCTGCGCTTCTTCCGTAACCGAGCCCTTGGAATCCCGGAGACCCGCCCCGCCCGCAGCGCGGCGCGCGGGGGACGCGCGCAAGCATCATAGAGCGGACGCGCACAGAGCGGCCCTCCCGCTCGGGGCGTGGCTCCGGCCGCCGCCTCTTAGGTCCTCCGAGCTCCCGGGGCGGCCATATTGTCTCCGCCTTCTCGAGGGCACGCCCCTGGCCCCACCCGCTCCGCCCCCAGCCGCGCCCTTCCGGCCCCCGCCCGCGCTTGGGTGCGCTGAGGCCGGAAGGCGGGTAGGGCCTGGAGTCTTTTGTGGAGGAATGTCAGAAGGACTGCGGTTGTTTTGTTTCCTGTAGGGTTAACCTCCCTCTCTATGATTTTACCTATGTTTGCTCCCCCAATTAATGAATAACAAAATAGTTCGTTTTATATTCACTAACTAGATAATTCATTTAAAAAGGTAATAGATACCCGATACCTTCTTTCCCTCCTCCCTCTACCAAAACTTGCCAGAATGCTCAGATTGAAGAAGCGAGTCAAAGTGTTCCATTAGATGAATATTCCTATCCTCCAGAGTCTGGCTTCTGGGTTTAGGTCCCGGGATTGATTATTCTCCTGCAACTTTATAAAGTTATAGGAAAAAAAATGACAACTTGGGACATAATTCCTCTACTTCTACGGGGTTTACCTCTAAATTCTTTAAATGACCAGGATCCCTGAACCCACCTAGGATTTACCATATTTCTAAAGATTTTTTCATAATTTAAACCTCCTTGTGTAATGGCCTTTGACAATTATCAGTGGCCTTTGGCTTGGTAAATACTCTCTTATGTTGAAAGACTACCCTAACCCACTATGACAACCCTTTAAGAATCTGTGCGGAATTCATTTGGATCTGCCAACTCATCGTTCAGGATTGGGTTTAAAGAATAGTGCTAAATTGATTAAGAAAACTGATTTAAGGGTGCTTGTGTGGCTCAATCGGTTGGGAGTCCGACTTCGGCTCAGGTCCTGATCTTGTGTTCCATGAGTTTGAGCCCTGCGTTGGGCTCTGCTGACAGCTCAGAGCCTGGAGCCTCCTTCAGATTCTGTGTCTCCTTCTCTCTCTGTTCCTCCCCTGCTCGCACCCTGTCTCTCTCTCTCTCTTTCTCTCTCACACACACAAAACATAAACATTAAAAAAAATTTTTTTTTAATTAAAAAAAAAAAGAGGGGCGCGTGGGTGGCTCAGTCAGTTGAGCATCCTACTTTGGCTCAGATCATGATCGCCCAGTCAGTGAGTTCCAGCCTCACATCCGGCTCTGTGCTGACAGCTCAGAGCCTGGAGCCTGCTTCGGATTCTGTGTCTCCCTCTCTCTCTGGTCCTCCCCCACTAACGCTCTTTCTCTGTGTCTCAAAGATGAATAAATGTTAAAAAAAAAAAATTTTTTTTTTAAAGTAAGAAAACTGATTTAAATTCTAAAGCACATTTTCTATGTGTTGCTTAATATTTATAGAAATGTACTATCAAAATTCAAGATGATATGTGATGAACTGTTTGGAAGACTGAAACATGTAATGCACATTTTATCAGATTGATTATAAATTTCAGTTTTCATACACACATAGGACCTAAAAGTTGAAGGCCAAGTTTATAGGAAAAAAAAAATGATTAATGTAAAATAATAGAAAATCAAAATGTATTTGACTTACCTTTGCAATATATGCGAATAAACACTAACTTGTACACACAAACTTGTCTGTCTCTGAGCTTAACTTTAGATCTCATTTGATGTGTTTTATTTGAGACACACTAAGTTACTGCTTCCTGTAGGAAAATGTTCTAGAAATGTGTCCAGCAAAGGGTTGGAAATTCAAGTCAAACTCTCAGAAGAGTGGTCAGTTCTGGGGGTTGTGTTTTTAGAAGTCATCTTGTGAAAGTCATCTTTGAAGGAAACTCTGCAAGCAAATAAGATCTCCAAGGAAGAACATACATGGTAAAATAAAAATAATAATAATAAATAAATAAAAAGTGGACCAAGAATTAAATCTTAAGGAACACCTACATTTAGGCTCTGGTAAAAGAGTTAAAGTTAGAGAAAAAATGCAATCAAAGTTTGGATGACAGACACTCTGTAGAGAAAGGGCTTTGATTTTCCTTTAATTAAAACTAAAGGATAAACATGAGGAAATATCAGTAAAAATGGTGGTTAAGACAAGAAATGGGAAAATATGTACTTTTGGAAGTTTTTATTTTTCCATGGTGTGTCAAACAAGGCTATATAGATCAAGTAATATAATGGACATAAAAGCACATTTGTTTGTTTGTTTGTTTGTTTTAAATGTTTATTTTTGAGAGAGAGAAAGAGAGAGGATCTGAAGTGGGCTCCAAGCTGATAGCAGCAAGCCCAATGAGGGGCTCAAACTGACAAACCATGAAGATCACGTGAGCTGAAGTCAGACGCTCAACTAACTGACCCACCCAGGCACCCCAAAAACATGTTTAAAGGAATAAATCACTATGAATTCAAGGTTATTGCTTTGACTTCTACTACCAGATGCCATTTAGTAAATCATAGTTTGTTTCCCCTGTTAAGAAAAATCTCATGTAGCTATTTCAAAAGCTATTTTTGATCACATTGGAATTTTTCTGCTGTAATACAATAAAGCAAAGTATAAAATTTTTTTTATTCTCCCACTAAAAGAAGAAAGAAATATAATTAAGGAAACAATAAATTCTTCCAAGGTCTGGATTGAGACCTTAAAAGTATTGAGATTAGATGCTAAATACCTAAGAGATAAATCATATTGTTTTCCTTAAAATATTGGGCAAATAATACACCGCTTATAATTATGGGAAAATGCATTTTATATCACTCCTTGACGAACAGCAACATTGTTTTTCTCAAGCAGTAGAGTTCTGACCAAATTTTCAGTTTAATCTCTTAACAGTAGAAGAGGTCTTGATAGTTTTACTTTATGGCAAAAGTGAAAAACAACGAGGGAGAATTATGTGTGAAATCTGGTCCATTAAGCAAACAATAGAGATTTAACCACCTCTGATCTCTGCTTCCCAGGTGTAAAAGCAGGTGCTAAAACACCAACTGTCACCCCTGGAAATCTATCCATTCTTTAAGGTGTTTTCTCCCTTATTGTTTACCTGGAAAAACTGAGGTTAAGCCTTTAAAGAAAAAGTAGTTCCCAAGAAAAACCATGAGAGGTATTACTTTGTGTTTTATTAAGAAAAATAGAACAAACTCAGTGAATGAAACAAAAAGACCGTTGGGTCTGGCGGGGGGGGGGGGGAGGCGGCTAATGCCTGTTTTAAGATCTGTATATTTTATTGACAAATATATAACCTATATTTGAATTTATGAGTGTAATAATATACTCAATTAAAAAAAGGATTTGGGGGTACCTGGGTGGCTCAGTCGGTTAAGCGTCGACTTCAGCTCAGGTCCTGATCTCGCAGTTTGTGAGTTCGTAAGCATATTTGGATCAAGAGACTGCGGGGCCAACACTTTCTTCTTTTACAGAGTCTAAGAGGCATGGTCAGAATTTATCAAGACATTAAATAGGAGTGAGGGCATAGCCAAAGAAACATTTTCCAGCATCAATTAGCAGGTTTTATGATTCACTGAGTTGGCCCATCTACTGTTCACCTAATTCCCAGCTAAAATGAAATGCTGCTGGCATGGCGTGTCAGGAGGCCGATCGACACTTTCAAGTACATGTCATATAAATAAAGATTTTTTTTAATTGCTTTCCACTTGGAATGACTACAGAGGACTCTTACCCTGCATCATTCAAACTAAAAAGAGAAGAGTTAATTACTTGAAAGGCAAGAGAAAACAAGGAGAGGTAAATTTTGAACCCAAAGAAATTTATATAAGATAGTCTCTGGTGCTTTAAAATTTTTCTGCTTATTGTTACATTAGCCGTAGGTAAGTGGCTAGTGTTAAGTGTTCAGGATTAAGGGATGGAAAGATGCTTATTTGATTTCACCTCCTAAAAATAGAAAACCCAGTACTAGCAGTAGAAAGAAAATGATCTTTAGGTTTCAGAGCCCCGAGGTACCACTTAACACGCCAAACAGTGGTTTTTTTAACCTTAATTCTGGCTGCAAAAACCCATGATGCATGAGAAATAAGGGCTGAATATGTCTGGTGTCCATGAGAGGAGGAGAAGCAGCAACCAAGTAACTAGAAAAATGCATCTTGCCAGGGATTTCATGCTCTAAGTGGCTTTCACAGACGTCTCTAGAAGTAGCAGAGCTGGGACTAGAGCCCAAGTCTCCTGACCCCAAGTTCAGAATTCTGTCTTAGTTGCTTTCAAACTGCTCTATTGTATCTGGCTTCTTCACCCTTGAATTTGCTCCTTTTTTTCCACCTCCACCCCCACCCCGTGCCTTTCTTTGACTGACTCCTACTTACCTCTGAGGTCTTACCTTAGACATCACTTCCTCCAAAGAGCCTTTCCTGACCTCCCCCAACGCCTCCATTCCTGAACCCCCTGGGTTGTGTCCTGTGTCCCACACTACCATTAGGTGTTTCCCCCATCCATTCGTTGTAATTAGTTGTTGAATTGTTTTCCCCCTACCAGCCCAGAAAGCTGATCTTCATGTTCATATGGAATTCCCAGTACAGAGTATTAACAGCTGTTCTAGTCAGAAAATATGATTAGGTTTCCATGTCCCAAGAGACACTTAACAATAAATTTGACTTCATTAAAAGTGAGGCTTAAATTCACTTTACAAACATGTTTGCTTATAAGACAGTTACAACATTTTCTTCAGAGTAGTCTCTTCTACATGAATTGAAAGTAACTTTATTCATCAGTTCCTCAAAAATGTTGTGGAATATGTACCATAAAAGACTTAATCACAAAATGAGTCTTTACTTCTAAACAACCATTTCCTGAATTTGTATATTTACCTACATTTATTTCTGTTCTTTGACTTTAAATAAGTCAATTCCTAATATTCTCTGAAATTATGTGCATACACACATATTTCAATGTCTTTTGTTTATTGTGGAATCCTTTACAAAGTTTTCTGAGTATTGCCTTTTTGGCTTTGCTAATTTCTAATTTACCCCTAGTCTGTGGTACTTTTTAGCATAGCTTTATTTAAAAAAAAAAAAAGCTAGTAAATGATGAATCACAAGAATCTACCCCCCAAAAAAGAGTACACTATATATACTGTATGTTAACCAACTTAACAATAAATTATATTAAATAAATAAATAAGACTAATAGAGAGTCCATGATTTGGCCTAATGATCCCCTTCTGTAATACTTTCAGACTTTATATCCCAACCCTTCATCTACCTCAAGACTCCCCAACAAGTTCATCACAATTGTACTCTTAATCTTGAGTCCTCGTATTGCTTATTTCCAGGTATCTATTATTATGTCACATATTCTTCTGCACAGCTTAGAAGTCTGCCCTCTGAGGTAGAAGGGGGGGACAGCAGTGATACAGCAACTTTCTCTGTCACCATCCATGAGAGACACATTGGTTGATCTAACCCGACATCCTTTACCAACCTGATTCTCCTGTGTCCACTTTGGCTATAGACTGGAAAATCCAAATACTCACTCTTCCAGTCTAGTTCAGGTAAGAACAAGGGAGAGC